>NC_091283.1:765446253-766046253 GCF_032444005.1 Ranitomeya imitator
AAGGATGGTGTATCTATTCTGAAGTTACAAGTCACATGACACCTGATAGAAGCTTTTATTAAAACTAAATAACAGGGAAATAATCAATTTAACTAGTTGAAGCAAAGTACATGCAGAGGGTTCCAGACATGGAATTTAGCCATAACAGTAAAAGATGTGTTGCTTATTCTTTGTCTAGAAGTATGACTGCTGTGCGTAAAGGGTATGACAGCTACAGGACTCACTATAATATAGGGAACAGTGTGCTATCCTTGATGTAAAGTGGGTGGTAGTCATTGCCAAAAGTATTTACGTCTTTTCAACACAATAAAGGAACAGGTGAGACCCTGAGGAATCAATGCTTATATCCACACATGACCTAAATGCCCGGGTCACAAACAAAACATCAAGGAACTGCAAAAGAAAAAAAGATCCAAAAGATAATGTGACGTGATGACATCACAGGAAATAAGAACAAAAGAGAAAAATTGACAGTAGTTAGACTACTCGTGACTAAATGGCCAAAGTCAGAGCAAAACCCCAAAAATACAAGTGAGCAGTTACAACCAAATCCAGATTCAGTGCAAAAGAAAATGATAAAGTAAACCAATCTGGACATCTGTAATACAAGGCTACAAGGCACACAGTCTTTGGAAGACACATCTCAGTTCTCAGAAGGGGAAGCCAAAACTAGAGAGAGGTTGTTGAGGAAAAAAGAATACCATGGAAAATAAAGAAGTTTTTCAAAAGATCTGTTGAAGGGGGAAGGTCCCATGTGATATGGAAAATGTATACTCCAAGCAAAATAACAATTGTGTTTAGAATAAAAGTTACAACGAAAAGAGATAGATAAAGATAAGATATAAAAGCCATATAAGAGACCCCTATTAATATGAGAGAGGGATCTGATCTGTTGCAAAAGAGTGCAGCATTGAAATAAAAATTCTGCATCACAGAACCACATTGGGTTTAGGCACCTGCTCATAGCAAAGAATGTTGTACGCCAGCAATAATTAATATTGCAAACATAGACAATTATGAGATTTAAAGGATCATTATCGCAAAAGACTTGGGCTTGCTGGCTTTCTGTGATATCTAATCTATGGAACAATGTCTTACAGAACATCCTGACAATATCTCCAGGTTCAGCCTTGGTTTCATGTAGCTCAAAGGAAAAACATGATTTTATAAAGCTAACATATAGCTGATATATAGCGGGTCCATATAATAAAGAAGAGATGGGCAGCACTCACCGATCCTTAAAATGGTTTGTCCTTTATTCAATCAAAATATAAAACCTTCATGGCTCGGGGGGTGAAGATAGGAGTGTGCAGGCACTGACGATGGCCGTTTCGCACTGGTATAGAACTTCTACGGGTCACAGTACTATGATTGAATAAAGGACAACCCATTTTAAGGATCAGTGAGTGCTGCCCATCTCTTCTTTGTTTTATGGACTGCATTTCAATGTTTTTTCAGAGGAGCACCCGAGATCCAGAGGCTAAGCTTCAATGAGTACACTGCGTGCCAGGTACTTCGATCCACTGAAGTCGGCGGTGCTGTCCACTACTTATCTTTTTGATAGACACTGATATATAACGAGTAATATAATATATTGGCAAATTATGGATTACAATTGCTGTATTGATTATGTTCCTTATCACATGAAAATGCAGATGAAGCTTCTAAGAGAAAAGATAAAACAGTTGAGACATAGCTTGGTAGATAAAGAACAAGGTACACGAAGAGAAAAATGTCTTGAGACAGAAAGTGTTAGAACTCGTCCAGACTACAGAAAATAAGGTGGTGGAAACAGACATGATCATCATTGAAAATAATGCTGTGAATGTGAACATCGGAGAACTTAAACAAGCCATAGTGAATATTTCTGCTCTGTCATTATTGGCGGAGATGTGCTGGGGTGATCATGAAGCTGCACCTAATTGACTAAGTCTTAGCTGTTGAGAAGTGGTGTTGGAATATAAAACAACTGCAGACTTATGCTGTGGAGGGACTATCTTTATCAGGCAGCAGATTGTGCTATGTTCTAGACTATATTGTACGACTTCTCTGGTGTGTTTAGTCTTGTCCTTCCGGTAATTCTCCCTCTGTGATGACTTAGTTCATTATTACTTCATGTCCCATGTAAAACAGTTTATTTAATTCTTCTATGTTGTGGATTGTTCAATGCAGTTTGTTCCTCACAAAGAGTTCGGTGCAAGCACGAAGCGTGTAAAAATAAAATCTACAAAATTACTTTTCCATTCTGGAACAGCTTCCATCATACAACGGTCTACTCTGAAACGTCAGTCTCCTTTTTCTGCTAATCAATTCCCAAAGAGGGTTACCCTTCATTTGTCGACAGGACTGCAGCAGCTGTAATATTTATGAGCAATTAGTGTAGTTGTAACAATCACAACCTTTTCAGGGTAACAACTACTATACTTAGAAAACAGAGCGAAATATGGGGCACAAGAACAGTCAGCTCACCAAACTTTGATTAGCAGTCTTCATCTGTTAGACATCATATGGAGCCGTCCCAAAAAGAGAATATCCTCCACTTGGTCTGCTTCTCCCATGTCTATGGATCTCTTTTAGTGACCTGGTACTACAGTTTTAAATGTGACAAATAAACTATATATTTTTTATATTTTTGGCTACCGCTAGAGGATATTCTCTTTTTTTTCTACTAAACAACTACTATAACTCCCTTCTCATCTGTTCCTTTCAATATCATCCTATGTGCACTTGTCTCTCCCCCTCATTAATTCTTCTACATTATCTGAATGCTGAGGGTTATGCTGAATGCAAAAATCTGGAAGAGGAACCAGCAGCTAATATCAAGTCTCAGAAAAGGAGATTTTATAATAACTAATATAGGAAATGAGTGATAGAATCAATGTCACTGTGACTACTTCATGCTGCCTTCACATGTTCATTTGAACAGGTAATGAAGCCAGATGTCATGACTCTGGACGGGATGATCTAGCCTCCGTCCTGGTCAGGTCAGGGTTAACACGAGTTGCCTCTCTCTGGTTCTGGGGCAGCTATTTAATACTGGTGGTTCTTCGGTCTGGTGTCAGTGATACGTCCATGTACTCGGTTAGTGGTTGTTGACCCAGGTTACTCATCTGTAGTCATTGTGCCTCTGCGCTTGTGAGTTTTGTTGTGAATGACCTGGTTCTGTCCCCTAACTTCTGCCTCTGTTTTCTGCTCGGTCCTGATCTGTCCTTCCTGGTTCTCTGACCCCTTGGCTCGTCTCGGTTTATTCTTCTGTCTTGTCCCTGGTACCTCGCTCTCGACCCTCTGCTTCCCATTGACTACATTTTGTTCTCTGCTCTGTGTTCCGTGCTCTCGGCTTATTCCCAGTCCTCTCGCGCGGTGGCTCTGCCCCTCTGCGATCACATGACTGTCTAGCCTCAGGTCCTGTGCATACAGCGTACCTTAGTGTCAGGTCCTCTGCGCACTGCGTGCCCTGCTCCTTACCCTCTCGGTTCTCGGTCCTGTGCCCCCTGCTTGCGCCATCCAGGCTTTCCACAGTGACACTATCAGTGTCATTACACCAGGTTTTGTTCTTATTTTATTCCCACTGCTCCACTGAGTATTCAATATTTTGCTTTTTTAAATCTGCTATACTATTCCATGCCATGGGCTTTTCATTCAGTGTTAATTCTGAAGGTCTTTACCAACAGGTTGTGATTCTCTGAGGGTGCGTTTTTAGGCTGCGCTGCATAATAACCTCCTTTAGTAAACACCATAAACATTAGCAGCAAATAAAAAGGCCTGTATCTCAAACTGCATAGCATAATTTTAAAAAAGCAAAACACTGAATACTCAAGAGAGCAGTGTTAATAAAACACGTGTCTAAACAGCCAACTTTTGACATGGTGACAGGTCCTCTTTAAGCAGAATAGGAACTGGTCTCAACGTGTTTCATAAAGTGTCTGAAGTATAAGATAACTGTATGAGAAAGTTATATATAGATGACCATGCAGAAGTTCCCACTCCTAATTACTTTACTACATGAAGCTAGTGACAGATGCTTACCATTGGAGCAGAATTCGAGTCCACTATACATTATGCAAACTTGACAGCAATTTAAATTTACCACTGAACACATAAGACAGGTATTAATATTATATTTAAGATACCCCTAAAATTGTATTTATAAAAGCTTCTATATTTTTCTTACATTAATGATTTAGCTAAGTATTCATTTCATGGCAAAAAGTCCCTTTTTTTTTTTACACAATGCGGAGTTGTGCCAAAATGTTACAACTTTTTCATGGCGGCTTGAAGCATCTGTGCTAAAATGGTCAGAGCTATGGAGGAGCGAGGGCTTCCTATTGACTTGTATAAACTTTAAAAAAACTCAAAACTTAGAGATTTGAGACTATGAGGAAGATTTGCAGAGTTTCTAATCCAAAAACTCAGTTTGTTAACATGTGTTCACACTGAGTTTTGTGAGGAGGAAAAATCTCAAAATCCTCCTCAAATACTCAAAACTTGGTTCTGGGGATGTATTAATGTTCTGATGATGGTTCTGGTGATGCATTCATGTAAGTACTCCTTTAAAAAAAAAATTCAGCTTTTTCCATTGGTTGAGTATGAGATTATAGCCCTTAGACCACAAAATTGTGCACCCCTGTTTTAAATAGTATAGAAAAACTGGAATTTGTTGGAGAAAGTAGTTTTGACATTTAAGGATTGTGAAATGAATGCCAGTGGATACCAGCAATAGTGTAACGCTCATGCCGGCACCCATGCATGATTCTTCTTCCCCCTCCATGCAGGGATACCGACATACTCACTAACATGGCAGCACAGTCACCTCCCCTTTTCCTGCTTCCTGGTTGTGCTTCTGTGTGCGCAGCACAGCATCCCAGCAGTGTGTGCGTGTGCTCCCTCTCCTTGTTCTTAAAGGGGCAGCGTGTGCACATTGTAGATGCCCCCAGCCAATAGCTGGGATGCATCTAGTGTAAAAGACACCTTCCCCAATAAGGAGGTGCCTGAGCAACCCCTATAGTGGTGTATTTGTGTGTGCACAACTGTATTTTAACAGGTCCCTCTTTCTATGTAGCTGAGAGTTTGACCAAGTCCCTGGTCTTCGTGTGGCCAGGTCCTGAATCTGAACCCCTGATCCTTGTGTGGTCAGGGTCCGAACCCGAAACCGCACCTAGCGGTCCCTGTAGTGAAAAGCAGCATCAGCAGTATCTTAACCATGAAGACACATATGGTGGTACCAGTACTCTGAAGCCACTCCGGCGGTACCTGAACCTCCTGAAGCCGCAATGGCAATTCTTGAATTTTGAAACCACATTGGCAGTTCCTGAACCCTGAAGCTGCACTGGCAAGCTTCAGTGTCCGTACTGTTGGAGCCTGTTCCAGGAATCAAATTCAGCCCTGTCTGTGACTCTGTCAGTATCCGATCTGCCTGAGGATCCAGAACCTGTGCAGTCTGAGCAGAGTCAGAATCCTGTCTTGCAAAACTACTCTGAGCCCAGCCTGTGTCAGCGTACCTGACCCTTAAGAATGAGAGTCATTTGTGCTACTGAACCTTGGAGTTTTTCACAATTCCCAGGACAAAGACAGAAGGGATGCTCCTCACAACCACCACAATAGCATCACTCCTTATCACGACTGAGTTCAGGCTAAGGAATAAACGGTGTCTGGAAGAACTAAGCCAGACATGACAGTTTCCTCTTACCCGTCACCTCTCAGGTCTGCTCCTGGAAGCTGGGAAGGGAAGGTGTAGCAAAAGATTTGAGACTTGGCTCATCGAAGACCTTTTGGAAGGCTACCAGAAAGGCCTGTAGGTCCGAAATGACAGGATCCCCTTCTCCCACAAGGGGTTGAGCCATGCTAGGGCATCTTCTGCTAGGTAAGACATAAGTAATCCCACCTTAACCCGATCTGACAGAAACTGATTGGCCAGTAGCTCATAGTGCTGAATGCACTGCGCTAGGAATGCACGGCACTGCTACGGATCCACACCATACAATGGTGGATCAGATAGGACGGGTTCCACTTCTGGAGCGTAGGTTGCAGGCTATATTGTCATGGGTGTCGGTACTTCAACTTATGCATGTAAAGAAGCTGCGGAGACACCATCACGTGTTTCTCGACGCAAGCAGTGAATAGCCAGGCCTTTCCCCGGGAAGGAACAACCACGGGAAGGGCAGCATCCTATGAAGGAAAGCCACCTATGCCAAGCATGGTATCCATCCACAGACAGCTGTTTCGGGGTTTTTGCCCCTCATCAGTGTGGAGTAGGAATCTGGCTATTAGGAGCTGTGCCTAGTAAAAAGGCTATAAAGGCACAGATGATTGGCCTCGGGGAGACCAAAACATCCAACACCGCGGAGACACCATTACGTGTTTCTCAACGCAGTGATTCCAGAACACTGCCCCCATCCCTTATGGGAAATATGCAGATGCATGTAAAGAAGCTGCGGAGACACCATCACGTGTTACTCGACGCAAGCAGTGAATAGCCAGGCCTTTCCCCGGGAAGGAACAACCACGGGAAGTGCAGCATCCTATGAAGGAAAGCCACCTATGCCAAGCATGGTATCCATCCACAGACAGCTGTTTCGGGGTTTTTGCCCCTCATCAGGGTGGAGTAGGAATCTGGCTATTAGGAGCAGTGCCTAGTAAAAAGGCTATAAAGGCACAGATGATTGGCCTCGGGGAGACCAAAACATCCAACACCGCGGAGACACCATCACGTGTTTCTCAACGCAGTGATTCCAGAACACTGCCCCCATCCCTTATGGGAAATATGCAGATGCATGTAAAGAAGCTGCGGAGACACCATCACGTGTTTCTCGACGCAAGCAGTGAATAGCCAGGCCTTTCCCCGGGAAGGAACAACCACGGGAGGGGCAGCATCCTATGAAGGAAAGCCACCTATGCCAAGCATGGTATCCATCCACAGACAGCTGTTTCGGGGTTTTTGCCCCTCATCCTGTTGTTCCTTCCTGGGGAAAGGCCTGGCTATTCACTGGCTATCTTTACATGCATCTGCATATTTCCCATAAGGGATGAGGGCTGTGTTCTGGAATCACTGCGTTGAGAAACACGTGATGGTGTCTCCGTGGTGTTGGATGTTTTGGTCTCCCCGAGGCCAATCATCTGTGCCTTTATAGCCTTTTTACTAGGCACTGCTCCTAATAGCCAGATTCCTACTCCACACTGATGAGGGGCAAAAACCCCGAAACAGCTGTCTGTGGATGGATACCATGCTTGGCATAGGTGGCTTTCCTTCATAGGATGCTGCCCTTCCCGTGGTTGTTCCTTCCCGGGGAAAGGCCTGGCTATTCACTGCTTGCGTCAAGAAACACGTGATGGTGTCTCCGCAGCTTCTTTACATGCATCTGCATATTTCCCATAAGGGATGGGGGCAGTGTTCTGGAATCACTGCGTTGAGAAACACGTGATGGTACTTCAACTTAGACTGGAGCAGCTGACATCAGGGCTTTGAATTGGGCATTCACTGTCTGTAGATGGAACAAATTTTTCCTCCTGCTGTTACTGGAGAGATAGGTGTTGCAACAACACTGATTGCAAATGGCCATGGAGATCAGCAGGGTCCATGGTCTGATACAACTGTTACAGACAACATATTTTAGCATTAAAATAGCATTAGCACAGTGAACCAGAAATTAAAGTAACCAGAAGGGGTGCCATTGCAATAGTTCAACAACTAGCAGTGAGGGTCCTTATAGTAACTATCAGCAATGCTTGTGAAGGAGTAGCAAACTCATTTTCAACTTTGTTACAAGGAGAATTGCTTCCCTCATGGATGATAAACTATTGATTTATCATTGCCTTTGCAATTTTTTGTGTATAGTTTGCATGTATTATGCCTTTTTTGCACCCAAATCATTACTCTATTTGCCCCTTTCTTGCAGTCTATTTGATATGTGCTGTAGGATTTCATGCTCAGCAGCTAAATAAATGATTTAGACCCTGGATACTCATACACGGCTGAGCCAGTCCCAGTTTGGTCAAATAAAATGGCTATTGTTCATACTTGCGACTTGCAGTTTGGAGCATACTGCCCTGTGCAGACTCCTTTCAGAGAGATTCTGGTTTGCCTCTCCCTTGCTCCAACACAACCCACTCTGATTAGCTATCCCAGCTGACAGAGAGCAAGGTGAAAACATGTTCTGGTTCTTAGTCCAAACTAACCAAGTGATAGGATTTAACCCTAGTCTATGTGGCTTTCCTACAGTGCTTGTTCACCTTTTAGTTTTTTCTGCTTTGCCCGTGGAGTATAGCGATTCTAAATGTTTACGCAAGATTCATCAATTACGATAAATTAGGAAAAATTTGTTGCAGCATCACTACAGGTCCATACTGGTTGATTTTTGAGTACGCTAGTATTTTGACACAACTTTTGTGACCTTTGGCACCAAAAATCACAAAAACAGTTCAAGACATAAAAAAGCCCAATTGTTACCGTACGCTAAATTCATCAATCTTGTGCGCCATTTTGGAGAATTTGGCGTCAAAGACGGCAACTAATACCACTAGCCAAAAAATGAAAATGACTTAAAACCACCCCACAAATGATTAATCGGGGCCGAAGTGTCTAGTGTATTCTCTTAGAGCTTCTAGTGCCTAAACTAATCCCTACTAATAGTATGTACAGTACCTTCAGCTATGATATGTGCTGACATTAATCTAGTGTGCATAGCCAATGCATTAAGCTGTAAGATCTGCTTTAAGCTTCATCTAGACAGGATCAGACAAACCCTTTGTGCATAAGTTGGTGACTTAATTTGTTATTCTCTATTGGAGACAGAGTGTATGGTCTCGCACAATCTACAGATCATATGGTCTAGTGCAACTTGCCCAGAACTTACTATATCAAAATAATGTGTGCAGCATGTGTTCCCTGTTTTGCTGCTCAGCGAGAATGCCTCTTATCTGGAGTGCTTCTTGGATGGGCTTTGGTGCTTTTTTTTTATCAACACAACTGGTCATCTGACTTTAGGTGGCTGGAGCCTAGAGATTCATTAGTAGGCACAGCTGTCAAAAAGTATCACACCCTCAAGAGGCCACTTTCAAACATATGTTACTAGATCACTGTAAACTCATGAAATTTAACACAACACATTATGTTTATAGCCTGGTACCACAAGGGTATATTTATAACAGACATTTTGTCTCGTTATTTTGCTGTGATATTTAAAACTGCAGCAAATAGCATATATCACAATTCCCTACATATTTCATATCTGCGTCAAGACTTCCATTGACAGCTGTGCCAGATACCTCTGCAAATGGATCAGGCCATGGCGAACCCTGACAGATTCCAGATCACACATGTGGATAGGATTTAAGGGTCAGCTAGTAGCTAGCTAGTATGCTTTGCCCAACTGTGGGCAAAGCCGAAAAGCATTAGTGCGCATGCGTCGGCGCACTATGTCCCGGAAGTATTTTGCTGTGTTTCGGGACATAGTGCGCCGGCGCATGCGCACTAATGCTTTTCGGCTTTGCTTGCAGTTGGGCAAGGCATACTCCGCGTGCGCAAGGCGAGATTGCATTGCGCACGTGTGTACTACGGAGGAAACCTAATCAAATTCAAGACAATATTGCGGCCAGCGGGAAAGGAAGGGGTGCATGAAAGAACAGAAAACACCGCCCATCGGACCATTAACAGAGCCCGCCAAATTCAGGTGACAGGTTCCCTTTAAAGCTCTATCATGCAATGATGCAGTCATACAACAACACAATCCAGAGAAACTAAACTCTTCTCCAAAACTCATTTACAATGGACTGAGGCAAAATGGAAACTGTTCGGTGGTCAGATGAATCAAAAAGTGTTTTTTTTTATGTATACCATGTGAACTGTGTCCTGTGGCCTCAAGAGGAGAGGGACCATCCAGCTTATCAGCGTACAGTTCCTGCATCTATGATGGTAGGGGGCTGCATTAGTGCCTATGGCATGGGCAGCTTATACATCCCGAAAGGCGTTATCAATCCTCGGCATTATATAGAGGCTTCAGAACAAAAATTCCTTCCAAACAATGTCTATTTCAGGGAAGATATTGTACATTTTAGCAAGCCAATGGTAAACCCCGTACTGCATCCACCGTAACAGCGTGGCTTCACAGAAGAAAAGTTTGGGTGATGAACCGGCCACATGCAGTCCAGACCTTTCACCAATAGAAAAGATTTGGTGCATTATGAAAAGATAAATCTGGCAAAGACGACCCAGGATTGTTGAGCAATGAGAATCCTACATCAGACAAGAATTGGACAACATTCCTCTCCCAAAACTCCAGCAATTCATCTCACTTACAAGACATTTAATGACTGTGGAAAAAGAAGTGAGGATGCTACATGATGGCAGACATGTCCATGTTCCAACTTGTTTGACATGCGTTGCTGCCATCAATTTCTAAATTAGTTAATTTTTTCAAATGACATAGAAAAATTGTTTCACTTTCACCTTCTGATCTGTGTTCTATATTTTGTTGTTAATAACATACTGCTATAAGAGATTCCAAATCATTGCATTCTTGTTTTTTTTATATTTTACAAGGTACCAAAACTTTTTTGGAATTGGGGTTGTACATTTTATGGAAGACATTTACGTGTACTATAAACTAAAATAGATCATAAGACATGGCAATCTAGGGAGGCATACAAAATTGTGTGTATGAAGTTTGTCACAAATGCAATAGTTTCTAGTCTTTCATCAAATCTGTTGTCTGATTTCTATTAAATACCACAATGACACGTGACCGCATGCATGCAAATTGTATACTTGCAGTCATGTGACTCTCCACTCTCAAAGCAGGCACCACTGAATCCTGACAGCACGCGGTGCACATGCCGTGAGGTCCCACAAGACCGAAGTCACATAGACTTTCATCCCATATCTGGACAACCCCTGTAACAGCATTTTACAATAGCCAGAAATAGTATATCTTGCATTTTGCAAATTTCAAGCTAGAATAATATTAAATATTTATTATCAAGGACAACATCTGCAAAGAGTTTGTATGTTCTCTCCGTGTTTGCGTGGGTTTCCTCTGGGCACTCCGGTTTCCTCCCACATTCCAAAGACATACTGATAGGGAATTTAGATTGTGAGCCCTAACGGGGACAGCGATGATAATGTGTGCAAAATTGTAAAGCGCTGCGTAATATGTTAGCGCTATATAAAAATAAAGATCATCATCATTACAATATTTTCACTTATTTGTGTTACTTAGTTCTCTTTATTTACTTTTAGTACTAGTTTAAAAATCTGTTGGTTTTTTTTGTCAACTTTATGTAGAAACATGCAAAAACTGAAGGGTTCACAAACAAGATTACTTTTTAAAGGGAATCTAACATCAATTTAGTCATATATCAGCTAAAACTAATACCTTATTCAGCACCTGTGCTGCTTTCCATAAATGGTTATAAAAGCCCCTGACTCCCCTGTATACCCCCCAAAAACCTTTTGAAGTTCTCCTGCGCTGTACGTTAATCCTGTCTGTCCGGTCCAAATGGCGTCCATTATGTGCTATCTATACCTCCTCCCGGCTACTGCTCGCCATCCTCCTGCCTTGATTGACATGAATGATGCCTCCTGCATCATCCAAATTGCATGGCGAAATCTTGCGCCTGAGCAGAGAAATCGTGCCGGCGCACTTTGCTTTGCCATACTGTGTGCATGTGCACTTATGTTTTGGCTCTGCTAGCACTAGAGCAAAGAATAGTGCACAGGCATGATTTATCTGCGCGGGCACAAGATTTCACCCAGCAATGTGGATGACACAGGAGGCATTAGATCATATAGTAGATGATACAAAATCAAATCCATACACAGCGCAACTCCTCGACCTATCAAAATGACCGTTGCCATGATGAGAGCATGCTCATTAAATACTTCAATCCAATTCGGTCAAGTCATTTTATGTTCTGTATTATGTGTTGTGTATTGTATTGAATAAGATATATTCCTAAACCTGATATTGACCAAGTACCTTAAATTTAAGGAGCTTGGTCCTGGGCTTTAACTCTACTATCGTGAATTTACAGAGTGGGGTTAAGCTCCTGAAAACTAGTGGGAGCAGATGGGGTATCCGACTGTCAGACACAGCTGGGAATCCTGGAGAGAAGGGAACAGAACTGTCAGCATGGCCAATACTTCTTTAGGACTTGACAATCGCTGTAGGGGGCAGTTTTCCCTTTAACTGGGGTTCCAATGTAATAAATTAATAATAAAGGGAAAAAAAATGTTTCCCCATAAATATATATTTTTTTTTTTACGTTGGACATTTGAACATTGTACTAATTATAACCTCACTGATAGTAGCCAAGGCATGTAAGTGTGTGGATTTATGCTTGTGCCAATCATTTTAATTCCTGGATAAATCAAGATATTTAAAAAAAAATTGTTTCCATCATTCGCATATCATTAACATGTCTAAAAATGTTACAACTTTTCCTTCTTGTTGCAATTTGAATTTTGAGGAATGTGTATGTTATTAGTAACACATATATGTTTACATATACATACTGTATCTGTCTATATAATCGTCTAAGGGGTACTTCCGTCTGTCTGTCTCTCTGTCTGTTTGTAACGGAAATCCCGCATCGCTGATTGCTCGCAGCTGGTAGGCCGCGACCAATCAGTGACAGACTTAGTCCGGCCGCGAATTGGCCCCTCCCTACTCTCCTCAAGTCAGTGCCCTCTCCCTACTCACCTCCAGTCAGTGCCAGTGTGTCGCCCCATCCCGGACCAACTTTTTACTATTGATGCTGCCTATCAATAGTAAAAAGATATAATGTTAAAAATAATTTAAAAAAAATAAAAATTGTGCTATTCTCACCTTCCGACGTCCGCCGATGTGCGCGATGCGGCTGCCAGCTTCCGTTCCTAGAGATGCATTGCGAAATTACCCAGATGACTTAGCAGTCTCGCGACTGAGACCAAGCTTTCTGACACCCGACAGCACATTGCTCTCTAGAACAGTTTCTAAACACCCTGTGTCAGATGCAGCAAAGCATCCCAAGAACATAACAGAGCCTCCTCCATGTTTCACTGTAGGGACAGTGTTCTTTTCTTGATATGCTTCATTTTTCCATCTGTGAACATAGAACTGATGTGCCTTGCCAAAAAGTTCCATTTTTGTCTCACTTGTCCATAGGACATTCTCTCAGAAGCTTTGTGGCTTGTCAACATGTAATTTAGCAAATTCCAGTCTGGCTTTTTTATGATTTTTTTTCAACAATGGTGTCCTCCTTGGTCATCTCCCATAAAGTCCACATTGGCTCATACAACGACGGATGGTGCGATCTGACACCGATGTTCCTTGAGCTTGAAGGTCACCTCTAATCTGTTTAGAAGTTTTTTCTGGCCTCTTTTGTTACCATTCGTATTATCTGTCTCTTTGATTTGTCATCAATTTTCCTCCTTCGCCACGTCCAGGGAGGTTGGCTACAGTCCCATGGATCTTAAATTTCTGAATAATATGTGCAACTGTAGTCACAGGACCATCAAGCTGCTTGGAGATGTCCTTATAATTTTTACCTTTAACATGTTTGTCTATTATTATTATTATTTATTATTATTATAGCGCCATTTATTCCATGGCGCTTTACATGTGAGGAGGGATATACATAATAAAAACAGGTACAATAATCTTGAACAATACAAGTCACAACTGGTACAGGAGGAGAGAAGACCCTGCCCGCGAGGGCTCACAATCTACAAGGGGTGGGTGAGGATACACTAGGTAAGGATAGAGCTGGTCGTGCAGTGGTTTGGTCGATCAGTGATTACTGCAGGTTGTAGGCTTGCCGGAAGAGGTACGTCTTCAGGTTCTTTTTGAAGGTTTCGATGGTAGGTGAGAGTCTGATATGTTGTGGTAGAGAGTTCCAGAGTAGGGGATGATGCGCGAGAGAAATCTTGTATACGATTGACTGTCTATAATTTTTTTTCTAATCTCCTGAGACAACTCTTTCCTTCGCTTGCTCTGGTCCATGTTGAATGTGATACATACCATGTCACCAAACAGCACAGTGAGTATCTGTGCTATATACATATACAGGGTGGGCCATTTATATGGATACACCTAAAAAAAATGGGAATGGTTGGTGATATCAACTTTCTGTTTGTGGCACATTAGTATATGGGAGGGGGAAAACTTTTCAAGATGGGTGGTGACCATGGTGGCCATTTTGGATCCAATTTTATTTTTTTCAATGGGAAGAGGGTCAAGTGACATCAAACTTATTGAGAATTTCACAAGAAAAACAATGGTGTGCTTGGTTTTAACGTAACTTTATTCTTTCATGAGTTATTTAGAAGTTTATGATCACTTATAAAATGTGTTCAAAGTGCTGCCCCTTGTGTTGGATTGTGAATGCAACTCTCTTCTCCCACTCTTGACACACTGATAGCAACACTGCAGAAATAATGCTAGCACAGGCTTCCAGTGTCCGTTGTTTCAGATGCTGCACATCTTGTATTTTCACAACATAGACCACCGCATTATGGGTGTCAGGTCCAAGCATTCCTACATGAACAGTTTCCTGGAAAGTGGATTGGTCATCGTGGGCCAGTTGAATGGCCACCAAGGTCTTCCGATCTGACCCCCTTAGACTTTTATCTTTGGGGTCATCTGAAGGAAATTGTCTATGCTGTGAAGATATACTTGTCATGACTCTGGACAGGATGGTGCCACCTCCATCCTGGTCAGGTCAGGGTTAATTTTAGTCCGCCTCTCTTTGGTTCTGGGGTGGCTATTTAATGTTGGCAGTTCCTGGATTGTGTGTTGGTGATACTTCCGTATACTCGGCTTGTGGTTGCTGACCCAGGTTCTCGTCTGTGAACATTGTGCTAGTCTGTGCTAGTGTGCCTTGCTATCTATGACTCGGTTTTGTTCTCTGACTTCAGTCTTTGCATTCTGCTTTGTACTGCTCTGTCTGTCCTGGTTATCAGACCCCTTGGCTTGTCCCTGTTTACGCTTTGTCTTATGCCTAACGTACTTCACTCCCTCCTTCCTGGCTTTGACCCTCAGCTCTATTTGACTACGTTTTCTGCCTGTGCCCTGCACACTTTTGTTTAGTGTCATTCCCTACACTCACGTGCTGTGGCTCCGCCCCTTGATCACGTGACTGCTCTGTGCCAGGTCCTGTGCACACTGCATTAGAGTAAGGTCCTTGAGTTCAGCGTGACATCTTTCTGCACTCACTACGTTTATTTGTGCCCCCCTTATAGCGCCCCCTAGGCAGCGCAAGTGACAACTGAGGTGTCACAAAAGGACCAAAATTCCTCCTGACATGTGTGCAAATCTCATCAACAACTACAAAAAAAGTCTGACTGCTGTGATTGCCAACAAGGGTTTTTCCACCAAGTATTAAGTTTTGTTTGCCAGAGAGATCAAATACTTATTTCTCACTGCAAAATGCAAATAAATTTATATAATTTATACAATGTGATATTCTGGATTTTAGTTTTGATATTCTAACTCTCAATGTTAAAATGAACCTACCTTTAAAATTATAGACTGTTCATGTCTTTGTCAGTGGGCAAACTTACAAAATCAGCAAGGGATCAAATACTTATTACCCCCACCGTATATAATATATAAAATTAATTTTATTACATAAATCAAAAACCTACATATATTCCACAAAAAAACTACATATATTGCATGTTTGTTATCCTGATGACTATAATAACCTAGAGGATTAATTCAACAGGTTACTTAATGCGCAACATGAAAAAAAATACAATATGTCCCAAATAAAATAAAACCTCATACAGCCATGTACAGTGCCGTGCGAAAGTATTCGGCTCCCTGGAACTTTTCAACCTTTTCCTACATATCATGCTTCAAACATAAAGATACCAAATGAAAGACAATGATCCCAAACATAAAGCAAAATCTACAATGGAATGGTTCACAAATAAACACATCCGGGTGTTAGAATGGCCAAGACAAAGTCCAGACCTCAATCCGATCGAGAATCTGTGGAAAGAGCTGAAAACTGCTGTTTACAAACGATCTCCATCAAACCTCACTGACCTCGAGCTGTTTGTCAAGGAAGAATGGGCAAGAATTTCCGTCTCTCCGTGTACAAAACTGATAGAGACATACCCCAAGCGACTTGCAGCTGTAATCTCAGCAAAACGTGGCGCAACAAAGTATTAAGATAAGGGAGTTGAATAATATTGCACGCACCACTTTTCAGTTTTAGAATTTCCACAAAAATTTAAAATAACCAATAAATTTTGTTCAACTTCACAATTGTGTTCCACTTGTTGTTGATTCTTCACCAAAAATTTACATTTGGTATCTTTATGTTTGAAGCATGATATGTGGGAAAAGGTTGAAAAGTTCCAGGGAGCCGAATACTTTTGCAAGGCACTGTAAGTGAAACAACAAAAAGTTAGGCAAAAAAATGAAAAAAAAAAAGACCCTTTTAGAGCGGGTCACTGAAGGATTAGAAATTATTTTATATATGTTTTTTACATATTTATTTATACAAAAGTGTTTTCTACAGCCCTGCTCCTGGCGTTGATCTTGTAGATGTATTGTCAGCTCATTCGAGATCATTACAACATAGATGTGTGTCATACTGTGGCAGCTGAAGGCACATTTTTGTCATTGGTCAAGCATACACATACCCTTCCATTTGTAATACAATAATTTCACAGTGTACTCCTGGTGTTAACAGCTATAGATACTATAAGGACATTTGGTGAAAAACAAAATGAATTAATTAATGGCTTGATCCTGTGAAGGAATTGACTGAAATTTACTTTTGTAGTTGATGCCTTAACAGTTTTTACCTTAGTATCTTAGTAGTTGATACTTTTTAATGGCTGACCAAAGAGATAAGTAGTAAGATTTCAAGACTACTTCAAGTAGTCGTTATTGGTCATCAATCATCTTTTCAGTTATCCATTGAAAGATATCATCTGAGAAGTCTAAGCTCTCCATCTACTAGCAAAATGCTCCAAAGATACAGTATTTTTTCCTTTGAGGCTATGACAGAGGATTGAGACATATGGTGATCACAAGTAGGTTATTTGTAATTTATGCTTTTATCAATATTGGATAGGATCTAATACATGTACTAGAATTAGCACTTGGACACGGTTGCTTATACTGTGTGGATGCAATTTCAAGTAGAAACCAATTTAAGATCTGCACCTGCAAGAGGCTTTTACCATCCCTTTTAAATTAAATGACTTGAGACCAATTATTAATTTATTACAAACCTTGGCTATTTATTACCAGTGGCCTAGTGACAATTTTGTAGTAGTCTTTACTTATGGTATATCTTTCCAACTTACTAAATACTGTATAAGCTAACTAATACAGACAGTGGAGTGTCCAATCATAATTACCGTACACTATGTTGAAAAAAAATTATAACGGGCAGTGGTGTCACAGGAATCTCATTGGCCACAATGCAAAATCTAGATCACTTGTGTATTGAGTTGTGTCTGCTGTTGCCAGAACCTATGAATTTGGGCATTTATCCCATTACATGCCATGGTCAACAGTGACTGCATCATCTAAGTGGTTAGGCAGAGGGAAGGAACTTAAGTACTCTGTTATGATAGTGTAGCAACTCACTTAGGAAAATAAGTAACACACAAAAAACTGCAACTGACCATGCCGGTTCCTGTACAGACTAAAGATCCTGATCCCGCAGTCCCTAGTCGATCCATGAGATAGCCCTAACAACAAACCAGACAATGCCAACCTGAGCTTCCAAAATGTGTTGTCTAGATCAATCCCCAGAGCATTCACCACCACCTCTTCGCTAAAAATTTTGACTGGATTTTCATCCCTCAACTCTGTAACAAAACTAACTACGTGATAAAGCATCAGCCTTAATATTCTTAGTACCAGGGAGATATATAACAGAGAAATTTATTTATTTATATATTTATTTTATTTATATATTTATATAGCGCCAACATATTCCGCAGCGCTTTACAAATTATAGAGGGGACTTGTACAGACAATAGACATTACAGCATAGCAGAAATCACAGTTCAAAATAGATACCAAGAGGAATGAGGGCCCTGCTCGCAAGCTTACGAACTATGAGTAAAAGGGGAGACACGAGAGGTGGATGGTAACAATTGCTTTAGTTATTCGGACCAGCCATAGTGTAAGGCTCAGGTGTTCATGTAAAGCTGCATGAACCAGTTATCTGCCTAAGTATGTAGCAGTACAGACACAGAGTGCTATTAACTGCATAAAGTGTATGAGAACATGTTGCGAGGAACCTGATTATGTTTTTTTTTTTTTGTATGGGCCACACAGGGATAGTGAGGTTAAAGCGTTGATGTGGTAGGCCAATCTGAACAAATGAGTTTTTAGGGCACGCTTAAAACTGTGGGGATTGGGGATTAATCGTATTAACCTAGGTAGTGCATTCCAAAGAATTGGCGCAGCACGTGTAAAGTCTTGGAGATGGGAATGGGAGGTTCTGATTATTGAGGATGCTAACCTGAGGTCATTAGCGGAGCGGAGTGCACGGGTATGGTGGTAGACTGAGACCAGGGAGGAGATGTAGGGTGGTGCTGAGCCATGGAGTGCTTTGTGGATGAGGGTAGTAGTTTTGTACTGGATTCTGGAGTGGATGGGTAACCAGTGTAATGACTGGCACAAGGTAGAGGCATCGGTGTAACGGTTGGTGAGGAATATGATCCTGGCTGTAGCAGACAGGACAGATTGGAGCGGGGAAAGTTTGGTAAGAGGGAGGCCAATGAGTAAAGAGTTACAATAGTCCAGACGAGAATGAATAAGTGAAAGAGTAAGAGTTTTTGCAGAGTCGAAAGTAAGAAAAGGGTGAATTCTAGAAATGTTTTTGAGATGCAAATAAGAAGAGCGAGCCAGTGATCGGATGTGGGGGGTGAATGAAAGCTCGGAATCAAGTATGACCCCAAGGCAGCGGGCATGTTGCTTTGGAGTAATGATGGACCCGCACACGGAGATGGCAATGTCAGGCAAAGGTAGGTTAATAGAGGGAGAAAACACGAGGAGTTCAGTTTTTGACAGGTTCAGTTTCAGATAGAGGGAGGACATGATGTTAAAGACAGCGGTAAGACAATCACTAGTGTTTACTAAAAAGGTCGGCATGATAACAGGAATCAAACTGAGTGAAAATGAAGGCCCACTGGGACTCTCTAGTATTCAAACATTTAGCAGCATCAACATAAAATACATTTTTGTGGTTAGTAAAGACAATTATTCTATGCCTATACCTCTCCAATCAATGCCTCCATTCCTCAAAAGCTCGCTTAACAGCCAGGAGTTTCCGATCGCCTATATCATATTTGGATTCTGCTTGTGAGAATTTCCAAGAAAAAAAAAGCACAAGTATGAAATCCCAACAAAAGGTAAATCAACATCAGAGCGACTGAGGACAAGATCTTTAGAAAAAGCTGTCTTGAGAGGAACAAAACGATCAACAACCTCAGTAGACCAAAAGGAAAAGTCAGTACTCTTATTGGTCATATCTAGGGATGAGCAAACCCAAATTGGAAAGTTAGGTGTTCACACTGGACACCTAGTGTCCTGTACCAAACATGGACCATTTTACTGTATGCACGGTTTCGTCAGTCTAATAAAGCTTTTTGAAAGGTTGCAACAAATCAACAAGCTTTTAGACTGTGGGTTCTTCTGGAGCCATTCCAATTATTGGCATGGCTGTGATTGACTGGCCCAGCACATGACCCGGATCATGAGTGCCGCCATCATTATACTCTCATTAGTGTAGGAATAGGACTCAGCTTGAGTGAGGGACAGATAGTGACTGCACACTCTGCAAAAAAAAGGCTGTATGCACTCTGCATCCCCATGCCTGTTGGAGTACTGTCATTTAATCTGCTTTGTGTACTCCTCATCCCCCACCTGTGTGAGTACTGTTAATTTAAGCCCATTTCCTTCTCGTTATCTTCCACCTGGTCCGGTGCAGAGAGTGCACAGTCGGCACCTGAATACCATGGTCACCCGACTTCCACCTCACCCCCTTGCAAATCAGCCAAGCAGTCTGAGCTCCAAGTCATGCAGCAGTTTTGCTTTGCTTTGATGATTCCGCTGGCTGGGATTCCGTGGCCCATCCATCTTCCCCTGCTATAGAAGTGGAAAAGACTGAGTGCACTGATACCTAACCACTTGTTAGGTTGGAGGATGAGTACGTGGGAGGGCTAGTGCACATGGTTAGTAGACCTCCGCAGCACATGTCAGATGATGACGAAATTCAGTTGCCAACTACAGCATTTTTCTGCAGTGTGCAGGGTATAGGAGTTGGTGGAGGATGATGCGGTGGATGATGAGGTCCTACACCCCACATGGAAAAGAGCCATCCTAGTGATGTGCGTAATTCAAAGGAAGAGGAGGTGGCCTCGCTGCCACAGCAGCACAGCAAAAGAGGTAGCAGGGTGCAAAAGGTACAGCAGGCAGCCTCTAGCCAATACGCTGGCTGCTACTGCCCACTGCGCCACCAAAGATTGCTCAAAGAGTGGCATTTCTTCAGGGAATGTACTGCAGACAAACGACAGGTGGTTTGTACTCTGTGCTGTCAGACCATGAAGCGAAGCATAAATGTTCTGAACCTGAGAACCACCTGTACGATGAGGCATCTGAATTCCATGCACAAGCAGCAGTACAGTATGCACCTTAAAACCAGGACATATCTGAGAATCCTCCTTCACCCTCTTCTGTTGCAGTCTCGGCCTCTTCCTCCCATTCACGATCAGCAGGGCCACTTACCTCGTCGCAAAGAAAGGGTGTGATAGCATCACCACCACCATCATCAGTGTCACAGAGAATCTCCACACATGTAATTGTTCAGCTTTCCATCTCCCAAATCCTCCAGAGAAAGAGGTGATACTCCCTAGCCACCCACCAACTTTGTGTCTGAATGATAGCATTTCCTAATTACTGGGCTTTGAAATGCTGCCATTCAGGCTGCTGGAGAGGGACAGTTTTAAAGAAACTGATGGCGGTGGCTGCCCCGCAATACGTTGTTCTCAGCCGCTACTATTTTTCCAGGTGGGTTATCCTTGCACAAACATGTTGTGGAAAAAATTAAGTGTGCACTGCGCAATGCGATCAGTGGCAAAGTCCACATAACCACTGATATGTGGATCAGTTAACACAGCCAGGGAGGTTCGTCTCCCTAACTGCACACTGGGTAAATGTAGCGGCGGCTGTGTCTCTGACACTATGTGTATTGTGGCCGCATAATCACTGAGATGCACTTGCTTTAACTTTATTCATTTGTGTTTTGCTGCCGTAAGTGCGATCAGCCTGTTCCTTGTTTACTAACAAGAGGTTTTCACTATAATTGCATACCGTATTTATGCCTTGGACCCATACTGTTTTACTGGGGTCATTTTTCCTTTTGTCTTCGTTCTTTTGTTTTTGTATATTAATCTTGATGTCTTGCAATATGTACTTATATTAATTAGGAAGACAAAAAGCGCATATAGGGTCTTATCCTCCGATTAAGTGCGTTTTTTTAAAACAGGGAGCTGCTCACCTGATGGTGTAAAGCAAAAGCATGTACGTATCGGCTGCTGCAGATCCACGGGCCGCCCACATGACCTTCTCAGAGACGTTGTACAGGAGAGTTTGTGGATTAAGTCCGCGCTGCCACAATAATACAGATTCGAATGTAATGAAAAACTCTGGTGGTTTAGTCAACGCGTTTCAAGGTCTAGCTGACCCCTTCATCAGGAAAATACCACAAAGACATACAGAACTCTTGTATAATTATTATTGTCTCCAGGAGCTCCGACATTGGATGTCACATGTCAGAGGTCCTTTTCATGTCTGTTTTTTGAAATTTGAAAGTATTTAAGCAGTGTAACGTCAACAGTTCTGTATGTCTTTGTGGTATTTTCCTGATGAAGGGGTCAGATAGACCTTGAAATGCGTTGAATAAACCACCAGAGTTTTTCATTGCATTCAAATCTGTATTATTGTTGCAGCGCAGACTTAATCCACAAACTATCCTGTAATATATATTTATAGTCATTTGTCCCCTTAGTGACTAAACCAATTTGGTACTTAATGACCGAGCCATTTTTACAATTCTGACCACTGTCACTTTATGAGGTTGTAGCTCTGGAACGCTTCAACGTATCTCACTGATTCTGAGACTGTTTTTTGTGACATATTGTACTTCATGTTAGTGGTAAAATTTCTTCGATATAACTTGCATTTATTTGTGAAAAAAATGGAAATTTGACAAAAATTTTGAAAATTTGGCAAGTTTCAAACTTTTAATTTTTGTACACTTAAATCAGAGAGTGGTTTCACACAAAATAGGTAATAAATAAGATTTCCCACATGTCTATTTTACATCTGCACAATTTTGGAAACATATTTTTTTGTTTTGCTAGGACATTATAAGGGTTAAAATTTGACCTGCGATTTCTAATTTTTCCAACAAAATTTACAAAATCATTTTTTTTGGGACCACCTCACATTTGAAGTGAGTTTGGGGGGTCAATATAACAGAAAATACCCAAAAGTGACACTATTTTAAAAACAGCAGCCCTCAAGGTGTGCAAAACCACATTCAAGAAGTTTATTAACCCTTCAGGTACTTCACAAGACATAAAGAATTGTGGAAGAAAAAAATGAACATTTTACTTTTTTCACCCAAAAATTGCTTTGGGACCAATTTTTTTTATTTTCACAAGGGTATCAGGAGAAAATGGAGCACAAAATTTGTTGTGCAATTTCGCCTGAGTACACCGATACCCCATATGTGGGGAAAAGCCACTGTTTGGGTGCATGGGCTCAGTAGGGAGGGAGCACCGTTTGACTTTTTGAAATGCTGGAATCAATGGTGGCGCCATGTCGCATTTGGAGACCCCCTGATGTACCTAAACAGTGGAACCTCCCAATTCTAACTCCAACCCTAATCCCAGCATACCCCTAACCCCGACACACCCCTAACGCTAATCCTAACCATAACCCCAACACACCCCTAACGCTAATCCCAACCCTAACCGTAACTCTAACCACAAACCTAACCCCAACACACCCCTAACTCTAATCCCAACCCTAACCATAACCCTAACCACAAACCTAACCCTAACACACCCCTAACACTAATCCCAACCCTAACCATAACCCTAACCAAAAACCTAACCCTAACACACCCTTAACCCTAATCCCAACCCTAGCATAACCACAACCTTAACCCTAGCCCAACCTTAACTTTAGCCCAACACTATCTTTATCCAACCCTAACCCTAGCCCAACTCTATCCCAACCCGAACCCTAACTTTAGTCCAACTCACTTTAGCCCAACCCTAACCCCAACTTTAGCCAACACTAACCCTAACTTTAGCCCAACCCTAACCCTAACTTTAGCCCAACCCTAAACCTAACTTTAGCACAACTCACTTTAGATCAACTCACTTTAGCTTAACTCTAACCCTAATGGAAAATGGAAATAAATACATTTTTTTATTTTATTATTTTTATCTAACTAAGGGGGTGATAAAGAGGGGTTTGATTTACTATTTTTTTTTTATTTTGATCACTGTGATAGGGTCGATCACAGTGATCAAAATGAACCAATAGGAAAAATTTCCTATTGTTGCCAGGTGCCGGCCAGCAGATCTTTCTCCAGAAGAAGACACCGATGGCCCAGGGGACTTCAAGGGGGTTTCAGGGACACTAGAGGTTTCACACATATCACACATTAGAGGAGAGAAAAATTAAATGGAAAGCTGAGACCCTAGAGAAATTCCGACTCTGGGGGGTGTTATGATAAGGTAATTCAGTACCACAATGGACATAGAGGTCAGAGCACATACAGTGACCTGACAATAACCCAAAAACATAGAACGAGCTCTGAGATGTGGGAACTCTGCTGACCGCAATCCCTAATCCTCTCCAACAACACTAGAGGCAGCCGTGGATTGCGCCTAACGCTCCCTATGCAACTCGGCATAGCCTGAGAAACTAGCTAGCCTGAAGATAGAAAATAATCCTACCTTGCCTCAGAGAAATACCCCAAAGGAAAAGGCAGCCCCCACATATAATGACTGTGAGTTAAGATGAAAAGACAAACGTAGAGATGAAATAGATTTAGCAAAGTGAGGCCCGACTTTCTGAACAGAGCGAGGATAGGAAAGGTAACTTTGCGGTCAACACAAAACCCTACAAAAACCACGCAAAGGGGGCAAAAAGACCCTCCGTACCGAACTAACGGCACGGAGGTACACCCTCTGCGTCCCAGAGCTTCCAGCAAGCAAGAAAAAACAAATAGACAAGCTGGACAGAAAAAACAGCAAACAAAATAGCAAAGCGGAACTTAGCTATGCAGAGCAGCAGGCCACAGGAACGATCCAGGAGGAAACAGGTCCAATACTAGAACATTGACTGGAGGCCAGGATCAAAGCTCTAGGTGGAGTTAAATAGAGCAGCACCTAACGACTTCACCACATCACCTGAGGAAGGAAACTCAGAAGCCGCAGTACCACTCTCCTCCACCAACGGAAGCTCACAGAGAGAATCAGCCGAAGTACCACTTGTGACCACAGGAGGGAGCTCTGCCACAGAATTCACAACAGTACCCCCCCCTTGAGGAGGGGTCACCGAACCCTCACCAGAGCCCCCAGGACGACCAGGATGAGTCATATGAAAGGCACGAACAAGATCGGGAGCATGGACATCAGAGGCAAAGACCCAGGAATTATCTTCCTGAGCATAACCCTTCCACTTAACCAGATACTGGAGTTTCCGTCTTGAAACACGAGAATCCAAAATCTTCTCCACAATATACTCCAACTCCCCCTCCACCAAAACCGGGGCAGGAGGATCAACAGATGGAACCATAGGTGCCACGTATCTCCGCAACAATGACCTATGGAATACGTTATGTATGGAAAAAGAATCTGGAAGGGTCAGACGAAAAGACACAGGATTAAGAACCTCAGAAATCCTATACGGACCAATGAAACGAGGTTTAAACTTAGGAGAGGAAACCTTCATAGGAATATGACGAGAAGATAACCAAACCAAATCCCCAACACGAAGTCGGGGACCCACACAGCGTCTGCGATTAGCGAAACGTTGAGCCTTCTCCTGGGACAAGGTCAAATTGTCCACTACATGAGTCCAAATCTGCTGCAACCTGTCCACCACAGTATCCACACCAGGACAGTCCGAAGACTCAACCTGCCCTGAAGAGAAACGAGGATGGAACCCAGAGTTGCAGAAAAACGGCGAAACCAAGGTAGCCGAGCTGGCCCGATTATTAAGGGCGAACTCAGCCAAAGGCAAAAAGGACACCCAGTCATCCTGATCAGCAGAAACAAAGCATCTCAGATATGTTTCCAAGGTCTGTTTGGTTCGTTCGGTCTGGCCATTAGTCTGAGGATGGAAAGCCGAGGAAAAAGACAAGTCAATGCCCATCCTACCACAAAAGGCTCGCCAAAATCTCGAAACAAACTGGGAACCTCTGTCAGAAACGATATTCTCTGGAATGCCATGTAAACGAACCACATGCTGGAAGAACAATGGCACCAAATCAGAGGAGGAAGGTAATTTAGACAAGGGTACCAAATGGACCATCTTAGAGAAGCGATCACAGACCACCCAAATGACTGACATCTTTTGAGAGACGGGAAGATCTGAAATAAAATCCATAGAGATATGTGTCCAAGGCCTCTTCGGGACCGGCAAGGGCAAAAGCAACCCACTGGCACGAAAACAGCAGGGCTTAGTCCGAGCACAAATCCCACAGGACTGCACAAAAGAACGCACATCCCGCGACAGAGATGGCCACCAAAAGGATCTAGCCACTAACTCTCTGGTACCAAAGATTCCAGCCAACACCGAACAATGAACCTCAGAGATAACTTTATTCGTCCACCTATCAGGGACAAACAGTGTGATGAGGGAACAGCCGCCATCTTGGAACAGGCATGCTATCAGATTGGCGTGACTCCATTTTGTCTCCTGGGTCAGGAGTGCTCCTGGCCCCCACCTTTGCTAATGAATAGAGTTCCTATTAGTATGCTAACGGGCTGAGCTCAGTGTAAACTGTAGACGGTAGTTCAAAGCCCCATGAGGAAACCACGCCACCAGGGGGCTTGGAAATGCTTGGGGCTTAATTAAAACACGCATGCCAAGTGGCCACTGGATACACATCTATTATGGCAGCCCAGCCAAACCGTCTCCAACATGGAATTGTGAATTATGGACGCATCGTCCGAGGTACAGGCTCATAAAAAATATTCTCCTTACCCTAAAGAAATTGTGCATCCAACAGTGTGACTCCCGTGACGGTGGAAGGTCTGAAACCCGAGATATAGGGATCAGCCTCCCACAGGGACCGAATGGGTCCAGGTTTGATCCCAGTACGACCGGCAGAACAAACCACAGGCGCTGGTACTGCCCGTGTGCTGATCCGATCATCCTGAGAGAAGTTATCCCATTTATTAGATATTGGAATAAATCTTGCAGGGAGACAGAGGGGGTGGAGATTGCTAAGCCCACCCAGCTGCAGGCAGGGGGGCTCAGCCAGGTATAAGAAGAAGCTGAGGTCACTGGGAGGGTCTCACTCCACAGAAGAAGACGATGATTTCTTAAGGAACAGGGTATGCCAGCCAGAGGGGGGGAGCAAGCACATGCTTTCTGGGGGCTGCCCGGCAACTAAGTTTTGGACCTGCGGAATGCTATGCCCCCCTGGCTTCCACAAGCGACCTTCAACCTGGTAAATTGACCTCCAGCTTTATACTGTTAAGCCTTGTATTATTATTGTTATATTGTACTCTGACTGTAATTCTTGATATATGTTTTGACTGTATATTTCTTGTAATTATCTAGTGCGCCCTTAAGGCAATTAAATCATAAATTAATTTTGGGCTGATCCTTTTACTCTGATTGCGAATCCTAGAATACCCAGTGTGGGTAACAGGGCAGTCTCCCCGGCGGCCATTTGCTCTAGGTGCAGTTCCCTTACTGACCTGAGAGACAAAGGGGGCGCCGGAGAGCTGGGCCTGTGTAGTGACGTCACGGATAGGTGACGTGGGAGGAAGGGGTAATCCTTCACAGTGGTGGCAGCAGTGGGATGTCTCGAGGCGGGTAATGAAGACGCCTATATGAGACTCATGGCAGCTGCAGAGAAAGCAGCTGAGGCCGAGCGTGCAGAACGCCGCGAAGCAGAGGAGCGGGCAGAACGCCGTGAAGCAGAGGAGCGGGCAGAGAGAGCTGCTGAGCGGGCAGCGGAGCGCCAGCACCGACTGGAGATGGCTCAACGCGGGCTCCCGCTGGGCGCCCCAGCACCACCAGAGTCCAGGGCTTCCAAAGTCCGGGCCGAGGACTTCCCTCTGCTTGAGAAGGATGGAGACCTGGATTCCTTCTTGCTGGCCTTTGAAAGGACCTGCCTTCAACACCATCTGGCCCCGGATCAGTGGGCAAGATACCTGACCCCCCGTTTGAGGGGTAAGTCCCTGGAGGTTTTGGGGGACTTACCTGCCGGGGCAGAGCAGGACTACAGCAGCGTCAAGCGGGCCCTGATCCAACACTACAACCTCACCCCAGAGTCTTACCGCAAGAAGTTCCGGATCCTGCAGCGGGGCCCAAAGGACACCTGGACCGACCACATGCAGGCGCTGCTGAGAGCTGCAGAGCACTGGACTTCGGGTCTAGCGCTCACCACCCGCCAGGAGGTCCAGGAACTGTTCGTCATGGAGCAGTTCTTGTGGAACTGCCCAGAGGACCTCCAGCAGTTCCTCCGTGACCGGAAACCGAAGGGGGCGTCTGCTACAGCCGCCCTGGCAGATGAGTATGCCAATAACAGGGCGCCTGAGCCGAAGAAGCCTGCCAGCAGCACCTGGAGAGGGGGTAAGCCCAATCCTGCCCCTGTTTCCCCAGCCCCCAGAGTGCAAGGGGTGTACCCCCCTGCTGCCCTCTCCAGGCCAGGCGCAGAACCCAGACGTTGTCATCACTGCAACCAGCTGGGACACTTCAAGACCGCATGTCCCCAGCGTCTTAAGGCCCCATCCATGTCCCCGAAACCGTCCACTGTTTTATGTGTGGGAGGGGGTGGTGGGAGGTCCCTGGACAATAACCAACCCGTCACTATCGGCCGCTCCGCGGTCATGGGACTGCGGGACACAGGCGCTGAACGAACCCTGGTACGTCCTGAGGTGGTGTCCCCTCAAGACTTGGTACCGGTGAAAACCCTTTCCGTCTCCGGAATTGGAGGCGTGGAGCCGGCGCTGCCTGTCGCCAAGGTGTTTTTGGACTGGGGCGCCGGGAGGGGAATGCGGGAGGTGGGAGTAACGTCAAATATTCCTGCTAATGTATTACTTGGGACCGATTTGGGACGGCTAGTGTCTCAGTATGTGGCCACTGAGCCCCCAAGTTCGGCTCCCCAAGAATGTCATGACTCTACTGTGAATGTTGATGTGTTGAATGTGCCTCCAACAGTGGGGGAGGGAGTGAAACCTGAGGGTACTCCATACACTGACACCACACACACGGGGCTCACGGGGAGGACGGGTGAGGAGACTGTAGGGGAGAGCTCAGAGGTGGAGGGAGGGGCTGCTATGGGCAGTGTAGGGCCCCTAAGTGAATCCAGCCTGCTGAGTCTAGGACCCCTGCAGGAAGAGGAACAGGCCATGGGGGGAGGAGGCATCCCGGGAGAGGAGCCACCAGGTAAGACCCCAGGGCAGGAGTTCCCCACCCCCGGGATGTCAGGAGGGCAGGAAAGTCTGCCTGACCCGGCGACTTGGTCAGGGGCCGGGGGGAAGCAGGTGCTACCCATGGGCACAGCGGTCGTGGCCGCTGTCACCCGGAGTGGGAGCGCCGGAGCCCAAGGAGCCTTGCAGAGGTCCGACGGCTTCCCCCTCTCTGACCAAGTGGCTGCCGAGTCAGACAGCGGCCAGGAGACAGATCCCGGGGAGCTGACAGCGGATGTGGCGGTGTCGTCCATTCTCGCCACATCGAGTCAGGGATTTCAGGCAGCGTTGGAAGCCGACGCTAGCCTGAAAGCTCTCAAGGAGCAGGCGGCACAGCCTCCTGGGGAGTCAGACCGCGAGTGGGTGGTCTGGGACCAGGGACGGCTGTACCGGGTATCGGTCCAGCAGGGTTCACCGGAGGCGTGGCCCAGGGACCGACAGTTAGTGGTACCCTATCCGTTCAGGGCGGAATTGTTGCGGATAGCCCACGAGATTCCCATGGCCAGACACCTAGGGATCGCTAAGACCAGGGCCAGGCTAGCGCAGCATTTCTACTGGCCTGGAATGAGGACCGAGGTAATTGCCTACTGCCGTTCGTGTGACACCTGCCAGAGGGTGGGGAAGGCGGGGCGGCGCCCCAAAGCCCCACTGGTAACTCTGCCCATCATTGAAGAGCCTTTCTCGAGGGTGGCTGTGGATCTCATTGGACCTCTGTCCACTCCCAGTCGCTCCGGGAAATGCTTCATATTAACGGTAGTGGACTATGCCACTCGGTACCCGGAGGCGGTCGCTTTGTCATCCATTCGGGCTGACAAAGTGGCCACTGCCTTACTGGAGATCTTCTCCAGAGTGGGGTTTCCCCAGGAAATGCTCACCGACCGAGGGACCCAGTTCATGTCCCAGCTGATGGAGTCTCTCTGTAAGCAGATCCAGGTGCAACATCTGGTAGCCAGCCCGTATCACCCACAGACCAATGGCCTGTGTGAGCGGTTCAACGGCACCTTAAAGCAGATGCTTAAGATGTTGGTCGACTCCCACGGGAGAGATTGGGAGCGGTATCTCCCACACCTTCTATTTGCCTACCGGGAGGTTCCACAGGCCTCAACGGGGTTCTCCCCCTTTGAGCTCCTGTATGGGCGACGTGTACGGGGGCCCCTTGCTCTAGTGAAGGAAGCGTGGGAAGGAGATTTGGCCACCCCTGGAGTGTCGGCCATTGAGTATGTTGTGCGCTTCCGGGACAGAATGACGGCCTTGACGCGGCTGGTGCATGACAATATGGCCCAGGCCCAAGCTGACCAGAAGCGGTGGTACGACCAGAATGCTTGTGAGAGGACCTACCAGGTGGGTCAAAAGGTGTGGGTACTGGTCCCCGTCCCACAAAACAAGCTTCAGGCAGCCTGGGAGGGTCCATACCTCGTGCACCAGCAGCTCAACGCCGTCACCTATCTGGTCACCCTGGACCACGCCCGTGGAAGGAGGAAGGCCTTCCACGTGAACATGATGAAAGCACATCATGAGCGGGAGGCTTGTGCCCACCCAGTGTGCAACCTCCCGGAGGAAGGGGAGGTAGAAACCCTCCTGGATCTGCTTACCCAAGTCAAGGCGGGTGGATCAATCGAGGATGTGGAGGTCGGCCACCAGCTTTCGGAGGACCAACGTTCCCAGCTGGGGGTCACCCTACACCCCTTTCGGGAGCTGTTTAGCAGCCTGCCCGGAAGGACTGAGGCAGCCGTCCACGATGTGGACACCGGCAATCACCCCCCGATCCGGCGTTCAGCATATCGGGTCTCTCTCGAGGTGCAGCAGCACATGCGCCAAGAGATAGACGAGATGCTGAAGCTGGGGGTGATCCAAGCATCCAACAGCTCGTGGGCTTCGCCGGTAGTCCTCGTCCCTAAAAAGGACCGGACTACGCGGTTCTGCGTGGACTACCGGGGGCTCAACGCTGTGACGGTCACCGATGCGTACCCAATGCCGCGCATCGATGACCTGCTCGATCAGCTGGCCGGGGCCAAGTACCTGACCATCATGGATCTGAGCAGGGGATATTGGCAGATTCCCCTGACCCCTAAGGCACGGGAACGCTCTGCCTTTATCACCCCATTTGGACTGTACGAGTCCACGGTGATGCCCTTCGGCATGAAGAATGCCCCTGCCACTTTTCAGCGGATGGTCAACACGCTGCTCAAGGGACTGGAAGGGTATGCGACTGCGTACCTGGATGACATTGCCATCTTCAGTCCCACCTGGGAAGATCACCTACAGCACCTGGCGCAGGTGTTGGGGAGGATCCAGAGGGCAGGGTTGACCATTAAGCCGGAAAAGTGCCAGCTGGGTATGAGTGAGGTCCAGTACCTGGGACACCGGGTAGGTGGGGGAGCTCTGAAGCACCCTGGCCAAGCCCCTGACGGACCTCACCAAGAAGAAGCTGCCCGTCGCAGTCGACTGGACAGTCGCCTGCGAGACAGCTTTCCAGGCGCTCAAAACCGCCTTGTCTAGCTCTCCTGTACTACAGGCAGCCGACTTCACGCGGCCGTTCGTAGTACAGACCGACGCCAGTGACTTTGGCCTCGGTGCTGTGCTCAGCCAGGTCGACACTACGGGACATGAACACCCCGTTTTGTACCTGAGCCGGAAGCTCCTGCCGAGGGAAGTGGCCTATTCCACGATGGAGAAGGAATGTCTGGCAATTGTATGGGCCCTGCAACGTCTGCAGCCATACTTGTACGGACGCCACTTCACTGTGGAAACAGACCACAACCCCCTCAGCTGGTTACACTCGGTCTCTGGGACGAATGGGAGGTTGCTACGCTGGAGCCTGGCTCTCCAGCAGTATCACTTCAGCATTCGCCACAGAAGTGGCAGAGACCATGGTAATGCTGATGGGTTGTCCCGGCAAGGAGAAGGTGTGGAAGGGCGCATGGGGGAACACAGGAATGTGATGCCCCCTAGCGCCCTCTAAAGCAGGGAGGTGTGATGAGGGAACAGCCGCCATCTTGGAACAGGCATGCTATCAGATTGGCGTGACTCCATTTTGTCTCCTGGGTCAGGAGTGCTCCTGGCCCCCACCTTTGCTAATGAATAGAGTTCCTATTAGTATGCTAATGGGCTGAGCTCAGTGTAAACTGTAGACGGTAGTTCAAAGCCCCATGAGGAAACCACGCCACCAGGGGGCTTGGAAATGCTTGGGGCTTAATTAAAACACGCATGCCAAGTGGCCACTGGATACACATCTATTATGGCAGCCCAGCCAAACCGTCTCCAACATGGAATTGTGAATTATGGACGCATCGTCCGAGGTACAGGCTCATAAAAAATATTCTCCTTACCCTAAAGAAATTGTGCATCCAACAGTGTGACTCCCGTGACGGTGGAAGGTCTGAAACCCGAGATATAGGGATCAGCCTCCCACAGGGACCGAATGGGTCCAGGTTTGATCCCAGTACGACCGGCAGAACAAACCACAGGCGCTGGTACTGCCCGTGTGCTGATCCGATCATCCTGAGAGAAGTTATCCCATTTATTAGATATTGGAATAAATCTTGCAGGGAGACAGAGGGGGTGGAGATTGCTAAGCCCACCCAGCTGCAGGCAGGGGGGCTCAGCCAGGTATAAGAAGAAGCTGAGGTCACTGGGAGGGTCTCACTCCACAGAAGAAGACGATGATTTCTTAAGGAACAGGGTATGCCAGCCAGAGGGGGGGAGCAAGCACATGCTTTCTGGGGGCTGCCCGGCAACTAAGTTTTGGACCTGCGGAATGCTATGCCCCCCTGGCTTCCACAAGCGACCTTCAACCTGGTAAATTGACCTCCAGCTTTATACTGTTAAGCCTTGTATTATTATTGTTATATTGTACTCTGACTGTAATTCTTGATATATGTTTTGACTGTATATTTCTTGTAATTATCTAGTGCGCCCTTAAGGCAATTAAATCATAAATTAATTTTGGGCTGATCCTTTTACTCTGATTGCGAATCCTAGAATACCCAGTGTGGGTAACAGGGCAGTCTCCCCGGCGGCCATTTGCTCTAGGTGCAGTTCCCTTACTGACCTGAGAGACAAAGGGGGCGCCGGAGAGCTGGGCCTGTGTAGTGACGTCACGGATAGGTGACGTGGGAGGAAGGGGTAATCCTTCACAAACAGTTTCTCCGCTGGGCAACGATCAGGTTTATTAGCCTGAAATTTTTGCAGCACCCGCCGCAAATCAGGGGAGATGGCAGACACAATTACTCCCTCTTTGAGGATACCCGCCGGCTCAGATAAACCCGGAGAGTCGGGCACAAAACTCCTAGACAGAGCATCCGCCTTCACATTTTTAGAGCCCGGAAGGTACGAAATCACAAAGTCAAAACGGGCAAAAAACAGCGACCAACGAGCCTGTCTAGGATTCAACCGCTTGGCAGACTCGAGATAAGTCAAGTTCTTATGATCAGTCAAGACCACCACGCGATGCTTAGCTCCTTCAAGCCAATGACGCCACTCCTCGAATGCCCACTTCATGGCCAGCAACTCTCGATTGCCCACATCATAATTTCGCTCAGCAGGCGAAAACTTCCTGGAAAAGAAGGCGCATTGTTTCATCACCGAGCAATCAGAACTTCTCTGCGACAAAACAGCCCCTGCTCCAATCTCAGAAGCATCAACCTCAACCTGGAATGGAAGCGAAACATCTGGTTGACACAACACAGGGGCAGAAGAAAAACGACGCTTCAATTCTTGAAAAGCTTCCACAGCAGCAGAAGACCAATTGACCACATCAGCACCCTTCTTGGTCAAATCGGTCAATGGTTTAGCAATACTAGAAAAATTGCAGATGAAGCGACGATAAAAATTAGCAAAGCCCAGGAACTTTTGCAGACTTTTCAGGGATGTCGGCTGAGTCCAATCATGGATGGCTTGGACCTTAACAGGGTCCATCTCGATAGTAGAAGGGGAAAAGATGAACCCCAAAAATGAAACCTTCTGAACACCAAAGAGACACTTTGATCCCTTCACAAACAAAGAATTAGCACGCAGGACCTGAAACACCGTTCTGACCTGCTTCACATGAGACTCCCAATCATCTGAGAAGATCAAAATGTCATCCAAGTACACAATCAGGAATTTATCCAGGTACTCTCAGAAGATGTCATGGATAAAGGACTGAAACACTGATGGAGCATTGGCAAGTCCGAATGGCATTACTAGATACTCAAAATGACCCTCGGGCATATTAAATGCAGTTTTCCATTCATCGCCTCGCTTAATATGCACAAGATTATACGCACCACGAAGATCTATCTTGGTGAACCAACTAGCCCCCTTAATCCGAGCAAACAAATCAGATAACAACGGCAAGGGGTACTGAAATTTAACCGTGATCTTATTTAGAAGACGGTAATCTATACAAGGTCTCAGCGAACCATCCTTCTTGGCTACAAAAAAGAACCCTGCTCCTAATGGCGACGATGACGGGCGAATATGCCCCTTCTCCAAGGACTCCTTCACATAACTCCGCATAGCGGCGTGCTCAGGCACAGATAAATTAAACAGTCGACCTTTTGGGAATTTACTACCAGGAATCAAATCGATAGCACAATCACAATCCCTATGCGGATGTAGGGTATCGGACTTGGGCTCATCAAATACATCCCGGTAATCAGACAAGAACTCTGGAACCTCAGAAGGGGTGGATGACGAAATTGACAGAAATGGGACATCACCATGTACCCCCTGACAACCCCAGCTGGACACAGACATGGATTTCCAATCTAATACTGGATTATGGACTTGTAGCCATGGCAACCCCAACACGACCACATCATGCAGATTATGCAACACCAGAAAGCGAATAACCTCCTGATGTGCAGGAGCCATGCACATGGTCAGCTGGGTCCAGTACTGAGGCTTATTCTTGGCCAAAGGCGTAGCATCAATTCCTCTCAATGGAATAGGACACTGCAAGGGCTCCAAGAAAAACCCACAACGCCTAGCATACTCCAAGTCCATCAAATTCAGGGCAGCGCCTGAATCCACAAATGCCATGACAGAATACGATGACAAAGAGCAGATCAAGGTAACGGACAGAAGAAATTTTGACTGTACCGTACCAATGGTGGCAGACCTAGCGAACCGCTTAGTGCGCTTAGGACAATCAGAGATAGCATGAGTGAAATCACCACAGTAGAAACACAGCCCATTCAGACGTCTGTGTTCTTGCCGTTCAACTCTGGTCAAAGTCCTATCGCACTGCATAGGCTCAGGTTTAAGCTCAGGTAATACCGCCAAATGGTGCACAGATTTACGCTCACGCAAGCTCACGCAAGCGTCGACCGATCTGAATGGCCAAAGACATAGACTCATTCAGATCAGCAGGCATAGGAAATCCCACCATGACATCCTTAAGGGCTTCAGAGAGACCCTTTCTGAAAATAGCTGCGAGCGCACCTTCATTCCATTGAGTGGGTACGGACCACTTTCTAAATTTCTGACAATATACCTCTATCTCATCCTGACCCTGACACAGAGCCAGCAAATTTTTCTCTGCCTGATCCACTGAATTAGGTTCATCGTACAGCAATCCGAGCGCCAGGAAAAACGCATCGATATTACTTAATGCAGGATCTCCTGACGCAAGGGAAAATGCCCAGTCCTGAGGGTCGCCACGTAAAAAAGAAATAATGATCCTAACTTGTTGAACTGGGTCACCAGAGGAGCGAGGTTTCAAAGCCAGAAATAGTTTACAATTATTTTTGAAACTCAGAAATTTAGTTCTATCTCCAAAAAACAAATCAGGAATAGGAATTCTCGGTTCTAACATAGAATTCTGAACCACAAAGTCTTGAATATTTTGTACTCTTGCCGTGAGCTGATCCACACATGAAGACAGACCTTTAATGTCCATCGCTACACCTGTGTCCTGAAGCACCCAAATGTCTAGGGGAAAAAAAAGGCAAAACACAGTGCAGAGAAAAAAAGAATGGTCTCAGAACTTCTTTTTTCCCTCTATTGAGAATCATTAGTACTTTCGGCCTCCAGTACTGTTATGATAAGGTAATTCAGTACCACAATGGACATAGAGGTCAGAGCACATACAGTGACCTGACAATAACCCAAAAACATAGAACGAGCTCTGAGACGTGGGAACTCTGCTGACCGCAATCCCTAATCCTCTCCAACAACACTAGAGGCAGCCGTGGATTGCGCCTAACGCTCCCTATGCAACTCGGCACAGCCTGAGAAACTAGCTAGCCTGAAGATAGAAAATAAGCCTACCTTGCCTCAGAGAAATACCCCAAAGGAAAAGGCAGCCCCCACATATAATGACTGTGAGTTAAGATGAAAAGACAAACGTAGAGATGAAATAGATTTAGCAAAGTGAGGCCCGACTTTCTGAACAGAGCGAGGATAGGAAAGGTAACTTTGCGGTCAACACAAAACCCTACAAAAACCACGCAAAGGGGGCAAAAAGACCCTCCGTACCGAACTAACGGCACGGAGGTACACCCTCTGCGTCCCAGAGCTTCCAGCAAGCAAGAAAAAACAAATAGACAAGCTGGACAGAAAAAACAGCAAACAAAATAGCAAAGCGGAACTTAGCTATGCAGAGCAGCAGGTCACAGGAACGATCCAGGAGGAAACAGGTCCAATACTAGAACATTGACTGGAGGCCAGGATCAAAGCACTAGGTGGAGTTAAATAGAGCAGCACCTAATGACTTCACCACATCACCTGAGGAAGGAAACTCAGAAGCCGCAGTACCACTCTCCTCCACCAACGGAAGCTCACAGAGAGAATCAGCCGAAGTACCACTTGTGACCACAGGAGGGAGCTCTGCCACAGAATTCACAACAGGGGGGGCAGTATATACTTATTTCTCAGTGCCATTAAAAAGCAGCGCTGAGGCATAAGTACCCTTAATTGCCATTATTAAAAGGCATATCGGCAGTCATTAAGGGGTTAATAAAGATTTGCTGATACTTTTTTATATATGGTATAGCACTCCATTTCTTTGGCTTTGCACATCATATAGGAGCATACATTTACTATCCAGATCTAATTACACGGGCAAATTTAAACGCTTTTGAAGCTAGCATGCTTTCGATCATATAATACTCATGTTATCTCTGTGAGTTTGTTTATTTCTATGATTAATAGGTTGTACCCAATCAAGGACAGCCTATAGCTTAATTACATCCGTCTGAAAACTTTTAGCAGAAACCAAATGACCAAAAAACTGAATCTGCTGCACTTCAAATTGACTCTTCCCTAGCTTGGCAAACAAATGATTGCCACAAAAAGCCTGAAACACCTGTTGAACATGCTCAAGATACTCCTCATGAGAACCTGAGTAAACCAAGAGATAGCCCTAACCACGATAGCAACTTGAAACTATGGTGTCTGAAAGGCCGTTGAGCACTTCACGTTCCTCCTATGAAACCAAGGGGCAGAGTAAAGTGCAAATTACCTACAGAAGGGAAAGTTTGCTGAAACAAACCAAGATACCAGCGTGAGTAAAACACACCATGACATACAAAATAAAGGATCAAGTACGTACTGTTAGAGAATATGCCACCTACTTCCTAAAAAGAAAGAGAAAATCTGTGCAGGGTATAGAACATAAACATAAGAGAGACAAACAATAGCTCGTCTTTCACTGACTGGATTAAGCTACAACAGTATGGCTAGACATCCAATTGAGAATATCACCAGCAGGAAATACCAGAATGGGGAAAGTATATAAAGCTGCACCCAAAAGGTGACAAGGCAAAAAAATAAGTAAATGAAAATACCTGTTACTTTAAAAAGACTGAAGCAAGGATAACAGAAACTAAACACCCGTAGAAAAGGTGTACCTGCTTTGTCTCGGCAGACAGAGAAGCCTACCACAAAGCACAGGCTAAGTGGTTTGAACCCTGACACATGACAATCCTATTGATGTCTTGCAATGTCAACATGGGGAGCTGATACCTCGCTATGGAACTAACACTGCCAAACATTGACCGAGCAATCTACCTATTACAGATTCTAAGTAGGCTTTGCCTCTGGCTACCTGTCAGAAGAGTTTTGACAAGTAAGAATAATACACTGCACGACGTAGGTAGTGCAATGTATTATTTAAGTGATAAAAATAAATGTAGATTCAAGTTATTTTGGTCTTTTTGTAGGACTAATAAATATTCTGAAAAAAAAATTACTAAAGTTTTGATTCCTCCACTCAGTCTGGGACTCAGTGATGAACAGTTCTGTCATCTTATCCTGTGCTGGGGCGTGCTGACTGAGCTGTCGGTGCTTTGATTGACAGCTCATTTGACTTATCTTAGACTGGGAGGTGCAGAGATTTCTCCAGGTGCTCCCTGTTCTTAGTTATTGCTCTGCTATTTAGGTGAGTTGTCTGGCCCAGATCACTGCCAGCAAAAAGCTTATGCTCTCTAGTATGTGTTTGCCTGATTCCTGTGTTGTGAGTTCTAATCTACGACTGCCTGACCCTTGGACCGTGTTCTGATTACGTGTTTATTATTGTCCCTTTGCTTATTCGCTATTTCTCTGGTATTCTGACCGTGGACTCTGACCTGAATTACGCCTTCGTCTTTTCCTTTAGTTTACTATGTGTTTTCTTGGTACTGATCCTGGAACTCTCTGCCTCATGGCCTGTCCGTGAGTTATGACTCAAACTGGCTAAAATACAGGAAACAATGAATTGTTGTAAATGGTACATTCTCTAGATGGGATAGAGTCAGTAGTGGGGTACCACAACGATCTGTACTAGGACTGATTCTTTTTAATCTCTTTATTAATGATCTTGTGGATGAAATTGAGAGTAAAGTTTCAGTCTTTGCTAGAGAAACCAAACGATGTAGGATATTAAAAACTGACCTTGACAGTAAAATTTTACAAAATTATATGGATATGATGTCTGGATGGGCAAACACTTGCCAAATGAGGTTTAATGTTGATAAATGTAGAGTAATGCACCTAGAACGGAGTAATCCTATTACTGTATATACATTAAATGGGAGTATACTCAGGACTACAGAACATGAGAAGCACTTGTGTATTGTGGTTACAAGTAAACTGAGCAGCAGTACTCAAAGTCAAGCATCAGCTGCAAAAGCAAAATAAGAATCTTAGGGTGTATAAAAAGAGAGAAAATCATGTGATCCTAACGTATTCCTACCCCTCTATACATCTCTTATAATGCCACATATAAAATATGGGTTTCAGCTTTGGGCTCCACATTTTAAAAAGGATTTACAGAAGTTAGAGTCAGTTTAAAGGCGGAGAACTAGATTATTAAAAGGGATAGAGGTCTCTCAAATGATGAGAGGTTGGAACAGCTGGTCTTGTTTAGATTCGAAAGAAAAACTTCTCATTTATATGTATAAAAACATGTGTGGTCATGACTTTTTACTTCCAAAGACCATACTAAGGACCACGGGGCACTCATTCCAGAAGCTAAATAGGAAAGAGTAAAGAAAAAAAGTACACATATTTGGTATTGCCGTGTCCGGAGCGACGCAACCTATAAAACTGTTCCACTCGTGAACCTCTTCAGTGAACACCGGAAAAAAAAAATTTAAAAAAACTTTTTCATCATTCTATCGAACAAAAAGTGTTACAAAACATAATAAAAAAGAAAGACGAATGTAAATAAAAATGGTATCACTGAAAATGTCAACTTGTCTCGCAAAAAACAAGCTGCCATACTGCTCCATCAGAGGAAAAATAAAAAGTTATAGCTTTCATAATAAAGCAATGCAAAAATAATATTTTTTCTATAAAATAGTTGTTATTGTGTGTCGTATCAGTGAAATTGTACTGGCCCAATTTTACCATACACAGAACAGCATAAATAAAAAAAAAAAAAAAAACAAATCCTGAATTGTTGGTTTTTACCCGTTCTGTCTCCCAAAAATCGGAATAGAAAACGATAAAAAATGTTATGTGCCCGAATATACCAATAAAAATGTCAACTTGTCCTGCAAAAACTTGCTGTCATATGATTCTGTCTGCAGTAATATGGAAATACTAACGCATCGGGTATTCTAGAATATGTATGTAGTTTATTTATAAAGTTTTCAGAATAATGCAATTTATACACAGGATTCGGCCGGCCACGACCAATTAGCGAAGCGTGGTTCAAATTCTGCACCAATTCGCAGGCGGACTGCGCCTGTCGCTGATTGTTCGTGGCCGGGTGTGACCAATCAGTGAAGCCAGGCCCGGCTCCAGGTTTTTAGGGCCCGGGGTGAAAGAGTCTCAGTGGGCCCCCCTCTTTATCACGTACCACTATTTATGATGCACAGATACAGCAGAGAAATATAGCACAGCCAAGTAGCCTATAACACAGCCCACATAGTATATAACACAGCCCACGTAGTATATAGCACAGCCACGTAGTATATAGCACAGCCACGTAGTATATAACACAGCCACGTAGTGTATTGCCCAGCCATGTAATATATAGCATAGCCCACGTAGTATATAGCACAGCCCACGTAGTAAATAGCACAGCCACGTAGTATATTGCCCAGCCATGTAATATATTGCCCAGCCACGTAGTATATTGCCCAGCCACGTAGTATATTGCTTAGCCACATAGTATATTGCCCAGCCACGTAGTATATAGCACATACACGTAGTATATAGCACAGACACGTAGTATATAGCACAGACACGTAGTATATTGACCAGCCACGTAATATATTGCACAGCCACGTAGTATATTACCCAACCACGTAATATATTGCACAGCCACATAGTATATTGCACAGCCACGTAATATATTGCACAGCCACGTCGTATATAGCACAGCCACGTAGTATATAGCACAGAGACATAGTATATAACACTGCCCATGCAGTATATAACCCAAGCCACGTAGTATAGAGCACAGCAATGTATATATTGCCCAGCCACGTAATATATACCACAGCCACATAGTATATAGCACAGCCCACATAGTATATCGCACAGAGATGTAGTATATAACACAGCCCACGCAGTATCTAACACAACCCACATAGTATATAGCAATGTGGGCACCATATCTCTGTTAAAAAAATAATTAAAATAAAAAATAGTTATATACTCACCCTCCGTCGGCCCCCCGGATCCAGCCCAGGCGTTTACCAATGCTCCTCGCGACACTCCGGTCCCAAGAGTGCATTGCGGTCTTGCGAGATGATGACGTAGCAGTCTCGCGAGACCGCTACGTCATCATCTCACGAGACCGCAATGCATGGACCGGTCATAGGAGCGTCGCAAGGAGCAGGAAAGGCCTGGGCTGGATCCAGGGGGCCGACGGAGGGTGAGTATATAATGATTTTTTATTTTTTTAATTATTTCTAACATTAGATCTTTTTACTATTGATGCTGCATAGGCAGCATCAATAGTAAAAAGTTGGTCACACAGGGTTAATAGCAGCGTTAACGGAGTGCGTTACACCGCGGCATAACATGGTCCGTTAACACTGCCATTAACCCTGTGTGAGCGCTGACTGGAGGGGAGTATGGAGCGGGCACTGACGGCAGGGGAGTAGGGAGCGGCCATTTTGCCGCTGGACTGTGCCCGTCAATGATTGGTCGTGGCCATTTTGCCGCGACCAATCAGTGACTTGGGATTTCCATGACAGAGAGACAGAAAGATGGAAGTGACCCTTAGACAATTATATGGTAGATATATATATTATAGCTCTCAACATATGGCCATGCATAATCTAGTTTTTGCAAAAAAAAAGTGTCTTTCAGTGTGTGACAACAGCTAAACCTACAATCACAATATAAATTTGGTATCGCTGTAATCGCACTGACCCGAAGAATAAAGTTTTGTAATCACTTATACCGCACGAGGAAGGGCGTAAAAATAAATAAAACCAGTTATTGACCTGTTTATTTTGCCTCTCTAAGATTGCAGTAAGGCTCTGCTCAAATTTATCCTGAGCTCTACGTGGAGAGCTTACATCGGGTTTCCGTGTAAATCTCTGAAACATGTCATTCAGATGGAAACCCCGGGATAAGATTCCCTATAATGAGGCAGATGGAGACACTGTGGCCTGTGATCCGGTAGTGTCCTTTTTAGAATTTTTAAAAGTGCAGTCGGCCAGAGTATAGTGCACTTCTGAAAAGAAGGACTCCACTGGATAGAGGTAAGATGGACTCCAAAGTAACTCTGCTGCCTCATTATAGTGAAAGGATCCCTCGGGGTTTCATGTGAATCACATCCTTTGGAGATTTTGATGGAAATTTTATTTTCACAGGTCAAGGTTATAAGATTCTGTGAAGCACCTGGGGGTTGAAGATGATCACCAGACTTCTGGATACATTTTTTGAGGGATCTAGTTTCAAAAATGGTGTCACTTGTGGGGGGTTTCCACTGTTTAGGCACATAAGGGGTTCTCCAAACCAGATATGGATTCTGCTAATGATTCCATCTAATTTTGCATTCAAAAAGTCAAACTGTGCTCTTTCCCTCCTGAGCTATGCTGTGTGCCAAAACAGTAGTTTTTCCCCACCTATGGGTTATTAACACACTCAGGAGAAATTGCACAACAATTTTGTGGTCCATTCTCTCCTGTTACCCTTGTCAAAATAAAAAATTGAAGCTAAAAGAACTTTTTTTTTTCATTTTGACGTCTCATTGCTATAAATTTCTGTGAAGCACCTGAGGGTCAATGTGCTCATCACACATCTAGATAAGTTCCTTGATAAGTGTAGTTTCCAAAATGGGATCACTTCTTCTGGGGTTTTCACTGTTTAGGCACATTAGGGGGTCTCCAAACGTGACATGGTGTCGACTCCAGCCAATTTTGTGTTAAAAAAAATCAAATGGTTCTCCTTCCCTTCTGAACCCTGCAGTGCAACCAAACAGTAATTTTGCTTCGCATATGGTGTATCAGCGTGCTCAGGAGAAATTGCACATCAAATTCTGGTGTCCATTTTCACCTGTTACCCATTTGAAAATTAAAAAAAATTAAAGTAAAATTTTGGTGAAAAAAAGTTAAATGGTTGTTTTTTCCTTCCACATTGCTTAAGTTCCTGTGAAGCACCCGAAGGGTTAATAAAGTTCTTGAATGTGGTTTTGAGCACCTTGACAGGTGCAGTTTTTAGAATAGCGTCAATTTTGGGTATTATGTCATATAGGCCCATTAAAGTCATTTAAACTTTGATGTTGTTCCTAAAAAAATGGTTTTGTAAATTTTGTTGGAAAAATGAGAAATCACTGGTTCACTTTTAACCCTTCTAACTTCTTAACAAAAAAAAATATTTTTCAAATATTGTGCTTATGTAAAGTAGATATGTGGAAAATTTTATTTATCAACTATTTTGTGTGACATAACTTACTGGTTTAAGGGCATTAAACATTAAAAGTTTTAAAATTGTTAAATTCAAAAATTTCCACCAAAATTCTGATTTTTTTCACAAATAAATGCAAGTCATATCAAAGAAACTTTATCACTATCATCAAGTAAAACATGTCACAAAAACAGTCTCTGAATCAGTAGGATCCATTAAACGGTTTCCAGCGTTATTACCACATAGAGTGACACTGGTTAGGATTATAACATTTGGCCTTGTCATAAAGGTGAAAGCAGGCTTGGGGTTGAAAGGGATTAAAAAAGGGCAGGATTATTTCCTCAGTACATATAACATTGTATGTTATAGATAATTTAGTGACAAAAAAGTATATAATTGGCAGAGAAAGATGGAATTTTATGGATCTAGGTCTTTTTTCAACCTCTTTAACTATGTAGATTACAACAAGGTTTATTATAAAATAAACACACAAAAATACTATAAATTTATCACAATTCTTATCCCTCATGTAGACTGCATAAAAAAGAAAAGCAATGTCAAAATGACTATTTCCACAAAAAGAAAAAGAAGAAAAAAAAAACATTTTGTCCCACACAATACAAAGCCCTCATGCAGTCTCATCTGCAAAAAAAAGTAAAATGCTATCACTCTCAGAAAATGGCAATACAAAAACACAAATAATTTTTTAAGTGCTCTTTTTGTTTAAAAGTGGTAAAACTTTTAAACAAATTACACAAATTGAATATCACCGTAATCATACAGACCCCATAGAATAAATTGAGGTGCACGGTAAATGCTGTGAAGAAAGACAATTGAAAACAATACCACAATTCTTGTTATTTTTGTGTGCTGCCCCAGAAAAAAATAAAATAAAAGTGGTAAAAAAAAGGCCTTGGTGCTAATGACAACTGCAGTTTGTCCTTTAGAAAACAAACCCTAATTCAGCAATGTCTACTAAAAAGTAAAGTGATTTTGTAGTGCAAAAATTCTTAAACATAAAAAAATATAAACTGGTTATTGCCATAATAATATTGATAATATGATAATACAGTTAATAAAGATAGTGTAAATTAAACTGCATAATGAATAGTATAAAAAAGTACCGTAATAGAACAATTCCAGTATTGCTGGTTTAGTTAATGTCACTTACCAAAAATTTAATAAAAAGTTATCAAAAAGTTATATGTATAGGGCAATGGCATCAATGAAAAAAACAGCTTATCAACCTGCCACAGTAAAATATAAAACCTAAGGCTCTCAAAATAGTGATGCATGAAAAATGCTACAGTATCAAAGCATAAAAAATTTGGTAGATGTAAAAAAAAAATGCCAAAGTTGCTGCTTTTTTTCACTTCCAAAAAGAGTTAACAAAGCTTAATCAACAAGTTTTACGTTGCCAAAATAGTGCCATTAAAATGTACAACGCGACCTGCCACAAACAAGACCTTACATGAATCCACTGACAAAAAAAAGTTGGCTTTCAGAATGACAATGGAAAAATATAAAAAAACAACAACAAAAAAATGTGTCTTTAAGGCTAAAAATAGACTTTTTTCTAATCTAACATAAAATTGGTTTAAGAAAATGAAACAGATGAAAACAGTAAGAATGGAAAAGCAAAAACCTGGTATAAGGTGCAAGTATTTTTTAAATATATTATTAACATAGACTTAGATGACACAACCCAATCTCACACAGAAAGAATGAACTTACTATAATCATTTAGGAAAGTCACAATACGCACATGGTTGTACCTTTTCCTATAGCACAAATAGTACTCAATGAAAAATAAATAAATATCTATATATATAATAGTCTAAGTGTCTGTTTGTCTGTAACCAAAATCCCACGTCGCTAATTGGTCGCGCCCAGCCGGCCTCAACCAATCAGTGTTCATAAATAAACTACATACATATACTAGAACGAGAATAACATGAAGGACAGTCTGTGAGGGAGAGAATAACATGGAGGACAGTCTGTGATGGAGAGAATAACATGGAGAACAGTCTGTGAGGGAGAGAATAACATGGAGGACAGTCTGTGAGGGAGAGAATAACATGGAGGACAGTGTGTGAGGGAGAGAATAACATGGAGGACAGTGTGTGAGGGAGAGAATAACATGGAGGACAGTGTGTGAGGGAGAGAATAACATGGAGGACAGTCTGTGAGGGAGAGAACAACATGGAGGACAGTGTGTAAGGGAGAGAATAAAATTTTTCCCCATTGTTAAGTTTATCATATGGTAAAATAAATGGTGTCTTTGAAAACTATAAGTCATCCTGTAGAAAACAAGCTGTCATATAGCGATAGATGACTAATAAAGTTTTTACTCTTAAAATAAAGACAGGAGAAAAACAATGGCAGTGTGTCCAATGGGTTAAAACATAAATGTAAGCAATAATGTTTGTATGAATACTGGATGGTGGCCCGATTCTAACTCATCGGGTATCTACTATATAATCATCTAATTCTGTCTGTTTGTCTGTAACAGAAATCCAGTGATTGGTCTCGCCAGCTGCCCGCGACAAATCAGCGAAAGGCCGTTCCGCCCGCGAATTGGTGCGGGATTTGAACCACGCTTCGCTGATTGGTCATGCCCGGCCGGGCGCGACCAATCAGCGATATTGGCTCGGGATTTAAAGCCAGCTGCGCTGATTGGTCGCGCCCAGCCAGACGCGACCAATCAGCGACAGGAGCAGTCCGGCGGCGAATTGGAATGGGATTTGAACCACGCTTCGCTGATTGGATGCGCCCGGCCGGCCACGACCAATCAGCGATATTGGCTCGGGATTTAAACCCGCTGAGCTGATTGGTTGCGCCTGGTCGGCCGCGACCAATCACTGATATTGGCGAGGGATGTAAACACCGCTTCATTGATAATGTATATATTTTATCCGGAAAATCCTGTGTATTCATTGCATTATTCTTAAATCTTCATAAATAAACTACTTACATATTCTAGAATACCCGATGTGTTAGAATCGGGCCACCATCTAGTATATATATACAGGTGATTCTCACAAAATTAGAATGTCATCAAAAAGTTAATTTATATCAGTTCTTCAATACAAAAAGTGAAACTTATATATTATATTGAGTCACTACAGAGTGATCTATTTCAAGTGTTTATTTCTGTTAATGTTGTTGATTATGACTTGCAGCCAATGAAAACCCAAAAGTCATTATCTCAGTAAATTAGAATACTTTATAACACCATCTTGAAAAATTATTTTAAAATCCGAAATGTTGGCCTACTGAAATGTATGTTCAGTAAATGCTCTCAATACATGGTTGGGGCTCCTTTTGCATCAATCACTGCATCAATGCGGTGTATCATGGAGGCGATCAGCCTGTGGCACTGCTGAGGTGTTATGGAAGCCCAGGTTGCTTTGATAGCAGCCTTCAGCTCGTCTGCATTGTTGGGTCTGGTGTATCTCGTCTTCCTCTTGACAATACCCCATAGATTATTTTCTGAGGTTAAGGTAAGGCGAGTTTGCTAGCCAATCAAGCACAGAGATATTGTTGCTTTTAAACCAGGTGTTGGTACTTTTGGCAGTGTGGACAGGTGCCAAGTCCTGCTGGAGAATGAAATTTCCATCTCCAAAAAGTTTGCTGGCAGAGGGAAGCATGATGTGCTCCAAAATTTCCTGGTAGACGGCTTCACTGACTTTGGTTTTGATAAATCACAGTGGACTTACACCAGCAGATGACATGGCTCCCCAAACCATCACTGATTGTGGAAACTTCACACTATATCTCAAGCAGCTTGGATTGTGGCCTCTCCACTCTTCCTCCAGACTCTGGGACCTTGATTTCCAAATGAAATGCAAAATTTACTTTCATCTGAAAACAACATATTGGACCACTGAGCAACAGTCCAGTTCTTTTTCTCCTTGGACCAGGTAAGACACTTGAGGCGTTGTCTATTGGTCATGATTGGCTTGACACAAGGAATGCAACAATTGTAGCCCATGTCCTGGATAGGTCTGTATGTGGTGGCTCTTGAAGCAATGACTCCAGCAGCAGTCTACTCCTTGTGAATCTCCCCCAAATTTTTGAATGGTCTTTTCTTAACAATCCTTTCAAGGCTGCGGCTATCCCTGTTGCTTGAACACCTTTTTCCTTCCACTCAACTCCCAATAATATGCTTGGATATAGTACTCTTGGAACAGCCAGCTTCTTTAGCAATGACCTTCTGTGGCTTACCCTCCTTGTAGAGTGTGTCAATGACTGCCTTCTGGACATTTGTCAAGTCAGCAGTTTCCCCATGATTGTGGAGCCCACTGAAACAGACTAAGGGACCTTTTTAAATGCGTAGGAAGCCTTTGCAGGTGTTTTTGTTAATGATTCTAATTTACTGTGATAATAACTTTTGGGTTTTCATTTGCTGTAAGCCATAATCATCAACATAAACAGAAATAAACACTTGAAATAGATCACTCTGTAATGACTCTATATAATATATGAGTTTCACTTTTCATATTGATGAACTGAAAAATTAACTTTTTGATGATATTTTAATTTTGAGAGAAGCACCTGTGTATATATATATATATATATATATATATATATATATATATATATATATATATATATACATATATATATATATATATATATGTATATATATATATACACACACACAGTACAGACCAAAAGTTTTGACACACCTTCTCAGTTAAAGATTTTTCTGTATTTTCATGCCTATGAAAATTGTACATTCACACTGAAGGCATCAAAACTATGAATTGACACGTGTGGAATTGTATACTTAACAAAAAAAGTGTGAAACTGAAAATATGTCTTATATTCTAGGTTCTTCAAAGTAGCCACTTTTTGCTTTGATGACTGCTTTGCACACTCTTTATGAGCTTCAAGAGGTAGTCACCGGAAATGGTCTTCCAACAATCTTGAAGGAGTGCCCAGAGATGCTTAGCACTTGTTGGCCCTTTTGCCTTCACTCTGCCGTCCAGCTCATCCCAAACCATCTCGATTGGGTTCAGGTCTGGTGACTGTGGAGGCCAGGTCATCTGGCGTAGCACCCCATCATCCTCCTTCTTGGTCAAATAGCCCTTACAAAGCCTGGAGGTGTGTTTGGGGTCATTGTCCTGTTGAAAAATAAATCATGGTCCAACTAAACGTAAACCGGATGGAATAGCATGCTGCTGCAAGATGCTGTGGTAGCCATGCTGGTTTAGTATGCCTTCAATTTTGAATAAATCCCCAACAGTGTCACCAGCAAAGCATCCCCACACCATCACACCTCCTCCTCCATGCTTCACGGTGGGAACCAGGCATGTAGAGTCCATCCGTTCACCTTTTCTGCGTCGCACAAAGACACTGTGGTTGGAACTAAAGATCTCACATTTGGACTCACCAGACCAAAGCACAGATTTCCACTGGTCTAATGTCCATTCCTTGTGTTCTTTAGCCCAAACAAGTCTCTTCTGCTTGTTGCCTGTCCTTAGCAGTGGTTTCCTAGCAGCTATTTTACCATGAAGGCTTGCTGCACAAAGTCTCCTCTTAACAGTTGTTGTAGAGATGTGTCTGCTGCTAGAACTCTGTGTGGCATTGACCTGGTCTCTAATCTGAGCTGCTGTTAACCTGCGATTTCTGAGGCTGGTGACTCGGATAAACTTATCCTCAGAAACAGAGGTGACTCTTGGTCTTCCTTTCCTGGGGCGGTCCTCGTGTGAGCCAGTTTGATGGTTTTTGCCACTGCACTTGGGGACACTTTCAAAGTTTTTCCAATTTTTGGACTGACTGACCTTCATTTCTTAAAGTAATGATGGCCACTTTTTCTTTACTTAGCTACTTTTTTCTTGCCATAAAACAAATTGTAACAGTCTATTCAGTAGGACTATCAGCTGTGTATCCACCAGACTTCTGCTCAACACAACTGATGGTTCCAACCCCATTTATAAGGCAAGAAATCCCACTTATTAGACCTGACAGGGCTCACCTGTGAAGTGAAAACCATTCCCGGTGACTACCTCTTGAAGCTCATCAAGAGAATGCCAAGAGTGTGCAAAGCAGTCATCAAAGCAAAAGGTGGCTACTTTGAAGAACCTAGAATATAAGACATTTTTTCAGTTGTTTCACACTTTTTTGTTAAGTATATAATTCCACATGTGTTAATTCATAGGTTTGATGCCTTCAGTGTGAATGTACAATTTTTATAGTCATGAAAATACAAAAAAAATCTTTAAATGAGAAGGTGTGTCCAAACTTTTGGTCTGTACTGTAAATACTGTATGGATATATATATATATATATATATATATATATACATACACACACACACACAGCCCTGGCAAACATTAAGAGACCACTGCAAAATGTTCAGTTTGTCTAATTTGTCTCTTTATAGATATATTTTTGAGTAAAATGTGAAGTGTGCTTTTATTCTATAAACTACTGACAGCACGTCTCCAAAGTTCCAAGCAATACATTTGGTATTTATTTTCTGAAAATGAGAAATGGTCAAAATAACAAAAAAATGCATTGCTTGCAGACCTCAAATAATGCAGAAAAAGCCAAACAGTTGATTCCTTCTGCTCAGGCAATGTTTCCCAACTCTGAGGACTGTTTTTTTTCCAGCAGGACAATGCTCCATTCCACACAGCTAGGTCAATCAAGGTGTGGATGAAGGACCACTACATCAAATCCCCGTCATGGGCAGTCCAATCTCCAGACCTGAACCCCATTGAAAACCTCTGGAATGTAATCAACAGGAAGTCACAAGTGATCAAACAAAGAAGAACTGCTTACATTTTTGTACCAGGAGTGACATAAGGTCACCAAGAAGCAGTAAGATAGACTGGTGGAAAGCATACCATGACACATGAAAGCTGTGATTAAAAATCATGGCTATTCCACAAAATATTGATTTCTGAACTCCTAATTAGTTAAAACATTAGTATTGTGAACTTGATTTGTTAGCATTATTTGAGGTCTGCAAGCACTGCATTTTTTTTGTTCTTTTTACCATTTCGCATTTTCTGAAAATAAATACAAAAACCCATAAGAAAAATCAGACAAACTGAAAACTTTGCAGTGGTCTCTTAAGTTTTGCCAGAGCTGTAAATGTATATATAGATATAACCCTTTTAGTTCTTTGTTTGCCTACCTTTGCAAATGTCTCTCAAGATGGTACCTTAGTATCACCACTGTGCAGCTCCTACCCTTACTCAGGGGAAGCCTCACCCCTCTGAAATGATGCATAGTAAAATATGATCAGGATGTTTATCTTATTCGTAATCTAATAGAAGAAAACATTCTGGCTGTCAGAAGGTTTCGCAATAAACCTATCCATCCCGGCTTACAGTACATGTGAAATGTTGACACTGAAGTTTTACTGCTCAACAGGTGCTGCCGAGGAGAACTCTGGTGCGGTCTTATTTCTCAGCCATCACAGAGTTGCTTACAAGTTATTAAATATCTGGAGTGTTTTAGTTGTCTTTGGTTATAGTATATGGTTATTTTGAGTGAAAGGCAAATATTTCTTTTTTTATATAGCAACTATCGTTGTTTTATTTATGTCATTATTAACTTTTCACTTATTAGATATTACAGAAATGTCAGCAATGCCATAATATTCACATACACTGGCACTAAAGATTGTTTTTAACCTTTTTTTTGTTTATAAGTTTAGAGACATTCTCGTTATAACCATGTCATCTAGCCTTATTGTGTCATTGTTATGTGATGAGCTCCTTATATGTGCCAATGCTTTTCTTATTGATAGATTGCATCCATCATTTATTGTTCCGTTGTTAATATCAGTTCAAGAATTAAGAAAAAGCAAAAAGTATGTACCTTACTTCAGGTGCTGGGATTCCAACCACAATGCAGTCCAATTGTACTCTACTTCCTTCAGTAACTTCCCTACTTTTTAATTTCTGGATAAAATTAGGAGGCTGTCCAATAGTCTCTTCTAAATAAAACGAGGAAGCGGCATTCGTCTCAACTTCTAAAACCTCTTCCCGTTCAATTTCTGGTACTACTGCTTCCAAATTCTCTGGTTCTTCACAGACAGAAGCATCTATTTCTGTCTGTACTGGCGGACAGAGCGGCCGCTCTCGACTTTCTGACTGAGTGGTGTAATTGGAGATGTCTTCTTCAAGAGTTCCACTTTTTAAATCACGTTTGCTTCTTCGACTTTTTAACGTCTTAGGCCTGATCCGCTTGGAACTGTTGGCTTTGAATAATGAAGATAGCTCTTCTATGAAATCTGCTGCTTTATTTAGAAATTCTTTCTTAGACTCCGTCTCGCTTCCATAAGGATTTATTCTCTGTTGCTTTTTCGTATCCTTAGCGTCATCTGCTGAGTTTCTTGTACCTTTTAGGACATGTTCTTGATGAAAGTCTGAGTCTTGTTGTTGGTCAGGGACTGCTGGGTTGTTTGGAGTGCTTAGAGATGATCTTACAGAAGATTTGGCTTGTTTCCTCAGTTCTCGGGGAGGGCATTTAAGAACAGACTGCGCCTCTTTTTGTTGTCCATCCTGGTCAATTGATTGCCGTGCCAAATGTACACTTTGGTCTAATTCTTCCTGGCTCAGAAAGGCAGAAAGATCAGAAAAGTCATCTGTTCCTCCTAATTCATCAACTTTGGCAGAGGAGAGGCTATGATGATTTGAGTGGGTGGAGGAGATAGTAGAGCTTTGTTCACTGTTTTCGTGATGCGTAACAGATTCTGCTAAGTAGCTCTCTCTGAGAAGCTGGGAAATAGACGTACGATCTTCTATATTATCGTCTTGCATGCTGTTGATAAAAAGAACAAGGACCAGCCATGTGAATAGAATGGTGGCTCATTCTTCACTTATCGTCATGACATATTAATCTCAATGCTTTCTGATTTTGCAATATGGTACCCAAAATTAAATTTAAGACACTGTTGTGGCACATTTAGACATTTATTTTACTCAAGATTTTAAATGGGTTGTCCACAACTATGACAACCCCTTGGTGATCTGAATGTTTTCCCCCGTTAAAATATAAACATTTATACTCCTGTGCTGGCGCCATTCCAGTGGTGTCGGCACTTGTGAGGTTATTATGACATGTGAGCCCTGTGCCCAACCAGAGCTGGCATCACTGTCTCCTCCTTCAGGCATATAAGTATCCTCTGGATGAATATGTAATCAAGAGGAGGTGATAGCTGCTCACTTCCTCTTGATTACTTATACATGGCACGGGAGGTAAGTAAAAATGTTTTTATTTTAACATGGGCAAACATTAAGATCACAAAGGGGTTGTCCTAGTAGTGGACAACTCCTTTAAATCTAGAAATCAAGTGAGATTCATATTCCAAATGGTAATAACACCAACAACTACAGATTACCATTCAATTTGCTATAGCGTGTCATTTTTCATATCACCGAGCTCTTAAGGCCCCCCATACACATTAGATGGCTGATCTTTTAGGTGGCAGTGATTTTGGTCATCTCTCCCACACGCTTGTATGTTCTCGAGGAAAAAGCCGGTGGCTGCTCCTCTCTGGCAGTACAAAGTATTCGGCAGTATTAGGCTACTTTCACACTTCCATCGTTACTGGCTCATCGCAATGCGTCGGGCCGACGGACGTTGTGAAATAAATGCAAGATGTGGGCAGCGGATGCAGTTTTTCAACGCATCCGCTGCCCATTCTGCAGTCTGGGGAGGAGGGTGCGGAGTTTCGGCCGCGCATGCGCGGTCGAAGATGGCGGACACGTCGCACACAAAGACGTTACATTGAACGTTTTTTGTGCATCGCGTCCGCCAAAACACGACGAATCCGTCGCACGACGGATGCGACGTGTGCCCATCCGTCGCGATCTATCGCTAATACAAGTGTATGGGCAAAAAACGCATCCTGCAAACACATTTGCAGGATCCGTTTTTTGCCCATAACGACGGATTGCAACGGAGGACAAAAGACGGAAGGGTGAAAGTAGCTTTAGACATGCCTGATGCACATCTCCACCCCAACGATCAATTGGCCAGTGTCCCCATACACAATGGTCTACTGTGTATGGGGGTCTTAAGTCCATAGCTTCACATCTGTCTCAATCTCATTCATTAAATTATTAATGCTGTTCCTGAGTCTTGGTGACATATCCTAACCAAATCGTACGTATGAAGGGAATTATAAAAGAGCCCACTAATGAAATACTGTATTGATATCCTAAAAATGTGTTAACTTTAGCGTTTGCTGTGATAAAGAAAGAAAAGAGAATATGAGGAATTAGAATGAACCCACATTATCTTATAAGCATCTATGCACAATGCACCACTGTGCAAGAAATCAGTAGATACTCTATGAGGCCTCCTTCACGCGTCCTGGTGACTCCTGTACTGGAAAAACCAGTACTGGTGAGATCCTCGGCCTGTGTCCATGTGACATCCATGATCCGTGTGCTGTCAGTGTGACATGTATGTGTAACACCTGCACTGGGAACTGTTAGGGCAACTACTGGTATACTGGGATTTACAGACACTAAGAAGAGCTTTGCAGCTGCTGTTATACCAGGACCTACAGACATTAGCAGATTTTCCTCTGAGCTGCAGTGGACTACAATTCCCAGGGATCCTTGTTTGAGTCAGATGACACAGCTTGGATTGGAGGAGGAGGGACTTGGAGGCAGGAGCTGAGGAGAAAGTGAAACTAAGAATTCACAGGAAGAAAAGAGCGTGGTATCTTGTTGGGAGAGACGGAGCACGGGGGACTTGCCTGGCCCCATGCTGCAGGGTTGCTGTCCTCCCGGATATACTCGTGTTGCTGGAGAGAGTGCGACTTTGTGTTACCCTCTGGAGCAAGTTGCATCAAAAACTTGGAGATTTCTGCCTGCACTCCCACCGTATAAAGGACTGAATCCGGCCGCCCCCAGCTGGTGTCCAGAGAACCATCCGACCGTTAGAGACGTGCCGTGAGTGACTTTCTGAGACTTGTGGTCCTACCAGCGTTATTTACAGTGAGTACATTACAGCTCAGACTATTGCCAGTTATATTCGTCTAAGTGCACCAACTGTTTTAATTTGCGCGCCTGCATCCGCGGCAACTGGGCCCCAACGTTTGGACTGAGTTAAACTAGAAGAAACAAACAAAAAACCCTACTACGTTATACTTGCAGGGTTGAAGTAGAATTAGAGTGAGATGTGTATATGACCTTGACAGAGCACAGTTATTTGTATTTCATGTTATTCTTTTAAATCCATCTAATTTATGCTGCATAGCAATAAACCTGTTAAACTGTTTTACTCCTGATCCCTGTGAGTGTGTACTGAGAGTGGCAGGGGTTTCCCAAATCAGCCCCTGGCAGAAGATAATAGCCCTTCTGCAGTCCCAGAGAGAGAACTCCAATCAAGATTCGGGTGGAGGCACTGCGCCCTGGAGAGGTGAGACCCCCATAACACCCAGTGTACTGTGGTAGCCCTAAAGGGGTGTTACAGTGGAGGCACTGCTGAGATCTAGAACTAACACAGGAGTATTTACTATGGAGACTTTAACAGAACAAGAAGTGTATTTATGGTGTGAAGAGATGGATGTTCCCGCCAAACAAACTTTGCAGTGAGTGGTGAGCTCTGTGATGCGTCTGATGAAGAGATACTGGAAATAGTTAACCGACTCACTGAACTTGCCCACCCTAAAGTGGTTGATCGCCGGAAGGAAAAGGGGGGACAATTACCCACAGCCCTGATTTCAACCGGGCAGATCTTGAGGAAAGAATACTTCCCCTCTATGGTAGTTGTGTCTTCAGAGTATGGTCGACAATGGCAGATCACTTGGCCTACTGAGTCCGAAGTTGAGACCCGGCAACAGGAATCAACCACTCAGCCTAGAAAGACTAGTATATCTCCACCTTCTACTCCACCTAGATTCCGTCCTGAAGAGACAGCGGCCCCTGCTGATGTGCTTATGACAGCTATGGAAAAGTTAGTCAGTCAGTTTGCCAAGATGCAGCCAGAAGGGAACTACCGTCTAAGAATTTTCTCGGGTGCCCTCCCCACCCCTACTGGAGAAGAAGGATATGATACTTGGAGGGATGTCACTTTACAGTGCCTAGAAGAGTGGCAGTGCACTGATGCTGTAAAGAGGCAGAGAATAGTAGAGAGCTTGAAGGGTACTGCTATGGAGGTGGTGCAGGCTGCTTGGCGGAGCAAGCCTCTGGCAACTTATCAAGATTATATGAGTGCTTTAGAAGATGCTTTTGGATCACCTGAAGATGCTACTGATCTACTCTTTAAACTCCGTACCACCTACCAACAGCCAGATGAGCAGATGTCCGACTATTTATACCGACTAGATAAGCTGGTTCATAGAATAGTAGCTAAAGGTGGCATCAGCCCTCAAGAAGTTGATCAGTGTCGCCTGGAACAAGTACTCAGAGGAGCTCTCACTCATGATCCAATTGCCCAGCGGATGAGGTCTTGTGATAGAGAGAAGATTCCTGGATCTTTTCATGAGTTGCTTAAGGAAGTTCGGAAGGAGGAGGTTATTTTGGCCGCAAGAGAGAAGGCATCCCCTCGGGTGACTACTGTTGCCTTGAAGCCAGAAGCCGAATGCCGACACATAGAACTGTTGAAAGTCATCGAGAAACAGGGGGAGCAGATTACACAACTGTTAAGTGCTCAGGCCAAGACAATACAGCGACTTCAAAGTGTTGCGGAGGTAGCCGAGCAGAAAACACTGGTTTCAGGAAGAGAGAAAGAAGATCTCGGTAGAGTGGAGAGTAGGAAACCAGAAGGGTGCTTCGTCTGTGGGAGTCCAGGCCACATAGCTCGTCAGTGTCCAAAGAGGTGGAGCTCAAAGAACTCTTCACAGCTTCCCCATCACCCTCAGAGGCAGTCAGGAAACGGGAAAGGGGGCCAGTAGAACCCCATACTGAGCCCCCATCAGCAACTAGGACCTACTCTACCGCCCCATCTAATAGTGCATCATCGAAAACCCTGCCTGAAGGTTTAGTGGGACCATCCCCACATGTCCCCGCATATATCAATGGTCAACCTTGCACAGTATTACTGGATAGCGGGTCTCAAGTATCTATCATCTTTGACGGATGGTATAAGAGATATTTATCCAAAGTGCCTCTGAAACCGTTGTCTGGACTCGTGGTGTAGCACAGCTACCCCTACAGAGGATACGTGTCCGTGACGCTACGATTCTCAGAGACTGTTGGAGTGGATAAAGAGATACCCATCATAGTGTTAATCTGCCCAGAGGCCGAGGCAGATGAGAGACAAACACCTGTCATAGTGGGAACAAATGCCAACATCTTCCGTACGTTAGCTCAGTGGTGTCGGGAAGTTGGGGGAGAAAATTACTCGCAGACCCTATCCATCCACCCAGTCTGCCTGGAGGCCTATGTGAGAACGGAGGAGGAGAAGAGGGAACTACGGCCTGAAAGCTTTGACCCTTGTTTTGAAGGAAGCGAGCTAAAAGGAGAAGAGAGGGGGTTGGTCATTGATGGCCTGATGATGCGAGGTGCAGTTTTTTCTCTAGGTGAATGGGACATGGGCCTCGCTCATGGAGTGGAGCATCGCATTCGGTTGAAGGATCAAAAGCCTTTTCGAGAGAGGTCCCGAAGATTGGCTCCAGCAGATATCGAAGATGTCAGGCAGCATCTACGCGGTATGTTAGACACAGGAGTCATCATAGAATCTAGTAGCCCTTATGCTTCCCCCATTGTGATAGCTCGAAAGAAAAATGGAGCTATTCGGATGTGTGTGGATTATCGAACCTTGAATAAGCGTACGATCCCCGACCAGTACACTGTGCCCAGAATCGATGAAGCTTTGGATTGCTTGCAAGGGAGCCAATGGTTTTCTGTGTTAGATCTCCGGAGTGGCTACTATCAGATACCCATGTCAAAAGAAGATCAAGAGAAGACTGCTTTTATCTGCCCCATTGGGTTCTTCGAGTTTCAGAGACTGCCTCAAGGACTGACAGGTGCTCCGGCCACTTTTCAGAGATGTATGGACAAAGTAGTGGGGGACATGCACTTACGTGAGGTCCTGGTTTATCTCGATGATCTAATTGTTTTTGGGAAGACTCTGGAAGAACACAACCAGCGGTTGTTCAAGGTGCTGGATCGGTTGAAGGAGGCTGGGTTGAAGTTGTCCCTTGATAAGTGCCGGATTTGCCAGACGACTGTGAAATATGTGGGGCACATAGTCAGCAGAGAAGGAATTTCCACCGACCCCGCCAAAGTGGAGGCTGTTGTAAACTGGCCAAAACCCACCAAACTGAAGGAGCTTAGGTCCTTTTTAGGATTTTGCGGATACTACCGAAGATTTGTACCCCAGTACTCTCGGATTGCGAAGCCATTAACTGCCCTTACTCAGGGGTATCCCCCTTCCAGGAGGACAGCCCATTCCTCAAGGTCAGGAAAGAAGGTCTACTTCAAAGTTAATGAACTTTTTGGGGATAGATGGACACCGGCATGCGATGAGGCATTCGAGAAATTGAAGTCATGCTTGACCCAAACCCCAGTGTTGGCCTATGCAGACCCCAGCAAACCATATGTGTTACATGTAGATGCTTCTCTTGACGGGCTAGGAGGGATTCTTTATCAAGACCATGAAGGCTGTCTGCATCCCGTCTACTACACTAGTCGAGGATTGACTCCCAGTGAACGCAACTACCCAGCCCACAAACTGGAGTTTCTGGCCTTGAAATGGGCTGTAGTGGACACGCTGCATGGCTACCTCTATGGGGTACCCTTTGTGGTTCATACCGACAACAATCCATTAACCTACGTGAGAACCACGGCAAAACTGGATGCCACGGGGTACCGGTGGCTTGCCGCACTCTCTTTGTACGATTTCAGCTTAAAATATCGACCGGGGATTAGTAACATCGATGCAGACACACTCTCTCGCCTGCCTAGAGAACCCTTAAATGAAGAAGAAAGAGGATGGATAGAGGTCCCTGCCCCTGAGGTGAAGACTCTGTGCCATAGACATCAAACTAATGCTCTCCCTATGCAGGGTTGTGCTGAATTCCTAGGAGTATCCAGTGAAGCGCTCCCGTTGTTGTACTGCCAAGTGACAAATGTAACCCCAGACTTTCTCCCTCAACTGACTCGTAATCAAGTCCAAAAGGCGCAGCAGGAGGATCGATCAGTGGGGGTGGTCCGATGGTGGGTTAAGAGGGGCTGGAGGCCCGAAAAGAATGCATTACGAACAGAGGAATCTGTCCTGCTGACGCGGCAGCTAGAGTCTCTGGTAGTAAGAAATGGACTACTATACCGGGAGGCAAAGCGCCAGAAGGAAGGAGTCCACCGACAGCTGGTGTTACCCACCCGATTCCGGAGGATGGTCATGAAGTCCCTGCATGATGACCATGGACATCTTGGCATCGAAAAGACCACGAGTCTTGTGGCTGACCGATTTTACTGGCCTCGGATGGAAGCGGATATTGAAGACTACTGCAAATCATGCTCCCGATGTGTGTTGAGAAAAACCTTGCCTTTGAGAACAGCCCCCCTTGTGAACATTACCAGTGATGGCCCACTTGAGCTAGTGTGCATTGATTTCCTCTCCATCGAGCCTGATGAAAGCAATGTCAGTAATGTGTTAGTGGTCACTGACCATTTCACCCGATATGCCCAAGCCTACCCCACCAAAGATCAAAGGGCAACTACTGTAGCAAAAACACTATGGGAAAAGTTCTTCGTGCATTATGGGCTGCCTGCCCGCATCCATACCGATCAAGGAAGAGATTTCGAAAGTAGACTAATCAAGGAGCTATGCTCTATCTGTGGGATCAAGAAATCCAGAACCACCCCGTATCACCCCCAAGGGGACCCTCAACCTGAGAGGTTCAACCGTACCCTTCTGAACATGTTAGGCACTTTGGATCCCAGGAAGAAGGGACAATGGAGCAGGCTTGTGAGTCAGTTGGTTCATGCCTACAATTGCACCACAAATGAGTCAACGGGATACTCGCCCTATTTTCTCATGTTTGGAAGAAAAGCTCGGCTACCAGTGGATATTAGTTTTGGGACATCCTTTGAAAATTCTAATGGGAAGACCTATTTAAAATATGTGTCCCAGCTAAAAGAAGATTTGGAAAAAGCGTACAGATTGGCAGAGCAGGCCTCTGGTCGGTCAGGGAAGCGCAATAAGACTCGCTACGACTGTAGAGTTCGGGAACAAGTTTTACTGCCTGGAGATAGAGTTCTTATCCAACTTCTAGGTCTTCCTGGGAAGCATAAGCTTGCTGATCGGTGGTGTACTGACCCTTATGTGGTGATGGAGAAGCTGCCTGGTGTCCCGGCCTACAGAGTGAAGCCCGAGAAAGGGAGTGGAGCTGTCAAAACCTATCATCGACACCATTTGTTGCCTGTGGGAAAAAACATCCTGTTACCGCCATTGCCAACCCAAGGAGGTCATACAAACCTTCCATGCAATAGGAGAAGTCGTAGGTGTCAACAACCACCCCAGCCTGGAGTTGCTTCAGGAGGAAGTGACAGCGAGTCTGGGGATGAATGGGGATCTGAAGGTCAATGGAGCTACAGGTGGACTGAGGACCCATGCCCCATAGGGGGGGGCCCTGAAAACCAGACTTCTGACGTGAAAACACAAAAAAAGGACATTCGTCAGGAGGCGAGTGCGCTCTGCCCACCATTGGGGGAGAGTTCAGAAGAGGGACATTTATTAAATGAAGAGATCCACCTGGAGGAGCCCGTTCTTGACCGACAAGAGTCGGGAGCTGAGGAGGCGGCCCCCTCAGTACACACTCGTCCCAAACGGGACACTAGGCCACCCATGATCCTGACCTATGATAGAATGGGACATACCACTGAGGTCCCCCGGCTGATACACTTTAATTCAAAATCTGTTTGGCCTTATTTCCCAGTATCTCCTATGTGTCCAGGAGGTGGTTTGCGTGCATGCAAATTTGGTGTTAGTCAGGATGCTTTAACCCCCATTCATGTTTCAGGTGGTGAGTCCTCATGTCGTGATGGGACACTTTCAATGACTCACCAGGGGGAGAGTGTAACACCTGCACTGGGAACTGTTAGGGCAGCTACTGGTATACTGGGATTTACAGACACTAAGAAGAGCTTTGCAGCTGCTGTTATACCAGGACCTACAGACATTAGCAGATTTTCCTCTGAGCTGCAGTGGACTACAATTCCCAGGGATCCTTGTTTGAGTCAGATGACACAGCTTGGATTGGAGGAGGAGGGACTTGGAGGCAGGAGCTGGGGAGAAAGTGAAACTAAGAATTCACAGGAAGAAAAGAGCGTGGTATCTTGTTGGGAGAGACGGAGCACGGGGGACTTGCCTGGCCCCATGCTGCAGGGTTGCTGTCCTCCCGGATATACTCATGTTGCTGGAGAAAATGCGACTTTGTGTTACCCTCTGGAGCAAGTTGCATCAAAAACTTGGAGATTTCTGCCTGCACTCCCACCGTATAAAGGACTGAATCCGGCCGCCCCCAGCTGGTGTCCAGAGAACCATCCGACCGTTAGAGACGTGCCGTGAGTGACTTTCTGAGACTTGTGGTCCTACCAGCGTTATTTACAGTGAGTACATTACAGCTCAGACTATTGCCAGTTATATTCGTCTAAGTGCACCAACTGTTTTAATTTGCGCGCCTGCATCCGCGGCAACTGGGCCCCAACGTTTGGACTGAGTTAAACTAGAAGAAACAAACAAAAAACCCTACTACGTTATACTTGCAGGGTTGAAGTAGAATTAGAGTGAGATGTGTATATGACCTTGACAGAGCACAGTTATTTGTATTTCATGTTATTCTTTTAAATCCATCTAATTTATGCTGCATAGCAATAAACCTGTTAAACTGTTTTACTCCTGATCCCTGTGAGTGTGTACTGAGAGTGGCAGGGGTTTCCCGAATCAGCCCCTGGCAGAAGATAATAGCCCTTCTGCAGTCCCAGAGAGAGAACTCCAATCAAGATTCGGGTGGAGGCACTGCGCCCTGGAGAAGTGAGACCCCCCATAACACCCAGTGTACCGTGGTAGCCCTAAAGGGGTGTTACATATGGAATGAAAAGCAGCCTAGAAATTAAAGATGTTCAAAGATAGAGATAGCTAGTGATGAGGAAGATAGATAGATGGCTTATTTTTCTGTACTTGTATTTATTTTTTTAAATAAATAAATTCATTTTTTAATACATAAAACTCTTTAATTTCTAGGTTGCATTTCATTCCATTCATGTCACACTTGACAGCATGTACAGCACATGGACACACGGATGTCACATTCGTACACATGGATGGCACACGGACCACGGATCTCACCAGTACTGTTTTCCCAGTACAGAAATCACCAGTACATATGAAGGGGCCTAAGACAGTATAATACGGACGCGGTTCAATCATACAAAGACAAAACACGTTATAAAAAAAATAAGTTTGCATAGGTACGTTCGATAGATTGGCTAATGTATAGCAAAGAAAAATGTAATATTCCTTGCTCCAGTTGCAACTTGAAGACAGGATCGGGCCAACTGTGCAAATTCCCTTTCTCTGATATATGAAGGCATCTGCCAGACGTTTAGGGTTGAGCTGTAAGCATGAACTTGAGATGGTATAAAGATGAAAGGGAGTTAGGTAGGTGATTATTTTGGCAGCTTGAGCGCAGTTACAATTAGCATGTAAATGGTTTTGGTTTTTTTTAACTAATGACAAGATGGAAACTGATTTGTCAGATCTACAGTACATACTGAATATTCCCCTTATTTGTTGTAAGAATCATAAGAAGTCAGAAGGATTTTTTTCTTCCAAAGTTACTTTTTTTCATAAGTCTGTATAATATGTAAAAATAATAGAGATGAGCCTTGAAGGGAGTTGATGAAGTTGCTGATGAATAGATCCATTTCAGGACTTGAGACCATTTTTCATTGGAATATAAAATATTCAGGTCCCTTTCCCATATAAGTATATTTATGTTTTTTGAAATGTTTATGTCGTCATTGAACCATTGATAGATTGATCTAGTACTCCATATTTTTTTATTATTATTATCTAGAAGACTTGAGATTATTCTGGGGAAAGTTAGGGGGAATTTTGGTTTTGTATTTATGTATTCCTCTATTTTTAAATATTTGTATAGATGTGAATCAGGAACGTTGAAGGGTTAAAGGTTTGTAGCTGTTCCGAATTAGGGTCTTGAAGGAATTAAGGATTTTTATGAGCAAGACATAAAACCATATTCCAAGCCCAAGGAAATACAAGACTAATGGTTGCTGGTAGCTTACATTTGGGCCTCATTCAGACGCGATCTCCATGTTTTTAACAGATAGCACTCATACCTGGAATAGTCTATAGCGACATTCACATATCTGGCATTTTTTAGGGACCATTTGGTCCACGGAGAATCAAGGGGACATGTTAAACTTTGATCAGAGCCTTCGGATCATGATTGGCAGTGCAAGTCTATAGGTTTGTTAAAAAAGCAAACCGCACTCGGATGACATCCAAGTGCATTCTGATTTTCACAGACTGCCACATAGGAGAAGGTGGAGAAACTTTTTTTTTTCTGCACGTACAAGAAAAAATGTTGACACTTGGACCACACTCTGATCACTGTCTGATCAACGTAATCAGTCTGTTTTTCTTGTACGTGGAGAAAACGGACTTCTGAATGAGCCCTTGGTCTTCGACCTTACTGTTCAAAAAATAATAATATGCACTGAAGTCAAGACAATGGATGCTATCTGATATATAATAGGACAAAGATTATAAATACATAACGATCAAAGTGAACCATGAGCTGCTTGAGGTCATATTCCCATACATGTTCTGTTTGCAGCTGTCTGTAAGTGGATCCTTTCTGAAACAATGTTTGAAAAGGGATTTCCTTTACTAGGATATTGATGACCTATCTATAGGATAGTTTCCTAATTTTACAGTTGAAAACAGTCAGAAGCCCATTGTGTTCAACGTATAACATATCGGTAGGGGTCTAACACCCAGCAATCCCACCGATGAGCTCTTACCAGATCTAACAGTGGCCATACGTAAAGGTTATGTAGGCACTATGGATCCGTACACTCAGTGTTGGACTGGGGTGGCAATGGTCCACCAGTAACATTGACTTGGGGGGCCCACCAGAGGATTCTCCAGCTATACGGGTCAGTCTGAGCATGCGTACACTGTGTAGTGGCTGCTGCCTGGTACTGCAGATCAGTTTGATACTTTCTAATATTACATTTCTTATGCCGAATACTCATTATGCCATTCTGGCTTTAGAAGTGTCATCTTAGGCTCATTACATGAGTAACCTCAATTCATCCTTGGCCAAATGTGTGGACCCATATCAACATGTACATCCGATCTGCCTTTATTCAAATCAATTGATATGGAAGGACTTTTGCTTTGGGAGAAGACAATGTTGCCACTTTTTTCACTATGTGCTTGCACTGATTTGTATACAGGGATTACTGTCTTCTTGGAGAGACATAATAGCAGCAGTGGAGCTCAAATTAACCTCTTTTTCTTCCACTTTTAAAAAATACAGCATGTCCTAAAAACAGCCCACCACAAAAAGTGTTATATAATTTGCCTTCAGATAGTCGGCAGCAACATTTCCACGAGCAGTCCTCAGCATGGTGTGGGCCCAACACAGACTATCATATTTGGTGGAAAAAAAATCAAGTGTTATTTCTTCCACCAAAAAACACATACATATAATGGTGGCCCTGCTGGGTTGGGCAACATTCCAGCAGGGGATTATTCTGCTTAATACAATGCTCAGAGGAAGAGAATGGTGCTGATCCTTTCACTGCCATCATCTGTACTTCAAATGCAGCTAAAGGCAGGCAACTAAACTGGGGCAAAGCAGGGGTTTGGAAGCTACTTGCAAACATTTTTTTTGCAAGTGTAGGGGGGAGGCTGGGATTATATTCACAGAACAAAAAAATTGGGTCTGAGAGTATATACTAAATTGGGAGTCACTGAAACAAAATTGCTCTAGTTTTTGATACACTAAAATACAACTTTTAGTATTTAAATTAATTAAAAAAGTGATTTGCGCACATACCACCACCAAAGTGCCTGTCCCTATGGTATCCTATAGTTACCCTACCTATCAGCGGAGGTTAGCACCCTAGATCCTGCGCAATGGTGCCCCCGCTTGTCGACGACTCACCCTGCTAGCCCTATTGGCCCTAGTTGTGGAGCAGGGAAGAAAGAAGAAAAAGTGGCACAAAAAGGAAAAAAAGATGTATATCAAATATAATGAGTATGTCTATTGCACTTAAATAATGGAGTCCAATCATTTGTCCACTAGGAGTATGTAGACATGTCAGTGATATACTTGCCACTATTCTAAAACTGCATAGCCGCGGGAGTTGACGCCTTAAGATATAGCGAGAGGTGCGCCTCCGCTCAATGGCGGCTGTCCCTTCTATCCCTTATTGAATGAGGATATCACTTAGCATAGTGAGAGGGAAAGGGTGATGAAATAAGGTGCTGTTGTAATCTATCATGACACCTTAGTATGCTGAGATACAGAGTGCACTGACATATCTACATACTCCTAGTGGACAAATGATTGGACTCCATTATTCAAGTGCAATAGGCATACTTAACATCTTTGAAATACATCCTTTTTTGTGCTAGCTTTTCTTTTTTCTCCCCTGCTCCACAAATAGGGCCAATAGAGCTAGCAGGGTGAGCCTTTGACGAGCAGGGGCGCCATTGCGCAGGATCTATGGTGCCAGCCTCCACTGATAGGTAGGGAGGCTGGGATGATGGAGGCGTTGTGGCAACAATGGGGTAGTTAGGATGTTGTGTGAAGTTTTATATATTTATGTTATTTGTGTGATAAAAGTAATGTTATACTTTATACCTATGGCCGGTGTTGTGTGTTTAGCTCTCCTACAGGCTATGCCTAAAGCCGTCCCAGGGAATGTGGGAGGTCTGTCCACTAGGGGAACCATAGAGCATACAGTAGATAGGGATACAGTTTGCACTACACTAGGGATTAGATAGTTTGTTTCTGGCTATTGCAGATTCAGTCTTCCCAGCCTGGTGCAGGGCTACAATTTTGTTTCTGGTGTCCTTTGACAGCTCTTTGGTCTTCACCATAGTGGAGTTTGGAGTCAGACTGTTTGAGGGTGTGCACAGGTGTCTTTTTATACTGATAACAAGTTTAAACAGGTGCCATTACTACAGGTAATGAGTGGAGGAAAGAGGAGACTCTTAAAGAAGAAGTTACAGGTCTGTGAGAGCCAGAAATCTTGATTGTTTGTTTCTGACCAAATACTTATTTTCCACCATAATATGCAAAAAAATGATAAAAATACAGACAATGTGATTTTCTGGATTTTTTTTTCTCAGTTTGTCTCCCATAGTTTCCCAAGTCCCATAGTCTCCCAAGCCCATAGTTTGGAAGGGGTTGTATGAGGTTTTACGGAAAATGTTTTCTGGGCTACAGTCAGTCAGAGACAGTCTAGTCAGAGTTCAGGACTCAGTCAAGGTCAAGTACAAGTTCTGGGTGGAGTGGAGAGCAAGACTTAACATAGCAGAGTTATAAGGTTCTAGTGTAGCTCAGCTGCAGCAGAAGAGAACGGTCTGGTCAGTATTAGTTTCCTAGAAGAATGAGGGCAAAGCGTCGGTCACATCTGGATGCTGCTGGGACAGTCTTGGACCTAAGGTGCAGAAGAGGTACAGAGAGTCATGGCTCTTTGTCTCCCAGATGAAGAAGATGTCACAGAGTGAGGTGAAGATGGTGGGTCTCAGGACAGGTCGGGGACAAGGATAAGGACAAGGACTGATGGATCACAAAACCAAGAGAACATCACTAAACTTTGTTTTAACCTGTATGTTGCAGCAATGTGTAAAGGAATTGCACAGTAAAGTCAGACCTACTTACTAATGCGGACCCACAGTCTTCTGTCTTGTTTATAGCCGAAACCGATCCAATGGGCGGGGAGGTAAGGAGAGCTCCTCTGTTTAGAAAAGGGGTCGTGGGGCAATCAGAACTTAGTTCCAGCCCACAGCAGACACAGCCACATGTGCCCTAATCCCACTTCACAAGAATGAAGACAAAACCTTGAATACAGTGATTTGCCAGTTTCATAACATTCCATGCTAGTGCTACCCAAATTAGTTACTCTTTAAAGGGGTTATGCAGGACTATTTTTTACTATGGGCCTAAACACCAACAGGCAGGTAGTTGCTACTTACCTGTCTGTTGTGCCTGGCGCCAATCTCTGCCAACATAGAGCTGTCACAGACCGCTGCTGCCAGCAATTGAGCAGCTTCTGCTAATGCCACATAGACAGAGCAATGGCTTCTCTTTCGTTCTGCTCTACTGATGTGGCGTGACTGCTGATGTCATGCAGATCGACAGCCAGCTCCCTACTGCCTAGCTTTGAAGAGCCGGCTGTCAATTGGCATGAAACTGACAGTCAAACCCCGTCGACAGAGCTGCCTGAAAGAGGAAGAGCTGTGCTGACATTGAACAGCTGAATGGCTGGTAGAGGCGGTGACTGCTCTGTGCCAGCGCCAGGGAACACATGCAGCTACCTGCCTGTTAGTTTTTAGGCACATAGTAAAAAGAAATAGTCCTATATAACCCCTTTAATTATTAAAACATATTTTTATATGTACAGCTATTTGGTAGTTGCTTTGTATGATTTTTACTTCTTAAAAAGGGCTGAGACCCCTATTTTTTTACCTTGCATTTAGTCTCTTTGGTTAGTACATGATACTTGCTACCATTTAAGAGATGTTTTTCTGTGTGCATAATTAGATTATTGGCCCCATTATAAGTATACTAGATGGTGGCCCGATTCTAACGCATCGGGTATTCTAGAATATGCATGTCCACGTAGTATATTGCCCAGTCACGTAGTATATTGCCCAGTCACGTAGTATATTGCCCAGCCACATAGTATATTGTCCAGTCACGTAGTATATTGCCCAGCCACGTAGTATATTGTCCAGCCACGTAGTATATTGCCCAGAGACGTAGTATATTGCCCAGTTACATAGTATATTGGCCATTTATGTAGTATATTGCCCAGCCACATAGTATACAGCACAGTGCCACGTAGTATATTGCCCAGCCACGTAGTATACAGCACAGAGCCACATAGTATATTGTAGAGCGAGGTAGTATATTGTCCAGCCACGTAGTATATTGCACAGCGACGTAGTATATTGCCCAGCCTTGTAGTATACAGCACAGATCCACGTAGTATATTGCCCAGTGATGTAGTATATTACCGAGCCACGTATGTCACAGGTTAAAAAAAAATAAATAAACATACTCACCTAACGATCCGAGGGCCCTTTGTAGTTCTAACATACTCACCATTCTGGTCGCTGCTCCTCAGCGTCCTGTCTCTCCGCTTCCTGGGATCCAACGGCGCTGTGCAGATGGGCGCGCGGCTGCCGCCATCTTGCGTTCCCATGATGCTTTGCGAAATTACCCATATGACTTGGCGATCTCGCGAGACCGCTAGGTCTTCTGGGTAATTTCGCAAAGCATCGCTGGGAAAGGAAGATGGCGGCAGGCACGAGCGGCTCAGCGGACAACGGAGGGTGAGTATAGCAGGTTTTTTGTTTTTTTACTATTGTTAACATTACTTTCTTTTACTATTGATGCCACATAGGCAGCATCAATAGTAAAAGGTTGGGGACACACAGGGTTAATAGCGGCGGTAACGGAATGCGTTACCCATGCCGCGTTACCCATGCCGCGGGAGGGTAGTATGAAGTGAGCGCCGGGGACACTGACTGCGGGGAGCGGAGCGCCGGGGACACTGACTGCGAGGAGTGGAGCGCCGGGGACACTGACTGCGGGGAGCGGAGCGCCGTGGACACTGACTGCGGGAAGCGGAGCGCCGGGGACACTGACTGCGGGGAGCGGAGCGCCGGGGACACTGACTGCGGGGAGCAGAGCGGCCATTTTCTTCCGGACTGTGCCCATCGCTGATTGGTCGTGGCAGTTTTGCGGCGACCAATCAGCGACTTGGATTTCCATGATAGACAGAGGCCACGACCAATGAATATCCATGACAGAAGGACAGACAGACGGAAGTACCCCTTAGACAATTATGTATATAGATTATACAACAGATGCGGCGGAGGTATGAACTAAAGCCAAAAGAACTGCAATTGTGACTGGAGCGCCCCCGTGTAGGGCAGTGGGGTACTCGGTACCGGGTCATTCGGTTCTCAGGGGGATATCACGGTGGCTGATCCGGTCCGTGGCCCTCTGGAGGTCCATTAATAAAAGGGGAAAGGTCTTTAAAGGGGAAATGTTTGTGACGCCACCTGTAGAATTCGGTCAGGGTGACCAACGCTGCTTAGGGGTCCACTGGGGTGATGTTATGGCAGCTAGATGGTATACCTTCCCACAGGTGAAAAATGTCCCCAGGCCTTCCCAGTGTGTAGATGGTGGATGGTGTGAGGCGCAGTGAAGAACGAGGACACAAGGTTGCAGTCTCTTTACCTTTTTACTGAAGGCTTCAGCATCCACAGTCCAGAGCACAGATCACAGGGCAGGCAGGGTCCGGCCGGTTTGGAGGCTAATGCAGAGTCCCCTTATCCAGGTGGAAATCAGTAGCCTTCCTCTAGCGCCTTGTTGTAGCTTACTGCTGAGCCTCTCATAAGGTCCTCACAACTATTGTTGGTATTCTAGATGTTGTGTCTCTCTCAGTCCACCAGATGTATAGGACAACCCATATGACTGGTGGCTTGAGGCTGTTTACAGGGACTTTAGCACGCCCCGGCCTCTGAGAGTTGCCACCGTGCCTCCTGGGTGTGGGGCGGATCAGTAACTTGCAATTAGCTGTCCTGCCAGTCTCTGAAGTAAAGCGTAGAGATCCTTACTCCTCGGTATTCTGGCTACCAGGATTCTGCGCCTCAGAAGGAAGCAGCCTGCTCCTGGCTGTTCTCCCTCAGACATCCTCTCCTTTGTTCTGCTTTCCTTCACGCTTGCTGCAGTATGTTCTGCTTTCTATCCGTCTGTTCCCAGGAGCTGTAGCACTTCAGGCCACAGGACTCCTCTGTTTCCTCTCCCTCTGTCTTCCTGACAGGAACTGAACTCTTTCCCTCCAGATCAGGATGTTCTTATAGAGGAGTTCACCTTAAACAGGTTTAGAGCTCCCCCTTCTGGTCTGGAGTGTGAACATGTTGCATGCATTGTGTTACCTGACAAAGAGTTCTCCTTCATTGAAGGAGGTGCCAAACTATTTACAAGAAAAGTCTTTGGGTAAGCATTGTCCATTACCACAATGTCCATTTTTAAACATGTAACAAAGATAAGCAAGCAATTAAAACATGTAACAGCAATTGTTAACACTTTTAATCTCTGTACCTAGCTGGAATTTGGCCTTTGGTACTACGTGTAGACCTGCGTGGTTCCTGATCTACTGTGTCTGTTGTAGAGTGCCCACTAGTGCATGTACTATGTGTAGGTATACTAGGTAGTCGTCTGCGTGGTCTCAGATTCACCACGGGTCTTAACAGTTTCACCGATAGCAGAGGGTGGATTGTCTGGTTCCACTGCTGGGGTGACAATTGCTGCTTGAACCTGTTGGTGCGGAGCCTCTTCAGGTTCTGGATGGTTCTGAGTCACATTTTGTTCTGGTGATTCCAGCTGAGGAAACGTCAAGACAGGTATCACGATGGCCTGGTGTACTTGAGTCCAAGACTGGGGAAAATCTCCAAGAACAGTGTGTATCATCTTCTCTTCCATAAGTGGTGATGTTCCTGGATCGGTTTCTCTGTTCCTCAATTTATCAGGGCATTTCTTGAGATGGTCTCTGGATACTGCCGTCGAAGTTTCTCCTCCATCTTTGCTGATAAGACAGACTTTAGTATTGTCAAAGTTGGACGGTAAGATGGTATATGCTTCTACTTTCCACTGATCATCAAGTTTGTTCATTCTCATTTTACGCTTTAACACTTGTTCACCTGGTGACAAGGGAATTGCAGGAGCACGTTGGTTGTAGTCTCTCTCTTGTTTTTGTCTGGCCTGAGATAGACTTCTTTCTACACACTCTTATACTTGGCGGTACCTTTGTTGTCTTTCTGTATCCCAATCTGCATCTGGTGAGGTATTTTCTGGGGTTAGGACTCCCATGTCTAGATCAACAGGTAGTTTGCTGGATCTTCCTCTCATCAGGTATGCTGGAGTACAGTTGGTGGAATTCATTGGAATGTGGTTGTACAAATCTACCAAGTCTGGCAACTTTTATGGCCATAAGTTCCTTTCCTGTATAGGTAAGGTTTTCAGTAGGTGAATCACTACTTGGTTCATCTTCTCACACATTCCATTGGTCTGTGAGTGATATGGAGTTGTTCCGATCTTTTTACATCCGTACAGGTTGCAGAACTCTTGAAACACTTCCGCTTCAAAGGTTGGACCTTGATCAGTAAGGACCTCCTCTGGGTATCCGTGTGGCCTACAGAAGTGCTGTTGGAAGGCCTTGGCTACTGTTCTTGCCGTCAGATCCTTGACAGGTACAACTACCAGGAATCTGGAGTAGTGATCCACGATGGTCAGAGCGTAGACATAGCCTGACCTGCTTGGTGTTAGCTTCACGTGGTCTAAAGCCACCAGTTCAAGTGGCTGTTTGGTGACTATGGGCTGTAGGGATGCCCTCTGGTTGTCAAAGTCCTTCCTGCGCAGGCTACATGGGCCACACTCTCGGCACTTTTCGATGGCTTTTCTCATGAAAACCCAGTAGAACCTTCCACGAAGTAGATTCTCCAACTTCCTCCATCCGAAATGTCCTCCTCCATCGTGGTACGCTTCCAGAACCATTGGCGCATCTTGCCTTGGGACCACTATCTGCCAAACCAACTCATGAGTGCGTGGGTTGATGTTTCTCCGGCACAGTTTACCGTCGTAGATAAATATTTTGCCCTTCTCTTTCCACAGTTGTTGCGTCTCTTGTGGATCATCCAGACCAGGGCGTGCACCTGCCTGCATCAGGAGTTCTTTCACCCAACGGACCGTGGGATCACTGTCCTGGGTCTCTGCTCATCCATGGTGGGGCAGGGGATTCAGCGTGGCTTCTGGCTTGTTTCGGTGCCGGTTCCTCACATGATGAGAATACTGAGTTGCCTTGGGGCGATGGAAAGCTGGCAATTCTATTTCTTCTAGTGTTTCTAAATCTTCTCCCATCTCTGGCAAGTTGGGCATTCTGGACAGTGCATCAGCATTCACATTCTTGTGCCCTGCGCGGTACTTGATGGTGAAATCATAATTGGACAACCGGGCCATCCACCGTTGCTCCAGGGCACCAAGTTTCGCTGTGTCCAAGTGTGTCAGTGGATTATTATCCGTGAAGACGGTGAATCTTGCTGAGGCTAGGTAGTGCTTGAATCTCTCCGTCACTGCCCAGACAATGGCGAGGAACTCCAGCTTAAAGGAATTGTAGTTTTCAGGGTTCCTTTCAGTGGAACAAAGTTTCCTGCTGGCGTAGGCGATTACCTTTTCTTTGCCTTTCTGGACCTGGGACAATAACAGATGTACTTGCTATTTACACACTAGGTGCTTTTTCGGCTTTTTTATGTACATTTTCAGCTGTGTTTTACAGTACCAGAAAAGTCTATTAGATTTCAGAAATTTCATGCACACAGCTTGTTTTCTTGTCCTCAGTATATTGTGCTTTACTTGTTTTTTGCACAATAGAGCATGTCACTTCTTCCAGTATTTTTTCTGCACTTTTCAACCTGTGAAAGTAATGGGTGGTAAAAAAAAAATGCTGAAAAAACGCTGCAAAAAACGCAAGTATCAGGCTTTTCAGCATTTTTTGTGCCAAAAACTGATGAAGTAGAAACAGATTTTTTTTTAAACTAAACTTTGTCAGCATGCACAAGATACAAATGTAGCATGACAGAAATGCAGCAAAAACACAGCAAAAAATGCAAGAAAAACCAAGCAAAAGCTGTTTTTTTCTGCAGATTCTTTGCTGCCAAGAGAACAAGTTTTGCTGCAAAAAAAAATCCTGAAAACATATAGTTTGAACATAGCCTTAGACAACAATCTGTACTTCTTCCACCAAAAGTTATCACACTGTTCAATACAATGTGCACAGCCCCAGAGACTCGCAGGTGCCTAATGTAGCTGCACAGCTCCTCTGTCACACAGCTCCTGGCATTTAATTTGTTTGTTACTATTCTTGTTGGATGATCAGTTAGCAAGAATTCTGGACTAAGTTGCCAATTAGATGGAGGGTTGTAGCATGTGCACATACATAGCTATGTACATGCCCTATAATATAGCACACTGCTTATAATAATGAATATACAGTTTATCAATCCAAAACTAATTTAACCCCTTAGCGACCGCCGATACGCCTTTTAACGGCGGCCGCTAAGGGTACTTAAACCACAGCGCCGTTAATTAACGGCGCTGTGGAAAAAGTGAATAGCGCCCCCCAGAGGCCGATTTTCTCCGGGGTCTCGGCTGCCGGGGGTAGCCGAGACCCCAGAGAACATGATTCGGGGTTTTTTTTAACCCACCCCGCATTTGCGATCGCCGGTAATTAACCGTTTACCGGCGATCGCAAAAAAAAAAAAAAGCGATCTCTTTTTAATTTCTCTGTCCTCCGATGTGATCGCACATCGGAGGACAGAGAAAAGGAGTCCCAGGTGGCCCCCCAATACTCACCTATCTCCCCCGATGCTCCTCGTGTCTCCCGGTGGGCGCCGCCATCTTCAAAATGGCGGGCGCATGCGCAGTGCGCCCGCCGGCCGGCACCGGGAGAATCTTTGGGGTCTCGGCTGCCGGGGGTAGCCGAGACCCCAAAGAGCATGATCGGGGTCGGTTTTACCGACCCCTGTTTTGCGATCGCCGGTAATTAACTGTTTACCGGCGACCGCAAAAAAAAAAAAAAAAGTAAAGTGTAATTCTCTGTCCTCTGATGTGATCGCACATCAGAGGACAGAGAAATAGGGGGATTCGGGGACCCTACAATACTCACCTGTGTCCCTGGATCCTCTTGCTGCTCCTCCTGGCCGCCGGCAGAAGAAAATGGCGGGCGCATGCGCAGTGCGCCCGCCATCTGTCTCCATCTGCCGGCCGGCAGGAGAACAGCAGTTGGGGCTAAAATTAGGGTTATGGTTAGGGGTAGGGTTAGGGGTAGGGTTAGGGTTAGGTTAGGGGTAGGGGTAGGGTTAGGGGTAGGGTTAGGGGTATGGTATAGGGGTAGGGTTAGGGTAGGGGTAGGGGTAGGGTTAGGGGTAGGGTTAGGGCTAGGGCTAGGGTTAGGGCTAGGGTTGGGGCTAAATTTAGGGTTAGGGTTGGGGCTAAATTTAGGGTTAGGGTTGGGGCTAAATTTAGGGTTAGGCTTCTTTCACACTTACGTCGGTACGGGGCCGTCGCAATGCGTCGGCCCGACATACCGACGCACGTTGTGAAAATTGAGCACAACGTGGGCAGCAGCTGTAGTTTTTCAACGCATCCGCTGCCCAATCTATGTCCTGGGGAGGAGGGGGCGGAGTTACGGCCACGCATGCGCGGTCAGAAATGGCGGATGCGACGTACAAAAAAAGTTTAATTGAATGTTTTTTTGTGCCGACGGTCCGCCAAAACACAACTGATCCAGTGCACGACGGACGCGACGTGTGGCCATCCGTCACGATCCGTCGGCAATACAAGTCTATGGGCAAAAAACGCATCCTGCGGGCACATTTGCAGGATCCGTTTCTTGTCCAAAACGACGGATTGCGACGGAATGCCAAACGAAGCAAGTGTGAAAGTAGCCTTAGGGCTAGGGTTAGGGTTGGGGCTAAAGTTAGGGCTAGGGTTGGGGCTAAAGTTAGGGTTAGAGCTGGGATTAGGGTTAGGGTTTGGATTAGGGTTGGTATTAGGGTTAGGGTTGGCATTAGGGTTAGGTTTGGGATTAGGGTTAAGGTTAGGGTTGTGATTAGGGGTGTATTGGGATTAGGGTTAGGTTTGAGGTTAGGGTTGAGATTAGGATTAGGGGTGTGTTGGATTTAGGGTTTTGATTAGGGTTATGGTTAGGGTTGACATTAGGGTTGTTTTGGGGTAAGGGTTGTGATTATGGTTAGGGTTAGTGATTAGGATTATGGATCAGGTTGGGATTAGGGTTAGGGGTGTGTTGGGGTTAGGGTTGGAGCTAGAATTGGGGGGTTTCCACTGTTTAGGTACATCAGGGGGTCTCCAAACACGACAGCCAATTTTGCGCTCAAAAAGTCAAATGGTGCTCCCTCCCTTCTGAGCTCTGCCGTGCGCCCAAACAGTGGGTTACCCCCACATATGGGGCATCAGCGCACTCGGGATAAATTGGACAACAACTTCTGGGGTCCAATTTCTCTTGTTACCCTTGTGAAAATAAAAACTTGGGGGCTACAATATCTTTTTTGTGAAAAAAAAAATATTTTTTATTTTCACGACTCTGCATTCTAAACTTCTGTGAAGCACTTGGGCATTCAAAGTTCTCACCACACATCTAGATAAGTTCCTTGGGGGGTCTAATTTCCAAAATGGGGTCACTTGTGGGGGGTTACTACAGTTTAGGTACATCAGGGGCTCTGCAATCGCAACATAATGCCCACAGACCATTCTATCAAAGTCTGCATTCCAAAAAGGCGCTCCTTCCCTTCCGAGCTCTGCCGTGCGCCCAAACAGTGGTTTACCCCCACATATGGTGCAGCAGCGTACTCGGGATAAATTGGACAACAACTATTGCAGTCCAATTTCTCCTGTTACCCTTGTGAAAATAAAAACTTGGGGGCTACAATATCTTTTTTGTGGAAAAAACAATATTTTTTATTTTCAAGACTCTGCATTCTAAACTTCTGTGAAGCACTTGGGCATTCAAAGTTCTCACCACACATCTAGATAAGTTTCTTGGGGGGTCTAGTTTCCAAAATGGGGTCACTTGTAGGGGGTTACTACAGTTTAGGTACATCAGGGGCTCTGCAATCGCAACATAATGCCCACAGACCATTCTATCAAAGTCTGCATTCCAAAAAGGCGCTCCTTCCCTTCCGAGCTCTGCCGTGCGCCCAAACAGTGGTTTACCCCCACATATGGTGCAGCAGCGTACTCGGGATAAATTGGACAACAACTATTGCAGTCCAATTTCTCCTGTTACCCTTGTTAAAATAAAAACTTGGGGGCTACAATATCTTTTTTGTGGAAAAAAAAATATTTTTTATTTTCACGACTCTGCATTCTAAACTTCTGTGAAGCACTTGGGCATTCAAAGTTCTCACCACACATCTAGATAAGTTCCTTGGGGGGTCTAGTTTCCAAAATGGGGTCACTTGTGGAGGGTTTCTACTGGTTAGGTACATCAGGGGCTCTGCAAACGCAACATAATACCCGCAGACCATTCTATCAAAGTCTGCATTCCAAAACGGCGCTCCTCCCTTCCGAGCTCTGCCGTGCGCTTAAACAGTGGTTTACCCCCACATATGGGGTACCAGCATACTCAGGACAAATTGCACAACAACTTTTGGGGTCCAATTTCTCTTGTTACCCTTGTGAAAACTTCTGTGAAGCACTTGGGCATTCAAGGTTCTCACCACACATCTAGATAAGTTCCATGGGGGGTCTAGTTTCCAAAATGGGGTCACTTGTGGGGGATTTCTACTGTTTAGGCACATCAGGGGCTCTCCAAACGCGACATGGCGTCCGATCTCAATTCCAGCCAATTCTACATTGAAAAAGTAAAACGGCACTCTTTCTCTTCCAAGCTCTGCGGTGCGCCCAAACAGTGGTTTACCCCCACATATTGGGTATCGACGTACTCAGGAGAAATTGCACAACAACTTTAGTGGTCTAATTTCTCCTGTTACCCTTGTGAAAATAAAAATTTGTGGGCAAAAAGATCATTTTTGTAGAAAAAATGCATTTTTTTTTTTCACGGCTCTACGTTATAAACTTCTGTGAAGCACATGGGGGTTCAAAGTCCTCGCCACACATCTAGATAAGTTCCTTAAGGGGTCTAGTTTCCAAAATGGTGTCACTTGTGGGGGGTTTCCACTGTTTAGGCACATCAGGGGCTCTCCAAACGCGACATGGCGTCCAATCTCAATTCCAGCCAATTCTACATTGAAAAAGTAAAACGGCACTCCTTCTCTTCCAAGCTCTGCGGTGCGCCCTAACAGTGGTTTACCCCCACATATTGGGTATCAGCGTACTCAGGAGAAATTGCACAACAACTTTTGTGGTCTAATTTCTCCTGTTACCCTTGTGAAAATAAAAATTTGTGGGCGAAAAGATCATTTTTGTGTAAACAAAAGCGATTTTTTATTTTCACGGCTCTACGTTATAAACTTCTGTGAAGCACTTGGGGGTTCAAAGTGCTCACCACACATCTAGATAAGTTCCTTAAGGGGTCTAGTTTCCAAAATGGTGTCACTTGTGGGGAGTTTCCACTGTTTAGGCACATCAGGGGCTCTCTAAACGTGACATGGCGTCCGATCTCAATTCCAGCCAATTCTGCATTGAAAAAGTCAAACGGCGCTCCTTCACTTCTAAGTTCTGCGGTGCGCCCAAAAAGTGGTTTACCCCCACATATGGGGTATTGGCGTATTCAGGAGAAATTGCATAACAAAATTTATGGTTACATTTCTGTTTTTACACTTGTGAAAATAAAAAAAATGGTTCTGAATTAAGATGTTTGCAAAAAAAAGTTAAATGTTCATTTTTTCCTTCCACATTGTTTCAGTTCCTGTGAAGCACGTAAAGGGTTAATAAACTTCTTAAATGTGGTTTTGAGAACCTTGTGGGGTGTAGTTTTTAGAATGGTGTCACACTTCATTATTTTCTATCATATAGACCCCTCAAAATGACTTCAAATGTGATGTGGTCCCTAAAAAAAAAATGGTGTTGTAAAAATGAGAAATTGCTGGTCAACTTTTAACCCTTATAACTTCCTAACAAAAAAAAATTTTGTTTCCAAAATTGTGCTGATGTAAAGTAGACATGTGGGAAATGTTATTTATTAACTATTTTTCATGACATATCTCTCTGATTTAAGGGCATAAAAATACAAAGTTTGAAAATTGCAAAATTTTAAACATTTTCGCCATATTTCCGTTTTTTTCATAAATAATCGCAAGTAATATCGAAGAAATGTTACCACTAACATGAAGTACAATATGTCACGAAAAAACAATCTCAGAATCAGCGGGATCCGTTGAAGCGTTCCAGAGTTATAACCTCATAAAGTGACAGTGGTCAGAATTGCAAAAATTGGCCTGGTCATTAAGTACCAAATTGGCTCTGTCACTAAGGGGTTAAGTTTGTTTGTTATCTCTTTTACTTATATATTAGCACTAAACCTGCTCTCTGGTTTAGGCCTTTTTCACACTTCCATCTTTCAGCTCCCGTCACAATCCGTCGTTTTTTGAGAATGCAGGATCCTGCAAAAAAATTTGCAGGATCCTGCATTTTCTCATAGACTTGTATAAGCGAAGGATTGTGACGGATGGCTATCCGTTTCATCCATCTTTCACTGGATCCTGCATAAAAAAATTGTCCGTCGGGCAGAGAAAACGTTCAGAGGAACGTTTTTTCTGCACGTCAGAAAATCGGTCAGCGATGCGTAGCTGCCTGTGAAAAGCAGGAATCCAGTGATGGGTCCCGCCTTTTCAAAGAGAGCATGCGTGGAAGAATTTCCCGTCAGGGAAATTCTCTCTTGCTCTCTTTCACTTTTTACTATTGATGCTGCCTATGCAGCATCAGTAATAACAAGATATAATGTTAAAAATAATTAAAAAAATTAAAAATCGCAATATTCTCACCTACCGGCGTTCCCGCGCAGCGTCACCCATGTTCCCGGCAGCTAGCGTTACTTCCTAGTAATACATTGCGAAATCTCGTGAGAAGTTGTGGTCTCGTGAGACCGTGACTTCTTGCGAGATTTCGCAATGTATTACTAGGAATGCTAGCTGCCGGGAGCATCGCTGCGCGGGAATGCCGGTAGGTGAGAATATTGCGATTTTTTTTTTTTTTTTAACCTGGTTTGTGTTGTATATGCATTTTGGCAGCGGAAAACCACTGCAAAGAGGCATACACAACAGGTGCACATAGGCTCGACGGGTCCGTCAGAAAAACGGGTCCAGTGCACACGTTTTCCACAATCTGCACAGGATCCGTCATTTCAATGTTTTGAGGGATCCTGTGCAGATTTGGAAGACGGAAGTGTGAAAGAAGCCTTAGAGAATGTTTTTCACTTTAACAAAGACCTCTAGGCTAAGTTCACACAGGGCGTTTTTGCTGCGTTTTTTATGCTAATTTTCTGCTGCGTTTTACAATACCAGCAAAGCCTATGAGATTTCAGAAATCTCATGCACGCACATTGTTTATTTTGTCATCAGTATCTTGTGCTTTGCATGTTTTTTTTACATAGAACATGTCACTTCTTTCTGCGTTTTTTCAGCGTTTTTTACCCATTGACTTGAATGGGTGGTGAAATAACACACCAAAAATGCACCAAAAACACAGGTATCAGGTTGTGCTACGTTTTTTGCACCGAAACCTGATTCTATGTAATAAGACTTTTTTTTTTCAACACTAAACCTTATCAGCATGCACAAGAGACAAAGCTAGCATGCCAAAAGCGCCACAAAAAAACCGCAAGAAAAACGCATAAAAAATGCTGCAAGAAAAACCAAGGACAACGTGTTTTATTTTTCTTAAAATTAAGGTCAGAATAAGCACAGAAAGGTACCAAGGCTGAGAAATGCTAAAGCCTTGCTCCCTAAATAGATGCATACAAGTATATGCTAAAAGATACATCAGCTAGTGTAATACTCCTTCAATAAGACTTCACAGATCACCATGGAGTACAAAGAACACCAAGAGGGTAGAATAAAACCAAAAAATCATTTTTTTAATCAGAAATCTCCGGGATACGTGGGGTTTCTGGGGGCTTGTTTCTTGGGGTTTATTTCTCCCATCTTTGGCGATTTTATTTAACCATACTAGTTGTTCCTCCTGCTGTGCCAGCATGTCTCTGATTCAATAAATGATTTTTTTGGTTTTATTCTACCCTCTTGGTGTTCTTCGTACTCCATGGTGTTCTGTGTTGTCATGGTTTTTTTTCTGCAGCTTCTTTCCTGGGAGAGATCAGGTTTTTTGTAGAAAAAAAAGGTTGTAAAAATGCCTAGTGTGAACTTACCCTTAGGCAAGAAGAGACAAAACCAAATGTTTACATTACACATAGCTATCACAATGTCATACTGGGACCCTGCTGCTGTCACCAAGTCTAAGCCATCCCACATCTTTTCTTCCAACACAAAATCTTTAATTAGTTCACGTATAACAGGTGCCATCTCTCTTGTGTTACTGTCACTCAATGACATTTGCAGTCCTAGCACTGATAAAGGTAGGAACAGCCACATATTTGAAATGACAGCGGCGCACTGGCATCATGTCATATCTATTAAAGGGGAACCATCACCTGCCAGTGCATTTTGTTGAATGTGGAGTCATGGAGTCTAGCGTTATAAGGAACATACTGTAAGCTTCTTTGTGGAATATGTGTACGGACAGGTGGCATTTTAACAGCCTGCTACCTGGCATGCCGCCTAGGGATAAAAACGTTTCTCTGTGACAGTATTCTTATTTTAGTTAACGATCTGATATACAGATGTCTTCATAATACAATTTTCATGCTATGTATGAAACCCAGCTTTCATCATAAAAGCAACATAAATGGACTAAGTCGGGCCTGATCTCCTGCTCTGATGGGAAGCTCTTTCAGATAGAACATAGATCAAAGCAAAATGTCGATGTTAGCCGCATGGAAGCCATAATTAGTCAGCACTGTGGCACCGCCTACTTGACTCAACGTTGAGGCACATGGCTACTACATTAGTCAATACTGAACAATGTACTAGGGAATCTGAGAGCCTGATTCCAGAGATAGATCACTTACTAGTTACTAGACTGCTTGGTGCAATTTTGAGAAAATCTCTGTTTCCTCTGCTGTAGATGTAGCAGTGCTCAGAATGCTGAGCCCTATATAACTCCACCCACACCCCTGATTGGCATCTTCCTGAGTACTCTGTACATTGTCAGCAAGCTGCTAATCACTGGTGGAGGAAGGTTTACACAAATCATCAGGACTGCCTTGCACAGGGCACCTAGTCCTGTAGTGATAATCTCCTGCTAATAAAACACTGATAGTATTGAAACTACAGCTCAGTGACTGACTCATCCCTGTAATCAGGCTCTTTGTCCCTACATTATGCTGCTCTCAGATTAAATAGCAAAAACCTGAAAATAGATTCCCTTTAACCAGGGGTATATTTAGCACTATAGTAACATACAGTATATCATGTCCCAGTTTAGTGAAATACATGAGATTGACAGGTTCCCTTTAAATCTGATTGTTATTTCAAAATCATCTAAAAATTAACTTTTTAAAGGAATATGTCATGTTGTAAATGTAGTCCGATCTGCGGACAGCATAGAATAAAGATGAAGGATCTAAGCAGAATGATATATCGGATTGCAGCAAAAGATTCAGAATAAGGCCGGGGTCACACGTGTGAGGAATACGGACGAGTGCTATGCAATAAAACATCGCATAGCACTCAGACCAGTATTCATCTGTGGGGCAGCTCACATCACCATTTTTTTCCTCGGCCGTATTGTACGTGTGAGTGAAATTGCAGCATGCTGCGATTGTCAGCGACACTCGGCCGAGTCTCGGCTCACTCGCATCCATATGGGCTGCCCCTGCCCTGTCTCTGAGTGTCTCCCGTTGTGCAGTGTCTCCCTCAGTGCCCTGTGCGATTGGTGCAGGTGTTCGGTCTGCTGTTTGCTTAGCTGGAGGCCGGCCTCACACTCAGCGTATAAAAATACGGTCCGTAATTTACGGCCGTAATACGCGGAAAAGTCCCCAAAATAGTGGTCCGTATCTCATCCGTAGGCAGCGTGTGTCAGCGTATTTTGCGCATGGCATCCTCCGTATATAATCCGCATGGCATCCGTACTGCGAGATTTTCTCGCAGGCTTGCAAAACCGACATACGGACATACAATGGATCCATGTTCTCAAAAAATCGTAAAAACATATATACTGTCTATATATATATAGATATATATGTCAGTGAGACATATATATATATATATTAATATATCATACAGCGCTAGATAGCTTAAAAGCCGGTAATTCAATTGCCGGCTTTGCTATCTCCTTCTCAAACCCGACATGATATAAGACATGGTTTACATACAGTAAACCATCTCATATCCCCTTTTCTTTTGCATATTCGACACTACCAATGTTAGTAGTGTGTATGTGTAAAATTTGGGCACTCTAGCTATTAATTTAAAGGGTTAAATCGCGGAAAAAATTGGCGTGGGCTCCCGCGCAATTTTCTCCGCCAGAATGGTGAAGCCAGTGACTGAGGGCAGATATTAATAGCCTGCAGATGGACCATGGTTATTGGCCCCTCCCCTGGCTAAAAACATCTGCCCCCAGCCACCCCAGAAAAGGCACATCTGGAAGATGCGCCTATTCTGGCACTTGACCACTCTCTTCCCATTCCCGTGTACCGGTGGGATATGGGGTAATGAAGGGTTAATGTCACCTTGCTATTGTAAGGTGACATTAAGCCAGATTAATAATGGAGAGGCGTCAATTATGACACCTATCCATTATTAATCCAATAGTATGAAATGTTTAAAAAACACACACACACATTATTGCAAAGTCTTTTAATGAAATAAATACACAGGTTGTTGGAATAGTTTATTATACTGGTAATCCACCTGAAGACCCTCGCTCTGTAAAAAAGGTAAAATAAAAAAAACAATATCCCATACCTTCCGATGATCAGTCTCGTCCCACTCTGTAAATCCACCTGAAGGGGTTAACTAATTTTACAAGCAGGAGCCTGCTAATGCAGCTGTGCTCCTGCCAGTAAAACCCCAGCAAATTAATGGAATGTAAGTCAATGACCTGTAGTTACCTTCAGTTGCGGTGAGGCGCCCTCTGCTGGATGTCCTCATATGAACTCGAGCCTGGGAACTTTTCAGAATATTTTCCCACGCTCGAGTTCATATGAGGACATCCAGCAGAGGGCGCATCACCGTGACAGAAGGTAACTACAGGTCATTGACCTACATTCCATTCATTCGCTGGGGTTTTACTGGCAGGAGCACAGCTGCATTAGCAGGCTCCTCCTTGTAAAATTAGTTAACCCCTTCAGATGGATTTACATCGTTGGACGTGACAGAATGACGAAAGGTATGGGATATTGTTGTTTTTTTATTTTACCTTTCTTACAGAGCGAGGGTCTTCAGGTGGATTACCAGTATAATAAACTATTCCAACAATCCGTGTATTTATTTCATTAAAAGACTTTGTAATAATGTGTGTGTTTTTTTTAACCATTTCATGCTATTGGATTAATAATGGATCGGTGTCATAATTGACGCCTCTCCATTATTAATCTGTCTTAATGTCACCTTACAATAGCAAAGTGACATTAACCCTTCATTACCCCATATCCCACCACTACACGGGAGTGGGAAGAGAGTGGCCAAGTGCCAGAATAGGCGCATCTTCCAGATGTGCCTTTTCTGGGGTGGCTGGGGGCAGATGATTTTAGCCAGGGGGGGGCAATAACCATGGACCCTCTCCAGGCTATTAATATCTGCCCTCAGTCACTGGCTTTACCATTCTGGCGGAGAAAATTGCGCAGGAGCCCACGCCAATTTTTTCCGCGATTTAACCCTTTAAATTAATAGCTAGAGCGCCCAAATTTTGCACATACACACTACTAACATTAGTAGTGTGCAATATGCAAAAAAAGGGATATGAGATGGTTTACTGTATGTAAACCATGTCTCATATCATGTCGGGTTTGGAAAGGAGATAGCAAATGCCGGCAATTGAATTACCAGCTTTTAAGCTATTTAGCGCTGTATGATATGATATATTAATATATATACATACAGTACAGACCAAAAGTTTGGACACACCTTCTCATTTAAAGATTTTTCTGTATTTTTATGACTATGAAAATTGTACATTCACACTGAAGGTATCAAAACAATGAATTAACACATGTGGAATTATATACTTAACAAAAAAGTGTGAAACAACTGAAAATATGTCTTATATCCTAGGTTCTTCAAAGTAGCCACCTTTTGCTTTTATGACTACTTTGCACACTCTTGGCATTCTCTTGATGAGCTTCCAGAGGTAGTCACCGGAAATGGTTTTCACTTCACAGGTGTGCCCTGTCAGGTTTAATAAGTGTGATTTCTTGCCTTATAAATGGGGTTGGGACCATCAGTTGTGTTGTGCAGAAGACTGGTGGATAAACAGCTGATAGACCTACTGAATAGACTGTTAGAATTTGTATTATGGCAAGAAAAAAGCAGCTTCTTAAAAAAAAAAACGAGTGGTCATCATTACTTTAACCCCTTTCTGCCATTGGACGTAATATTCCGTCCATGTGGGGTGGGCCTTAATTCCCAAGGACGGAATATTACGTCCAGCGCGATCGGCCGCGCTCACGGGGGGAGCGCCGCCGATCGCGGCCGGGTGTCAGCTGCTTATCGCAGCTGACATCCGGCACTATGTGCCAGGAGCGGTCACGGACCGCCCCCGGCACATTAACCCCCGGCACACCGCGATCAAAGATGATCGCGATGTGCCGGCGGTGCAGGGAAGCATCGCGCAGGGAGGGGGCTCCCTGCGGGCTTCCCTGAGACCCCCGCAGCAACGCGATGTGATCGCGTTGCTCCGGGGGTCTCCTACCTCCCTCCCTGCAGTAAGTCCCGGATCCAAAATGGCCGCGGATCCGGGTCCTGCAGGGAGGGAGGTGGCTTACCAAGTGCCTGCTCAGAGCAGGCACTTGGTAACGCTGCACTGCTCTCAGACAGATCGGTGATCTGTCAGAGTGCTGTGCAAACTGGCAGATCACCGATCTGTATTGTCCCCCCCTGGGGCAAAGTAAAAAAGTAAAAAAAAAAATTTCCAAGTGTGTAAAAAAAAAAAAAAAAAAAAAATCCTAAATAATGAAAAAAAAAAAAAATATTATTCCCATAAATACATTTCTTTATCTAAATAAAAAAAACAAAACAATAAAAGTACACATATTTAGTATCTCCGCGTCCGTAACGACCCGACCTATAAAACTGGCCCACTAGTTAACCCCTTCAGTAAACACCGTAAGAAAAAAAAAAAAAAAACGAGGCAAAAAACAACGCTTTATTATCATACCGCCAAACATAAAGTGGAATAACACGCGATCAAAAAGACGGATATAAATAACCATGGTACCGCTGAAAGCGTCATCTTGTCCCGCAAAAAACGAGCCACCATACAGCGACAACAGCAAAAAAATAAAAAAGTTATAGTCCTCAGAATAAAGCGATGCAAAAATAATTATTTTTTTCTATAAAATAGTTTTTATCGTATAAAAGCGCCAAAACATAAAAAAATGATACAAATGAGGTGTCGCTGTAATCGTACTGAACCGAAGATTAAAACTGCTTTATCAATTTTACCAAACGCGGAACGGTATAAACGCCTCCCCCAAAAGAAATTCATGAATAGCTGGTTTTTGGTCATTCTGCCTCACAAAAATCGGAATAAAAAGCGATCAAAAAATGTCACGTGCCCGAAAATGTTACCAATAAAAACGTCAACTCGTCCCGCAAAAAACAAGACCTCACATGACTCTGTGGACTCAAATATGGAAAAATTATAGCTCTCAAAATGTGGTAACGCAAAAAATATTTTTTGCAATAAAAAGCGTCTTTCAGTGTGTGACGGCTGCCAATCATAAAAATCCGCTAAAAAACCCGCTATAAAAGTAAATGAAAAAAATGTATTTATTTCCATTTTCCCATTAGGGTTAGGGCTAGGGTTAGGGTTAGGGCTAGGGCTAGGGTTAGGGTTAGGGTTAGGGCTAGGGCTAGGGTTAGGGCTAGGGTTAGGGCTAGGGTTAGGGTTAGGGCTAGGGCTAGGGTTAGGGCTAGGGCTAGGGTTAGGGCTAGGATTAGGGCTAGGGTTAGGGCTAGGGTTAGGGCTAGGGTTAGGGTTAGGGCTAGGGCTAGGGTTAGGGCTAGGGTTAGGGCTAGGGCTAGGGTTAGGGCTAGGGTTAGGGTTGGGACTAGGGTTAGGGTTAGGGTTAGGGCTAGGGTTAGGGTTGGGGCTAGGGTTAGGGCTAGGGTAAGGGCTAGGGTTAGGGTTAAGGCTACAGTTAGGGTTGGGGCTAAAGTTAGGGTTAGGGTTTGGATTACATTTGCGATTGGGATTAGGATTAGGGGTGTGTCTGGGTTAGAGGTGTGGTTAGGGTTACCGTTGGGATTAGGGTTAGGGGTGTGTTTGGATTAGGGTTTCAGTTATAATTGGGGGGTTTCCACTATTTAGGCACATCAGGGGGATCTCCAAACGCGACATGGCGACCGATCTCAATTCCATCCAATTCTGCATTGAAAAAGTAAAACAGTGCTCCTTCCCTTCCGAGCTCTCCCGTGTGCCCAAACAGGAGTTTACCCCAACATATGGGGTATCAGCGTACTCAGGACAAATTGGACAACAACTTTTGGGGTCCAATTTCTCCTGTTACCCTTGGGAAAATACAAAACTGGGGGCTAAAAAATAATTTTTGTGGGAAAAAAAGAGATTTTTTATTTTCACGGCTCTGCGTTATAAACTGTAGTGAAACACTTGGGGGCTCAAAGTTCTCACAACACATCTAGATAAGTTCGTGGGGGGGTCTAGTTTCCAACATGGGGTCACTTGTGGGGGTTTCTACTGTTTAGGTATATTAGGGGCTCTGCAAACGCAATGTGACGCCTGCAGACCATTCCATTTAAGTCTGCATTCCAAATGGCGCTCCTTCCCTTCCGAGCCCTCCCATGCGCCCAAACGCTGGTTCACCCCACATATGGGGTATCAACGCACTCAGGACAAATTGGACAACAACTTTTGGGGTCCAATTTCTCCTTTTACCCTCGAGAAAATACAAAACTGGGGGCTAAAAAATAATTTTAAGGGGAAATTTTTTATTTTATTTTCACGGCTCTGCGTTATAAACTGTAGTGAAATACTTGGGGGCTCAAAGTTCTCACAACACATCTAAATAAGTTCCTTGGGGGGTCTAGTTTCCAATATGGGGTCACTTGTGGGGGGTTTCTACTGTTTAGGTACATTAGGGGCTCTGCAAACACAATGTGACGCCTGCAGACCATTCCATCTAAGTCTGTATTCCAAATGGCTCTCCTTCCCTTCCGAGCCCTCCCATGCGCCCAAACGCTGGTTCTCCCCCACATATAGGGTATCAGCGCACTCAGGACAAATTGCACAACAACTTTTGGGGTCCAATTTCTCCTGTTACCCTCAGGAAAATACAAAACTGGGGGCTAAAAAATTATTTTTGTGGGAAAAAAATTTTGTTTTATTTTTACGGCTCTGCATTATAAACTTCTGTGAAGCTCTTATTGGGTCAAAGTGCTCACCACACATCTAGATAAGTTCCTTAGGGGGTCTACTTTTCAAAATGGTGTCACTTGTGGGGGGTTTCAATGTTTAGGTACATCAGTGGCTCTCCAAACGCAACATGGCGTCCAATCTCAATTCCTGTCAATTTTGCATTGAAAGGTCAAACGGCGCTCCTTCCCTTCCGAGCTCTCCCATGCGCCCAAACAATGGTTTACCCCCACATATGGGGTATCAGAGTACTCAGGACAAATTGTGCCACAACTTTTGTGGTCCAATTTCTTCTCTTACCATTGGGAAAATAAAAAATTGGGGGCGAAAAGATAATTTTTGTGAAAAAAAAATGATTTTTTATTTTTACGGTTCTGCATTATAAACTTCTGTGAAGCACTTGGTGGGTCAAAGTGCTCACCACACCTCTAGATAAGTTCCTTAGGGGGTCTACTTTCCAAAATGGTGTCACTTGTGGGGGGTTTCAATGTTTAGGCACATCAGTGGCTCTCCAAACGCAACATGGCGTCTCATCTCAATTCCTGTCAATTTTGCATTGAAAGGTCAAACGGCGCTCCTTCCCTTCCGAGCTCTCCCATGCGCCCAAACAATGGTTTACCCCCACATATGGGGTATCAGCGTACTCAGGACAAATTGTGCCACAACTTTTGTGGTCCAATTTCTTCTCTTACCATTGGGAAAATAAAAAATTTGGGGCGAAAAGATAATGTTTGTGAAAAAAAATGATTTTTTATTTTTACGGTTCTGCATTATTAACTTCTGTGAAGCACTTGGTGGGTCAAAGTGCTCACCACACCTCTAGATAAGTTCCTTAGGGGGTCTACTTTCCAAAATGGTGTCACTTGTGGGGGGTTTCAATGTTTAGGCACATCAGTGGCTCTCCAAACGCAACATGGCGTCCCATCTCAATTCCAGTCAACTTTGCTTTGAAAAGTCAAATGGCGCTCCTTCCCTTCCGAGCTCTGCCATGCGCACAAACTGTGGTTAACCCCCACATATGGGGTATCAGCGTACTCAGGACAAATTGTACAACAACTTTTGGGGTCCATTTTCTCCTGTTACCCTTGGCAAAATAAAACAAATTGGAGCTGAAGTAAATTTTTTGTGAAAAAAAGTTAAATGTTAATTTTTATTTAAACATTCCAAAAATTCCTGTGAAGCACCTGAAGGGTTAATAAACTTCTTGAATGTGGTTTTGAGAACCTTGAGGGGTGCAGTTTTTAGAATGGTGTCACACTTGGGTATTTTCTATCATATAGACCCCTCAAAATGACTTCAAATGAGATGTGATCCCTAAAATAAAATGGTGTTGTAAAAATGAGAAATTGCTGGTCAACTTTTAACCCTTATAACTCCCTAACAAAAAAAAATTTTTGGTTCCAAAATTGTGCTGATGTAAAGTAGACATGTGGGAAATGTTACTTATTAAGTATTTTGTGTGACATATCTCTGTGATTTAATTGCATAAAAATTCAAAGTTGGAAAATTGCGAAATTTTCAAAATTTTCGCCAAATTTCCGTTTTTTTCACAAATAAACGCAGGTAATATCAAAGAAATTTTACCACTATCATGAAGTACAATATGTCACGAGAAAACAATGTCAGAATCACCGGGATCCGTTGAAGCGTTCCAGAGTTATAACCTCATAAAGGGACAGTGGTCAGAATTGTAAAAATTGACCCGGTCCATAACGTGCAAACCACCCTTGGGGGTAAAGGGGTTAAGAAATGAAGGTCAGTCACTCTGAAAAATTAGGAAAACTTTGAAAGTGTCCCCAAGTGCAGTTGCAAAAACCATCAAACGCTACAAAGAAACTGGCTCACATGAGGACCGCCCCAGGAAAGGAAGACCAAGAGTCACCTCTGCTTCTGAAGATAAGTTTATCCGAGTCACCAGCCTCACAAATCGCAGGTTAACAGCAGCTCAGATTAGAGACCAGGTCAATGCCACATAGAGTTCTAGCAGCAGACACATCTCTACAACAACTGTTAAGAGGAGACTTTGTGCAGTAGGCCTTCATGGTAAAATAGTTTCTAGGAAACCACTGCTAAGGACAGGCAACAAGCAGAAGAGACTTGTTTGGGCTGAAGAACACAAGGAATGGACATTAGACCAGTAGAAATCTGTGCTTTGGTCTGATGAGTCCAAATTTGAGATCTTTGGTTCCAACCACCATGTCTTTGTGCGACACAGAAAAGGTGAACGGATGGACTCTACATGCCTGGTTCCCACCGTGAAGCATGGAGGAGGAGGCGTGATGGTGTGGGGATGTTTTGCTGGTGACACTGTTGGGGATTTATTCAAAATTGAAGGCATACTGAACCAGCATGGCTACCACATCATCATGCAGCGGCATGCTATTCCATCCAGTTTGCGTTTAGTTGGACCATCATTTATTTTTCAACAGGACAATGACCCCAAACACACCTCCAGGCTGTGTAAGGGCTATTTGACCAAGAAGGAGAGTGATGGGGTGCTACGCCAGACCCGAACCCAATCGAGATGGTTTGGGGTGAGCTGGATGGCAGAGTGAAGGCAAAAGGGCCAACAAGTGCTAAGCATCTCTGGGAACTCCTTCAAGATTGTTGGAAGACCATTCCCAGTGACTACCTCTTGAAGCTTATCAAGAGAATGCCAAAAGTGTGCAAAGCAGTAATCAAAGCAAAAGGTGGCTATTTTGAAGAACCTAGAATATAAGACATATTTTCAGTTGTTTTGCACTTTTTTGTAAAGTATATCATTCCACATGTGTTAATTCATAGTTTTGATGCCTTCAGTGTGAATTTACAATTTTCATAGTCATGAAAATACAGAAAAATCTTTAAATGAGAAGGTGTGTCCAAACCTTTGGTCTGTACTGTATATGTGTCTCACAGACATATATATATATGCCGGCAATTGAGTGCGGTGTACAGTAAAATCACACTGACAGGTTAGAATAAAATAGCTAAAATAAATGTCTACACATAGTATAGGGGTATATATGTATATATATATATATATATATATATATATATATATATATACATATATACCCCTATTCTATGTGTAGACATTTATTTTAGCTATTCTACTCTAACCTGTCAGTGTGATTTTACTGTACACCGCACTGAATTGCCGGCTTTTCTATAGAACACCGCTGCGTATTTCTCGCAAGTCACACTGCTGGTCCGTGTGTAATCCGTATTTTTCTGGCCCCCATAGACTTTCATTGGCGTATTTTTTGCGCAATACGGTGACAAACGCAGCATGCTGTAATTTTCTACGGCCATAGAACACCGTATAATACGGATCAGTAAAATACGGCTGATAGGAGCTGGGGCATAGAGGAGCATTGTACCGTATGCAATCCGTATTTTCAGCACCTCTCTTACGTCCGTAAAACTCGCTAGTGTGAGGCCAGCCGAATAGTAATAAGCCGGCAGCAGAGCGGTGTCACTATTCCCTGCAGACACCAGTGATGTCACCTGCGAGGGTGACGGAAGTCCTCCTGCAAGTTGGGAATAGCGACACCACTCTGCTGACGGCTTATTACAAAGCTCCATTAACAGACACGTAATTGGATTTTTTTCTCCTGAGCAGTTGAGAAACCTTTGACTGGGAGTCTAAGGGGTTAACTTTCTTCTTGTGAACACCAGGTTGGTGTAGGGAGGCTCATTGGCAAAGCAATGCTCTCCTGGGAATTTATACTGTATGTGCAACTTGTCTCTTTAGGCCGGTGTCACACTTTTGATTTCAATGTGAGAAACTCTCTCACATCAATACACGGCACTGTCGCTGGCACTCAGGACCGGAGTGGGCGTCTGCATCTATTTCTATGTAGCTGAACGCTCCGTTCCCGAGTGCCGGCGATAGTGCCAGGAATTGATGCGAAAGATTCGTGCAAGTTTCTCGCATCACACTCACAAGTGTGACCCCGGCCTTTGAGGCACTCTCCACAAAAAGCAACTTTACCCTATAGGTCACCTGTTAAAGGTCTCTCATCCAGTGAACCAGTTCTCCTGCTTTGCACTGAGGAGGAGCAAAAACTTTAAAATATGCGTCAACAAATGAAGCTTCTGGTTTGGCTTCCTATCCTAAGTCATGTGGCAAGGTCCTCCAAAGGGTTGAAATTAATCATCAACAGGGTATGTGCACACGTTGCAGATTGGGCTGCGGATTCGCAGCAGTTTTCCATGCGGTTTACAGTACCATGTACACCTATGGAAAACCAAATCCGCAGTGCACATGGTGCGGAAAATACCGTGCGGAAACCCTGCATTGTATTTTCCGCAGCATGTCAAATCTTTGTGCGGATTCCGCAGCGGTTTACACCTGCTCCTCAATAGGAATCCGCAGGTGTAAAACCACAGGTGAAATTCGCACAAAAAACACAGGAATTATGCGGTAAATCCGAAGGTAAAACGCAGTGCATTTTACCAGCGGATTGTGCAAAACGGTGCGGAAAAATCCACACAAGAATCTGCAATGTATTGACATAGCCTTAGGATTCCTATCTAGAATAGTTGGCACTGGACTCCCTCTCCTCTTCCTCTATGAAGAGCCTATATGACTATTTAAATTCACAGGGAAGCATTGCATGACTTAAAAGTCTCCCTACCCCATCATGGTGTTCACCACAAAAACAAAACTTTACCTCCTTTGTATAGATATACTAAAAGTATAATAACAGTATGATAGTTACAACACAGTATAAACACTACTGTTCCTATATGTGACATACCGGCTGCTGCGCCTGCCCCAGTGCGGCAGTTCCCAAGAAAGAGACACGAACAGCGAACTGTATTGTAGAGAGTGAGAAAAAGTCATAGCAAAAGGAGCGAAAACCAGAAGGAGTTCTGCCCTGCACAGGCTGCCTCCTTCTGAGGCGCAGGATCCGGTAGCCGGAACACCGAGGGAGCAACAGTCTTTTATGCCTTGCTCCAGAGACCGGCAGGACAGCTAATTGCAAGTTACTGATCCGCCCCACACCCAGGAGGCACGGTGGCACCCCTCGGGGGCCGGGGCGTGCTAGAGTCCCTGTAAAAAGCCTCAAGCCACCAGTCATACGGGTTTGTCCTATCCATCTGGGGGACAGAGAGAGACATAACATCTAGAACATCTACAACAGTTGTGAGGACCTTATGAGAGGCTCAGCAGTAAGGTACTACAACACCCAGGCACTAGAGGAAGGCTACTGATTTCCACCTGGATAAGGGGACTCTGGATTTGCTTCCAAACCGGCCAGACTCTGCCTGCCCTATGATCTGGTGCTCTGGACTGTGAATGCTGAAGCCTTCAGTAAAAAGGTAAAGAGACTGCAACCTTGTGTCCTCGTTCTTCACTGCGCCTCACATCATCCACCATTTACACCAGTGTTCCCCAACTCCGGTCCTCAAGAACCACCAATAGGTCATGTTTTCAGGATTTCATTAGAATTGCACAAGTGATTGAATGCTTGCTTGTCCAGGTGATGCAATGATCACCTTAGCAATACTAAGGAAATCCTGAAAACATGACCTGTTGGTGGCTCTTGAGCACCGGAGTTGGGGAACACTGATCTACACACCGGGAAGCCATGGGGACACACTTCACCTGTGGGAAGGTATACCATCTAGCTGCCATAACATCACCCCAGCAGGCTCCTAAGCAGCGTCGGTCACCCTGACCGAATACCACAGGTGGCGTCACGAACATTTCCCCTTTAAAGACCTTTCCCTTTTACAACGGACCTCCCGAGGGCCACGGACCGGATCAGCCACCGTGACTTCCCCTTTGAGAACCGAAGGACCCGGTACCGAGTACCCCACTGCCCTACGGGGGCGCTCCAATAATTTACTAGATGTCACAGCTGTGGGGCATTATGAGGAGGCCCACGTGGCAATGCAAAATGACATTACCCTCGTCTCTGGTGCATCAGCAGTGTGGAAAGTTTTTTTCTTTTTGTGAACTGTGAATTCAATCTCAAGATGTTCAAATTTGCATGAATCTGCAAATTTCAAGAAAATTGGCTCAAACTTGATTCCCCGAGATTCTATCTGCTTATCTCATTCTCTACCAATCATACATGAGGTGGTATGGGCGCAGTACACTCACATATTACAAAAGAAATAATTATTGTGAAATTGTAAATATGTATCCTATCATTAAACATGAATCAGTAAAGAGAAGAGGGAAGCGTGGGGAACTATGTGAAGGCTGTAGCTCCTATCAGCCCTTAATGCATCAGATGCTAAGTTACGATCAATAATTGTGGTAAGCTGGTAAGGTACCATGCAATTTCCATTCTGAAAAGGCAGGGGAGTTTTTAGGCTGTGTGCAGACGTTGCTGATTTTTCGTGTTTTTTTTTTGCTTTTTTTTCGTTATAAAAACGCTATCATTTAGAATGAATTCCACAATTTTTGTGCACATGATGCGTTTTTTCCGCAAAAAAACGCATCGCGGTAAAAAACGCAGCATGTTTATTAATTTTGCAGACTTTTTGCAGATGTCCCACTATATAATGCATTGGGAAATGTCCGGAAAAATCTGCAAAAAAACGCACCAAAAATGCACCAAAAACACGGTAAGGGTATGTGCACACGTCAGGATTTTTTCCTGACAAAATCCTGAGAATTCTGCCAGAAATCCGCGTGCTTTTTTCGCGCGGATTTCTCGCGGAATTTGCGCGTTTTTTGCGCGGATTTTTTGCTGATTTTTTTTTTTTTTTCCGGAATGACCTTTTTGATAGGAAATCCGCAAAAAATCCGGAAAAAGATAGAGCATGTCCGGATTTTTTGCGGTATGCGTTTTTTTTGCGGAAAAAAACGCTAACATCTGCACAAAAATGTGGAATGCATTCTAAAAGATAGGATGCATAATGTTAGCGTGTTTTTACCGGATTTATAGCGTTTTTATGGTGAAATTCCGCAAAAAAAACGCTAAAAATCCTGACGTGTGCACATACCCTAAAAACAAGCAAAAAACACATGCAGATTTCTTGCAGAAAATTTCAAGTTTTTCTCAGGAAATTTCTGCAAGAAATCCTGAACGTGTGCACATAGCCTTAGACTGGGCCCACAGACAACAGTTTTGAGGAGAATCAAGAGGATTCGTTATTGAACCCCTAAGTTTTTTTATCATCAAGAAGACCAAAGATTCAGTCTACATGATCGTGTTTGGAGGACATGTTGATTTCCAAGGTCTAGTTATAATCTACCTTGTTACAAGTACAAAATTTCTCAGAAGACCTTTTTTCATCTTGAAAATCAGGAAACAGTGAGAGAAGGACTACATCAGGGGATATGTTTAAGGACGACCAGCAGAGTGTCTGGGCAGTCCCACCAAATATGAGACATCATACCATGAGCTGAAGACCACCTCCAGCATAAGTCTAGTACCAAGGGACACATTTTATGTAGTTTGACAAGGAATGTGTACCATTGGGACTTGAAGTTTAGAACCACAATGCCATTGACAGAAGTGACTGAATAAGTCTGTGGCACTGAAGAGATGCTCAGCTTCCGAAAGAGAATAAGATGGGCACAAAGACTGAACCAAGTCGATAATTTGGAATCTTAAAAGAAAAGGGACTGGAGATTTATGCTGCCCTTACCAGAGGCCAAGAGCAGATAAGGAAAAAAAGGCGTACAAGGAACTGGAGCAAATAGAATAACTTTATTGATTATCAAAATATTAGAAAACAAAGAACAACGGGTGATGAGAGCCAAAAAGTGATAAAATGGCACCATAGGTTGGCAGGTAAGTATAGACACAACAAAAGTGTCATGGTAATGCAACTCAGAAGATTACATGTAAATAAATGCCTATTGGAGACCATACATACTAAAATGCTTAGTGCAATATAATGGATAAATAGGCGAGACAAAACAGATGTCATAACATTACAAACCACGATGTAATAGAAGTGCATTAAATAGAAGGGATTAAATACCTGTACCAAGCGGTGGTGCCACGTCCCCTAAGCGCTTATGGCATTGAACATTTATATTATATACGGTAAGTCTGTTATTATGGTTCTTACCGTATATTAAAGTACTATTTTGTGAATTAGGCCGGGGTCACACTTGCAACTGCAATGCGAGATACTCGTGCGAGTCTCTGGCATCAATACCTGGCTCTGCCGCCGGCGGTTCGGACCGAAGCGTTCAGCTGCATAGAAGTACATGCAGACGCACACTCCGGTCCCAAGTGTCCAGCTTCCTTTGATTAACCTTACCAGAGGCTGCATGAAATATTAATACAGGTGGCCCCACTCGGGCTTCTCCCTGCTGGGCTTAATAGGTCTCTACCTACGCAAATAGTATCTGTGGTTAGGGGGAAATAAATATGCAGACGGACAACCTTAAAGTAAACTGCTGTGACCACTGATTACTTTGCCACATTCTCTTTAGCACATTCCATAACTATAACTAGAAATGCAAACTGTTGCTCATCTTTCTTAAGGCTATATTCACACTTAGCGGTTTTTACCGCGGAACCGCCGCGATTTTGATGCTGCGGGTCCGCAGCAGTTTCCATAGCATTTACAGTAACATGTAAACCCTATGGAAACCGCAAACCGCTGTGCACATGCTGTGGGAAAAACCGCGCGGGAACGCAGCGGTTTACAACCCGCAGCATGTCACTTCTTTGTGCAGAATCGCTGCGATTCTGCACCCATAGGAATACATTGAACCGCTTACTTCCCGCATGGGGCTGTGCCCACGTTGCGGGAAGTAAGCGGATAATGTGCGGGTGGTACCCGGGGTGGAGGAGAGGAGACTCTCCTCCAGGCCCTGGGAACCATATTTGGGGTTAAAAAATAAAAAATCTGGTTATACTCACCCTCTGATGTCCGGAGCTCCTGGGCGCTGCACGCGGCCGTCCGGTCAGAGTTGCTGTGCGACCAGGACCTGCGGTGACGTCGCGGTCACATGACCGTGACGTCACGAAGGGTCCTTCTCCCACAGCATCTTAGGAACCGGACCGCCGGGTGCAGCGCCCAGGAGATCCGGACATCAGAGGGTGAGTATAACCAATTTTTATTATTTTTAACATTACTATTGATGCTGCATATTGCTGCATATGCAGCATCAATAGTATAGGCGGAAACCCGCAGCGGAAAACGCGGAACAAACCGCGATAAATCTGCAGGGAGAACCGCAGTTGTTTTGCCCTGCAGATTTATCAAATCCGCTGCGGGAGAACCCGCAGGGACCCGACGCAAGGTGTGAACATGGCCTTACAGTCTCCTGCTCCTACCGGCAAACTCCTTCCACATCTAGTATGAGAACCACCTAATCACATCATCCTCATGCTGCCTTTTAACAGTAGCATCACCGCTTCAAATCTCAGAATAATAAGGCCACGTTCACACGTTGAGTACTTGGTCAGTAGATTATCAGGAGTGGAACAATTAGAGGAAAAGTATAATAGAAACACGTCACCACTTCTGGATTTATCAATCATTCCTGATTTTGGCTAACAAATATAAATACTAAAATACTGAACATGTGAACGTGGCCTTAGGGGTCACTTACACTAATGTATTATAGAATATTCCGTGGCACTACCGTGAAGGTGCTCAAGTAGGTTACCTAAACCACAAATAGTAATAATAAAACTTGGCACTCAACTTAATAGATCTTTGTTCAGAAAATGTTATTTTGCAGTCTGTATAAACGTTTCGGTCTGTCCTGGACCTTCGCCAGTCTGCCGACTGCTGCAGAAGAAGAGGAAATGGTTTAATGTAACAAGCGGTGGATACCACGTCCTACACCCCCGGCATACCCACTAACCACCAATGCTCTACTTGGGATGTTGCTTCCTGTATATTACTATATAGCTATATACCCGATCAAACAAATATTCCACTGGATTACTCCATGCCGCTTCTTCTCCTGGCACAGGAACTCTAAATTTGGTTACATTAAACCATTTCCTCTTATTCTGCAGCAGTCGGCAGACTGACAAAGGTCCATGACAGACCGAAATGTTTATACAGACTGCAAAATAACATTTTCTGAACAAAGATCTATTAAGTTGAGTGCCAAATTTTATTATTACTATTACACTAATGTTTAACTCAGACGAGTGCTGTCTGATGTTTTATCAGATTACACTAGGCCCAGGGTTATACAATGGGGCAGTGCAGATCAACAAATTTTTTTTCTCATGCTGATTCGGCATGAGAAAACAAACGAAGCATGCTGCGAGGGCATTAGATAATCAGACTACACCCATGCATACAAGTCTATGGGTATACTTGAAACATTGGAATGCACTTGAATGTCATCCGAGTGCAGTCCGATGTACTTGCACAGAGACACTGGAGAAGATGGAGAAATTAAGCTCTCCGTCTTCTCCGCACTTATACTACTACTATTGTATGCGAGAGAATCAGATGACACTCGGCTCAGACTCTGACACAGTTTGAGCTAAGTATCATTAGCATAATTGGTCTTACTCCCTTGATTGAGAGAGTATATGCTAGTGTGAGTGAATCCTAAGGGTAGGTTCACACGAGAATATAAAAAAATAGTTTGTGTTTCATCCAGAAAACTTGTATACTTTTTTTCTCATTCGTCATCTGTCCGCAATCCGTGTGCAATTCATTTTTACAGAGTACAAGTTATTAAACATTTACAAGACTAAGTACATTTTCCTATGTTAAAGGATTGAAATGTATCCATAAAAATCTGACTTTACACAGTAGCTCCGTATGGAACTTGATATTTTTATTGTGCAACCATAGAACTGAATGGGTGAGTCTGACATACAGTGTAAGAAACTAGAGCATGGAGTCATTTTTTCCACGCGCAGACTGAGTCAGCGAAAAAAATCACTAATCTACACTGCCTCATTGAATAACATTTGTCTGAGTGCTGTCCACTTTTTAATGGACAGCACTCAGACAGAAAATACAGACGTGTGTGGTCTTAGACTACTTTCACACTTCCGTCTTTATAAAGACGTCGCAATGCGTCGTTCTGTGCAAAAAATGCATCCTGCAAAATTGCCCGCAGGATGCGTTTTTTGCACATATACTTGTATTACCGACGCATCACGACGTATGGACACACGTTTCATACGTCGTGCACTGGATGCGTCTGTAATTGGCGGACCGTTGTCACAAAAAAAGTTCAATGTAACTTTTTTTTTTGGCCGACGTGTCTGCCATTTCCAACCGCGCATGCGGCTCAGGCCTCCTAACCATTATAGGTACCCCTGAGATAAGGGAAAGTCAGGGCCCCATTATAGTGGCAGGGACAGGTGCGGGTCCCAGTACGCCGTCCTGCCCCTTTATCGCCGTTAACGGCGTGACAACTATTTTTTGCAATAAAAAGTGTCTTTTGGTGTGTGACAGCTGCCAATCATAAAAATCTGCTAAAAAACCCGCTATAAAAGTAAATCAAACCCCCTTCATCACCCCCTTAGTTAGGGAAAATAATAAAATTAAAAAAATGTATATATTTCCATTTTCCCATTAGGGCTAGGTTTGAGGCTAGGGTTAAGGTTAGGGTTAGGGTTGGGGCTTGGGCTAGGGTTGGGGCTAGGGTTAGGGTTGGGGCTAGGGTTAGGACTAGGGTTAGGGTTGGGGCTAGGGCTACAGTTAGAGTTGGGGCTAAAGTTAGGGTTAGGGTTGGGGCTACATTTAGGGTTAGGGTTGGGGCTAAATTTAGGGTTAGGGTTTGGATTACATTTACGGTTGGGTTTAGGGTGGTGTATCAGGGTTAGGGGTGTGGTTAGGGTTATGATTGGGATTAGTGTTAGGGGTGTGTTGGAGTTAGGGGTGTGGTTGGGATTAGGGGCATGTTCGGGTTAGGGGTGTGGTTAGGGTTATGGTTAGAGTTGGGATTAGGGTTAGGGGTGTGTTTGGGTTAGGGGTGTGTTTGGGTTAGAGTTTCAGTTAGAATTGGGGGTTTCCACTGTTTAGGCACATCAAGGGCTCTCCAAACGCGACATGGTGTCGGATCACAATTCCAGCCAATTCTGCGTTGAAAAAGTGAAACAGTGCTCCTTCTCTTCCAAGCTCTCCCATGCACCCAAACAGGGGTTTACCCCAACATATGGAGTATCAGCGTACTCAAGACAAATTGGACAACAACTTTTGGGGTCCAATTTCTCTTGTTACCCTTGGGAAAATAAAAATTTGGGGGGCTAAAAAACCCTTTTTGTGGGAAAAAATGTTTTTTATTTTCACAGCTCTGCATTATAAACTGTAGTGAAACACTTGGGGGTTCAAAGTTCTCACAACACATAGAGATAAGTTCCTTAGGGGACTAGTTTCCAACATGGGGTCACTTGTGTTTTTTTTTACTGTTTAGGTATATCAGGGGCTCTGCAAATGCAATGTGATGCCTGCAGACCAATCCATCTAAGTCTGCATTCCAAACGGTGCTCCTTCCCTTCTGAGCTCTGCCACATATGGGGTATCAGCGTACTCAGGACAAATTGGACAACAACTTTTGTGGTCCAGGTTCTCCTGTTACCCTTGGGAAAATACAAAACTGGGGGCTAAAAATAAATTTTTGCAAAAAAAAAGAATTTTTATTTTCACGGCTCTGCGTTATAAACTATAGTGAAACACTTGGGGGTTCAAAGCTCTCATAACACATCTAGATAAGTTCCTTGGGGGGTCTAGTTTCCAATATAGGGTCACTTGGGGGTTTCTACTGTTTAGGTACATTAGAGGCTCTGCAAACGCAATGTGACGTCTGCCGACCATTCCATCTAAGTCTGCATTCCAAACGCCGCTCCTTCCCTTCCGAGCTCTGCCATGCACCCAAACGGTGGTTCCCCCCCCACATATGGGGTATCAGCATACTCAGGACAAATTGGACAACAACTTTTGGGGTCAAATTTCTCCTGTTACCCTTGGGAAAATAGAAGACTGGAGGCTAAAAAATAATTTTTGTGAAAAGAAAAAAAGAATTTGTATTTTCACGGCTCTGCGTTATAAACTATAGTGAAACACTTGGGGGTTCAAAGCTCTCATAACACATCTAGATAAGTTCCTTGGGGGGTCTAGTTTCCAATATAGGGTCACTTGGGGGTTTCTACTGTTTAGGTACATTAGAGGCTCTGCAAACGCAATGTGACGTATGCCGACCATTCCATCTAAGTCTGCATTCCAAACGCCGCTACTTCCCTTCCGTGCTCTGCCATGCACCCAAACGGTGGTTCCCCCCCCCCACATATGGGGTATCAGCATACTCAGGACAAATTGGACAACAACTTTTGGGGTCAAATTTCTCCTGTTACCCTTGGGAAAATAGAAGACTGGAGGCTAAAAAATAATTTTTGTGAAAAGAAAAAAAGAATTTTTATTTTCACGGCTCTGCGTTCTAAACTGTAGTGAAACACTTGGGGGTTCAAATCTCTCACAACACATCTAGATAAGTTCCTTGGGGGGTCTAGTTTCCAATATTGGGTTACTTGTGGGGGGTTTCTACTGTTTAGGTACATTAGGGGCTCTGCAAAAGCAATGTGACGCCTGCAGACCATTCCATCTAAGTCTGCATTCCAAACGGCGCTCCTTCCCTTCCGAGCTCTGCCATGAACCCAAAAGGTGGTTCCCCCCCACATATGGGGTATCAGTGTACTCAGGACAAATTGGACAACAACTTTTGGGGTCCAATTTTTCCTGTTACCCTTGGGAAAATACAAAACTGGGGGCTTAAAAATAAATTTTGTGAAAAAAAAAGAATTTTTATTTTCACGGCTCTGCGTTATAAACTGTAGTGAAACACTTGGGGGTTCAAAGCTCTCACAACACATCTAGATAAGTTTCTTAGGGGGTCTACTGTCCAAAATGGTGTCACTTGTGGGGGGTTTCAATGTTTAGGCACATCAGTGGCTCTCCAAACGCGACATGGTGTGCCATCTCAATTCCAGTCAATTTTGTATTGAAAAGTCAAACGGCGCTCCTTCCCTTCCGAGCTCTGCCATGTGCCCAAACAGTGGTTTACCCCCACATATGGGGTATCAGCGTACTCAGGACAAATTGCACAACAACTTTTGAGGTTCAATTTCTTCTGCTACCCTTGGGAAAATAAAAAATTGGGGGCAAAAAGATCATTTTTGTGAATAAATATGATTTTTTATTTTGATGGCTCTGCATTATAAACTTCTGTGAAGCACTTGGTGGGTCAAAGTGCTCACCACACATCTAGATAAGTTCCTTAGGGGGTCTACTTTCCAAAATGGTGTCATTTGTAGGGGGTTTCAATGATTAGGCACATCAGGGGCTCTCCAAACGCAACATAGCGTCAATTTTGCATTGAAAAGTCAAACGGCACTCCTTCCTTTCCAACCTTTGCCATGCACCCAAACAGTGGTTTACCCCGACATATGGGGTATCGGCGCACTCAGGACAAATTGTACAACAACGTTTTGGGTCCATTTTCTCCAGTTACCCTTGGTAGAATAAAACAAATTGGAGCTGGAGTAAATTTTTTGTGAAAAAAAGTTACCGTATATACTCGAGTATAAGCCGACCCCCCTAATTTTGCCACAAAAAACTGGGAAAACTTAATGACTCGAGTATAAGCCTAGGGTGGGAAATGCAGCAGCTACCAGTAAATGTCAAAAGTAAAAATTGGTACCAATAAAAGTAAAATTAATTGAGACATCAGTAGGTTAAGTGTTTTTGAATATCCATATTGAATCAGGAGCCCCATATTATGCTCCATAAAGTTTATGATGGCTGTTATGATCTGGTGGCCTAGGAGCAGCATGAGACGTACTCTGGAGAAGGTGGTACCTTTACTGACCGCAAACCCTGAACTAGCAGCGCAACTAGAAGTAGCCGTGGGGGGTACCTAACACTCCCTAGACCCCTCGACAGAGCCTAAGAACTAACTACCCCTAAAGACAGAAACGGGAAAACTATCTAGAGAAAATCCCCAAAGGATAGACAGCCGCCCACAAATATTGACTGTGAAAGGAGAGGGAAATAACATACGCAGACATGAAATCAGGATTTAGCATAGGAGGCCATACTAGCTAAAAAGGAAGAATAGGACAGAGTACTATGCGGTCAGTATTAAAACACTAGAAAATATCCACCACAGAAAATACAAAACACCACATCTGACTAAAGACATGGAGGGTATATCTGCATCTCCAGAGACACAGCTAGGCTGCAAAAAATCCTTCACAGACAAAGCTGGACAAAACAAAACAAGAAAATGCACAGACTATAAGGTCCACAGCAGGTGGACAGCAAAAACAAGGCCAGAACTTATCTTTGAAGAAATGAACAGCAGACCAGGAGAGACCAAGTATGGATGTGAATCCTCCAAAACAATGGACAACTGGCACTGACAAAGGATAAAGCAGGACTTAAATAGCCCAGCCCAAATTGCAAAAAATGGATACACCTGATAAATGCTGCGATCCAACTACCGCAGCACTACCACTCATAACCACCAGAGGGAGCCCAAGAGCAGAATTCACAACAGTACCCCCTCCTTGAGGAGGGGTCACCGAACCCTCACCAAAACCCCCAGGCCGATCAGGACGAGCCAAATGAAAGGCACGAACCAAATCGTCAGCATGAGCATCGGAGGCAACAACCCAAGAATTACCCTCCTGGCCATAACCCTTCCATTTGACCAGATACTGAAGCTTCCGCCTCGAAAAACGAGAATCCAAAATCTTCTCAACCACATACTCCAACTCCCCATCAATCAACACCGGGGCCGGAGGATCAGCAGAGGGAACAACGGGCACCACATACTTCCGCAACAAAGATCTATGGAACACATTATGGATGGAAAAAGAGGCTGGAAGGGCCAAACGAAAAGACACCGGATTGATAATCTCTGAAATCCTATAAGGACCAATAAACCGTGGCTTGAACTTAGGGGAAGAAACCTTCATAGGAACATGACGGGAAGACAAATAGACCAAATCCCCAACCCGAAGCCGGGAACCAACACACCGACGACGGTTAGCAAAACGCTAAGCCTCCTCCTGAGACAACACCAAATTGTCCACCACATGAGCCCAAATCCGCTGCGGCCTGCCAACCACTGAATCCACACCAGGACAATCAGAAGGCTCAACCTGCCCTGAAGAAAAACGAGGATGAAAACCAAAATTACAAAAAAAAGGCGAAACCAAGGTAGCAGAACTAGCCCGATTATTAAGGGCAAACTTGGCCAATGGCAAGAACGCCACCCAATCATCCTGATCAGCAGACACAAAACATCTCAAATAAGTTTCCAAAGTCTGATTAGTTCGCTCCGTCTGGCCATTTGTCTGAGGATGAAATGCGAAAGAAAAAGACAAATCAATGCCCAGCCTAGCACAAAAGGCCCGCCAAAACTTAGAAACAAACTGGGAACCTCTGTCGGACACAATATTCTCCGGGATGCCATGCAAACGAACCACATGCTGAAAAAACAACGGAACCAAATCAGAAGAGGAAGGCAATTTAGGCAAAGGTACCAAATGAACCATCTTAGAAAACCGGTCACAAACCACCCAGATAACCGACATCCTCTGGGAAACCGGTAGATCTGAAATAAAATCCATAGAAATATGCGTCCAAGGTCTCTCAGGGACCGGCAAAGGCAGAAGCAACCCACTAGCGCGGGAACAGCAAGGCTTAGCCCGCGCACAAATCCCACAGGACTGCACAAAAGAACGCACATCCCGCAACAAAGAAGGCCACCAAAAGGACCTACCAACCAAATCTCTGGTACCAAAAATCCCAGGATGGCCAGCCAACACAGAACAATGAACCTCAGAAATCACTTTACTAGTCCATCTATCAGGAACAAACAGTTTCCCCACTGGACAGCGGTCAGGCTTATTAGCCTGAAATTCCTGAAGAACCCATCGTAAATCAGGGGAGATGGCAGAAAGAATCACCCCTTCCTTCAGAATGCTGACCAGCTCAAGAATCCCAGGGGAATCAGGAAAAAAACTCCTAGAGAGGGCATCCGCCTTAACATTCTTAGTACCAGGAAGGTACGAGACCACAAAATCAAAACGGGAGAAAAACAGGGACCATCGAGCCTGTCTAGGATTCAGTCATTTGGCAGACTCGAGGTAAATCAGATTCTTATGATCGGTCAAGACCACAATACGGTGCTTGGCCCCCTCAAGCCAATGACGCCACTCCTCAAATGCCCACTTCATAGCCAACAACTCCCGATTGCCGACATCATAATTGCGTTCCACAGGCGAAAACTTCCGAGAAAAGAAGGAACCATCAGAATTCCTCTGAGACAAAACGGCCCCACCCCAATCTCAGAAGCGTCAACCTCAACCTGAAATGGAAGAGAAACATCCGGCTGACGCAACACAGGGGCAGAAGTAAATCAGCGTTTAAGCTCCTGAAAGGCAGAAACAGCCGCAGAGGACCAATTCGTCACATCAGCGCCTTTCTTCGTCAAATCGGTCAGAGGTTTAACCACACTGGAGAAGTTGGCAATGAAACGACGATAAAAATTAGCAAAGCCCAAGAATTTCTGAAGGCTCTTCACAGATGTGGGCTGAATCCAATCATGAATGGCCTGAACCTTAATCGGATCCATTTCTATAGATGAGGGAGAAAAGATGAAGCCCAAAAAAGAAACCTTCTGCACTCCAAAGAGGCACTTCGACCCCTTCACAAACAAAGCATTATCACGGAGGATCTGAAATACCATCCTGACCTGTTTCACATAAGACTCCCAATCATCGGAAAAAATCAAAATATCATCCAAATATACAACCATGAACTTATCAAGATAACTGTTGTGAATTCTGTGGCAGAGTTCACTCCTGTGGTCACAAGTGGTACTTCGGCTGATTCTCTCTGGGATCTTCCGTTTGTGGAGGAAAGTGGTACTGCAGCTTCTGAGTTTCCTCCCTCAGGTGATCTGGTGAGCTCGTTAGCTTCTTCTCTACTTAACTCCACCTGATGCTTTGATCTATGCTTCCTGTCAATGTTTCAGTGTGGGACTTGTTTTTTCCCTGGATCATTCCTGTGGCCTGCTGCTCTGCAAAGCTAAGTTTTGCTTATGTTATTTTGTTGCTATTTTTCTGTCCAGCTTGCTTTATTGGTTTTTCTCGCCTGCTGGAAGCTCTGAGACGCAGAGGGACCACCTCCGTACCGTTAGTCGGTGCGGAGGGTCTTTTTGTCCCCTCTGCGTGGTTTATTATAGGTTTTTGTGCTGACCGCAAAGTTATCTTCCCTATCCTCGTTCTGTTCAGCTAGTCAGGCCTCACTTTGCTAAATCTGTTTCATCTCTATGTTTGTGTTTTCATCTTACTCACAGTCATTATATGTGGGGGGCTGCCTTTTCCTTTGGGGAATTTCTCTGAGGCAAGGTAGGCTTATTTTTCTATCTTCAGGATTAGCTAGTTTCTCAGGCTGTGACGAGGCGCCTAGGTTCTGGTCAGGAGCGCTCCACGGCTACCTTTAGTGTGGTTTGATAGGCTTAGGGATTGCGGTCTGCAGAGTTCCCACGTCTCAGAGCTCGTTCTATTATTTTGGGTTATTGTCAGTTCACTGTATGTGCTCTGACCTCCATGTCCATTGTGATTCTGAATTGCCTTTCATAACAGTACAGGAAGCCAAAAGTGCTAATGATTCTCAATAGAGGGAAAAAAGAAGTTCTGAGACCATTTTTTTTTCTTTGCACTGTGTTTTGTCTTTTTTTTCCTCTAGACATTTGGGTGGTTCAGGACACAGGTGTAGCAATGGACATTAAAGGTCTGTCTTCATGTGTGGATCAGCTCACGGCAAGAGTTCAAAATATTCAAGATTTTGTGGTCCAGAATTCTTTGCTTGAACCGAGAATTCCTATTCCAGATTTGTTTTTTGGAGATAGAACTAAATTTCTGAGTTTCAAAAATAATTGTAAACTATTTCTGGCTTTGAAACCTCGCTCTTCTGGTGACCTAATTCAACAGGTTAGGATCGTCATTTCTTTTTTGCGCGGCGACCCTCAGGACTGGGCGTTTTCTCTTGCGTCAGGAGATCCTGCATTGAGTAATATCGATGCGTTTTTCCTGGCGCTTGGGTTGCTGTACGATGAGCCTAATTCAGTGGATCAGGCAGAAAAAAATTTGCTGGCTCTTTGTCAGGCTCAGGATGAGATAGAGGTATATTGTCAGAAATTTAGAAAGTGGTCAGTGCTCACTCAATGGAATGAATCTGCGCTGGCAGCAATATTCAGAAAGGGTCTCTCTGAAGCCCTTAAGGATGTCATGGTGGGATTTCCTATGCCTGCTGGTTTGAATGAGTCTATGTCGTTGGCCATTCAGATCGGTCGACGCTTGCGTGAGCGTAAACCTGTGCACCATTTGGCGGTATTACCTGAGCTTAAACCTGAGCCTATGCAGTGTGATAGGACCTTGACCAGAGTTGAACGGCAAGAACATAGACGTCTGAATGGTCTGTGTTTCTACTGTGGTGATTCCACTCATGCTATCTCTGATTGTCCTAAGCGCACTAAGCGGTTCGCTAGGTCTGCCACCATTGGTACTGTACAGTCAAAATTTCTTCTGTCCGTTACCTTGATCTGCTCTTTGTCATCATATTCTGTCATGGCATTTGTGGATTCAGGCGCTGCCCTGAATTTGATGGACTTGGAATATGCTAAGCGTTGTGGGTTTTTCTTGGAGCCCTTGCAGTGTCCTATTCCATTGAGAGGAATTGATGCTACACCTTTGGCCAAGAATAAGCCTCAATACTGGACCCAGCTGACCATGTGCATGGCTCCTGCACATCAGGAGGTTATTCACTTTCTGGTGTTGCATAATCTGCATGATGTGGTCGTGTTGGGGTTGCCATGGCTACAAGCCCATAATCCAGTATTAGATTGGAAATCCATGTCGGTGTCCAGCTGGGGTTGTCAGGGGGTACATGGTGATGTTCCATTTCTGTCAATTTCGTCATCCACTCCTTCTGAGGTCCCAGAGTTCTTGTCTGATTACCGGGATGTATTTGATGAGCCCAAGTCCAATACCCTACCTCCGCATAGGGATTGTGATTGTGCTATCAATTTGATTCCTGGTAATAAATTCCCAAAAGGTCGATTGTTTAATTTGTCCGTGCCTGAGCACACCGCTATGCGCAGTTATGTGAAGGAATCCCTGGAGAAGGGGCATATTCGCCCGTCATCGTCGCCATTAGGAGCAGGGTTCTTTTTTGTAGCCAAGAAGGATGGTTCGCTGAGACCTTGTATAGATTACCGCCTTCTTAATAAGATCACGGTTAAATTTCAGTACCCCTTGCCATTGTTATCTGATCTGTTTGCTCGGATTAAGGGGGCTAGTTGGTTCACAAAGATAGATCTTCGTGGTGCGTATAATCTGGTGCGAATTAAGCAAGGTGATGAATGGAAAACTGCATTTAATACGCCCGAGGGTCATTTTGAGTATCTCGTGATGCCGTTCGGACTTGCCAATGCTCCATCAGTGTTTCAGTCCTTTATGCATGACATCTTCCGAGAGTACCTGGATAAATTCCTGATTGTGTACTTGGATGACATTTTGATCTTCTCGGATGATTGGGAGTCTCATGTGAAGCAGGTCAGAACGGTTTTTCAGGTCCTGCGTGCTAATTCTTTGTTTGTGAAGGGATCAAAGTGTCTCTTTGGTGTGCAGAAGGTTTCATTTTTGGGGTTCATCTTTTCCCCTTCTACTATCGAGATGGATCCTGTTAAGGTCCAAGCCATCCATGATTGGACTCAGCCGACATCTCTGAAAAGTCTGCAAAAGTTCCTGGGCTTTGCTAATTTTTATCGTCGCTTCATCTGCAATTTTTCTAGTATTGCTAAACCATTGACCGATTTGACCAAGAAGGGTGCTGATGTGGTCAATTGGTCTTCTGCTGCTGTGGAAGCTTTTCAAGAGTTGAAGCGTCGTTTTTCTTCTGCCCCTGTGTTGTGTCAACCAGATGTTTCTCTTCCGTTCCAGGTCGAGGTTGATGCTTCTGAGATTGGAGCACGGGCTGTTTTGTCGCAGAGAGGTTCTGGTTGCTCAGTGATGAAACCATGCGCTTTCTTTTCCAGGAAGTTTTCGCCTGCTGAGCGTAATTATGATGTGGGCAACCGAGAGTTGCTGGTCATGAAGTGGGCATTCGAGGAGTGGCGTCATTGGCTTGAAGGAGCTAAGCATCGCGTGGTGGTATTGACTGATCATAAGAACTTGACTTATCTCGAGTCTGCCAAGTGCTTGAATCCTAGACAAGCTCGTTGGTCGTTGTTTTTTGCCCGTTTTGACTTTGTGATTTCGTACCTTCCGGGCTCTAAAAATGTGAAGGCGGATGCTCTGTCTAGGAGTTTTGTACCCGACTCTCCGGGTTTATCTGAGCCGGCGGGTATCCTCAAGGAAGGAGTAATTGTGTCTGCCATCTCCCCTGATTTGCGGCGGGTGCTGCAAAAATTTCAGGCTAATAAACCTGATCGTTGCCCAGCGGAGAAACTGTTTGTCCCTGATAGGTGGACGAATAGAGTTATCTCTGAACTTCATTGTTCGGTGTTGGCTGGTCATCCTGGAATCTTTGGTACCAGAGAGTTAGTGGCTAGATCCTTTTGGTGGCCCTCTCTGTCGCGGGATGTGCGTGCTTTTGTGCAGTCCTGTGGGATTTGTGCTCGGGCTAAGCCCTGCTGTTCTCGTGCCAGTGGGTTGCTTTTGCCCTTGCCGGTCCCGAAGAGGCCTTGGACACATATCTCTATGGATTTTATTTCTGACCTTCCCGTTTCTCAAAAGATGTCAGTCATTTGGGTGGTCTGTGATCGCTTTTCTAAGATGGTCCATCTGGTACCCTTGTCTAAATTGCCTTCCTCCTCTGATTTGGTGCCTTTGTTCTTCCAGCATGTGGTTCGTTTGCATGGCATTCCAGAGAATATTGTTTCTGACAGAGGTTCCCAGTTTGTTTCGAGGTTTTGGCGAGCCTTTTGTGGTAGGATGGGCATTGACTTGTCTTTTTCCTCGGCTTTCCATCCTCAGACTAATGGCCAGACCGAGCGAACCAATCAGACCTTGGAAACATATCTGAGGTGCTTTGTTTCTGCTGATCAGGATGACTGGGTGTCCTTTTTGCCTTTGGCTGAGTTCGCCCTTAATAATCGGGCCAGCTCGGCTACCTTGGTTTCACCGTTTTTCTGCAATTCTGGGTTCCATCCTCGTTTCTCTTCTGGACAGGTTGAGTCTTCGGACTGTCCTGGTGTGGATACTGTGGTGGACAGGTTGCAGCAGATTTGGACTCAGGTAGTGGACAATTTGACCTTGTCCCAGGAGAAGGCTCAACTTTTCGCTAATCGCAGACGCCGTGTGGGTCCCCGACTTCGTGTTGGGGATCTGGTTTGGTTATCTTCTCGTCATATTCCTATGAAGGTTTCCTCTCCTAAGTTTAAACCTCGTTTTATTGGTCCGTATAGGATTTCTGAGGTTCTTAATCCTGTGTCTTTTCGTCTGACCCTTCCAGATTCTTTTTCCATACATAACGTATTCCATAGGTCATTGTTGCGGAGATACGTGGCACCTATGGTTCCATCTGTTGAGCCTCCTGCCCCGGTTTTGGTGGAGGGGGAATTGGAGTATATTGTGGAGAAGATTTTGGATTCTCGTGTTTCAAGACGGAAACTCCAGTATCTGGTTAAATGGAAGGGTTATGCTCAGGAGGATAATTTCTGGGTTTTTGCCTCTGATGTCCATGCTCCCGATCTTGTTCGTGCCCTGGGGGCTCTGGTGAGGGTTCGGTGACCCCTCCTCAAGGGGGGGGTACTGTTGTGAATTCTGTGGCAGAGTTCACTCCTGTGGTCACAAGTGGTACTTCGGCTGATTCTCTCTGGGATCTTCCGTTTGTGGAGGAAAGTGGTACTGCAGCTTCTGAGTTTCCTCCCTCAGGTGATCTGGTGAGCTCGTTAGCTTCTTCTCTACTTAACTCCACCTGATGCTTTGATCTATGCTTCCTGTCAATGTTTCAGTGTGGGACTTGTTTTTTCCCTGGATCATTCCTGTGGCCTGCTGCTCTGCAAAGCTAAGTTTTGCTTATGTTATTTTGTTGCTATTTTTCTGTCCAGCTTGCTTTATTGGTTTTTCTCGCCTGCTGGAAGCTCTGAGACGCAGAGGGACCACCTCCGTACCGTTAGTCGGTGCGGAGGGTCTTTTTGTCCCCTCTGCGTGGTTTATTATAGGTTTTTGTGCTGACCGCAAAGTTATCTTCCCTATCCTCGTTCTGTTCAGCTAGTCGGGCCTCACTTTGCTAAATCTGTTTCATCTCTATGTTTGTGTTTTCATCTTACTCACAGTCATTATATGTGGGGGGCTGCCTTTTCCTTTGGGGAATTTCTCTGAGGCAAGGTAGGCTTATTTTTCTATCTTCAGGATTAGCTAGTTTCTCAGGCTGTGACGAGGCGCCTAGGTTCTGGTCAGGAGCGCTCCACGGCTACCTTTAGTGTGGTTTGATAGGCTTAGGGATTGCGGTCTGCAGAGTTCCCACGTCTCAGAGCTCGTTCTATTATTTTGGGTTATTGTCAGTTCACTGTATGTGCTCTGACCTCCATGTCCATTGTGATTCTGAATTGCCTTTCATAACAGATAACTCCGAAAGATATCATGCATGAAGGACTGGAACACAGATGGGGCATTAGAGAGTCCGAATGGCATCACTAGGTATTCAAAATGGCCTTCGGGTGTATTAAATGCAATTTTCCACTCGTCACCCTGTTCGATACGAATAAGATTATATGCCCCTCGAAGGTCAATCTTAGTAAACCAGCTAGCCCCCTTAATCCTAGCAAACAAATCAGTAAGCAAAGGCAAAGGGTATTGAAATTTGACCGTGATCTTATTCAAGAGGCGATAATCAATACACGGTCTCAAGGAGCCATCCTTCTTGGCAACAAAAAAAAACCCTGCTCCCAATGGTGAAGAAGATGGCCGAATATGCCCCTTCTCCAAAGACTCCTTAATATAGCTCCGCATGGCGGCATGTTCTGGCACAGACAGGTTGAAAAGTCGACCCTTAGGGAACTTACAACCTGGAATCAAGTCAATAGCACAATCATAGTCCCTATGAGGTGGAAGGGAACTGGATTTAGGCTCATCGAATACATCCTGGAAATCTGACAAAAACTCAGGAATTTCAGAAGAGGGGGAAGAGGAAATCGACATCAAAGGAACGTGATCATGAACCCCCTGACAACCCCAACTAGTCACAGACATGGATTTCCAATCTAACACCGGATTATAGCTGTAACCATGGAAAACCCAGCACAATATCATCATGCAAATTATGCAACACCAGAAAACGACAATCTTCCTGATGGGCTGGCGCCATGTGCATGGTCAGCTGTGTCCAAAACTGAGGTTTATTTTTAGCCAACGGTGTAGCATCAATCCCCCTTAAAGTAATAGGGTTCTGCAAAGCCTGTAAGGGGAAACCACAACGTCTGGCAAATTCTAAGTCCATTAAATTCAGAGCGGCGCCTGAATCCACAAATGCCATGACAGAAAATGACGATAATGAGCAGATCAAGGTCACAGATAACAGAAATTTTGGTTGTACAGTACTGATGGTAACAGAACTAGCGATTCTCTTTGTACGCTTACGGCAATCAGAAATAACATGAGCAGAATCGCCGCAGTAAAAACACAACCTATTCTGACGCCTAAATCCTTGTCGTTCAGCTCTAGACAAAATCCTATCACACTGCATAGGTTCAGGGCTCGTCTCGGAGGACAACGCCACAGCGTGCACAACTCTGCGCTCGCGCAAGCGCCGATCAATCTGAATGGCCAGAGACATAGAATCACTCAGACCAGCACCTGTGGGGAACCCCACCATAACATCTTTAACGGATTCAGAAAGACCCTTTCTGAAAATTGCCGCCAAGGCATCCTCATTCCATTTAGTCAGTACAGACCATTTTCTAAATTTCTGGCAATACGATTCTGCCGCTTCTTGACCCTGACACAGGGCCAACAAGATCTTCTCAGCTTGATCCACAGAATTAGGCTCATCATACAATAACCCCAATGCTTGAAAGAAAGAATCAACATTAAGCAAAGCAGGATTGCCAGATTCCAGGGAAAATGCCCAATCCTGTGGGTCACCACGCAGCAAGGATATGATGATTTTAACCTGCTTAATGGGATCACCAGAAGAATGGGGTCTCAATGCAAAAAACAGTTTACAATTATTTTTGAAACTCAAAAATTTGGATCTGTCACCAAAAAATAAATCAGGAGTGGGAATCTTAGGTTCTAAGGCAGGAGTCTGAATAATAAAATCTGAAATACCCTGTACCCTAGCAGCAAGCTGATCCACCCGAGAAACTAATTTCTTAACATTCATGTTAATACTAGGTTCCGTAGCCACCCAGGGATTAAGAGGGAAGAGAACACAGAATAGACTGGAGAAAAAAAAATGGCTCAAGAGCTTCCTTCCCTTCTTCTGAGATGCATTTAACTCATTGTTGGCCAGTTGTACTGTTATGATCTGGTGGTCTAGGAGCAGCATGAGACGTACTCTGGAGAAGGTGGTACCTTTACTGACCGCAAACCCTGAACTAGCAGCGCAACTAGAAGTAGCTGTGGGGGGTACCTAACACTCCCTAGACGCCTCGACAGAGCCTAAGAACTAACTACCCCTACAGACAGAAACGGGAAAACTATCTTGCCTCAGAGAAAATCCCCAAAGGATAGACAGCCACCCACAAATATTGACTGTGAAAGGAGAGAGAAATAACATACGCAGACATGAAATCAGGATTTAGCATAGGAGGCCATACTAGCTAAAAAGGAAGAATAGGACAGAGTACTATGCGGTCAGTATTAAAACACTAGAAAATATCCACCACAGAAAATACAAAACACCACATCTGACTAAAGACATGGAGGGTATATCTGCATCTCCAGAGACACAGCTAGGCTGCAAAAAATCCTTCACAGACAAAGCTGGACAAAACAAAACAAGAAAATGCACAGACTATAAGGTCCACAGCAGGTGGACAGCAAAAACAAGGCCAGAACTTATCTTTGAAGAAATGAACAGCAGACCAGGAGAGACCAAGTATGGATGTGAATCCTCCAAAAACAATGGACAACTGGCACTGACAAAGGATAAAGCAGGACTTAAATAGCCCAGCCCAAATTGCAAAAAATGGATACACCTGATAAATGCTGCGATCCAACTACCGCAGCACTACCACTCATAACCACCGGAGGGAGCCCAAGAGCAGAATTCACAACAGATGGCCCCATAAGATGCTCCATATTAAAATATGCCCCATATAATCCTGCATAAAGGTTAATAATGGCCCCATAAGATGCTCCATAGACACATTTGCCCAATATCATGCTGCACAAATGTTGATTATGGCCCCATACGATGCTCCATAAAGATATTTGCCCCATATAGTGCTGCACAAACGTTGATTATGGCCCCATACAGACACTTGCCCCATATAGTGCTGCACAAACATTGATTATGGCCCCATACAGACACTTGCCCAATATAGTGTTGTACAAACGTTATGGCCCCATACAGACACTTGCCCCATATAGTGCTGCACAAACGTTATGGCCCCATACAGACATTTGCCCCATATAGTGCTGCACAAACGTTATGGCCCCATATAGACACTTGCGCCATATAGTGCTGCATAAACATTATGGCCCCATACAGACACTTGCCCCATATAGTGCTGCACAAATGTTATGGCCCCATACAGACACCTGCGCCATATAGTGCTGCACAAACTTTATGGCCCCATAGATGCTCCATACAGACACTTGCCCCATTTGCTGTTGCTGCGATAAAAAAAATCACATACTCACCTCTCCGTCGCTCAGGCCCCCGACACTTTCAATATACACCTGCCTTCGTTCTGGCGCCGCTCTATCTTCAGCGTCTTCTGCACTGACATTCAGAGGGCACTCACTAACCACGTCAGTGCGCCCTCTGACCTGAGCGTCACTGCAGAAGACGCTGAAGATGGAGCCCGGCGGTGGAACAAGGACAGGTGCTCCCCTCCCCGTTATACTCACCTGCTCCTGGCGCGGTGCAGTCCCTGCTTCCCCGCAGCTTCTTCCTGTATTGAGCGGTGACCTTTACCGCTCATTACAGTAATTATTATGCGGCTCCACCCCTATGGGAGGTGGAGCCGCATATTCATTACTGTAATGAGCGGTACCATGTGACCGCTCAGTACAGGAAGAACTTGAAGCTGGGGCTCCGGGAAGCCAGGGACGTGCAGGGACCGTGCCAGGAGTAGGTGAGTATAATTAGACAGCTGCTGCTCCCCCTCCCCTGCCGACCCTTGGGTATGATTCGAGTATAAGCCAAGAGGGGGACTTTCAGCCCAAAAAAAAGTGGTCTGCAAATCTCGGCTTATACTCGAGTATATACAATAAATGTAATTTTTTTTTAAACATTCCAAAAATTCCTGTGAAACACCTGAAGGGTTAATAAACTTCTTGAATGTGGTTTTGAGTACCTTGAGATGTGCAGCTTTTAGAATGGTGTCACACTTGGTTATTTTCTATCATATAGACCCCTCAAAATTACTTCAAATATGATGTGGACCCTAAAAAAAAATGGTGTTGTAAAAAATGAGAAATTGCTGGTCAACTTTTAACCCTTATAACTCCCTAACAAAAAAAAAGAATTTTGGTTCCATAATTGTGCTGATGTAAAGTAGAAATGTGGGAAATGTTACTTATTAAGTACTTTGTGTGACATATCTCTGTGATTTAAGGGCATAAAAATTAAAAGTTGGACAATTGCAAAATTTTCAAAATTTTCGTCAAATTTCAGTTTTTTTTTTCACAAATAAACACAGGTAATATCAAAGAAATTTTACCACTCTCATGAAGTACAATATGTCACGAGAAAACAATGTCAGAATCATCAGGATCTGTTGAAGCATTTTTAGAGTTATAAAAGAAAAAGCTTTAACAAGGCCAGAATAAGAATTCAAAGGTACAAATTTTATTGATTGTTACATATCTAATATATAATTGCCTAGAATACTACTTCCTGCAATTTGTGCCAACTTCCTGTCCGGAGCTAATGTCCGGAGCTAATGTCCGGAGCTAATGTCCGGAGCTAATGTCCGGAGATAAGTGACGTCAACAGTGTCCAGTGTCTGATTGGTTGCCGCCTGCTGCGAGTGACCAATCAGAAACGTGCCGTACTGTGACACACTCCGCCCGCCATTTTGGTGTGATTTTTGAATTTTTACCTCACAGCAAGTTTCTACTGCGTGGAGGCGGGCCCAGTGACGTTGCTCTTCAAGCTCCTGCCGAATTTCGTCAAAAAAATGATAATACCATTTACCAAAACTATATATATTTAGTTGTGAAGTGGTTCAGTGACATTTTCACACCAATTTTGAACTTTTGTTTGGTGTTTTCTCCATATACTGCCTATTATTTTTGTTCTTTCTTACTATTATTTATTAATTGTATTATTCTTACATTTGAATAAATAAAGTATATATGGATTCTAGACTCCCGATTCTTTAGAATCGGGCTGCCATCTAGTCTAAAATATATAATTGCCTAGAATACTACTTCCTGCAATTTGTGCCAACTTCCGTGGCTTTGTCCGGAGCTAATGTCCGGAGCTAATGTCCGGAGCTAATGTCCGGAGCTAATGTCCGGAGATTAATTGCCTAGAATACTACTTCCTGCAATTTGTGCCAACTTCCGTGGCTTTGTCCGGAGCTAATGTCCGGAGCTAATGTCCGGAGCTAATGTGCGGAGATAATGTCCGGAGTTAATGTCCGGAGCTAATGTCCGGAGCTAATGTCCGGAGATAAGTGACGTCAACAGTGTCCAGTGTCTGATTGGTTGCCGCCTGCTGCGAGCGACCAATCAGAAACGTGCCGTACTGTGACACACTCCGCCCGCCATTTTGGTGTGATTTTTGAATTTTTACCTCACAGCAAGTTTCTACTGCGTGGAGGCGGGCCCAGTGACGTTGCTCTTCAAGCTCCTGCCGAATTTCGTCAAAAAAATGATAATACCATTTACCAAAACTATATATATTTAGTTGTGAAGTGGTTCAGTGACATTTTCACACCAATTTTGAACTTTTGTTTGGTGTTTTCTCCATATACTGCCTATTATTTTTGTTCTTTCTTACTATTATTTATTAATTGTATTATTCTTACATTTGAATAAATAAAGTATATATGGATTCTAGACTCCCGATTCTTTAGAATCGGGCTGCCATCTAGTATAAAATAATCATAAAAAGTCAGACACAATACAACGGGTATCAGGTAAGAGAAGTGGGTACACCCAAACACGTTTATATTGGTAAAAACATCTGGTAAACCTCCCAATCACAGAGTCTTTAGTATGGCTAATGTCTCAGAGTGCAAAGATTAATGTGTACACAGGTAGTTAAAATGTGAAAGATTAGTCAAGTATAAGCTTTATTATGTAACCACCATAAGATTAGAAAAAATACATTTGCACTCCAGGCAATTAGACCAATACCAAGAAAGTATCAAGGGATGCCTAATAGCGCCAACAGCATAATAAGGTGCCCTAAAATATTGTAGCACAATGCTAAGTAATACATATAATACACCACTAAACTGACTGAATATTACAACATAGTTAAAGACCCAGACTGTAACTCATCCATATTTCATAAAGGAGGTATAGTTACCTAGGAATGACCCACCACACCCGACGCGCGTTTCGCTTGGAAATGCTTCGTCCAGGAGTCCAACCACAACACATGCAGGGATAGCCTAACAACTGCAAGACATGCAGCCACGAGGACACGAAAATATTATTTGAGCATGCCAAAGACACTCGGTTAGCACCTGAGCATGCTCGAATAACGTCTTATCCCAGCACGTTCACTCATCTTTATTTGATAGTAATTAGAGGTGCAAATCATTGTCCTAGTAACATACACAGAATGATAACAGTCCCTTTTTGTTAATTTGATTGTTGGCTGTTATCAATAAAAATTGTAATATCAGAATTGCAAATTTTGCCATAATTTTCATTATAAATTTCCGCGTTTAGTCATTCAAACCCATTGAACGCTATTGATATTTACTCAATGCTGATTTCTGATCCGTGCATTTTTAAAAAAAATATTTTTACATCAGTGATAAAAATGGAATAAATGTGAATGGCTACCCTGCCCAGCTCTGTGTGATGATGGGAGTGCTGCTATTTTGATGAAGGTTGCATTACCTAGGCCAAACATCTGCTGCTGTTAATCACGGCTCTGTTGGAGAAGGAAGAGGACTGAGTCCCCAGGAGCTCTGCCCTTTCCTATACGACCACCGCAGCTGTTGTGTACTCTAATCTACAGTGCAAATCACATTGGGCTAAATATAATCGGCAGGGTCATTTTACACAGCCCAGTATAAAGTCTGTCTTTATTAAAATGAAAAAAAAAAAGACCAGTTATATTTTTGTTGATAATCACATTAACTAATATTACTAATTAGTAGAAAATGCATCTCCTGGGTAACATGTTTGCTACCTGCACTAACAGAGCTCATTTATTGCACAGTCTGCCAGGGACGTGCTCCAAACATATTACTGGGTATTTATAAGTACTGCGAGTATCACTTAACAAGTCTACAGGACCAGAAACTTATCATCATATTGGTTAAATGTTTATTATATTTTCTCCTAAGGGTACGATATTGTAATAAAGTCACACATATATTTTTTTCCATATTTACCTAGAAATCTGTGTGAGTGTCCAGCCCTGGCTGTCTCTTCTCAATAGATATTGTCCAAGGGAAAAAGTAGATGAAATGAAACAATCCTGATGGAACACAGGCGCTTATCCAGGAGGGCAAGATGCGTTATCCTGAAATTTCAGGAAAATGATTGTATGTAGCTGAGTCAACCTGTCACCACTGAAGAAGCAGCATTTGTCAGTGGCAGGTCCTGTGTTATTTTGGGCACTCTGCACCATGTGCCTGCAAAGCAATTCACCTCATTGGACAGGAAGACGATAGGCGAGTGCCCGTCATTCCTGCAATGTTTTAGTGTAGAAATACGCTGTCTGCCTACCTCATTTCCTAAACACTCGCCTCCCCAAATACTAATTAATGACTTCCACTATGATTATTATCTAGTCGAGATGAGAGAATTTATTGTTTTAAAATTTAGTAATAACCAAAATCTGTAAGAAACAGTTACACTATATAATCAAAAGGAGTGGGGCACATCTTAGTTAATGAGTTCAGGTTTTTCATAACGTCCCACTGCCCCCAGTGTACAGATCCAGCCCCTTGCCGTGCCGTCTGCCTTTACTAACATTGGTGAAAGATTGGGTCGTCCTAAACATCTCCCTCATACCAGCATGCTCCTTTAATATTAGTGACGGGTGTAACAAGTCAGTTTAAGAAAATTCTTCCCTCCTAAATATTCTATGATCATCTTTGGGCGGTACGATTGAAAAATGAAAGTGTTTAGGAACATCAGAATTCAGACAAGAAGTGGAGACAGGAAAAATTTACAGCGTAAGGTCACAGTGACCGGCACCATGTTGGTGGAGACAATTTGTTTGTTTTTCCTCTAACAAAACGACGCAGGTGGCGCCTGCGTAAGTAGTATCTATCAGATTGCCGATAGATGCTACTGTGCAGGCCGAGCCATTTTTAGAGAGAATTTTTTTTCTGAATACATGTATATCACCAAATAAAACAATTACCATATTTTTTCGGGCTATAAGACGCACCGGACCATAAGACACACCTAGGTTTTAGAGGAGGAAATTAGGGGAAAAAAATTGAAGCAAAAAAATGGTCTATTCTGTACTGTAATATCCCCTATCCTGGTATACATGGTCCCCTCATCCCCATTCTGATACACATGGGCCTTCATCCCTATCCTGGTATGTATGGCCCCCTCATCCCTATCCTGGTGTGCATGGCCGAAACTTTATCCGGGTATGATTGGCACCATCCCGGTCCTGGTATGCACGACCCCATCCCAGTCCTGGTATGATTGGCCCCATCATGATCCTGGTTCGATTGGTCCCATCCTTATTCTGGTATAATTGTCTCCATCCCAGTCCTGGTTTGATTGGTCCCCTCCTTATTCTGTCATAATTGTCCCCATCCCGTTCCTGGTATGATTGGCCCCATCCCTTTTCTGGTATAAATGGCCCAATCCTGCTCCTGGTATGATTGGTCCTATCCTTTTTCTTTTATAATTGGCCCCATCCCTGGGGCCAATTTATAATTCAACCCAAAGTTTTGGGCTGAAAGTGCCCCTCTTGGCTTATACTCGAGTCACGGTCGGCGGTGGGGTCGGCAGGTGAGGGGGAGAGAGGTCTGAGGCATACTTACCTGCTCCCGGTGCTCCTGGCGCTCTCCCTGCCCGTCCCACGGTCTTCGGTGCTGCAGCTCTTCCCCTGTTCAGCGGTCACGTGGGACCGCTCATTAAACTTATGAATATGGACTCCACTCCCATAGGGGTGGAGCCGCATATTCATTCCTCTAATGAATGGTGCCAGTGACCACTGACAGAGGAAGAGGCTGTGGCACCCGAAGACCAGCTGTCCGGGAGAAGGAGCGGGATGCCGGGAGCAGGTAAGTATTAAATATTCATCTGTCCACATTCCACCTGCCGGGCGCCGCTCCGTCTTCCCGTCCTCTTGCTCTGACTGTGCAGGTCAGAGGGTGCGATGACGTATAGTGTGCGCGCCGCCCTCTGCCTGATCAGTCAGTGTGGAGAGACGCCGAGACGGGACGCTGAGGAGCTGCAAGCAAGAGAGGTGAGTATGGCATTTTTTTTTTTATTGCAGCAGCCGCAGCATTATACAGTTAAGTCCATATATATTTGGACAGAGACAACATTTTTCTAATTTTGGTTATAGACATTACAACAATGAATTTTAAACAAAACAATTCAGATACAGTTGAAGTTCAGACTTTCAGCTTTCATTTGAGGGTATCCACATTAAAATTGGATGAAGGGTTTAGGAGTTTCAGCTCCTTAACATGTGCCACCCCATTTTTAAAGGGACCAAAAGTAATTGGACAGATTAAATAATTGGAAATAAAATGTTTATTTCTAGTACTTGGTTGAAAACCCTTTATTGGCAATGACTGCCTGAAGTCTTGAACTTATGGACATCACCAGACGCTGTGTTTCCTCCTTTTTGATGGTCTGCCAGGCCTTCACTACGGTGGTTTTCGGTTGCTGTTTGTTTGCGGGCCTTTCTGTCTGAAATTTAGTCTTTAACAAGTGAAATTGGGTTGAGATCAGGTGACTGACTTGGCCATTCAAGAATATCCACTTCTTTGCTTTAATAAACTCCTGGGTTGCTTTGGCTTTATGTTTTGGGTCATTGTCCATCTGTAGTATGAAATGATGACCAATCAGTTTGGCTGCATTTGGCCGGATCTGAGCACACAGTATGGCTCCGAATACCTCAGAATTCATTTGTCTGCTTCTGTCCTGTTTCACATCATCAATAAACACTAGTGACCCAGTGCCACTGGCAGCCATGCATGCCCAAGCCATCACACTGCCTCCGCCATGTTTTACAGATGATGTGGTATGCTTTGGATCATGAGCTGTACCACGCCTTCGCCATACTTTTCTCTTTCCATCATTCTGGTAGAAGTTGATCTTGGTTTCATCTGTCCAAAGAATGTTCTTCCAGAACTGTGCTGGCTTTTTTAGATGTTTTTTAGCAAAGTCCAGTCTAGCCTTTTCATTCTTGATGCTTATGAGTGGCTTGCACCGTGCAGTGAACCCTCTGTATTTACTTTCATGTAGTCTTCTCTTTATGGTAGATTTGGATATTGATACGCCGACCTCCTGGAGAGTGTTGGTCACTTGGTTGGCTGTTGTGAAGGGGTTTCTCTTCACTATGGAGATTATTCATCCACCACTGTTGTCTTCTGTGGGCGCCCAGGTCTTTTTGCATTGATGAGTTCACCAGTGCTTGCTTTCTTTCTCAGGATGTACCAAACTGTAGATTTTGCCACTCCTAATATTTTAGTAATTTCTCAGATGGGTTTTTTCTGTTTTCGCAGCTTAAGGATGGCGTGTTTCACCTGCATGGAGAGCTCCTTTGACCGCATGTTTACTTCACAGCAAAACCTTCCAAATGCAGCACCACACCTCAAATCAACTCCAGGCCTTTTATCTGCTTAATTGAGAATGACATAATGCAGGAATTGCCCACACCTGTCCATGAAATAGCCGTGGAGTCAATTGTCCAATTATTTTTGGTCCCTTTAAAAACAGGATGGCACATGTTAAGGAGCTGAAACTCCTAAACCCTTCATCCAATTTTAACGTGGATACCCTCAAATGAAAGCTGAAAGTCTGAACTTCAACTGCATCTGAATTGTTTTGTTTAAAATTCATTGTGGTAATGTCTATAACCAAAATTAGAAAAATGTTGTCTCTGTCCAAATATATATGGACTTAACTGTATATACCGGTATGTAACCAAGAAGAGAGAACATATGCGGCACTCACCCCAGGGTAGCAGTGAAAATCGTGAACTTTATTGGAGAAGATATGTGAAGTACATCCGTCAGGACATCAGGTATATAGGAGGGTGCGGTATTGGAGTACGGACGACGGTCGTTTCGCACACTAAGTGCTTTGACGGGTCCAGATGGTAGATTACAACACGTCATTTCCTTTTAAGGGATCTCTGACGTGTATGCATAATAAGAAATGTGAACAACATAGTGAATAATACATGACTGTGACATATAATAAAGTAATCTACATACAAACATACAATTCGAAAGGATTCCTCATTTATGCGATCTATCCAAACATAATATCATACAATATTACCGTATATACTCGAGTATAAGCCGACCCGAGTATAAGCCGACCCCCCTAATTTTGCCACAAAAAACTGGGAAAACTTATTGACTCGAGTATAAGCCTAGGGTAGAAAATGCAGCATTTACCGGTGAATTTCAAAAATAAAAATAGATGCTCCATACCGTTCATTATTGCCCCATAGATGCTCCATATACAACTGTGCTATATAGAATGCTCTGCACCGTTGATTATGGCCCCATAGATGCTCCTTATAATGCTGTGCCATATATGCTCTGCACCTTTGATTATGGCCCCATAGGTGCTCCTTATAATGCTGTGCCACATATATGCTCTGCACCTTTATGGCCCCATAGGTGCTCCTTATAATGCTGTGCCCCATTTATGCTCTGCACCTTTATGGCCCCATAGGTGCTCCTTATAATGCTGTGCCCCATATATGCTCTGCACCTTTATGGCCCCAAAGGTGCTCCTTATAATGCTGTGCCCCTTATATGCTCTGCACCTTTATGGCCCCATAGGTGCTCCTTAGAATGCTGCTGGTGCTGCCATAAAAAAATTAAAAAAAAATCACATACTCACCTCTCTTCTCAGGACGCCGGCGCTTTCAATAATTACCTGCTCCTCTGCGGCTCCGTCTCCAGCACTGACGCTCAGCAGAGGGCGCGCACTGACTACGTCACAGCGCCCTCTACCCTGAGCGTCACTGCTAGAGGACGCTGCAGACGGAGCCGGAGCGAGGAGCAGATAATTATAGCGCTGCGCTCCCCTTACCTGCTGCGGCGCGGTCCCTGCAGTCCCTGGCTTCTCCGGCGCTGCAGCTTCTTCCTGTAATTGAGCGGTCACATGGCACCGATCATTTACAGCAATGAATATGCGGCTCCTCCCCTATGGGGGTGGAGCTGCCTATTCATTTCTGTAATGAGCGGTGCCATGTGACCGCTCAGTGCAGGAAGAATCTGCAGCGCCGGAGAAGCCAGGGACTGCAGGGACCGCGCTGGGAGCAGGTAAGTATGATTACACAGCCCCCGCTCCCCCTCACCTGCTGACACCCGGGTATATGACTCGAGTATAAGCCGAGAGGGGGACTTTCAGCCCAAAAAAATGGGCTGAAAATCTCGGCTTATACTCGAGTATATACGGTATTTTACTTACAATATTATTTTACGAATAATCAAAATACATTACTACTGTAACCTCTTTAATATCCTATAAAAATACGGACGGATTATATATACTGGTAGCACAGTTTTATATGGCACATCTATGGGGCAATAATGAACGGTGCAGAGCACTATATGGCAGAGCTTTCTATGGCACATCTATGGGGCAATAATGAACGGTGCAGAGCACTATATGGCAGAGGTTTCTATGGCACATCTATGGGACCATAATGAACGGTGCAGAGCACTATATGGCAGAGCTTTCTATGGCACATCTATGGGGCAATAATGAACGGTGCAGAGCACTATATGGCACAGCTATGGGGCAATAATGAACGGTGCAGAGCACTATATGGCAGAGCTTTCTATGGCACATCTATGGGGCAATAATGCACGTTGCAGAGCACTATATGGCACAGCTTTATATGGAGCATCTATCGGGCAATAATGAACAATATGGAGCATTATATGTGGCACAGCTTTATATGGAGCATCTATGGGGCAATAATGAACGGTATGCAGCATTATATATGGCACAGCTTTATATGGAGCATCTTATGGGGCAATAATGAATGGTATGGAGCATCTATTTTTATTTTTGAAATTCACCGGTAGCTGCTGCATTTCCTACCCTAGGCTTATACTCGAGTCAATAAGTTTTCCCAGTTTTTTGTGGCAAAATTAGGGGGGTCAGCTTATACTCGGGTCGGCTTATACTCGAGTATATACGGTATGTGGTATTTCCTGACAAAGGGGACATAGGAACCCGAAAAAATGCATTGAATAAACCACTCTGAATTCTTGACATTTTCCTGGAATTTATCCTTAAGGCAGCGCGGAGTTACCCTCAAGGTCATCCTCCGTTAGACCCTGTTCCTTGCATTGCTCCCAGTCATGTTTTTGGAAAAATAGTTTCCACTTGAGATTACGCCCAAGTAGATTAATATCCTATACCCCGTTAAAACAATTGAAGGAATTTGTTGGGACAGAGTTGAGCCCCTTTTGTAAAACTGCATATTCCTCTCTTGAAAACTCCTGTGGGGTCAAATTAATTATCTGACCCTGTGTTATTAGGGCCTTTTCCTCAAATCGTATGTCGCTGATAGTTTCCTGTCTAAAAAAGATGATGAAGGTGAGGAGAAAAACCTTTGTGATGAAGATGCTACCACAGGGGTAGTGGCTGAGGTTCCCTTTGTATCTCTCTCTCTTCCCCTCCCTTTTTGTCTGTAATGGTTTCTGGATGCACGACATCCATTGTTAGAAACCTTATCACGATATGTGATGGGACCCTGTTCAGACCGTTCAGTATCTGATGTATCGATATCAGACGAGGATATTTCTACAGTATTTTGGGTTTGATAATCATATGCCCTATTCTCTTTAAATTCACTCAAATCCCTTGTAAACTGGGAATGTTTCCTCTCCTTTAGTCTGCTCTGAAACTTCTCTACCGATGTTTGTAGGAAGTTTTCCCGTCTGGTATAGTCATGGTCTGATTTTAATTTATGCCCCTATTCAATCAGTTGATTTAATTTTTTGCTGGACTCTTCAAACAGTCTTTTCTCCTCTGTGAGCAAAATTTGCATAAAGCGGACAGATGAGTCTATTGACTCCTTGGTCCAGGCTGCCAACACAGCAGAATTTGCGGTACGGGGAGAGGGGGAAATTGCAACACGGAGGTCCCTTGGCACTATCTTATTCTTAATATAGTTTTCCAGCCCTTTAACCTCCCACCAGGCCTTGATGTTTTCCTTATAGCATAAGTAAATATCCTTAAATAGGGTTTTCAAAGATGGATTCTCTGCGCTTTCAAGAGGAGTCCCACTAGTTGAAAAGACTATGTTTGCATCCTGTGCCCATGATTCAGTATTGATGGGGCCTGACAGAAAACTCGCCTTTCCAGTATTGAAGCAAGTACAAAAATTATAAGGTCAAGGGAGAAAAAAATCAAATGTGTAACATATAATCCCTTAAAAAATAATGAACTTTTAATGAAAATTGGTTAAAAATACCTTCCCAATGCAGACATAACAATAAATATAATGATATTATTAAAATATAGGTCTTACAAAAATAACCTGCCTACACTTGCCTGCTATCCCTTCCTAGCAGTGGAGGTTGGCACCCTATTAAATACGATTGTTTGGCGCCCCCACTCCGCTAGAGCGCAGGGTGAACTCCCTGAAATAGGAAGTCCTATGACGTTCATCTAAGCAGCACAGGTGATGGTTTGCGTTCCAGGCTCGAACGCTCAGCGTATTCTCCGGTATCCGTTCCTCTATCTATATATTGTTACGCTGTCCTTTGATCCTAACTAACTGTGCTGTCCGGGAATAGGCTCTGGTTAATGGACTAGTACAGCAGATTTGACAACAAGAGATAATATTAAGAGAACACCCGGTGCATCCTGGAAAAAAGGGTAACCATGATTGGTCCCCTGACTCCATTTTGGGGTATTTAAATCAGCCCTGTATAGGTCTTGACAGGTCTGTCTCTTCATCGTGACACCTCATATCCATGGAATAGTTGGTTCCATATTGCGCCTCCTGATGAACTGCATGAACGGGGAAACGCGTCGAGGCTGAAGCTACGTTTGGGTTAATACCCAGCTATTTTTTTTAAACTGCTTATCAATAACCACTAACTAGGTATTTATGTGTCTTTATGTGAACTATTGTGGTTAATTGATTTTGTTTGAACCATGCTGTCTAATCACCTGTGTGGCCCCTCTGATGGTGTTTGCAAGTCCTGTTAAACTGTGAAGGAACTATTATCTTTAATCACCATGGTTCTTATAGGATTTATTAGTTCAAATCAATCATATTGACGTTGTGTGGAAGTCCTATTTAAATGTTAAAAACCATACATCTAATTTATATGGTCTCAACAGGACATGTTTGCTAGTCTAACCTGACTATTGCAGGGAGACTATTATTTTGTCTCTATTATATGAGGGTGCAAAACACTCAAAATAACCTGTTCTTTGTAAATTGATAAGCACTATCCCTTCATCTCTTTCTATTGCATAACAGTAATTATCAGGGCTAGTCAAGGACAGGCATCGCGAAGTGGGGGCGCCAAACAATCGTATTTAATAGGGTGCCAACCTCCACTGCTAGGAAGGGATAGCAGACAAGTGTAGGGAATTGGCAGGTTATTTTTGTGAGACCTATATTTTAATAATAATATCATTATATTTATTGTTATGTCTGCACTGGGAAGGTATTTTTAACCAATTTTCATTAAAAGTTCATTATTTTTTAAGGGATTATATGTTACACACAGGTTCCTAGTTCTCCATGGACGCATCTTGCAATGGATTTTATCACCGACCTGCCAGTCTCTGAGGGTTTTTCTGTTATCTGGGTTGTTGTAGACTGGTTTAGTAAGATGTGTCATGTGGTCCCATTCAATAAATTATCCTGCGCTAAGACATTTGCCAGGGCATTTGTGAAAGAGATTGTCAGACTCCATGGTGTTCCCACGGACATTGTCTCCAATAGGGGACCACAGTTTGTTCGTCGCTTTTGGTGTGCCTTTTGTGACAGACTTAAGGTTTATTTGTCATTTTCGTTGGGCTATCGTCCGCAGTCCAATGGACAGACCGAGAGGAAGAACCAAGACATTGAGCAGTTTTTGAGAAGTTTTGTAGCGGACAATCAGGAGATGTGGTCGGAATATCCACCATTAGCTGAGTTTGGTCTCAATAATCATACGTCTTCTTTGGCTGGGTGTTCTCCTTTCTTTTCTTTCGGTCCTTTTTCTAGGATTGGGGCAGCGGTGCCTGAGTAGGAGAGTTTTTCTGGAAATTTGGAAAGGGTTTGGACCAGTGTGCGCCATAATCTTAAACAGGCTAATAGGAGGTCTACGAAATATTTTGACAAAAGAAGGGAGGCAAATTTTGTTGTTGAGGACATGGTTTGGTTGTCCTCTAGAAATCTGCGTTTGAAGATCCGTTCTAAAAAGTTGGGGCCGAAGTTTGTAGGACCTTTCAAAGAGGTTCACATTGTCATCTCGGCAGCGGTGAGATTAGACATTCCTCGCCCTGGAAAATTAATTCAGTTTTTCATGTATCTTTGCTGAAGAAGGTTGACACGCCAGATAAGGTGGCTATGCTGTCTGCTCCTCCAATTGATGAGGACTGCGAGTTTGAGATTTCACGCATTCTTGATTCCAGGTGGTATAGAGGATGGTTACAGTATCTTGTGTCCTGGAAGGGTTTCGGTCCCGAGGACAATTCCTGGGTGAAAGCTGTGGACGTCTCAGCCTCAAGGTTAATTAAGGCTTTTCAGAGGAGATTTCCCAATAAGGCCGGCCTAGAGGATCCCCTCGTTAAAGGGGAGGTACTGTTAGAATCTGTTTAGTTTGTGACTATCCGCCATTTTCTTGTGGAGTTCTAGCTGCTGGTCTTTTTCCTCTGGTGCTGGGTTTGTCTTGGGTCAGGTGTTTGTATCACTCTTTATTAATCAGCACCTGCTACCCAGTCCTTGCTGGACAACAGTGTTAATCTGCTTGAGCTATAGCTTGGTGCTTTGCTTTGTGTTCTGTGTGTGTTATTTTTGCAGTGCTGGTACCTCTGATTCTGCTAGCCTTAGTTTCTGTTTTCTATTGGTTTCTGCTGCCTTCTCTTTGTTTTCTATTAGGGGGTGACCCGTTTTTGTACCCAGTCCTTAGTTCTTAAGGGAACTCTATAGGTCTTTGCTTGAGATTAACCTAGGATCGTCGGTGGGTCTGTTCGCAAGGAATGGGTCACCCACTCCATCGTAGGGTTTCAGCCTAGTCGTAGTGCAGGGTCAGTTTTCCCCTTCTACCTTAGTCCTGTGTTGCAGATCCGTAACATCTACGGGGCCAGAATGCGGTGTAAAAGCACCCTAAGTCTCGCAATCTGGTGGCCCTTACTGTTTTGATGGTGAAACCAGTGGTACATTCATTTCTCCAAGGTGTCCTTTGAGCCGTTTTTCAACATAACATCTGGCTACATGCTTCTGGTGCTATAGTGAGCAGTCTGCATGGGCTAACTGTGCTCACAGATTGAACAGTGCCCCTGTCATCAAAATGGCAGTTAATGAAAGTGCTAGTGACCAGACCAGTACCTTAGTATCCTCCAATCGAAAAACAGATTCCCTTTTTTCAGTGTTTTCTATGCATGGGGGCTGATGTTCAGGTTTGGTCACTAGCTCCTCATCAGTTGCCATTTAGAGGAGATGAGAACTGTGCAGTCTGTGAGGAAGGAGGCTCTAACAAGTACAGGAGGAGAACCTGTAATATTTATATATTAGTAAGTGCCACAAAATAATCCCCAACATGTGTCTTATAATAAAGATAATGTGGTCAACTAATTAACATTTCACAGTTTTAGTTTTAAGGTTAAAAAAAGACACAAGTCTATCAAGTTTAACTTACAATCTAACATATTACGGTAATTAGGATAAAATAAAACCCGCACAAGTTTGATGCTATTTGCCCCATATTGGGGGAAAACACCAATTACAGATATGACATTTAGACTAGTGTCCTGCATCAAAGTCCCACAGAATCTAGTACCAGTATAACCTATAATACTGCATTAATAAAAAAATGCAAACAGGCCCTTCTTGAACTTTTGGAGTGAAACAACCATTGCATCATCATGTGATAGAGAGTTCCATAATGTCACTGCTCTTAGGCTATGTGCCCAAGATCAGGAAATAGCAGCGTTTTCGCTGCCTCCAAAACACTGCGTTCTAACAACGCAATTAAATCTGCATACGTTCATTGAACTATGTGGATTTAAGGCATCTGGTGAATGGCTATGGGCGAGACTACTCGTCTCCGCTGCAGATAGTTGACATGCTGCGGCTCGTAAACCCCGCAACGCCGGTGAGTTTATGTAGCGTTAAATAGAAGCACAGTGGGCATGGTCATTGTTTCCTTGATCCAGATAACACTAAATAAATATTTGCCTGTTTTGAAAGTCTTCCCTTTGAGTCTACATAGAAGACAATGATTTAAAGTCAGTCAATGCAAAGATTTTCTGCAACAATCTGAACGTTTTTACCAAATAAAATTCTGGTTAATGGTTAAAGCATACTAATTGATCAAAAGAAGTAAAATATTGTAAAATCACATTATTTGCATGCATTTTACTTATTAATAGGCAGACCCTTGAATAGGAATTGCAATCCTCATCAATAGCCACTAAATCATGAATAGAGGTGCCTACACCTAGCCACAGCCGGAGTGGATATCAGCTTATTGGTGGTGGGCCGGGTGTAAGACCCTCACCAATCTCATATTGCTGACCTGTCCTAAACATAGATCATCAATATGGAAGTCCCAGACAGGGCCAGTGTCAGCACCTGGGCAAGTGCTTAGGCCCTGAGCAGGGGGGGTCCACTCGCCATCAGAGACACCGGCGTGCTATGGGGGTCCGGTCTCTGTGCCAGTGCCGGCACCTGCGTGTGGGCCCCCTGCTTGCTCAGGGCCCCGACACTTGAGATACTTACCTTTCTCCATTCTACCGCTGCGGTGCCTTCGCATGTGCTGACTGTGACGTTCAGGTCAGAGGAGTCTGGAGCAGAGCAGCGGCCGGCGATGAGAGGTATTTAATTTTTTTTATATTTGAAGCATTATATTTGGGGACCATCATACACTGGAGCATTACCGTATATATGGGTCCATCATACATGGAGCACCATATATGGGGACCATCATACACTGAAGCATCATATATGGGGCCCATTGTATGTGGAGCATTATATATGAGGCCTATTATACACTGAACCATCATATATGGGCCCGTCATACAATGGAGCATCATATATGAGGCCCATTATACACTGGAGCATCATATATCGGCCCATCATAAACTTGAGCATTATATATGGGGCCCATCATACACTGGAGCATCATATATAGGGCCCATTATACACTGGAGCATCATATATGGACCCATCATACACTGGAGCATCATATATGGGGCCCATCATACACTGGAGCATTATATATGGAGCACATCATACACTGGAGCATCATATATGGAGCACATCATACACTGGAGCATCATATATGGGGCCCATTATATATGGAGTATTTTATGGGCCCATCATACACTGGAGCAACATATATGGGGCCTATTATATATGGATCATTATATGAGGCTCATCAAGGAGCATCATATGAGGCCCTTATATATGGAGCATCATATGGGGCCAATTATATATGGAGCATTATATGGGGACTATTTTGTATGGAGCATTATATGCGGCCCATTCTGTATGGAGCAATATATGGGACCCATCATATACTGTATGGATCAATATATAGGGCTCATTACACTCTATGGGGCCCATCCTATACTGTATGGAGCACTACATGGGGTCCATAATATATGGAGCAATATATGGGGCCCATCATATACTGGAGCATTATATGGGGCTCATTTTTCTTTATGGAGCATTATATGGGGCCTATTATAAACTATGGAGCAATATATAAGGCTCATTATGCTGTGCGGAGTGTGGTGCAGTGACCCCTGTTACAGGTAGGGGGCGCTGCATGGTCTTCCCAGGATACGCACGGAGGCATATTGAGGCCGTGAGAGTGCATGGCACTTGCACACATAAATATGATGGTGAGACAAAGTCCGGCATTGTTGTGAATGGCCGGTATGTGTGTCGCAGAGGAAGTTACTCTGCGCTGTCAGCTTAAAGCAATGTTGTTGTTCTGGGACCTGTAGTCCCACAAGTTTAGTTGTTGGTCTAATTATGAAGGGAGGCTGGCAGGGGTAGCTATGAGAGAGCGGCGGGTCGAACTAGCCACACACACTCCCATCTAGGGGAGTGGTTACAAGCATATAAAGTGACTGAGGTCTGATCACATGGTCTCTGAGTGTGGACCTGAATGGTTCATGTACTGAAGGTCCTGGACAGCCTGTGTTGGGAGTGCTATCTCCCTGAACAGCACATGGTGGGGCTTTGGACCTGGTGGCCTGGGGTGTTGGACGAATGTCCTAAATAGCAGCCGGACCGGACATATGCCTGTGTGTTGGACGTCCTGAATAGCGCACAGAGAGACCGTGGCCCTGGACGGTCTGTGTTGGAAGCTCCTATGAGTGGAGTCTTCCTGGAGCACCTGAGAGACCATGGACCTGGACGATTGTGTGCTGGACGTCAGGTGGGATGAACGTCCTGAATAATGCACTGTGTAAGGCCTCTGTGTTGGGAGGTCCTGGGAGTAGGACTGGATCCCTGAAGAGCACAGAGAGACCATGGTCCTGGACGGTCTGTCTTGGAAGCTCGTCTGAGTGGAGTCTTCCTGGAGCACCTGAGAGTCCGTGGACCTGGATGGTCTGTGTTGGGGAAGCTACCGTCCTTCGGTGGCTCTGGACTGATTGAGGTGTGCCTGCCAGGCAAGTCGGTGAATCCGTAAGTCAGCAGGAGGAGCAGGATCTCCCATAAGGTACCATAGACTGTTGGTGCTTATGATACTCTATGAATTGTGCGGTCACCCACGGCAACTGGTCAGATAAGGATCAGCGTGTTTTGGTGTCGCAAGCTAATGATGTAAAGCCTGATGTAAAGACTGTCCATCTGTTGCTGGTTTTGGAGGTTCATGCTGTAAGAAAATAAACTCACATAGACTGTTTAAGTGAAAAACCGTACCCGTGTGCATTTATCCCGTTGCCAAGTGTGTCCCCCAACACATGCGGTGAGTGCTGTCTTACAGGAGATACAGTAAATGTGTCACGCAGAGTGTGGGAAAGACTAAGTGGAACACGAAGGGATGAGGGGAAGCAAGCCCAGACGCTAGAGAAAGGGTGAGTGGAGACCCCTAGACAGATCTAATAACACCCTACCTGCCCTACCATCTCTAAATTGGTTCCTCACCAATCACCAAGCAGGAAGCCTAAGCCCGGTATCTCCCTAGAGCTGACCCCTGGATAGGGAGGGGTGTGATGTGTACTGGTCAGTCCCCACTGTAAAATAAAGACAAAAAGGTAGACAGACAAAGGGAAAGAACATAGCTTGAGCAGACTTAGAGAGGTAACATCAAACATACTCAAACAGCTCCAGAGAGGAAGTTAGCCGATTGCTATAGCTCCAAGCCTTCACAAGGGAAACATCTGAATAGCACCGGCGACTCTCTGCAGCAGACTGTGGATGTATAAACACCCAGGTCCAGGTGTGTCAACTAGAGCCGAGGGAAATTGCTGCTGGGTCCAAGAGTCAGGATTAAGGAGGCGTCTGTAATGCCGAATATAGAGACCTTCTGCAGCCAGATGCAGAGCGACAGTCTCTTGCATCTGACACACCCGTGACAATATGGGGCCTATGACATACTGTATGGAGCAACATATGGGGCTCATTTTTCTGTATGGAGCAATATATGTGGCTTACTATACTGTATGGAGCATTATATGGGGTCCATTATTCTGTATGGAGCAATATATGGGGCTCATTATTCTGTATGGAGCAATATATAGGGCTCATTATTCTGTATGGAACAATATATGGGGCTGCTCATTATTCTGCATGGAGCACTATGTGGTGCCCATAATACTGTATGGAGAAATATATGGGGCTCATTATACTGTATGAAGCAATATGTGGTGCCCATAATACTGTATGGAGCAATATATGGGTCTCGCTATTCTGTATGGAGTACTATGTGGTGCCCATAATACTGTATTGAGCAATATATGGGGCTCATTATTCTGTATGGAACAATATATGTGGCTCATTATTCTGCATAAAGCAATATAAGGGGCTCATTATTCTATATGGAGCACTACGTGGTGCTCATAATTCTGTATGGAGGACTATACTGTTCGGTTTCTGACCTATTATTCATTCACACCTGATTGCCCTTAACTGGGGATATATTCACATGCAGGAGTCTGCTACAGACTCACTCTGCTGCAATTCATCTTTTAACTTCCATCTTTTAAATTACATCTTTTTAATTATGATTTTGAATTAGACTGAATTCTAGAATGCATTTGGCTACTTATCACTACTACAATATTATCATCATCTGCACCATCTAATCGAGCTGTTCTCCTCTTCCCACAGGTATGCAGTAACTTTTCCCCAGCTCTCCCTGGCTTCTGAATGTCTCTGTATATTGCATTGATTTTCCATGGTATGCAGTAACTTTTCCCCAGCTCTCCCTGGCTTCTGAATGTCTCTGTATATTGCATTGATTTTCCATGGTATGCAGTAACTTTTCCCCAGCTCTCCCTGGCTTCTGAATGTCTCTGTATATTGCATTGATTTTCCATGACTGAATTGGACTGGAATTGACTGGAAGGTAACAGAATACCAACCACTACAATGTTTCGATTTCTTTTCTCTTTCACCCCCATACTACTTTCCTTCTTACAATCTCCTGCAATCCCTCCACCTAGTAAGGAACTAGTAATTTCTTCCTCCATCCTCCCCAGCCATCTCACCTTCTCCTCAGAACTGTTCCTCCACATACAATCCTTTTTCTCCAGACACACACGGCCACATCATGTCCTATCCTGCTCCCACCTTCTAATGATCTGTCTGTTACTCCTCATTGCTGGTGACATATCCCCAAATCCCGGCCCTCCCCAACTCATCCCCACACTCGTTTCTAACCCCCTGCCACGATCCTCCGCACGTTTTCCCAACCATGACAACCTCATACCCATTCATCCAGCCCCCACTGCCCCGCTCCCCCTACCTGGAGCACTATGGAACGCACGCTCCATCTGCAACAAACTGACATTTATCCACGACCTCTTCATCACCAACAAACTCTCCTTCCAACAAACTGAAACCTGGCTCACCCCCTCTGACTCGGCCTCTCCAGCTGCGCTCTTCTATGGCGGATTCCACCTCTCTCACACCCCTCACCCCAGCAACAAACGTGGTGGACGAGTAGGATTGCTCCTGTCCGACACCTGCTCCTTTACTCCAATCCCGCTACCACCCTCCGCTAATCTTCCCTCGTTTGAGGTGCACTCTGTCCGCATCTACTCCCCCTCCAACCTCCAGCTGGCTGTCATCTACTGCCCCCCAGAACTAGCCATCTCCACCTTTCTCGACCACTTCACCACCTGGCTACTTCATTTCCTCTCTGTCGACATCCCCACTATCATCATGGGTGATTTCAATATCCCCATTGACACTTCCACCTCAGCTGCCTCTAAACTTCTATCACTGACTGCCTCCTTTGGCCTCACTCAATGGTCCTCTGAGGCCACTCACAAAGATGGCCACACACTGGACCTCATCTTCACCCGCCTCTGCTCCCTTACTAATCTCATTAACACACCCCTCCCCCTGTCTGACCACAACCTACTGACATTCTCTTCCCTCTCCTCTCCTAATGTGCAACCCCCACTCCACAAACTCCCTCGCACAAATCTCAAACATCTCAACTTACAATCACTCTCGGGGTCCCTTCTCCCTCTCACAGACATAGCCTCCCTTCATGACACAGATGCTGCTGCCACTTTTTATAACACCACAATAACAGCAACACTCAATTCGGCCGCCCCGCTCATGCATAGTAAAACTCGTACAATTAACAGGCAGCCCTGGCTGACCAGCCTGACCAAAGAATTGAGACGGGCTTCCAGGATTGCTGAGCGGAGATGGAAGCAATCCCGCTCTGCCGACCACTTCACTACATACAAGCAGTCCCTCGCCAGCTTCAAGTCTGCGCTCACTGCCGCAAAACAAACTTACTTCTCATCTCTCATATCCTCCCTGTCTCACAACCCTAAACAGCTTTTCAACACTTTCAATTCTCTACTCCGTCCCCCAGCACCTCGCCCCTCCCCCCTCATTTCTGCTGAAGACTTTGCCTCTTTCTTTAAACAGAAGATCGATACAATCAGAGAAAGCTTTGGCCCACAGCGCCCACTGCCCCTCTTAGCTGCTCAACCCTGCTCCTCCAAAACCAGCTTCTCCACCATGACAGAAGATCAGCTCTCCACCCTCCTGTCAAGATCACACCTCACCACCTGCACGCTTGACCCGATCCCATCCCACCTCATCCCTAACCTTTCCATGGTCTTCATCCCAACCCTAACGCACCTCTTCAACCTCTCACTCACAACAGGTGTCTTCCCCTCATCCTTCAAGCATGCCAAGATCACACCCATCCTCAAAAAGCCCTCCCTCGACCCATCCTCTGTGTCTAGCTATCGCCCGATATCTCTTCTCCCTTATGCCTCCAAATTGCTGGAGCAACACGTCCATCTTGAACTGTCCTCCCACCTCTCCTCCTGCTCCTTCTTTGATCGGTTACAATCAGGCTTCCGTTCCCATCACTCAACTGCCCTAACTAAAGTCACCAATGACCTACTAACTGCCAGGAGCAAGGGACACTAGTCTGTCCTCCTTATCCTGGACCTGTCTTCTGCCTTTGACACTGTGGACCACTCCCTTTTGCTACAAATTCTCTCATCTCTTGGCATCACAGACTTGGCCCTTTCCTGGATCTCGTCATATCTCACAGACCGAACATTCAGAGTCTCCCTCCCCCGCACCACCTCCTCACTTCGCCCCTTGTCAGTCAGTGTTCCTCAAGGCTCTGTTCTAGGACCCCTACTCTTCTCCATCTACACTTTCGGCCTGGGACAGCTCATAGAATTCCACGGTATGCAGTACCATCTCTACGCTGATGACACGCAGATCTACCTATCCGGACCTGACATCACTTCCTTACTTACCAAAATCCCGCACTGTCTGTCTGCTATTTCAGCCTTCTTTTCTGCTCGCTTTCTACAACTGAACATGGACAAAACAGAATTCATCATCTTTCCCCCATCTCACTCTACCCCTCCACCAGACCTATCTGTTGTGAATTCTGTGGTCAAGCTCCCTCCTGTGGTCATGAGTGGTACTTCGGCTGGTTCTGTCTATGAGCTTTCGCTGGTGGATGTGAGTGGGGCTGCGGCTTCTGAGTTTCCTTCCTCAGGTGACGAGGTTAAGTCGTTAGGTGCTGCTCTATTTAACTCCACCTAGTTCTTTGTTCCTGGCCTCCAGTCAATGTTCCAGTATTGGTCTGGCTCTCTCCTGGATCGTTCTTGTGGCCTGTCTGTCCTGCATAAGCTAAGTTCTGCTTGTGTTACTTTTGTTTGCTATATTTTCTGTCCAGCTTGCTATATTGGTTTTTCTTGCTTGCTGGAAGTTCTGAGACGCAGAGGGAGCACCTCCGTACCGTTAGTCGGTGCGGAGGGTCTTTTTGCCCCTCTGCTTGGTTGTTTGTAGGTTTTTGTGCTGACCGCTAAGCTATCTTTCCTATCCTCGGTCTATTCAGTTAGTCGGGCCTCACTTTGCTATAATCTATTTCATCTCTGTGTTTGTATTTTCATCTTAACTCACAGTCATTATATGTGGGGGGCTGCCTTTTCCTTTGGGGAATTTCTCTGAGGCAAGGTAGGCTTATTTTTCTATCTTCAGGGCTAGTTAGTTTCTCAGGCTGTGCCGAGTTGCATAGGGAGCGTTAGGCGCAATCCACGGCTACCTCTAGTGTTTTATGATAGGATTAGGGATTGCGGTCAGCAGAGTTCCCACGTCTCAGAGCTCGTCCTATGTTAGTAACTATCAGGTCACTTTGTGTGCTCTTAACCACTAGGTCCATTGTGGTTCTGAATCACCTGTTCATAACAGTACTGGAGGCCCAAAGTACTAATGCTTCTCAATAGAGGGAAAAGAGAAGTTCTGAGACCATTATTTTTTCTTTGCACTGTGTTTTGTCTTTCTTTTCCCCTTTACATCAGGGTGGTTCAGAACACAGGTGTAGACATGGACATTCAAGGTCTGTCCTCTTTGATGGATAATCTCGCTATAAGTGTTCAGAACATTCAAGATTTAGTGGTTCAGAATCCTATGTTAGAACCTAAAATTCCTATTCCTGAGTTATTTTCTGGAGATAGAGCTAAGTTTCTGAATTTCAAAAATAATTGTAAACTATTTCTGGCTTTGAAACCCCGCTCCTCTGGTGACCCAGTTCAACAAGTAAAGATCATAATTTCTTTATTACGTGGTGACCCTCAAGACTGGGCATTTTCCCTTGCGCCAGGAGATCCTGCATTATGTGATATTGATGCGTTTTTTTTTTTCTGGCGCTCGGGTTGCTTTATGATGAACCTAATTCAGTGGATCAGGCAGAGAAAATCTTGCTGGCTCTGTGTCAGGGTCAGGATGAGGTAGAGATATATTGTCAGAAATTTAGGAAGTGGTCTGTGCTCACTCAATGGAATGAATGTGCTCTGGCAGCTATTTTCAGAAAGGGTCTCTCTGAAGCCCTTAAGGATGTCATGGTGGGATTTCCTATGCCTGCTGGTCTGAATGAGTCTATGTCTTTGGCCATTCAGATCGATCGATGCTTACGTGAGCGTAAAACTGTGCACCATTTGGCGGTATTATCTGAGCATAAACCTGAGCCTATGCAATGCAATAGGACTTTGACCAGAGCTGAACGGCAAGAACACAGACGACGGAATGGGCTGTGTTTTTACTGTGGTGATTCCACTCATGCTATCTCCGATTGTCCTAAGCGCACTAAGCGGTTCGCTGGGTCTGCCACCATTGGTACGGTACAGTCGAAATTTCTTTTGTCCGTTACTTTGATCTGCTCTTTGTCATCCTATTCTGTCATGGCATTTGTGGATTCAGGCGCTGCCCTGAATTTGATGGACTTGGAGTATGCTAGGCGCTGTGGGTTTTTCTTGGAGCCCTTGCAGTATCCTATTCCATTGAGAGGAATTGATGCTACGCCTTTGGCCAAGAATAAGCCTCAGTACTGGACCCAGCTGACCATGTGCATGGCTCCTGCGCATCAGGAGGATATTCGCTTTTTGGTGTTGCATAATCTGCATGATGTGGTCGTGTTGGGGTTGCCATGGCTACAAGTCCATAACCCAGTATTGGATTGGAAATCAATGTCTGTGTCCAGCTGGGGTTGTCAGGGGGTACATGGTGATGTTCCATTTCTGTCTATTTCATCATCCACCCCTTCTGAGGTCCCAGAGTTCTTGTCGGATTACCGGGATGTATTTGATGAGCCCAAGTCCAGTGCTCTACCTCCGCATAGGGATTGTGATTGTGCTATCGATTTGATTCCTGGTAGTAAGTTTCCTAAAGGTCGACTGTTTAATTTGTCTGTGCCTGAGCACGCCGCTATGCGGAGTTACGTAAAGGAATCCTTGGAGAAGGGTCATATTCGCCCGTCGTCGTCGCCATTGGGAGCAGGGTTCTTTTTTGTGGCCAAGAAGGATGGTTCGCTGAGACCTTGTATTGATTACTGCCTTCTAAATAAAATCACGGTCAAATTTCAGTACCCCTTGCCGCTGCTGTCTGATTTGTTTGCTCGGATTAAGGGGGCTAGTTGGTTCACCAAGATAGATCTTCGTGGTGCGTATAATCTTGTGCGCATTAAACAGGGCGATGAATGGAAAACAGCATTTAATACGCCCGAGGGCCATTTTGAGTACCTGGTTATGCCATTCGGGCTTTCTAATGCTCCATCAGTGTTTCAGTCCTTCATGCATGACATCTTCCGAGAGTACCTGGATAAATTCCTGATTGTATACTTGGATGATATTTTGGTCTTCTCGGATGATTGGGAGTCTCACGTGAAGCAGGTCAGAATGGTGTTCCAGGTCCTGCGTGCGAATTCTTTGTTTGTGAAGGGGTCAAAGTGTCTCTTTGGTGTTCAGAAGGTTTCATTTTTGGGTTTCATTTTTTCCCCTTCTACTATCGAGATGGACCCTGTTAAAGTTCAGGCCATTTATGATTGGACTCAGCAGACTTCTCTGAAGAGTCTGCAAAAGTTCCTGGGCTTTGCTAATTTTTATCGTCGCTTGATCAATAATTTTTCTAATATTGCTAAACTGTTGACTGATTTGACCAAGAAGGGTGCTGATGTGGTCAATTGGTCTTCTGCTGCTGTGGAAGCTTTTCAAGAGTTGAAGCGTCGTTTTCTTCTGCCCCTGTGTTGTGTCAACCAGATGTTTCGCTCCCGTTCCAGGTCGAGGTTGATGCTTCTGAGATTGGAGCAGGGGCTGTTTTGTCGCAAAGAAGTTCTGATGGCTCGGTGATGAAACCATGCGCCTTCTTTTCCAGGAAGTTTTCGCCTGCTGAGCGTAATTATGATGTTGGCAATCGAGAGTTGCTGGCCATGAAGTGGGCATTCGAGGAGTGGCGTCATTGGCTTGAAGGAGCTAAGCATCGCGTGGTGGTCTTGACTGATCACAAGAACTTGACTTATCTCGAGTCTGCCAAACGGTTGAATCCTAGACAGGCTCGTTGGTCGCTGTTTTTCTCCCGTTTTGACTTTGTGGTTTCGTACCTTCCGGGCTCTAAAAATGTGAAGGCGGATGCCCTGTCTAGGAGTTTTGTGCCCGACTCTCCGGGTTTGTCTGAGCCGGCGGGTATTCTCAAAGAGGGGGTAATTTTGTCTGCCATCTCCCCTGATTTGCGGCGGGTGCTGCAAAAATTTCAGGCTAATAGACCTGACCGTTGCCCAGCGGAGAAACTGTTTGTCCCTGATAAATGGACGAGTAGAGTTATCTCTGAGGTTCATTGTTCGGTGTTGGCTGGTCATCCTGGAATCTTTGGTACCAGAGATTTGGTGGCTAGATCCTTTTGGTGGCCGTCTCTGTTGCGGGATGTGCGTTCGTTTGTGCAGTCCTGTGGGATTTGTGCTCGGGCTAAGCCCTGCTGTTCTCGTGCCAGTGGGTTGCTTTTGCCCTTGCCAGTCCCGAAGAGGCCCTGGACACATATCTCTATGGATTTTATTTCGGATCTCCCCGTCTCTAAAAAAATGTCGGTCATTTTGGTTGTTTGTGATCGCTTCTCGAAGATGGTCCATTTGGTACCCTTGTCTAAATTGCCTTCCTCCTCTGATTTGGTGCCATTGTTCTTCCAGCATGTGGTTCGTTTACATGGCATTCCGGAGAACATCGTTTCTGACAGAGGTTCCCAGTTTGTTTCGAGGTTTTGGCGAGCCTTTTGTGCTAGGATGGGCATTGATTTGTCTTTTTCCTCGGCTTTCCATCCTCAGACAAATGGCCAGACTGAACGAACCAATCAGACCTTGGAAACATATCTGAGATGTTTTGTTTCTGCCGATCAGGATGATTGGGTGTCCTTTTTGCCTTTGGCTGAGTTCGCCCTTAATAATCGGGCCAGCTCGGCTACTTTGGTTTCGCCGTTTTTCTGCAATTCTGGTTTCCATCCTCGTTACTCTTCAGGGCAGGTTGAGTCTTCTGACTGTCCTGGTGTGGATACTGTGGTGGATAGGTTGCAGCAGATTTGGACTCATGTGGTGGACAATTTGACATTGTCTCAGGAGAAGGCTCAACGTTTCGCTAACCGCAGGCGCTGTGTGAGTCCCCGACTTCGTGTTGGGGATTTGGTTTAGTTGTCATCTCGTTATATTCCTATGAAAGTTTCCTCTCCTAAGTTTAAGCCTCGTTTCATTGGTCCATACAGGATTTCTGAGGTTCTTAATCCTGTGTCTTTTCGTTTGACCCTTCCAGCTTCTTTTTCCATCCATAACGTATTCCATAGGTCATTGTTGCGGAGATACGTGGCACCTGTGGTTCCATCCGTTGATCCTCCTGCCCCGGTTTTAGTTGAGGGGGAGTTGGAGTATATAGTGGAGAAAATTTTGGATTCTCGTATTCCGAGACGGAAACTTCAGTACCTGGTTAAGTGGAAGGGTTATGGTCAGGAAGATAATTCCTGGGTCTTTGCCTCTGAAGTTCATGCTGCCGATCTGGTTTGTGCCTTTCATTTGGCTCATCCTGGTCGGCCTGGGGGCTCTGGTGAGGGTTCGGTGACCCCTCCTCAAGGGGGGGGGTACTGTTGTGAATTCTGTGGTCAAGCTCCCTCCTGTGGTCATGAGTGGTACTTCGGCTGATTCTGTCTATGAGCTTTCGCTGGTGGATGTGAGTGGGGCTGCGGCTTCTGAGTTTCCTTCCTCAGGTGACGAGGTTAAGTCGTTAGGTGCTGCTCTATTTAACTCCACCTAGTTCTTTGTTCCTGGCCTCCAGTCAATGTTCCAGTATTGGTCTGGCTCTCTCCTGGATCATTCTTGTGGCCTGTCTGTCCTGCATAAGCTAAGTTCTGCTTGTGTTACTTTTGTTTGCTATATTTTCTGTCCAGCTTGCTATATTGGTTTTTCTTGCTTGCTGGAAGCTCTGAGACGCAGAGGGAGCACCTCCGTACCGTTAGTCGGTGCGGAGGGTCTTTTTGCCCCTCTGCTTGGTTGTTTGTAGGTTTTTGTGCTGACCGCAAAGCTATCTTTCCTATCCTCGGTCTATTCAGTTAGTCGGGCCTCACTTTGCTATAATCTATTTCATCTCTGTGTTTGTATTTTCATCTTAACTCACAGTCATTATATGTGGGGGGCTGCCTTTTCCTTTGGGGAATTTCTCTGAGGCAAGGTAGGCTTATTTTTCTATCTTCAGGGCTAGTTAATTTCTCAGGCTGTGCCGAGTTGCATAGGGAGCGTTAGGCACAATCCACGGCTACCTCTAGTGTGGTATGATAGGATTAGGGATTGCGGTCAGCAGAGTTCCCATGTCTCAGAGCTCGTCCTATGTTAGTAACTATCAGGTCACTTTGTGTGCTCTTAACCACTAGGTCCATTGTGGTTCTGAATCACCTGTTCATAACACCTATCCATCAATGTCAATGGCTGCTCACTTTCCCCAGTCCCACACGCCCGGTGCCTCGGGGTGATCCTCGACTCTGCCCTCTCTTTCAAGCCACATATCCAAGCCCTTGCCTTCTCCTGCCGTCTCAAATTCAAAAATATTTCCTGCATCCGTGCTTTCCTTGACAGCAACACCGCAAAGACGCTAGTGCATGCCCTTATCATCTCCCGCCTCGACTACTGCAACCTCCTACTCTCCGGACTCCCCTCTAGCACTCTGGCACCGCTCCAATCCATCCTACACTCTGCTGCCCGACTAATCTACCTGTCTCCCCGCTATTCCCCAGCCTCTCCCCTATGTCAAGCCCTTGACTGGCTTCCTATCGCCCAGAGACTCCAGTTCAAAACCCTCACAATGACATACAAAGCCATCCACAACCTGTCTCCTCCATACATCTGTGACATGGTCTCCCGGTACCTACCTACACGCAACCTCCGATCCTCTCAAGACCTCCTTTTCTACTCCCCTCTCATCTCTTCATCCCACAACTGCATCCAAGACTTCTCCCGTGCTTGCCCCATACTCTGGAACTCTCTACCCCAACACATCAGACTCTCGCCTACCATAGAAACCTTCAAAAAGAACCTGAAGACCCACCTCTTCCGACAAGCCTACAGCCTGCAGTGATCCTGAAGTTACTGAACCGCCGCGCAACCTGCCCTACCCTCTCCTAGTGTTTCATCACCCATCCCCTGCAGACTGTGAGCCCTCGCTGGCAGGGTCCTCCCTCCTTATGTACCCGTGTGCCTGTTATCTGCTCATGTTTAATGTATTTGTCTATATTTGCCTCGTATTCACATGTAAAGCGCCATGGAATAAATGGCGCTATAAAAATGTATAATAATAATAATTATAGAATTTACAATAGATATCACTCATGTAATGTAAGAAGTGAAATCTTTGGCATTGTACTATACCTATATTTATTTGCCGTGTCTGTGCATCATGAATTGTGGTATGTGTTAAAGGGGCCCACTGAGACTCTTTTGCTCGGGGCCCGCGAAAACCTGGAGCCGGCCCTGGTCCCAGACAATCATTTTAAATTAAAAACGCAAACAAAACCAGCTTGGTGTATTTAACTTTTCTACTCTAAACCTGAAAGTACAGGAAACAGCAGATTTAATGATTGCTTCACTTCCAATAACAAATGTACTGTACATGAAGAATCTTAAAATCCTGACAAGAATTGTGAGACACCCACACCTTCAAGGAGCTGAGATAAGCATGAGGAGGCTGAATTCAGGTAATGGCACTTAGGAATTCTGCTGACAGCCAGAATGGCTCTGCCTGCCATGGAGCTGGAATGTACTCAAGTTTCAGGGAGAGTTGGAGAGGCACGTTATTGCAGATCACTGTCTCAGCCAAGCACACAAGCAAGTGTTTCTGACTGTGCGTACCCAGTGGCTCAACATGCCATACTTACTACTGTCTGTCTACTCTATCTAAAAAAGAAATAGACAGCACCTATCAACATGGCCAAAAAACAGAAAGCAGGTGCTGATGTGAACTGAACATACATTTTTACAGCAACTTTTGACTTTTGCCCCTCTAATAGCCCCAGGACTTGCATGGTGGTTCCCTCCAAACTTATTGTTAGGTTTGGCGGATTGCGCTAAATAAAATAAATAATATAGCGCAATCGCAACCTGGGCTCCACCGTGCAGGGATGGAAAACTGCTGCTAGGCTAGTAAACAATGACAGAACACACGGCGAGCGTTTGCCTGTACACACTCGGTTAATGCCACTCAGTGTGAATAGGACGCTGAGTTCCAACCTCTGTTACTCAACAGAGAGGAATAGTACAGGAACTAAAGAGAAGCTCTGCTACTGAGCTGTGTCACTCACACACAGAAATGAAAGAGCTGCTCTGCACTGAGCTGTGTCACTCTAACACAGAAATGAAAGAGAAGCTCTGCAACTGAGCTGTGTCACTCGCACACAGAAAGTGAACAGATGCGCTGCAACTGAGCTGTGTCACTCGCACACAGAAACTGAACTGATGCCCTGCAACTGAGCTGTGTCACTCGCACCCAGAAATGGAACAGACGCTCTGAGCTTAATACCCTGACAAGGGTTGTGCTTGCTCTGGAACTCTGCTGTTCTAACCGTACACATGTAGGAACCAGATGCTAAGCCAACAGCTATTTGCCCCCACTGAGGCTAGCCGCCTACCATGTGTACAGTCCCAAGCTAGACAAACAAACAGCACTTGCAGACAGAGTGGTAGAGATTCACTCACATATCCATACATAAAATGATACTAGACTCCAGAGCACACGACTGCACCTGCGCAACACTGGTTACTATAGGTTTGGCTGGAGAGCCAACAGTAACTAAGAACATACCAGGAGCCTGAGCAAGATGCTGGGAATGATGTCCATGCTGAGCAGCAATCTGAGTGGCCGGTCCTGAATGGGAGACCACAGAGGCAGATAAGGCTTGTGATCTAATCCATACAGCAGGAGAATCCCGATGCCTAAGGCCGGGATCACACATGTGAGAAATACGTTCGAGTCTTGCATGGTAATACCCGGCATTGCTGCCGTCTCTCAGGAGCGGAGAGTGCGGCCGCATGCTCAGCTCCAGAGAGTCGGCGGCAGTGCCGGGTATTACCATGCAAGACTCGAACGTATTTCTCGCATGTGTGATCCCGGCCTAAAGGTACCGTCACACATAATGATATCATTGCAACGTCATGCTTTTGGTGACGTAGCAACGATCCCGCTAACGATCTCGTTATGTGTGACAGTGACCAACAATCAGGCCCCTGCTGGGAGGTCGTTGGGGAATGATCAAGACAATTTTTTGGTCGCTGTCATCGCTGGATCGGCGTGTGTGACGCCGATCCAGCGATGTGTTCACTTATAACCAGGGTAAATATCGGGTTACTAAGCGCAGGGCCGCGCTTAGTAACCCGATATTTACCCTGGTTACCATTGTAAAAGTAAAAAAAAAACAAACCAGTACATACTCACATTCTGATGTCTGTCACGTCCCCCGGCATCCACAGGGTTAAAACTGCTTTCGGCAGGAGCGCTGCTAATGCACGCACTCCGGCCGAGAGGTTCCCTGCACTGACTGTGACTGTGTCAGCGCCGGCCGTAACAGCGTGTGCTCTGCTTTACGGCCGGCGCTGACAAAGTCAGTGCAGGGAAGCGTGCATTAGCAGCGCTCCTGCCGAAAGCAGTTTTAACCCTGTGGACGCCGGGGGACGTGACAGACATCAGAATGTGAGTATGTAGTGTTTTTTTTTACTTTTACAATGGTAACCAGGGTAAATATCGGGTTACTAAGCGCGGCCCTGCACTTAGTAACCCGATGTTTACCCTGGTTACCCGGGTGCTGCAGGTGGACTTCGGCATCGTTGAAGACAGTTTCAACGATGCCGAAGTCGTTCCCCTGATCGTTGGTCGCTGGAGAGAGCTGTTTGTGTGACAGCTCCCCAGCGACCACACAACGACTTACCAATGATCACGGCCAGGTCGTATCGCTGGTCGTGATCGTTGGTAAGTCGTTTAGTGTGACTAAAGCTTAACACTTATTTCAGTGAATGATCACCTACTGGTGCAAGTCGTTGTCTGTTCCAACAGAAGATGATGCATAGTCATATAGGCCAGGGGTGTCAAACTGCATTCCTCGAGGGCCTCAAACCATGTGTGTTTTCACGATTTCCTTAGCATTGCACAAGGTGCTGGAATCATTCTCTGCAGGTGGTTAAATTATCACCTGTGCAATGCAAGGAAATCCTGAAAACATGACCTGTTTGCAGCCCTCGAGGAATGCAGTTTGACACCCCTGATATAGGCCATGTGTCGTCAGGAAATAACACATGGCAATATATTCGCATGCAGCACTATAGTTAAGAGCGGAAAAACTAATTGCCAGCAAAAGGCATAAAATTGTCTGGTACAATTACTGGTGCATTGGAGCTGAAACAAAACATAATCATACGGGTAACTAAATTGTTACAAGGGATGGAGGCTCTCATATGATGAGAGGTTGGAAAAGTTGGGCTTGTTTAGCTTAGAAAAAAGACGCCTCAGAGGAGATTTCATATACATGTATAAATATATGTGTGGTCACTACAGAGGACTGGTGCATGACTTATTCCTTCCAAAGGCCATACTAAGGACTAAGGGGCACTCATTTAGGCAGATAAATAGGAAAGGGTTCTTTACAGTTAGGGCAGTTGGACTGTGGAATACCGACGACAAGAGGTAGTGAGTCGCCCGCCAGGACAGCGGGGTACTAGGTACCGGGTTCGGTCTTAAAGGGAAAGCCACGGTGGCTGCGACCCCGTCCATGGCCCTGGGCGCCCCATTAAGGGGACTGTCTCTATGTAAACAATCAACAATTAAAGGCAAATTTGGAACAGTTGTCTTAAAGGTTCTACGTAAAACCAGTAGAAAGCACCTAAGGAGGTGCCAACTATTTACAATAAAGTTTGTGAATCATTCACTGTCCATGATTCTGATGTCCTTTTAAACAAATAACTGGAACCTTGATTAGGTTATCAAACTTTCAAACTGAAACAATAAAGGTAGAACTTTCTGTAGTCATATTTAAATTCAAATTAGAGGGCAAACTGTTTATTTCCTTTTCCAGGGTAACTGAGAAGGGCTATCACTCCCTGGTCGGGGACACTCTGGGTCATACCTCTCCATAGGTACTGCACACCAAGGTCTGCTAGATGGTTCCACTACTGGAGTCTGTGTGCTTTGGTCACGTTTGGGCGTTGGCCTGGCCTGGGCTGTGACCTTTACAGGGGCTGAGGGTGGTACACGCTTTTTTCAGTCTAGCGCTTACCATCCTTTCTCTCCAATGTGACGGGTGTAGGTCACACTGTCACCAATGTTCACGTCTCTGTCAGGGTATCCCTCAATTAGGTGAGACTCCACATCCCTGCGATTAATGATCTTACGTACATGGGCCTTCCCTGCCAGATTTTTCTCTTCAAACGCAGCTGCATGGGCCAAAGATTCCTGTCGCTCCCTCTCCTCCCGGCGTCTGCAGTGTTCCTGCCAGGTAATCATGGGGATCTTCCCCTGGAGAGCGATCAGGTCCTCCCCTGCGGGTCCCCCTGCAAACACATTGGCTCTGGAGAGCTAGCCTGAGATTCACTTACGGGGATAAATGGATATGTCATCTGTCTCAGGATGCTATCGTCCCGCAGTAGTCGGCAGCATGTCCGTCCAGGTGTCGCTGCTGGTGGGACCGGAAAGGGGCCTAGCAAGGTGTCATTGGGCCCAGAAGATGGTGTCGATCTGCCGGCCGGGACATCCTCTAGGTGCGGTAGTGTGTCGTCTAGGGCCTCGTACCCCTGGTCGGGTGATGCATATTGCGGTTGAGGTGAGTCGGCGGCGTCTGTCAGGCCTTTTGCTGTCGAGGTCGTCAGGGTCTTGCCCTTTACCTCTGCCTCCAGAGCTCCCGAACTGCTTTTTGGCTCCGGACGAGTCAGGGTATGCAGCGGTCGTCCGGCGAGACTTCCTATGAAGGCCTCTCTTTACTCGGCCATGGTTTCCTGCTGTAGCCGTGTGCGTTGCCTGGTCCGCAGGAGGTCTGGGTTCATCGTCGGTGACAGGTACGGTTCTTGCGGCTCCTCCGCCTTGTTGATTTCCGGTTCTGCCTCCTCGGCATTGCTTCCCGCGGTTTTACAGTACCACGCCCATCTTCGTGGGCAGTTCCTTTTCTTCTCCCCGCCATCCCAGATCAGGAGACGGACCTCTCTTGTTGATGGGCATATTTCATGGACATAGTAGTATTGATGAGGGGCGACCATAGTTTTCGTGCTGTTCCTCCAGGTGCCGCACATGACAACGCACCCATTTGCTCCTGCACGCCACATGGTGCTATAATGGCGGTGGTTTGGGCGCAATTTACAGTTCAACAGTCACAAAGCAAATCACAGTCTCTAAGGCGCACATGACCCAGTTCACTGGGTCGGTCCATCCTGTTCATGACGCCAAAATTGAGTCGCCCACCAGGACAGCGGGGTACTTGGTACCGGGTCCGGTCTTAAAGGGGAAGTCACGGTGGCTGCGACCTGGTCCGTGTCCCTGGGTGCCCAATTAAGGGGATGGTCTTTAAGGGGATTTGTAATGTCTATGTTCGTGACGCCACCTGTGGTGTTTGGTCAGTAGGGACCGACGCTGCTTAAAGGGGTCCTCTGGGGTGATTTTGTTGCAGCAAGATGGCAACGCTTCCCACAGGTGAAGCGGGGTCCCCAGGGCTTCCCAGATGTATGGCAAGATGGTGTAAGCCAATAAATGCACAAAGAACGAGGAGACAGGTTTGCAAGTCTTTACCTGGTTTACTGATGGTAGTGGTCCTCAGTCCAGGGTACCAAGTACAGGGTAGCTGTGGTCCGGCCGGCTTGGAGGCAGTAAGAGATCCCTTTACCACGTGAGGTCCGTAAGCCTTTCCTGCTAGCGCCGTTTAGTTAAATAGGTCCCTGCTGCTCAGTGCAAGTCCCCTCTCCCCGTCTTAAGACAGATGTCTGTACGATAGGCAGTTTGAGCCTGTTTATAGAATCTCTTAGATGACTCGGCCCTCATGGTCACTGCTTCACCTCAGACTTGTTATGGCAATTGACATACTGTATAGTGCTTTAGCTATAGTGCATGACCTCGGGCTCCCGGTACCCGGCTTCTGCGCTGTGACTCTGAGGGTGTCCTTCCGCTGTTCCCCTCCTGAGCCCTTTCCTCCTCAGTACTTCTTTCCTCTAAGCGCCTCCACAATTCAACTCTCCTTCTGCTTCTCTTTCAAGGAATAACAGCTCCCTCGTGGCTGCTAGGCCCCCACGTCTGCTCCAGAAGTCCTTCTGCTACTGGAGACCAACTGTCTCCCTTCACTCTCTCTCTCAGACTCCCTGAGACTGACTGGCTCCTCCTCCAGACCAGGCTGCATATAGCTAAGGGACGCTACCCTGAATCCAAGTTCAGAGCTCCCCCTCCTGGCCTAGACTCAGATGTGTTGAATGTAAGAGCCTTACCTGACAGAAAGAATCCTCCTTGCCTCCAAGTGCGACATCACCCTCACCGAAGTGAAGGCAACATCACTGCAGCAGCCGGTTAACTGGGGTGCTGCAGTAGTCATGGAAGACACTAAAACAGCTTTTTAAAGAGGGTTGGACAATTTCTGTGATACACGTAACATTTCGGGTTATAGTTAATTTAGTGACAAAATGAACAAATGGTGGAGAAAGGTTGAACTTGATGGACCTAGGTCTTTTTTTCAACCTATGTAACCATAAAATGTTATTATATCTTTTCTTGGGACAATACTGAAGTAGTCAGTGTACAGCTTGTATAACAGTGTAAATTTCGTGCGTCCGCTAAATAACTCAACACACAGCCATTAATGTCTAAACCGCTGGCAACAAAAGTAAGTTCACCTCTAAGTAAAAATGGCCAAATGGTGCCCAAAGTGTCAATATCTTATGTGGCCACTGTTATTTTTCAGCACTGCCTTAACTCTCTTGTACATGTAGTTCAGTAGAGATTCACAGGTTGCCATCGGAATCCTCTTACAATCCTCAATGACAACATCACGGAGCTGGTGGATATTAGAGACCTTGTGCTCCGCAACCTTCCGTTTGAGGACGCCCCACAGAAGCTCAATAGTGTTTAGGTCTGGAGACATGCCTGGCCAGTCCAGCACCTTTACCCTGAGTGTCTTTAGCAAGACAGTGGAGGTCTTGAAGGTGTGCTTGGAGTCGTTATGTTGGAATACTGCCCTGCAGACAAGCTTCTGAAGGGAGGGGATCATGCTCTGCTTCAGTATGTCTCAGTAAATATTGGCATTCATGGTTTCCTCAATGAACTGTAGTTCCCCACAGCCGGCAGCACTAATGCAGACCCAAACCATAACACTCACACCACCATGCTTGAGTGTAGGTGAAGGTGGAGCCAGGGCCAGTTGCTGCAGGCCAGAACCGAGTTCTCTTTGCCCTAAAAAACCTTTTCTAAACAGTAATCAAAGTTGAGTGTGATGTGCTGTGGGGTGTTTTCTTTACTCACTTGTTATTCGGGAGTCCTTGTTACCTCCCGGTCCATAGGATCTGTTACAGCTACAGATATGACAAGAGATCTTAGGTCCGGTTCAACAGGTTCAGCTTTACTGTGCAATCTGGATACATGCGGTTGCGGCATACAGAACAAGACAGAATTCTCTCCTGATTATGTTCCCTTTGTCCAGTGTTAACTCCTTTCTGCCTGACCTGCTCCCCCCCCCCCCCCCGCTTAAACTTCCTCTGTTGGTACCAGGGACCTTCTATCTGATATAACAGCTACCTTGAGGTCCACCATACTTCCCTTTTGCTGAGACCTGTCCAACACAGGAGAAACAGAGATATGGCTTTCAATACTTCTTCCTACCCTTAGGCCCAAGACTTCCCTGGCATCCTCACGAAGCTGTTTGGAGACTTGGCAGTGACAGAACCTTTTCGCCTCTGCGACATCAGCTGTCTTTGAACTCACTGAACACTGTCAGTATCTAGCACTTCCTCAGAACCCCACTCACACACTTGACTTGACTCTGATTCCCAACCTGACTCCACACTACTCTCTCTCTGACAAAAGAAGTGCTTCCCTTAACACAACCCCCGGCAAAAATTATGGAATCACCGGCATTGGAGGATGTTCAATTTTTTAGAAAAAAAGAGGATCACAGACATGGCACAAAACTAAAGTCATTTCAAATGGCAACTTTCTGGCTTTACGAAACACTAAAAGACATCAAGAACAAAAAATGTGGTAGTCAGTAATGGTTACTTTTTTTTAACCAAGCATAGGGGAACAGTTATGGAATCACTCGATTCTGAGGAAAGAATTATGGAATCACCCTGTAAATTTTCATACCCAAAATTAACACCTGCATCGAATTAGATCTGCTTGTTAGTCTGCATCTAAAAAGAAATAGTCACACCATGGAGAGCTGTTGCACCAAGTGGAATGACATGAATCATGGCTGCAACAGGAGCAATGTCAATTGAAACAAAGGAGAGGATTATCAAACTCTTAAAAGAGGGTAAATCAACACACAATGTTGCAAAAGATGTTGGTTGTTCACAGTCAGCTGTGTCTAAAATCTGGACCAAATACAAACAAAATGGGAAGGTTGTTAAAGGCAAACATACTGGTAGACCAAGGAAGACATCAAAGCATCAAGACCAGAAACTTAAAGTAATATGTCTCCAAAACAGGAAATGCACAACAAAACAAATGAGGAACGAATGGGTGGAAACTGGAGTCAACGTCTGTGACCGAACTGTAAGAAACCGCCTAAAGGTAATGGGATTTACATACAGAAAAGCTAAACGAAACCCATCATTAACACCTAAACAGAAAAAAAGGTTACAATGAGCTAAGGAAAAGCAATCGTGGACTGTGTATGATTGGATGAAAGTCATATTTAGTGATGAATCATGAATCTGCATTGGGCAAGGTGATGATGCTGGAACTTCTGTTTCGTGCCGTTCCAATGAGATTTATAAAGATGACTGCCTGAAGAGAACATGCAAATTTCCACAGTCATTGATGGTATGGGACTGCCTGTCAGGTAAAGGCACTAAGGAGATGGCTGTCATTACATCTTCAATAAATGCACAAGTTTATGTTGATATTTTGGACACTTTTCTTATCCCATCAATTTAAAGGATGTTTGGGGATGATGAAATCATTTTTCAAGCATCCTGCCATAGAGCAAAACTGTTAAAACATTCCTTGAAAAAAGACACATAAGGTCAATGTCATGGCCTGCAAATAGTCCGGATTGCAATCCAATTGAAAATCTTTCGTGGAAGTTGAAGAATGGTCCATGACAAGGCTCCAACCTGCAAAGCTGACCTGGCAACAGCAATCAGAGAAAGTTGGAGCCAGATTGATGAAGAGTACTGTTTGACACTCATTAAGTCCATGCCTCAGAGACTGCAAGCTGTTATAAAAGCCAGAGGTGGTGCAACAAAATACTTGTGATGTTTTGGAGTGTTTTTTTTGTTTGTTTGTTTTCCATGATTCCATAATTTTTTCCTCAGAATTGAGTGATTCCATCATTTTTCCCCTAAGGATGGTTAAAAAAGTAACCATTACTGACTACCACGTTTTTTGTTCTTGATTTCTTTTACTGTTTCTTAAAGCCAGAAAGTTGTCATTTGAAATTAATTTAGTTTTGTGCCATGTCTGTGATCTGCTTTTTTTCTACAAAATTAAGCAACTGAATGAACATCCTCCAAGGCCGGTGATTTCATAATTTTTGCCAGGGGTTGTAACTGATCTAACCCCTCCGAACTAGTGGGCTAATTATTATTATTATTATTATTCATTTTTATAGCGCCACTTATTCCATGGCGCTTTACATGTGAATACGAGGCAAATATAGACAAATACATTAAACATGAGCAGATAACAGGCACACGGGTACATAAGGAGGGAGGGAGGACCCTGCCCGCGAGGGCTCAAGCTGTTAACTGTATACTACCCTGTGATGCAAACTATATCCTAATGTTTTGCAATGGTTCTTCTAGTTGACAGACCTCCCCAATCCCCAGGAATGGCATTGATGCAGAGCTTCCAAGAGAACCAAGGCACAAACCGGCCATAAGGATATATTGGAGCACACTTTATCAAACATATAACATACATAACACATCATATAATACTTCACATTAACTCCTTCTTGCCACAACTTCTTCACCTACTCCACCTACATATGCAAGACACACTTGTCTTTGAACTCCTCACCTGGTTGCCGCCATGCACGCTTCACACCAGCTGAAAGAAATAAGTTTATCTTGGTTTCATCAGACTGTGAAGTCGAGAATGGCTAACGAAATCAATTATTAAACCTTATATAAGTCAGTTCAGATATGGTGTAGCAAGATGGAGTCTATTTCCTGAGTAGCAGTACACTGGAAGGAATTTTTGAATGTGAAGAAGTCACTGGACATTGGACTGAATACCATATATGGAAGTGAAGTTGGAAATTAAGTTGGAATGGACCAATCAGAGTGACACTAACTATTCAGAAGTTGTGTGACCCCCATTTCCTGTCTGTAGCCTGGCCTTTTGTTCGGAGAATAAAGCAGTTGTGTGTAAGCCTTTGCTGAGAGAGGAAGTGTGTATCTGTCTCTGTGTATCTGATACATTCTTTGCCTCTAAGCTAGCACTCAGCTAATATTTGGTCAGGTACAAGCAATCATATAGATCTCACTTTAAGGGATCACCCTCACAAGACCACAGGACATGGTTCCAGTAATCCATGTTCTTAGTCTGCTTGTCTTCAACAAAGTGTTTGCAGGCTTTCTTGGGCATCATCTTTAGAAGACGCTTCCTTCTGGGATGACAGCCATTCAGACCAATTTGATGCAGTGTGCGGCCTATGGTGTGAGCACTGACAGGTTGACCACCCACCACTTTATCCGCTGCAGCAATTCTGGCACCACTCATACGTTTATTTTGAAAAGACAACCCCTGGATATGGGGCTGAGCACGTGCACTCAACTTCTTTGTTCAACAATGGTGAGGCCTGTTCTGAGTGGACCCTGTCTTGTTACACCGCTGTATGGCCACTATGATGCAGCTCAGTTTCATCAGGGTGTTGGCAATCTTCTTATAGCCTAGACCATCTTTATGTAGAGCAACAATTCTTTTTTTCAGATCCTCAGAGTTCTTTGCCATGAGGTGCCATGTTGAACTTCAAGTAACCAGTATGAGAGAGTTTTACAGACCCACAGCCCATTCACACCTGAGACCTTGTAATACTAATGAGTCACATGACACCTGGGAGAGAAAATGGCTAGTGGGTAAAATTTGGCCATTTTTACTTATTGATGTACTCACTTTTGTTGCCAGAGGTTCAAACATTAATAGCTGTGTGTTGAGTTATTTAGTGGGCACACCAAATTTACACTGTTATATAAGTTTTACACTGACTACTTTACATTGGATCAAAGTGTCATATCTTCAGTGTTGTCCCATGAAAACATATAATGAAATATTTACAAAATAGGGTGTACTTTTATGAGATACTGTATATATACACTGCTCAAAGAATAAAGGGAATACTTAAACAACACAATGCAACTCCAAGTCAACGAATGTTACATCTGTGAAACCAACCTGTCCAGTTATGAAGCAACATCAATTGTGAATCAATTTCTCTTGCTGTTGTGCAAATGGAACAGACAATAGGTAGAAATGATAGGCAATTAGCAAGACAACCCCTATAAGGGAGTGGTTCTGCAGGGGGTGACCACAGACCATTTATCTGTTGTCAACCTTTTTGGCTGTTATTTTGGTTACTTTTACATTTTGTCATTGCTCTCACCCCTAGAGATACTGTACAGTAGGATAAGGCAGTGTCTACAACCCACAGAAGTTGCTCTGGTAGTGCATCTCATCCAGGATGGCACATCAATGTGAGCTGTAGCAAGAAGGGTAGCTATATCTGTCAACACAGTGTCCAGAGCATGGAGCAGATAACAGGAGACAGGCCAGCACACCAGGAGATGTGGAGGGGGCAGTAGGAGGGAAACAACCTAGCAGCAGGACAACTACCTCCTCCTTTGTGCAAGGAGGAACAGAAGGAGCAGTGCCAGACCCTGCAAAATGACCTCCAGCAGGCCACTAACATCCATGTGTCTGCTCAAACTGCCAGAAACAGACTTCATGAGGGTGGTATGAGGGCCTCACATCCCAACAAGTGGGTGGTGTGCTTACAGCTCAACACTACGCAGGGCAATTGGCATTTGCCAGAGAACACCGATTCGACATTGGCACCCTGTGCTTTTCACAGATGAGAGACACTGCACACTGGATTTTGCATGTTTAGGATGCTCTGGATCAGTGTATAGTTTGAAATCCTATCCAGGAAATATCCAGCAACTTCGCACAGCCATTGAAGAGGAGCCGACCAACATTCCACAGGCCACAATCAACAACCTGATCAACTCTATGCCGCAGTGCATGAGGCAAATGATGGTCACACCAGATACTGACCGGTTTTCTGACCCTCCACCTTCCCTGGAGCCTCCCAATACTGTAACACATTTTAGAGTGGCGTTTTATAGTACCCTGCCCAAGGCTCGCCTGTGCGATAATCATACGGTCTAATCAGCATCTTGATGTGTCACACCTGTCAGGTGGATGGATTTCAGCAAAGGACAAGTGCTCACATTAGAGTTTCTGGGCGCAGCATATGATCCGCACAGATCTGCATGCGTCATGCGTACGTATCTTTAACATGGTGTACGCAGGGACATGCGTTTGCTATCTACTGGCTAATACGGTGCCAAGATATTTATCTTTACTGTCTATGGGAATGCATTGGTATGCAAGGACATGTGCACGCATGCATTAGATTCGCATGCATACTTTGACTCTGCATGTCCAGAAAATGATGTCACCACCTCCACCATCCGCATAAAAAACGCAAACGCATGCCAAAACACATTTAAACGCATGCACACGCAGCGTTTTTTTTGCGTCATGCGTAAGATGATGCAGAGTTGTAAGAATGCGTTTGCATGCGTTCTGGCATGCGTTTGCGCATGCAGATGATACGCTGAGCTCAGAAACGCTAATGTGAGCCTAGCCTAACACAGATTTAGACAAATTTGTGAACAATGGGTGAAAAAATGCCTTTTGTGTACATAGAAAAAGTCTTAGATCTTTGGGTTCAGCTCATGAAAACAGGGCAAAACCAAAAGTGTTACGTTTATATTTTTGTTCATTATATATGAGGGGTCTTGATGAGTTGATTATCGGGGCAGGTAAAGGGAACTATAATGCTACTAACCAGCAAATATAGGGTTAATCTGCAGGTTTACAGTGTTAGGAAAGTTCCCGGCCACCATAGTGAAAATGAAACACTCGGGAGAAAATTAACTGTATTCTTGTCGGTAGCCATCGCCGCGCAAGCACTCCTGTGTATGGAAAAAATGCCAATAGCCATTTAAGGTTTTGGGAGTCTCTAGTCAGCAAGGTGAATCTGCTACATGCTGTCAGTCAGTGTTGGGCTGGGGTGCTTAGGGCTCACCAGTAGAATTGACCCACACTACAGATACATGCAAATACTTGTTAGGTGTTAATACCATTAAGGCCGCAGTCACACTAGAGCGTAATACGGACGAGTGCTATGCTACAAAAAATCGCATAGCACTCAGACCAATGTTAATCTATGGGGCAGCTCCCATCATCCATTGTTTTCTCGTCCGTATTATACATACGTCAGTGTATCTCAGCCAAGACTCGACAATGAAAGTCTATTGGTGCGAGAAAAACTCACACACCACACGGACTATCAGTGTGACTTGCGAGAAATACGCACCGGTGTCCTTTAGAAAAGCCGGCAATTCAGTGCGGTGTGATGTAAAATCACACTGACAGGTTAAAATACAATAGATAAAATAAATGTCTACACATAGTATAGATATATATATATATATACATATATATATATATACTGCTGAAAAAAATAAAGAGAGCACTAAAATCCCACATCCTAGATATCACCAAATGAAATATTCCTGTTGTAAATCTTTATTCATTACATAGTAGAATGTGTTGAGAACAATAAAACCTAAAAATGATCAACGTAAATCACAACATCCCACGGAGGTCTGGAGTTGGAATAATGCTCAAAATCAAAGTGGAAAATAAAGTTACAGGCTGATCCAACTTCAGTGGAAATGCCTCAAGGCAAGGAAATGATGCTCAGTAGTGTGTGTGGCCTCCACGTGCCTGTATGATCTCCCTAAAATGCCCGGGCATGCTCCTGATGAGGCGGCGGATGGTCTCCTGAGGGACCTCCTCCCAGACCTCGACTAAAGCATCTGCCAACTCCTGGACAGTCTGTGATGCAAGGTGATGTTGGTGGATGGTGCAAGACATGATGTCTCAGATGTGTTCAATCGGATTCAGGTCTGGGGAACAGGTGGGCCAGTTCATAGCTTCAATGCCTTCATTTTGCAGGAACTGCTGACACACTCCAGCCACATGAGGACTGGCATTGACCTGCATTAGGAAGAACCCAGGGCCAACCGCACTAGCATACAGTCTCACAAGGGGTCTGAGGATCTCATCTCGGTACCTAATGGCAGTCAGGCTACCTCTGGAGAGCACATGGAGGGCTGTGCGGCCCTCCAAAGAAATGCCACCCCACCCCATTACTGACCCACTGCCAAACTGGTCATGTTGAAGGATATTGCAGGCAGCAGATAGCTCTCCACGGCGTCTCCAGACTCTGTCACGTCTGTCACATGTGCTCAGTGTGAATATGCTTTCATTTGTGAAGAGCACAGGGCGCCAGTTGCAAATTTGCCAATCCTGGTGTTCTGTGGCAAATGCCAAGCATCCTGCACGGTGTTGGGCTGTGAGCACAACACCCATCTGTGGACTTGGGGCACTCAGACCATCCTCATGGAGTCGGTTTCTAACCGTTTGTGCAGACACATGCACATTTGTGGCCTGCTGGAGGTCATTTTGCAGGGCTCTGGCAGTGCTCCTCCTGAGGTAGCGGTCCTGCTGCTGGGTTGTTGCCCTCCTACGTCCCCCTCCATGTCTCCGGGTGTACTGGCCTGTCTCCTGGAAGCGCCTCCAGCCTCTGGACACTACGCTGACAGACACAGCAAACCTTCTTGCCACAGCTCGCATTGATGTGCCATCCTGGATGAGCTGTACTACTTGAGCCACTTGTATGGGTTGTAGAGTCCGTCTCATGCTACCACGAGTGTCAAAGCACAACCAACATTCAAAAGTGACCAAGACATCAGCCAGAAAGCATTGGTACTGAGATGTGGTCAGTGGTCCCCACCTGCAGAACCACTCCTTTATTGAGTGTGTCTTGATAATAGCCAATAATTTCCATTTGTTGTCTATTCCACTTGCACAACAGCATGTGAAATTGATTGTCAAACAGTGTTGCTTCCTAAGTAGACAGTTTGATTTCACTGGTTTGACTTACTTGCAGTTATATTCTGTTGTTTAAGTATTTCCTTTATTTTTTAGAGAAGTGTGTATATATATATATACAGAGTGACGCTCCCAGCCTTATATTATAGAATATATATATATATATATATATATATATATATATATATATATACACAATCTATAATATAAGGTTGGGAGCGTGACTCTGTCCGAAGCCTTTATAGACTGCGCAAGCGCAGCGCTGGATCAGGGCCAGGTGAATATAGCAAGTGTCGGGGGCCTGAGCTAGCGGCGACTCCGGCACCTGACCCCCACAGCGCGCCGGTGTCCCCGCCTGCTCAGGCCCCCCAGCACTCGGCGCCCAGCGACGATAGGTGAGTATGTTATTTTTTTTTTATATATATCGCAGCAGAATACGGGGCATATAATACTATGGAGCATCTTATGGGGGCCATCAACCTTTATGGAGCAGTGTACGGGGCATATACTATGGAGCATCTTATGGGGGCCATAAACCTTTATGGAGCAGTGTACGGGGCATATGTGCAGCGCCCCAGAGACCTGGTTGTTGCAGTATGGCACTCTGCTGCTAAGGAGAGTGGCGGTACGTCTGATGGCACTAAGGAGTTCTCCTGACCAGGTATCACCAGAACACATTACACTTCACACTCCGGCCACTAGGGGGAGAAAAAGGCTTTATTTATTGGGCCACTCCTCACATTGGTAAAACTAGGGGCTGGGGAGGAAGTTAGTCAGAAGCTGACTGGGTTGGAACCAGGCAACATCCCGTGGCAGGGGGTGTTGCAGGGAGAAGGCACAGGGGGGTCCCTGTCAGGCGTGGGAGCCTGGCAGGTGCCTAGCGAACAGAACAGCACGTAACGGAATCGTGCCTGCACACCCTGCGGCGGTATCCAGGAGAGAGACACGAAGGGAAGGATATTGTGGAACAGTGTAAACGAGATCAAGCACAAAGGAGAGCCAGTAGGAGTCGTGCCGAGAGAGAGGCAACATCTTACTGAGGCGCGTAGTCGGTGGCCGGAACACCGCAGGAGTAACTGACTTCAGGCCTTACTTCAAACTCCACCGGACAGTTAATTATAGGCTGGCTGTCTACCTTACTACACCTACGAAGACATAGGGGGCAACGCGTGGAGAGGGGCATCTCTAGGGTCCCGGAAGAGCTCCGAGCCTTCCCGTCAAACGGGTGGCGTCCTAGCCATAACATACCTGGGGGACGTTAGAAACTAGTAACATCTGGAACCAAAGAACGAGAGAGCTGTAGAGAACGAACGAACGAGAACAGCAGTTGTGAGGACTATTCCGAATGCTCAGCAGGGTAGGACTACAACACACAGGCGCTAGTGGTAGGCAACGATTTACATCTGTGAAGGAAACTCTGGATGTGCCCATCGGACCGGCCGGTCTCTGATAGCCCTGTTAGACGTGCTCTGGATTGAGGATCCTGAAGTCTTCAGTAAAGAGGTAAAGAGACTGCAACCCTGTGTCCTCATTATTGACTGCACCTCACACCATCACCATCCACCTTACTGGGAAGCCCTGGGGACATACTTCACCTGTGGGAAGGTATACCATCCAGCTGCCATTCCATCACCCCAGCGGACCCCACAGCAGCGTCGGTCACCCTGACCGAACACCACAGGTGGCGTCACGAACCCCTGACAGACTGTATCACCACCTTCTTTGGACGCCCCTTAGCAGGGTCGCGGACCGGGTCTAGCCACCGTGACAGCCTCAGAACCGAACCAGAGAGGCCCGGTACCGAGAACTCGTGGCCCTGTGTCTGGGGGCGCTCCATATGGATGGGAGCAGCAAATTACAGAACGGTGGCGCAGGATGGGAGCAGCACATGACAGAATGGTGGCGCAGGATGGGAGCAGCACATGATAGAACGGTGGCGCAGGATGGGAGCAGCACATGACAGAATGGGGGCGCAGGATGGGAGCAGCACATGACAGAATAGGGCAGCAAATGACAGAACGGGGGTGCAGAATGGCAGCAGCACATGACAGAACGGGGGCGCAGGATGGGAGCAGCACATGACAGGATGGGGGAGCAGGATGGGTGCAGCACATGTCAGAATGGAGGCGCAGGATGGGTGCAGCAGATGTCAGAATGGAGGCGCAGGATGGGTGCAGCACATATCAGAATGGGGGCGCAGGATGGGAGCAGCACATGTCAGAATGGGGGCGCAGGATGGGAGCAGCACATGTCAGAATGGGGGCGCAGGATGGGAGCAGCGCATGTCAGAATGGGGGCGCAGGATGGGAGCAGCACATGACAGAATGGGGGCGCAGGATGGGTGCAGCACATGACAGGATGGGGGCGCAGGATGGAGCAGCACATGACAGGATGGGGGCGCAGGATGGAGCAGCTCATGACAGGATGGGGACGCAGGATGGAGCAGCACATGATAGGATGGGGACGCAGGATGGAGCAGCACATGACAGGATGGGGACGCAGGATGGAGCAGCACATGACAGGATAGAGACCATATACCAATATAAATGCTCGCCACCCGGGCGTAGAACGGGTTCAATAGCTAGTATATATATATATATATACAGTGCCTACAAGTAGTATTCAACCCCCTGCAGATTTAGCAGGTTTAATAGGATGCAAATAAGTTAGAGCCTTCAAACTTCAAACAAGAGCAGGATTTATTAACAGATGCATAAATCTTACAAACCAAAAAGTTTTGTTGCTCAGTTAAATTTTTATAAATTTTAAACATGAAAGTGTGGGTCAATTATTATTCAACCCCTAGGTTTAATATTTTGTGGAATAACCTTTGTTTGCAATTACAGCTAATAATCGTCTTTTATAAGACCTGATCAGGCCGGCACAGGTCTCTGGAGTTATCTTGGCCCACTCCTCCATGCAGATCTTCTCCAAGTTATCTAGGTTCTTTGGGTGTCTCATGTGGACTTTAATCTTGAGCTCCTTCCACAAGTTTTCAATTGGGTTAAGGTCAGGAGACTGACTAGGCCACTGCAACACCTTGATTTTTTGCCTCTTGAACCAGGCCTTGGTTTTCTTGGCTGTGTGCTTTGGGTCGTTGTCTTGTTGGAAGATGAAATGACGACCCATCTTAAGATCCTTGATGGAGGAGCGGAGGTTCTTGGCCAAAATCTCCTGGTAGGCCGTGCTATCCATCTTCCCATGGATGCGGACCAGATGGCCAGGCCCCTTGGCTGAGAAACAGCCCCACAGCATGATGCTGCCACCACCATGCTTGACTGTAGGGATGGTATTCTTGGGGTCGTATGCAGTGCCATCCAGTCTCCAAAAGTCACGTGTGTGGTTGGCACCAAAGATCTCGATCTTGGTCTCATCAGACCAGAGAACCTTGAACCAGTCAGTCTCAGAGTCCTCCAAGTGATCATGAGCAAACTGTAGACGAGCCTTGACATGACACTTTGAAAGTAAAGGTTCCTTACGGGCTCGTCTGGAACGGAGACCATTGCGGTGGAGTACGTTACTTATGGTATTGACTGAAACCAATGTCCCCACTGCCATGAGATCTTGCCGGAGTTCCTTCCTTGTTGTCCTTGGGTTAGCCTTGACTCTTCGGACAAGCCTGGCCTCGGCACGGGAGGAAACTTTCAAAGGCTGTCCAGGCCATGGAAGGCTAACAGTAGTTCCATAAGCCTTCCACTTCCGGATGATGCTCCCAACAGTGGAGACAGGTAGGCCCAACTCCTTGGAAAGGGTTTTGTACCCCTTGCCAGCCTTGTGACCCTCCACGATCTTGTCTCTGATGGTCTTGGAATGCTCCTTTGTCTTTCCCATGTTGACCATGTATGAGTGCTGTTCACAAGTTTGGGGAGGGTCTTAAATAGTCAGAAAAGGCTGGAAAAAGAGATAATTAATCCAAACATGTGAAGCTCATTGTTCTTTGTGCCTGAACTACTTCTTAATACTTTAGGGGAACCAAACAGAATTCTGGTGGGTTGAGGGGTTGAATAATAAATGACCCTCTGAAAAGACTTTTCACAATTTAAAAAAAAATAAACAAAGAAATAACATTCTTTTTTGCTGCAGTGCATTTCACACTTCCAGGCTGATCTACAGTCCAAATGTCACAATGCCAAGTTAATTCCAAATGTGTAAACCTGCTAAATCTGCAGGGGGTTGAATACTACTTGTAGGCACTGTATATGTCATTGACACACGTAAATACAGGGGTTGGACCAAATAATGGAAACACCTAATGTTTTGGCATCATAATCTTCGAACATGTGATAAACATGCAAACCATGACATATGGTAATGTTTTGAAGTTGATTATTTGTGGTATATGTATGTAAATCAACTGTTTGTTTTGCAGAATTTTAAGAACATTGATGAGAACCTGATACCAATGGCAGACCTCTCGGATTTTCAAAGAGGCCAAATTGATGGTGCTCGAATGGCAGGCGCTAGTGTAACAGAAAGTGCCCGAATGCTTTGCGTGTCAAGAGTTACTGTCTCCAAAGTAATGACTGCGTTTGAAAGAGAAGGAAAAACGTCCGCAGCAAAGCACAGGTCTGGCCGAAAGTCAAAGTTGACTGAGAGAGACCGTCGGACTCTAAAGCGAATTGTGAGAGAGGATCACAAGACTACGGCTCTGAAAATCACTGCTGAGCTCAATGAACACCTACAGAACCCAGTTCCACGAAAACTGCTCGTCGGGAGCTGCACAAACCTGGATTCCACGGAAGAGCTGCAATTAGAAAACCGCTGCTCTCAATGACAAATGTTTCCAAGCATTTAGAGTGTTGTAGAAACCTCCAGAATTGGTCCCTCGAGCAGTGGAAACGTGATATTCTCCGACGAATCATCGTTTACCTTATTTCTGGCCGAGTGTACGTTTGGAATCAGCCGAAAGAAGCATTCCATCCAGACTGTCTTCTCCCAACCGTAAAACATGGTGGAGGTTCTGTGATGATCTGGGGTGCTATTTCATGGAGATCCGCCGGGCCAATGATATCCCTTCATAGAAGAATTAACAGCCGAGATTATTTAGGCATTTTGGGCGACCAAGTGCATCCAATGGTTCAAGCACTGTTCCCAGAGGGGAGCGCCATCTTTCAGGATGATAATGCACCAATTCATACAGCTAGAATCGTTAAAGCATGGCATGAGGAACATTCTAATGAAGTTGAGCATCTCATATGGCCCCCACAATCCCCAGACCTCAACATTATTGAGCATTTATGGTCGATTTTAGAGATTCAAGTTAGACGTCGATTTCCGCCGCCATCGTCGCTCAAAGAACTGGATGGTGTTTTAAAAGGGCTAAAATTTCTTTGGAAACAATTCACACCTTGTATGAATCCATACCTCGGAGAATTGAGGCTGTAATCGCCGTAAAAGGTGGACCTAAACCATATAAAACAAACTTTTGTTGATGTTTCCAGGTGTTTCCATTATTTGGTCCAACCCCTGTATATCTATATTTATATCCTGGGTTCGAACCCCACCAAGGACAACATATGCAAAGAGTTTGTATGTTCTCTCCGTGTTTGCGTGGGTTTCCTCCGGGCACTCCGGTTTCCTCCCACTTTCTAAAGACATGCTGATAGGGAATTTAGATTGTGAGCCCCATCGGGGACAGTGATGATAAAAAAAAAGTGTGCAAAAAATGTAAAGCGCTGCGGAATATGTTAGCGCTATATAAAAATAAAGATTATTATTATTATTATATTTCATAGAGAGTTAGGTAGCAGAAAAGCCGATAATTCAATTGTCGGGTTCTGTAAAATCATTGCAGAAGCCGACAGGATATGACACATGGTTTACACACAGTAAACCATTGCATATCAGTTAGATTTATTTATGTCCCTGACAAATAATGTTAGTAATGTGTGTGTAAAATTTTGGCGCTGTAGGTGTTAAATTAAAGGATTAATTTACGGAAAAATCTGGTGTGGGCTCCTACTCAATTTTCTCCTCCAGAGAGGGAAAGCCAGTAACTGAGGAGGATATTAATAGCCTAAAGGGGGACCATGGTTATTGCACTCCCCGGCTAAAAAAATCTGCCCCCGGCCACCCCAGAAAAATAATATTAAAACACAGAAGTACCACAAAATATCAGGAGACGTTTTATGCACCTGTATAGACCAAAATTAGAATATCTACCAGTTCCGGTATTCTGTGTAAATGCGTGATTACCACCACCACGTGGAGTAAAAAAGCCCAATCACCCTGATTACAGACACCCAGAGACTAGCACCAAACCAGGAATTATATTTAAAATCTGCTTTTATTACATCATTATAGTAGCAATAAAATGGATAATAAAAAAAAATGTATCATATAAAATCAATAATCCAGTACGTACCGCAGGATATACAGGGTGGAGCGCGGTAATTTGCTTTTTTGCACTGCATGCTGTGGCGGCACTGTCGGTCGAAGAGAGGGGAGAGTGGGTGTGGCTTACAGTGGCTGATGGGAGATGTGTATTCCTCTGCCTTTCAGTTGCCATCATGCAGTGGACACGTGAGGAGAGGTCATTTTGTGTTGAAGCGTATTTTTCAAATGCCCACTCGATCATTGCAGTGCAGCGTGCTTTTCGTTTACAATTCGCTGTTCCTCCACGCGGACGTGTTCCTGGACGGCAATCAATTGTAAATTGGGTGAATGCATTCAGAACAGCAGGGAATGTGTCATGTGTACGAAGGGGACCTGAGAGAAGGATTACAACACCACAAAACATCGAGAGAGTTAGAGCAGCAGTACTGCAATCTCCGAAACGCTCTGCTCGGAAGCAATCATTTGCTCTTGGCATTTCAAGACGTTCTCTCCACCGGATTCTTCATGATGAACTGAATTTTCACCCGTATAAAATGTGCGTGGTCCAACATTTGTCAGCATGGGACTATTTGACACGGCGGACCTCTTGTGAAGACATGTTAGCAACGATACCCCGTGACGCAATTGTGTTTTTTTCTGATGAGGCACATTTTCACCTCAGTGGGTGTGTAAACAAACAAAATATGCGTTACTGGAGTGAAACAAACCCCAGAGAAGTTCACGAGAGACCTCTGCATTCGGACCGCGTCACTGTGTGGTGCGTCTAAGTCTAAGGTGTATATCAACCGTCCCAACACCTTGGAAGACCTAAGGAACAATATTGAAGCTGAAATTGGCAGAATACCAGTGGACATGCTTGTTAGAGTTCATGAAAACTTCAGAAAACGTATGCAGCAGTGTGTGGATAGCGAAGGTCGACATTTGCCAGATACACTATTTAAAACCATGTAATTTAAAAATTCCATTACTGTTCAGTATAATTAAAATATAAAATAAATTTTTCTAATGATCATAATTTTTTTATTTCATTCCCAAATCAGCAAATTACCGCGCTCCACCCTGTATAAGGATAGTACCATAACAGCAAACCCAATATTACATTATAGATCCCAACCAAAAAAAATATATAAAATAATAAAAAAACCAGTGTAAATCTCATTAACATATAAAAACAATTCCTTCAGATGTGCAGTATAGATACATATGTATTCAAAAGTAAATCAATATAAAGTGCTACGTGCTAGAAGAAATGAATTGCATATGTTCCAAAAGTGCTATATGCTCCAGCAATTCCCTGACGAAGGAAATTGTCCGAAACGCGCGTCGGGGTGCGTTACCACAGGACAAGGCTACCCATAAGGTATTTACCGACATTAATATTTCTTAGGTCCCTCCTAGCACCTTGCACATACAGCACTTTTTTTTGGGCTCAGGATTGCTGGAGCATATAGCACTTTTGGAACATATGCAATTGATTTTTTCTAGCATGTAGCACTTTTTTAGTGGGGCTCAGGATTGCTGGAGCATATAGCACTTTTAGAACATATGCAATTAATTTCTTCTAGCACGTAGCACTTTATATTGATTCACTTTTGAATACATATGTATCTATACTGCACATCTGAAGGAATTGTTTTTATATGTTAATGAGATTTACACTGTTTTTTTATTATTTTATATATTTTTTTTTGGTTGGGATCTATAATGTAATATTGGGTTTGCTGTTATGGTACTATCCTTATATATCCTGTGGTACGTACTGGATTATTGATTTTATATGATACATTTTTTTTATCCATTTTGTTGCTACTATAATGATGTAATAAAAGCAGATTTTAAATATAATTCCTGGTTTGGTGCTAGTCTCTGGGTGTCTGTAATCAGGGTGATTGGGCTTTTTTTCACCCCAGAAAAAGCGTATCTGTAAGTTGCACCTATTCCGGCACTTTGCCTCTCTCTTCCCACTGCCCTGTAGTGATAGCATATGGGCTTATAAGGGGTTAATGTCATCTTAGTATTGTAAGGTGACATTAAGCCTGGCTTAAGTAATGGTGAGGTGTCAATAAGACAAAGGGGTCCTCTGGGGTAATGTTGTGGCAGCAGGGTTGTATGGCTTCCACAGGTGAAGCTTGGTCCCAGGGCTCCCGGTGTATAGATAAAGATGGTGAATGATGTAGCAAGAAATGGAGGACACAGGGTTGCAATCTCTTTACCTTTTTACTGTGGAATGTCCCTTTTGGAAGTGCATTGAACAGCAGGGTGGATTGCTGCTGAGGGTAAAAAAAATATCTTTAACCCCTTAACCTCCAAGGGTGGTTTGCACGTTAATGGCCGGGCCAATTTTTACAATTCTGACCACTGTCCCATTATGAGGTTATAGCTCTGGAACGCTTCAACGGATCCTGATGATTCTGAGATTGTTTTCTCATTCGTGACATATTGTACTTCATGATAGTGGTAAAACTTCTTTGATATTACCTGCGTTTTTTTGTGAAGAAAACGGAAATTTGGGGAACATTTTGAAAATTTCCAACTTTGAATTTCTATGCCCTTAAAACACAGAGATTTGTCACACAAACTACTTAATAAGTAACATTTCCCACATGTCTACTTTACATCAGCACAATTTTGGAACCCAAGTTTTTTTTTGTAAGGGAGTTATAAGGGTTAAAAATTGACCAGCAATTTCTCATTTTTACAACATCATTTTGTTTTAGGGACCACATCACATTTGAAGTCACTTTGAGGGGTCTATATGATAGAAAATACCCAAGTGTGACACCATTCTAAAAACCGCACTCAGAGGATGAATTGAGACTGCGTCATATACGTGAAATTTATTGATGAACACCACAGTGACTAGTAACAGTGTTGAGGTAACGTTTCGACCCCTTGATGGGTCTTTATCAAACCTCACTTGAAGATGAAAGTAATAGGGGAAGAGGAGGACGCCGTCCTGGAGACGGACACAAGTATTCCACAGAATGATGGAGAGTGCGAGGGTCCGGAATGGCACGGACAGGGAGCAAAATCCCAAGAGCGACTGTGGGTCCAGAGATGGGGAGATCTTTGGTGGTGGGTCATATTTTTTCACAAAAATGATTTTTCGCCCCCAATTTTTTTATTTTCCCAAGGGTAACAGAAGAAATTGGACCCTAAAGGTTGTTGTGAAATTTGTCTTGAGTACGCTGATACCCCATATGTGGGGGTAAACCACTGTTTGGGTGCATGGCAGAGCTCGGAAGGGAAGGAGCGCCGTTTGACTTTTCAATGCTAAATTGACTGGAATTGAGATAGGACACTAAGTCACGTTTGGAGAACCCCTGATGTGCCTAAACATTGAAACCCCCCACAAGTGACAACATTTTGGAAAGTAGACCCCCTAAGGAACTTATCTAGATGTGTTGTGAGAACTTTGAACCCCCAAGTGTTTCACTTCAGTTTATAACGCAGAGCCGAGAAAATAAAAATTCTTTTTTTTCCACAAAAATTATTTTTTAGCCTTCAGTTTTGTATTTTCCCAAGGGTAACAGGAGAAATTTGACCCCAATAGTTGTTGTCCAATTTGTCCTGAGTACGTTGATACCCCATATGTGGGGGGAACCACCGTTTGGGCGCATGGCAGAGCTCAGAAGGCAAGGAGCGCCGTTTGAAATGCAGACTTAGATGGAATGGTCTGCAGGCGTCACATTGCGTTTGCAGAGCCCCTGATGTACCTAAACAGTAGAAACCCCCCACAAGTGACACCATATTGGAAACTAGACCCCCCCAAGGAACTTATCTAGATGTGTTGTGAGAACTTTGAACTAGGATTTTTTTCCAGGAATCATAGGATTATTTGAGTCCTGTATTCCAAAACATAGAAACATTTTTATTATAGGGAAATCAAACAGATTTCAGCTAACATATGCTTTACAATGCAGTAAACATCTGAGCTGAAATACAGCATGAAAGAATTATAGAATAGTTTACCCATCACTACACTAAGCTTCATTAAAGGAAGGAATGTAAAAAGCAGCTCCTCTGGATTGCATTGACTGTACCAACAGCATGTGTGCAATACTAAGGAAACCAAGGAAACCCTGAACTCAAGGAATGGAACTGAGAAAAATGTCTAACACAAACAAAACAGTAGTGTTATTACACTTATACCAGCAGGGGGCATACTAGTAAAGCCAAAGGGAAAGATAAGCAGAGAATAGAAGAAAATAAATTTACTGTGGAACAAACAAAACAACATGCAACTAGAAAAAAGTATAGAAATCTCACACCCACTGTGCTTTTTTTCTAAACTTAGCATAAACTGACCTGCGGTGCGTGTTTAAAATCTGCAGCACGTCAATTTCTCTTGCGGGTATATAGAGTTTTATGTGCGGATTTTCCCCATAGAATTGCTTTAGACGTGGAAAATCCACAAGAAAAATATGTAGATGCGCTTTTAGTGCGTTTTAACTGCTGAAATGCTCTTTGCTATGTGCACATGTTGCGGATTTGCCTCTGGAATTTTTTGTGCGTATTCTCCATCTCTTGGCAGAAAACACAGGTGCGGATTTGATGCATTTTTTATGCGGATTTTGTGCGGACTTACTGCGGATTTCATGCGTTTTTACCCCTGCTGATTTCTATAATGAATGGGTACAAAAACGCTGCAGATCCGCACAAAAGAAGTGACATGCTCCTTCTTTTAATCCACAGCTTTTCCGTGCGGATTTTTCTGCACCATTAGCACAGCACTTTTTTTTTACCATTGATTTACATTATACTGTAAATGACTTGCGGATTTGCAGCATTTCTGCACGGTAAAAAACGCTGTGGATCCGCAGGAAATCCGCAACATGTGCACAAAGCCTAAATGCACAAGTATTCTTGTCAAAGCCAAAGACAAGGAAGTATCAAAAACAAAGCAGTTTATTTAACCCCTTAGTGACAGAGCCAATTCGGTACTTAATGGCCGAACCAATTTTTACAATTCTGACCACTATCACTTTATGAGGTGATTACTCTGGAACGCTTTAACGGATCCCGCTGATTATGAGATTGTTTTTTTCATGACATATTGTACTTCATGTTACATACTTCGATATTACATGTGATTATTTATGAAAAAAAACGGAAATATGGCGAAAAATTTTTAAATTTTGCAATTTTCAAACTTTGAATTTTTATGCCCTTAAATCAGAGAGATATGTCACACAAAATAGTTAATAAATAACATTTCCCACATGTCTATTTTACATCAGCACAATTTTGGAACCAACATTTTTTTTTTGTTAGGAAGTTATAAGGGTTAAAAGCTGACCAGCGATTTCTCATTTTTACAACAAAATTTACAAATCCATTTTTTTTAGGGACCATCTCACATCTAAAGTCACTTTGAGGGGTGTACATGACAGAAAATACCCAAACTTGGCAACATTCTAAAAACTACAACCCTCAAGGTGCTCAAAACCACATTCAAGAAGTTTTTTAACCCTTGACCTGCTTCACAGGAACGGAAACAATGTGGAAGGAAAAAATGAACATTTAACTTTTTTTTGCAAACATTTTACTTCAAAACCAATTTTTTTATTTTCACAAGTGTAAAAAGAAAAAATTAACCACAAAATTTGTTGTGCAATTTCTCCTGAATACGCCGATACCCCATATGTGGGGGTAAACCACTGCTTGGGTGCACGGCAGGGCTTGGAAGAGAAGGAGCGCCGTTTGACTTTTTCAATGCAGAATTGGCTGGAATTGAGATCGGACGCCATGTCGCGTTTAGAGAGCCCATGATGTGCCTAAACAATGGAAACCCCCCACAAGTGACACCATTTTGGAAACTAGACCCGTTAAGGAACTTATCTAGATGTGTGGTGAGCACTTTGAACCCCCAAATGCTTCAAAGAAGTTTATAACGTAGAGCTGTGAAAATAAAAAAATCGCATTTTTTACACAAAAATTATCTTTTTGCCCACAAATTCTTATTTTCACAAGGGTAACAGGAGAAATTAGACCATGAAAGTTGTTGTGCAATTTCTTCTGAGTACGTTGATACCCCATATGTGAGGGTAAACCGCTGTTTGGGGAAAAGCCCATGATGTGTCTAAACAGTGGAAACCCCCCACAAGTGATCCCATTTTGGAGACCCTTTAAGGAACTTGTCTAGATGTGTGGTGAGCACTTTAAACCCCCAGGTGCTTCACAGAAGTTTATAACGTAGAGCCTAGAAAAAAAAATCGCATTTTTTCTACAAAAATTATCTTTTCGCCCCCAAATCTTTATTTTCACAATGGTAACAGGAGAAATTAGACCCGAAAAGTTGTTGTACAATTTGTCCTGAGTACGCCGATACCCCATATGTGGGGGTAAACCACAGTTTGGGCGCATGGCAGAGCTTGGAAGAGAAGGAGTTCCGTTTGACTTTTTCAATGCAGAATTGGCTGGAATTGAGATCGGACGCCATGTCGCGTTTGGAGAGCCCCTGATGTGCCTAAACAGTGGAAACCCCCCACAAGTGACCCCATTTTGGAAACTAAACCCATTAAGCAACTTATGTAGATGTGTGGTGAGCACTTTGAATGCCCAAGAGCTTCTCAGAACTTTATAATGCAGAGCCGTGAAAATAAAAAATCCTTTTTTTTTTCCTCAAAAATGATTTTTTAGCTTGCAATTTGCTATTTTCTCAAGGGTAACAGGAAAAATTGGACCCCAAAATTTGTTGTCCAGTCTGTCCTGAGTACGCTGATACCCCATATGTGAGGGTGGGACAACTGTTTGCGCACACATCGGGGCTCGGAAGGGAAGTAGTGATGCTTTAAAATGCAGACTTTGATGGAATGGTCTGCGGGCGTCATGTTGCATTTGCAGAGCTCCTGATGTACCTAAACAGTAGAAACCCCCCACACTTGACCCCACTTTGGAAACTAGACCCCCCAAAGACCTTATCTAGATGTGTGGTGAGAACTATGAACCCCCAACTGCTTCACAGAAGTTTATAATGTAGAGCCATGAAAATAAAATAACCATATTTTTTCCATAAAAATGATTTTTTCACCCCCAGATTTTTACTTTCATAGGGGTAACTGGAGAAATTGGACCACAAAATGTATTGTGCAATTTATGCTGAGTACGCTGATACCCCATATGTGGGGGGGGGGACCACTGTTTGGGTGCATGGCAGAGCTCAGAAGGGAAGGCGTGCCGTTTTGGAATGCAGACTTTGATAGAATGGTCTGCAGGCATTATGTTGTGTTTGCAGAGCCCCTGATGTACCTAAACAGTAGAAACCCCCCACAAGTGACCCAATTTTGGAAACTAGACCCCCAAGGAACATATCTAGATGTGTGGTGAGCACTTTGAACGCCCAAGTGCTTCACAGAAGTTTATAATGCAGAGTCGTGAAAATATATATATTTTTTTCCACAAAAATGATTTTTATAGCCCCCAATTTTTAATTTTCTTAAGGGTAACAGGAGAAATTGGACCCCAAAATTTGTTGTCCAATTAGTTCTAAGTACGCTGATACCCTATATGTGGGAGGGACCACTGTTTGGGCACACATCAGGGCTCGGAAGGGAAGTAGTGACGTTTTAAAATGCAGACTTTGATGGAATGGTCTGCGGGTGTCAAGTTGCATTTTCAGAACCCCTGATGTACCTAAACAGTAGAAACCCCCACAAGTGACCCTATTTTGTAAACTAGACCCCCAAGGAACTTATCTAGATATGTGGTGAGCATTTTGAACGCCCAAGTGCTTCACAGAAGTTTGACGCAGAGCCATGAAAATAAAAAATAATTTTTTCCCCACAAAAAGGAATTTTTAGCCCCCAATTTTTTTTTTTTTGCAGGGATAACAGGAGAAACTGGACCCCAAAAGTTGTTGTCCAATCAGTCCTGAGTACGCTGATTCCCCATATGTGGGGGTAAACCACTGTTTGGGCGCACGGCAGAGCTCAGAAGGGAGGGAGCACCATTTGACTTTTAGAGCGCAAAATTGGCTGTTGTGTTTGGAGACCCCCTGATGTACCTAAACAGTGGAAACCCCCCAATTCTAACTCCAAACCTAACCCCAACACACTAAACCCTAACCATAACCCTAATCACAACCCTAATGCCAAAACACCCCTAAACCTAATCCCAACCCTAACATAATCAAATCCCTAAGCCCAACACACCCCTAATCATAATCTCAACCCTAACCTCAAACCTAACCCCAACCTTAACCCTAATCTGAAACCTAACCCTAATCCCAAACGTAACCCTAATGCCAGCCTTAACCCTTATCCAAACCCTAATCCCAACCCTAACTCTAGCCCTAACTTTAGCCCAAACCCTAACCCTAACTTTAGCCCCAACCCTAACCCTAACTTTAGCCCCAACCCTAGACCTAACCCTAACTTTAGCACCAACCCTAACCCTAACTTTATCCCCAACCCTAACCCTAACTTTAGCCCCAACCCTAGCCCTAACACTAACTTTAGCACCAATCCTAGCCCTAACTTTAGCCCCAACCCTAGCTCTAACTTTAGCCTCAACCCTAACCCTAACTTTAGCCCCAACCCTAACCCTAACTTTAGCCCCAACCCTAACCCTAGCCCTAACTTTAGCCTCAACCCTAACCCTAACTTTAGCCCCAACCCTAACCCTAACTTTAGCCCCAACCCTAACCCTAACTTTAGCCCCAACCCTAATCCTAACTTTAGCCCCAACCCTAACTTTAGCACCAACCCGAACTTTAGCCCCAACCCTAACCCTAGCCCTAACTTTAGCCCCAACCCTAACCCTAACTTTAGCCCCAACCCTAACTTTAGCCTCAACCCTAACCCTAACTTTAGCCCCAACCCTAACCCTAACTTTAGCCCCAACCCTAACCCTAACTTTAGCCCCAACCCTAACTTTAGCCTCAACCCTAGCCCTAACTTTAGCCCCAACCCTAACCCTAACTTTAGCCCCAACCCTAACTTTAGCCTCAACCCTTACCCTAACTTTAGCCCCAACCCTAACCCTAACTTTAGCCCCAACCCTAACCCTAACTTTAGCCCCAACCCTAACTTTAGCACCAACCCTAACTTTAGCCCCAACCCTAACTCTGGCCCTAACCCTAACCCGAAAATAGAAATACATACTTTTTTTATGTTATAATTTTTCCTAACTAAGTGGGTGGTAAAGGGGGGTTACTTACTATTTTTTTTATTTTGATCACTGTGATAGGATCTCACAGTGACCAAATTAAAACAAGAGGAAGAATCTTCCTCTGCCGGCTGGCACATCATGGCAGGCGCACTACACATGCGCCCGCCATTGTCTTCCTGGAGGAAGAAGCCGATGGCCAGGAGGAGACGCAGGAGGACCCAGGGACACTGGTAAGTATGTCAGGTTCCCCGAATCCCCCTATTTCTCTGTCCTCTAATGTGCGATCACACACAACGCTTTTTTTTTTACTTTTTGCGGTCGCCGGTAAGCGGCTATTTACCAGCGATCACAAAACAGGGGTTGGTAAAAACCAACCCCGATCATGTTCTTTGGGGTCTCGGCTACCCCCGGCAGCTGAGACCCCAAAGATCTTCCGGGTGCCGGTCTTGGCTACCCCCGGCCACCGAGACGCCAGAGAGATTCCAACTCTGGGGAGCGCCATATACTTTTTCCATTAATTCTTGGCGCTGTGGTTTAAGTACCCTTAACTGCCGCCGTTAAAAGGCGTATCGGCGGTCGTTAAGGGGTTAAAGTATGACACATCAAAAAGAGACAAAAGCTGAGGTCAAAAGCGCGATACAAACCATGTAAAAAAAAGGCATAGCAAAAAGCAATAAAATTAGTACCGTATATACTCGAGTATAAGCCGACCCGAGTATAAGCTGACCCCCCTAATTTTGCAACAAAAACTGGGAAAACTTATTGACTCGAGTATACGCCTAGAGTGAAAAATGTAGCAGCTACCAGTAAATGTCAAAAATAAAAATAGATACCAATAAAAGTAAAATTAATTGAGACATCAGTAGGTTAAGTGTTTTTGAATATCCATTGTTGTGAATTTGCTTTTTGGCTCCCTCTAGTGGTTACTAGTTTTTTGACTCTGGTTTTTCTGTCTTTCCTTTTATCCGCACCTGGGTCGTTAGTTAGGGGCGTTGCTTTATAAGCTCCCTGGACACTCAGTTCTATGCCTGGCAACGTAGTTATCAGAGCTAATCTGCTGTGCTCTTGTCTACTGATCCTGGTCCGGTTTTTCAGCTAAGTCATTTACTTTGCTTTTTGCTATTTGTTTTTGGTTTTGTATTTTTGTCCAGCTTGTTCCTAATCTGTATCCTGACTTTTGCTGGAAGCTCTAGGGCGCTGGTGTTCTCCCCCCGGACCGTTAGACGGTTCGGGGGTTCTTGAATTTCCAGTGTGGATTTTTGATAGGGTTTTTTGTTGACCATATAAGTTACCTTTCTATATTCTGCTATTAGTTAGCGGGCCTCTCTGTGCTAAACCTGGTTCATTTCTGTGTTTGTCATTTCCTCTTACCTCACCGTTATTATTTGTGGGGGGCTTCTATCCTGCTTTGGGGTCCCTTTCTCTGGAGGCAAGAGAGGTCTTTGTTTTCCTCTACTAGGGGTATTTAGATTCTCCGGCTGGCGCGAGTCATCTAGGATCAACGTAGGTATGACCCCCGGCTACTTCTAGTGTTGGCGTTAGGAGTAGATATATGGTCAACCCAGTTACCACTGCCCTATGAGCTGGATTTTTGTATCTTGCAGACTTCCACGTTCCTCTGAGACCCTCGCCATTGGGGTCATAACAGTTTGCCAGGCCTATATTAAATGTTTAATGCATTGCAAAAGAGGGATTATAAGAAAGAAGATTCTGAGTTTTTTTTTTTCTCCTCTCTCATTTTTTTTTTTTTTTTTTCTTCATCCCCTTACCTCAGAGTGGCTTATGCTTGCTGCAGACATGAATGTCCAGACCTTGATTACAAGTGTGGACCAGCTGGCTACTCGTGTGCAGGGCTTACAAGATTATGTTATCAGAAGTCCTGGGTCAGAACCTAAGATACCGATTCCTGAACTGTTTTCCGGAGACAGGTTTAAGTTTAGGAATTTCAAGAATAATTGTAAATTGTTTTTGTCCCTGAGACCCTGTTCATCTGGAGACTCCGCTCAGCAAGTAAAAATTGTTATTTCGTTCTTACGGGGTGACCCTCAAGATTGGGCTTTTTCGCTGGCGCCAGGAGATCCGGCATTGGCTGATATTGATGCGTTTTTTCTGGCGCTCGGTTTACTTTATGAGGAACCCAATCTTGAGATTCAGGCAGAAAAGGCCCTGCTGGCTATGTCTCAGGGGCAGGACGAGGCTGAAGTGTATTGCCAAAAATTTCGGAAATGGTCCGTGCTGACACATTGGAACGACTGTGCACTGGCCGCTAATTTTAGAAATGGTCTTTCTGATGCCATTAAAGATGTTATGGTGGGTTTTCCCATTCCCACAGGTCTGAATGATGCTATGGCACTGGCTATTCAAATTGACCGGCGATTGCGGGAGCGCAAGACCGCAAATTCCCTCATGGTGTTGTCTGAACAGACACCTAATTCGGTGCAATGTGATAGAAAAACCGCAAATTCCCTCATGGTGTTGTCTGAACAGACACCTGATTTAATGCAATGTGATAGAATCCTGACCAGAAATGAGCGGAAAATTCATAGACGCCGGAATGGCTTGTGCTACTACTGTGGTGATTCTACACATGTTATCTCAGCATGCTCTAAACGTATAGCTAAGGTTGTTGGTCCGGTCACCGCTGGAAATTTGCAACCTAAATTTATTCTGTCTGTAACTTTGATTTGCTCACTGTCGTCTTATCCTGTCATGGCGTTTGTAGATTCAGGTGCTGCCCTGAGTCTTATGGATCTGTCATTTGCTAAGCGCTGCGGTTTTACTCTTGAACCATTAGAAAATCCTATTCCTCTTAGGGGTATTGATGCTACGCCATTGGCAGCAAATAAACCGCAGTATTGGACACAGGTTACCATGTGCATGACTCCTGAACACCGCGAGGTGATACGTTTTCTTGTTTTACATAAAATGCATGATTTGGTTGTTTTAGGGCTGCCATGGTTACAGACCCATAATCCCGTCCTGGACTGGAAGGCTATGTCAGTTTCTAGTTGGGGCTGTCGTGGTATTCATGGGGATATCCTGCCTGTGTCTATTGCTTCTTCTACGCCTTCGGAAGTTCCGGAGTATTTGTCTGATTATCAGGATGTCTTTAGCGAGTCCAGGTCCAGTGCATTGCCTCCTCATAGGGACTGTGACTGTGCTATAGATTTGATTCCAGGCAGTAAATTTCCTAAGGGAAGACTCTTTAATCTGTCGGTACCTGAACATACCGCTATGCGTTCGTATATCAAGGAGTCTTTGGAGAAAGGACATATTCGTCCGTCTTCTTCCCCTCTTGGTGCAGGATTCTTTTTTGTGGCTAAAAAGGACGGATCTTTGAGGCCTTGTATTGATTATCGGCTTTTAAATAAGATCACTGTCAAATTTCAGTATCCTCTGCCGCTGTTGTCTGACTTGTTTGCCCGAATTAAAGGTGCCAAGTGGTTCACCAAGATAGACCTTCGTGGTGCGTACAACCTTGTGCGCATTAAGCAAGGTGATGAATGGAAAACCGCATTCAATACGCCCGAAGGTCATTTTGAGTACTTGGTGATGCCTTTTGGGCTCTCCAATGCGCCTTCAGTTTTTCAGTCCTTTATGCATGACATTTTCCGGAAGTATCTGGATAAATTTTTGATCGTTTATCTGGATGATATTTTGGTTTTTTCTGATGATTGGGACTCGCATGTGGAGCAGGTCAGGTTGGTCTTTAAAATTTTGCGTGAAAATTCTTTGTTTGTCAAAGGCTCAAAGTGTCTCTTTGGTGTACAGAAGGTTCCCTTTTTGGGGTTTATTTTTTCCCCTTCTGCTGTGGAGATGGACCCGGTCAAGGTCCGAGCTATTCTTGATTGGACTCAGCCCTCGTCAGTTAAGAGTCTTCAGAAGTTCTTGGGTTTCGCTAACTTCTACCGTCGTTTTATCGCTAATTTTTCTAGCGTTGTGAAACCTTTGACGGATATGACCAAGAAGGGCTCCGATGTAGCTAACTGGGCTCCTGCTGCCGTGGAGGCTTTCCAGGAGTTGAAACGCCGGTTTACTTCGGCGCCTGTTTTGTGCCAGCCCGATGTCTCACTTCCCTTTCAGGTTGAGGTGGATGCTTCGGAGATTGGAGCAGGGGCCGTTTTGTCGCAGAGAGGCCCTGGTTGCTCTGTTATGAAACCTTGTGCCTTTTTCTCTAGGAAGTTTTCGCCTGCCGAGCGAAATTATGATGTGGGCAATCGGGAGTTGTTGGCCATGAAGTGGGCATTTGAGGAGTGGCGTCATTGGCTCGAGGGTGCTAAGCATCGTGTGGTGGTCTTGACTGATCACAAAAATCTGATGTATCTCGAGTCTGCTAAACGCCTTAATCCGAGACAGGCCCGCTGGTCATTGTTTTTCTCCCGCTTTGATTTTGTTGTCTCGTATTTACCAGGTTCAAAGAATGTGAAGGCCGATGCTCTTTCTAGGAGCTTTGTGCCTGATGCTCCTGGAGTCGCTGATCCTGTTGGTATTCTTAAGGATGGAGTTATCTTATCAGCTATTTCTCCGGATCTGCGACGTGTGTTGCAGAGATTTCAAGCTGATAGGCCTGAGTCTTGTCCACCTGACAGACTGTTTGTTCCGGATAAGTGGACCAGCAGAGTCATTTCCGAGGTTCATTCCTCGGTGTTGGCAGGTCACCCGGGAATTTTTGGCACCAGAGATCTGGTGGCCAGGTCCTTTTGGTGGCCTTCTTTGTCAAGGGATGTGCGGTCATTTGTGCAGTCCTGTGGGACTTGTGCTAGAGCTAAGCCTTGCTGTTCTCGTGCCAGCGGGTTGCTCTTGCCCTTGCCTGTCCCGAAGAGACCTTGGACACATATCTCCATGGATTTCATTTCTGATCTTCCGCTATCTCAGGGCATGTCTGTTATCTGGGTGATATGTGATCGCTTCTCCAAGATGGTCCATTTGGTTCCTTTGCCTAAGCTGCCTTCCTCTTCCGATCTGGTTCCTGTGTTTTTCCAGAACGTGGTTCGTTTGCACGGCATCCCTGAGAATATTGTGTCAGATAGAGGATCCCAGTTCGTTTCCAGGTTCTGGCGATCCTTTTGTAGTAGGATGGGCATTGATTTGTCGTTTTCCTCTGCTTTCCATCCTCAGACTAATGGACAGACGGAGCGAACCAATCAGACTTTGGAGGCTTATTTGAGGTGTTTTGTCTCTGCTGATCAGGACGATTGGGTGACATTCTTGCCGTTGGCTGAGTTTGCCCTTAATAATCGGGCTAGTTCCGCCACCTTGGTTTCGCCTTTTTTCTGCAACACTGGTTTCCATCCTCGCTTTTCTTCAGGTCATGTGGAGTCTTCTGACTGTCCTGGGGTGGATTCTGTGGTGGATAGGTTGCAGCGGATCTGGAATCATGTGGTGGACAACTTGAAGTTGTCACAGGAGAGGGCTCAGCGCTTTGCCAACCGCCGCCGCGGTGTGGGTCCCCGACTACGCGTTGGGGATTTGGTATGGCTTTCTTCCCGCTTTGTTCCTATGAAGGTCTCCTCTCCCAAATTTAAACCTCGTTTTATTGGTCCTTACAAGATATTGGAAATCCTTAATCCTGTATCTTTTCGTCTGGATCTTCCTGTGTCGTTTGCTATTCACAATGTATTTCATAGGTCCTTGTTGCGGCGGTACGTTGTGCCTGTAGTTCCTTCTGCTGAGCCTCCTGCTCCGGTGTTGGTTGAGGGCGAGTTGGAGTACGTGGTGGAGAAGATATTGGATTCTCGCCTCTCCAGGCGAAGACTTCAGTACCTGGTCAAGTGGAAGGGCTATGGTCAGGAGGATAATTCCTGGGTGGTCGCCTCTGATGTTCATGCGGCCGATTTAGTTCGTGCCTTTCATGCCGCTCATCCTGATCGCCCTGGTGGTCGTGGTGAGGGTTCGGTGACCCCTCACTAAGGGGGGGGTACTGTTGTGAATTTGCTTTTTGGCTCCCTCTAGTGGTTACTAGTTTTTTGACTCTGGTTTTTCTGTCTTTCCTTTTATCCGCACCTGGGTCGTTAGTTAGGGGCGTTGCTTTATAAGCTCCCTGGACACTCAGTTCTATGCCTGGCAACGTAGTTATCAGAGCTAATCTGCTGTGCTCTTGTCTACTGATCCTGGTCCGGTTTTTCAGCTAAGTCATTTACTTTGCTTTTTGCTATTTGTTTTTGGTTTTGTATTTTTGTCCAGCTTGTTCCTAATCTGTATCCTGACTTTTGCTGGAAGCTCTAGGGCGCTGGTGTTCTCCCCCCGGACCGTTAGACGGTTCGGGGGTTCTTGAATTTCCAGTGTGGATTTTTGATAGGGTTTTTTGTTGACCATATAAGTTACCTTTCTATATTCTGCTATTAGTTAGCGGGCCTCTCTGTGCTAAACCTGGTTCATTTCTGTGTTTGTCATTTCCTCTTACCTCACCGTTATTATTTGTGGGGGGCTTCTATCCTGCTTTGGGGTCCCTTTCTCTGGAGGCAAGAGAGGTCTTTGTTTTCCTCTACTAGGGGTATTTAGATTCTCCGGCTGGCGCGAGTCATCTAGGATCAACGTAGGTATGACCCCCGGCTACTTCTAGTGTTGGCGTTAGGAGTAGATATATGGTCAACCCAGTTACCACTGCCCTATGAGCTGGATTTTTGTATCTTGCAGACTTCCACGTTCCTCTGAGACCCTCGCCATTGGGGTCATAACAATCCATATTGAATCAGGAGCCCCATATCATGCTCCATACAGTTCTTTATGGCCCCATAAGATGATTCATATACAAATATGCCCCATCTAATGCTCCATGCAGTTCTTTATGGCCCCATAGATACCCCATAAAAGGCTCCATGCAGTTCATTATGGCCCCATAGATGCCCCATACAATGCTCCATGCAGTTCTTTATGGCCCCATACATGGCCCATATAATGCTCCATGCAGTTCTTTATGGCCCCATAGATGCCACATATAATGCTCCATACAGTTCTTTATGGCCCCATAAGATGATTCATATACAAATATGCCCCATCTAATGCTCCATGCAGTTCTTTATGGACCCATAGATGCCCCATATAATGCTCCATGCAGTTCTTTATGGACCCATAGATGCCCCATATAATGCTCCATGCAGTTATTTATGGCCCCATAGATGTCCCATATAATGCTCCATGCAGTTCTTTATGGCCCCCTAGATGCCCCATATAATGCTCCATGCAGTTCATTATGGCCCCATACATGGCCCATATAATGCTCCATGCAGTTCTTTATGGCCCCATAGATGCCCCATATAATGCTCCATAATGTTCTTTATGGCCCCATAAGATGATTCATATACAAATATGCCCCACAAAAGGCTCCATGAAGTTCATTATGGCCCCATAGATGCCCCATACAATGCTCCATGCAGTTCTTTATGGACCCATAGATGCTCCATATAATGCTCCATGCAGTTCTTTATGGCCCCATAGATGTCCCATATAATGCTCCATGCAGTTCTTTATGGCCCCATAGATGTCCCATATAATGCTCCATGCAGTTCTTTATGGCCCCCTAGATGCCCCATATAATGCTCCATGCAGTTCATTATGGCCCCATAGATGCCCCATATAATGCTCCATGCAGTTCTTTATGGCCCCATACATGGCCCATATAATGCTCCATGCAGTTCTTTATGGCCCCATAGATGCCACATATAATGCTCCATACAGTTCTTTATGGCCCCATAAGATGATTCATATACAAATATGCCCCATCTAATGCTCCATGCAGTTCTTTATGGACCCATAGATGCCCCATATAATGCTCCATGCAGTTCTTTATGGACCCATAGATGCCCCATATAATGCTCCATGCAGTTATTTATGGCCCCATAGATGTCCCATATAATGCTCCATGCAGTTCTTTATGGCCCCCTAGATGCCCCATATAATGCTCCATGCAGTTCATTATGGCCCCATAGATGCCCCATATAATGCTCCATGCAGTTCTTTATGGCCCCATACATGGCCCATATAATGCTCCATGCAGTTCTTTATGGCCCCATAGATGCCACATATAATGCTCCATACAGTTCTTTATGGCCCCATAAGATGATTCATATACAAATATGCCCCACAAAAGGCTCCATGCAGTTCATTATGGCCCCATAGATGCCCCATACAATGCTCCATGCAGTTCTTTATGGCCCCATAGATGCCCCATATAATGCTCCATGCAGTTCTTTATGGCCCCATAGATGCCCCATATAATGCTCCATGCAGTTCTTTATGGCTCCATACATGGCCCATATAATGCTCCATGCAGTTCTTTATGGCCCCATAGATACCCCATATAATGCTCCATGCAGTTCTTTATGGCCCCATAGATGCCCCATATAATGCTCCATGCAGTTCATTATGGCCCCATAGATGCGCCATATAATGCTCCATGGAGTTCTTTTTGGCCCAATAGATGCCCCATATAATGCTCCATGCAGTTCTTTATGGCCCCATAGATGCCCCATATAATGCTCCATGAAGTTCTTTATGGCTCCATAGATGCCCCCTTATAATGCTCCATGAAGTTCTTTATGGCCCCATAGATGCCCCATATAATGCTCCATGCAGTTCTTTATGGCCCCATAGACGCTCCATATAACACTGTGCCACATGTAATGCTGCTGCTGCACTAAAAAAAAAAATAGACATACCTCTCGTTGCTGCTTCTCAGCATCTCGTCTGTCCGCAGTAACTGTTCAGGCAGAGGGCGGCGCATACACTAATACGTCATCGCGCCTTCTGACCTGAACAGTCAGTGCTGATGACGCGGAAGACGGAGCGTCGGTGGAACACGGAAAGGTGAATATGAAATACTCACCTGCTCCTGACGCGGTCCCTGCATGTACCACGGTCTCCGGGCGCTGCAGCTTCTTCCTGTAGTGAGCGGTCACATGGTACCGCTCATTACAGTAATGAATATGCGGCTCCACCCCTATGGGAGTGGAGTCCATATTCATTACCTTAATTAGCGGTACCAGTGACTGCTCAACAGGGGAAGAAGCTGCCGCGCCCGAAGACCGTGGGACTTGCAGGGACCGCGTCACGAGCATTTGAGTATTTGACAGTCGTCGCTCCCCCTCACTCGCCGACCATGACTCAAGTATAAGCCAAGAGGGGCACTTTCAGCCCATTTCATTGGGCTGAAAATCTCGGCTTATACTCGAGTATATATGGTAACCTAATTTACTTATAAGGTGCAGAAATGCTGTAGAAAATCTGCAACATCAAAAACTCTCCAAAAGAAAGAATATGTTCTCACGATGATCTTTTGGTGAGTTTTTGACGTTGCAAATGTTCTGCACCTATTAAGTGAGTTAGGTTCCTTACGTTTTTCATTGCTTTCTTGAGTACTTTTTTACATGTATTTTTATCTCATTTTTTAGGCTCTAGTTTTTGTCTCTTGCTGGTGTGTCAGGTATTAAATCATTTGCTTTGTTTTTTATCCTTACTGATATTTGGCTTTGACAAAATTTTATTGATATAGTCATGTGAGGATTGCTTGAGGTTTTTTTTGTGCGGTTTTTACCTGTGAATATTCTACACCTAATGTAAGTCTATTGGAAAAATCAGCACATAAAACTCAGTGCACCCGCCAGAGAAATTAACATGTTGTGGATTTTAAATACGCTCTGCAGGTCAGTTTACGCTTAGTAAAATAAAGCACAGTGGACACAACATGTCTATAAATCCCATCCACTTTCCTAGAATTGCAAGGCGCTGTGTTTTCCAAGCAGCAAAAATATGCAGTATCCAAAACTCACTGGAACAAATCCCCTCGGGACTCCTTATTGCTTGGACATTGGCTATCGTTCATGATGGCAGCGTAGTGGTGCGGTGTATCAACCTGTGGGAGGATTATCTTACGCTCTCACCCAAGTGTGAAGTGGCACAGGTGCTGGGCATGCCGGAAGAACTAATGCAACCAGAGGCCTTTCAGCTAGCAGTGAAACCGGGAGACCTTTGGACCGTAGCCGATACCATGCCCCAGGAACAGTTTTCTGGATGCGTGAAGGAAGGGCGTTGAATCCTGGAGCAGATGCGGGCTGAACTGACGGGGCTCTCACCCCAGCAGGTGCAAAAGGTGGAAGCTGTGTTGGAGCGTTATCAGGCCGTCTTTGCCTGTTATGATGATGAATTCGGGTGCGGAGTGGAGTTATCTGGGAGAGCCAGACCCAGTGGGAAGCCCCCATCGTCTTAGTTCAAAAGAAAGACGGACCCCTGCATTTTTGTGTTGCTCATAGGAGGCTGAATGCATGTACCCTGCAAGACTCTTATCCCCTACCAAGAATCGAGGAGTCATTGTCCGCCCTGAGAAAAGTGAAGTACTTCTCATCCCTAGATCTGGCCAGTGGATATTGGCAGGTGCCCATGGCTGAACATGACCGGTCAAAGACAGCATTCATACTGCCCATGGGGTTGTTTGAGTTCAACCGGATGCCCTACGGCCTTACTAATTGCCCTGGAACTTTTCAGCGGCTGATGGAGAGATGTTTGGGAGACCTAAACTTCGAGGCTACCCTCATTTATCTGGATGACATCATCGTCTAAGCCACTTTTGAAGAACATCTCCGACGGCTGGAGCAAGTGTTGAGTCGGCTGCAGAAACATGGCCTGAAAGTGAAGCCTCAAAAATGCCACCTATTCGGCAAGCAAATTGACTACCTTGGACATGTTGTATCTGCTAAGGTAGTGAGACCCGCACATGAGAAGATAGTAGTAGTACAGGACTGTCCAACCCCGAAGACAATGAAGGACATTCGGGCCTTTCTGGGGCTTATGGGTTACTATCGAAGGTTCGTGAAAGACTTCACTCGCATCGCTAATCCACTGCTGGAGTTATAGAAAGGAGTACCCGCCGATGAAAAGAATCAGCTCATTCAGTGGGGAAATAGGTAGGAAGAAGCCTTTCGAGCCCTGAAGATGTCCATGACTGAAGCGCCAATATTGGCCTATGCCGACTTCTCTCAACCTTTCATCCTCCACACCGATGGAAGCTTACACGGCCAAGGAACTGTCCTGTCATAAATGCAGGATGGGAAGGAGCGAGTGATTGCCTACGCAAGCCGGTCCCTTCATAACTCAGTACGATACCCGGATAACAACAGCTCCTTCAAGCTAGAATTGCTGGCACTGGTGTGGGCGATGACTGAGAAATTTGCCGAATATCTGTCAGGGTCCGAGGTCTTAGTGTGCACCAATAACAACACCTCTGGCCCACCTAGAAAATGCAAAACTGGGGGCCTTAGAGCAGAGATAGGTGGCCCGCATGGCGAAGTACACAAGATTGTGTACCGAAATGGGGCCAAGAATACACATGCTGATGCTCTGTCAAGAGTGACCCATGACCGACCTGGACACGATCGAGATGAAGAGCTAGAGGCACAAGATATTCCCGGGTTCTGGGGCTTCACCAGGATGTTGATGGCGACGCACGGACAGACCGGAGAGGATTTTTGAGAATGAGTGCTGGGATGACCTCGAGATGACTGGGTGCGAATCCAGCAGGAATATAGGGAACTTGCCCAGCTGAGATAGTGGGTGGCCTTGAAACGACTCCCTAGCCGAAGTGAAAGAGATGTTCTGTCCCTGGGAACGCTGTAGATTCTTAGGCAGTGTGAGAGGCTTCAGTTGGAAGACGGCTTGCTGTATCGGAAAGTGCAGTTGGTATGGGAGTTGGAGGTTACCTGGCAAGTGGTACTCCTGGAGAAGTTGATCAGTGTGGTAGTTACAGAGGCTCACAAGAGAGGTCCTCACTTTGGTCTGGAGAAGACATTCCGGTGGCTACAGAAGTTGGTCTACCACCCCTGATTGAAGACTGTGGTAGAAAAAGCCTGCCAGAAATCTTGAAACTGGGAACTGAGGTACAGGCTCGCCCTCAAGTGGGCAACCTGCTAAATTACACCCCCAGAACAACTCAGGGCAAACCAAAGCTGACACTCTGGCTCTGGATGTTTCACGTGTCCTAATGCCCATGTTTGACAAGAAATTCGATGAATTACGGGACTCAATCACAGCAGTGCTGGTGCAGGTCACGACTCTATCGCACACAGTGGGGGACCTGGAGGCTCGCGTCCAGACATGTGAAACATCAACCACAGAGCTCCATCAGATGCTTGCACAGCAACAGGAGGAAATTAAGCAACTGAGGGAGCACAATGATGATCTGGAAAATCGCAGCCGAAGAAATAATCTACGATTTGTGGGTATCCCAGAAAACATCAGAGGAGAGGACCTTACTCTTTTCCTGACCAAGGACTTGCCCGCAGCTCTGGAACTCTCCTTTCCACAATACCCCCCACTGCTTGAAAGGGCTCACCGTATAGGGGACACCATGCCAGCAGACAACAAGAGACCGAGACCTGCAATAGCCAAATTCCTGCACTACGTGTCTAAGGAAGCAATCCTTAGAGCATATCGACAAAAGCGCAATGTCTTAGTCCGAGGTCTCAAGATTTTAATTTTTCAGGACTTTTCAAAACAGGTCTCAGACAAGAGAAAATTATTTACGCCTGTGTGCTCCTATCTGGCGGAACACAACATTAGATTCCAGTTGCAATATCCTGCTAAACTCAGAGTGCTGGAAAATGGGCGTTTTACGGTGTACACAGATCCTGATGAGGCTGGGGCTAGGCTCATTCGCCAAGAGGACACTGGCTAGGAGAAGTTATTGGGTGTTAAACACCTAGCTTGAGATTATTGCAATGTTCTACCCTGTATGCTCACGACTTCAAATTAATGCTTTTATATGTTATAATTGATGTTTTTCTATCATAGGTTTGTTCTTATGCTGTTTTTACCCTTGTGTGGACTCCCCTTCCCCTCCCCACCAGCACACGACTCCGTACGCCTTACCGACTTCCTGGAGGCTCCTGCTCGCTGGGACAGGGACCACAGGATCCAGATGCAGGATTTTCAGCATTTTGAGACGCCCAGGACTGGGGTAGGATGAGTAACACACCGCTTAACACACAGCCATACGCTTTTGTATCCTGGAATGTGGCGGGCCTGAATTCCCCGATTAAACGTAAACGGGTCCTTACGCACCTAAAGAGGCTGAAGCCTGATGTGGTCTTCTTGCAGGAGACTCACTGGAGGCAAGGGGATGATAACACTTTGAGAGCACCTTGGATTCAGCATTGCTATTCAGCGCCGTTTGTTTCCAAGTCGCGCGGAGTGGCGATTTTGTTGGGGAATTCTCTGCCTTACACCTTGCTTGATGAATACTCAGACACGGAGGGACGGTTTTTATATCTTGCGATCCAAATTGGAAACACAGTATACACACTATTGAATATCTACGCCCCAAATTATCCCAATACTACTTTCTTTTCAGAGTTATATCAATTTATTCTGACAAAGCGCACAGATAATTTAATTGTGGGCGGCAACTTTAATGCTGTCCTTGCTCCACACCTGGACAGGTCTTCCGCGGCTTCCCATGACAAACGAGCTACTTTAATCATTTTAAAGATTATGCAGCGCGCTGGGTTGTGCGATCCATGGCGGGTGCTTCATACCACGGAAAGGGATTACACATTCTACTCGAGGGTCCATGATACCCATTCTAGGATAGATTACTTCTTAGTAGCAGAGGCTCTATTCGAAAGGATATCAGAAACCACAATAGAGACTATCATGATATCTGACCACGCACCAATTAAACTGCAACTGAGGATGGAGCCTTCGAGGGGCTCTTCGGCGCCCTGGAGGTTTCCATCCTATTTGGTTGACTCAGAGGATTTCAAGCGGTTTCTCCAGGTCCATTGGAACAACTTCTTGGACGATAACATGTCCTCATCTTCGGATACCTCACTGATGTGGCGCACATCTAAGGCCGTCATGAGAGGCCATATCATTTCATACATGATACACCAAAAAAAGGAAAGGAGGTCTAGGTATAATCTTCTTCACACTGACCTGCTAGCCATGCACCAGGAGTACTTGAGAGACCCTACAGACATTAATAAACAAAATTACTTCTCCGCCAAACAACTGCTAGATGCTTTTACTATCACCTAGGCAACCAGGAACATAGAGTTCACAAAAAATCATTACCATAGATGGGGGGGGAAGACGGGTAGTTTACTGGCCCGTCTGACTAAGCCGCATACCTCCAAGCGCACAATCCTGCAGATTCAACAACCCAAAAGTAACCAACTAGTCACCTCGCCACTTGAGATACAACAGGCGTTTATAACATACTATACCACACTTTATAAAGAGAGACCGTATGACGCCCAGGGTGCATGGGACTTAATTTCCTCGGTGGAGCCCACAAAGCTGACAGCAGAGCAGAGAGATTTCTTGTCTGCCCCGATAACCATTGAGGAGGTGCAATCGACGATTAAATCTTTCCATAATAATAAGTCTCCGGGACCTGATGGACTGACCATAGAATATTATAAGCTTTTGCAACCGTATAATACCCCTATTCTAGTGGATATACTCAATGATATTTATCTTAAAGGGGAGGTGGTGGAGGGCTTTCATGAGGCCCACACAATTCTTATACCCAAACCAAATAAAGATCCCCTTGATGTGAGCTCCTTTCGCCCTATTTCACTAATGAATGTTGACTACAAACTTTTAGCTAAAATATTGGCGAATAGACTGCAGGTATTTCTGCCACAGGTATTGACACCCTCACAGTTGGGGTTTACGAGGGGGCGACACTCGACCTTAGGGGTCCGATTGGCGGTGGCGGCTACGGTTATGGCCAAACAACAAAACTACCCCCGGACAATGCTTCTCAGCCTTGACGCGGAGAAAGCGTTTGATTCGATCTCATGGAAATTTTTAAATACAGTATTGCGCTACAGGGGTTTTGGAGAAACTTTTCTGGGATTTCTGCAGAATATTCAACGTGGCGCGACTACTAGGCTTTGGTGAACAACTTGATGTCTCCCCGGATTAATTTGGAAAGAGGGGCGAGACAGGGATGCCCGATATCACCCTTATTGTTCAACCTGGCTTTGGACCCTTTCTTACAGTATCTCCATGGCTGGACAGGTCTTCAGGGCATACGATATGGGGCGACAGAAATTAAGATTGTGGCCTTTGCTGATGACTTATTGATTTTCCTGTCAAACCCGCGGGAGTCTCTGGGCCCGCTCCTTAGAACAATAGAAGAGAAGGGGGCGTTGGTGGGTTTCACCATAAATGTTGGTAAGTCTGAGGCAATGATGCTCTCTGGGCCTTCTGAACCACGTTGGACACAGGAACACTCTTTGCACTGGAAGACTCACTCCTTGACTTACCTGGGGGTCCAGATCACGAGAGACCCGGCAAAACTTTACAAAACTAACCTGCAAACATACATCACCTCATTACAGGACGAGTTGACAGCATGGGAAAAGTTTACCTTGTCCTTCATAGGCCGGGCAAATTTGATAAAAATGATCTCATTTCCCCGATTATTATATCTATTTAATGTCCTGCCATTTTATCTGAGACCAGTGGATGAACATAATATTAACCGTTTGTTTCGCAGATTTATTTGGCAAGGGAAGAGGCCCAGAATAGGATTCCACACCCTCACACAAACCCGAACCAGTGGCGGAGTGAATTTCCCAGACATTAAGCTGTATAACCTGGCAGCAAACATGCGAATTCTCCGAGACTGGTTGAAGGGTACCTCTATATACTCAGCTCTAGCGGTTGAAACATCACTAATGGGAGGTAGGTCACTGGTAAACGTATTACATGAGCCTTATACATTGATGCCCCAGGAGCTGAGAGCCAATCCTCTGTTTACAACAATTTGGCGGTCTTGGGTTGTCATACGCCGTGGGTTGGGGCTATCGCCACGGGTGTCACTGGCACAGACGTTTTGTACTAATTCTAGGTTTCAGGCAGGGAAGGCACACCACATTTTTCATGGTTGGCAAACACTAGGCCTGGGCAGGGTGGGAGACATAGTGGATGTACATTCCAAAAAGGTCCTTACTTTCAACCAGGCGACACTTTTATTTGATTTCATCAATACACACCCTTTCCACTTCATGCAACTACAGAGCTATGTGACGAGTGTTACTTGTGGCTTCAGTGATAATGACTGGCAGGATAAGCTGATAACCAAACTTACCACATGCAAGCTGACGAAACGGCTTGTGTCAGACTACTATACATTCCTAAGAACTGAGACCAAGAGGGAAGAACATTCCACAGGAATAATGAAGTGGCAACTCCGTGACCCGTCATTGACACCTACTCTGATTTTACAAATGTTGAGGAACACGCTTAAATTTACACCGTTTATATCTTATTGGGAAATGGCGTTGAAGATTATGCATAGATCCTATATCTCGCCAAGGCGCAACTTTCTTATGGGTAATATACCGAGTCCGATCTGTTCCAGGTGTGGAGAGGCCGAGGCAGACATGTTCCACTGTTTATGGGCTTGCTCACAAATCCAACAATTTTGGCAACGCATACTTGTATTTACTCATACGCATACACCATATAGAGTAGCTCTCACCCCAGCCTGGGCTCTTTTCGGGTACATTACTAATGAAGGGGCTGTGATCCCCACTCATGGTAGAAAATTCTTGTACATGATTTCGGCCTCGGCCCGGAAAACGATTTTACAAACCTGGCTGGCACCTAATGTGCCCACCCTGAGGATCTTCCTGGACAAGCTCTCCTTCCTATTTAGGATGGATTGGGTGGAAGCATCCCTTCAGAAGGAACTAAAAACCCCCAAATTTTTTGAACTATGGCAGCCACTTATACCCATCCTTCCAACGCATATACAACAGAGGCTCAAACAATGCTTCTGTACAACTACATGGTTTCTGGAACAGGCGGTAGCGGGCCGAACACCCTTGTGAGCGGAGTTGTCTCCTAAATAACACATTGGGCGAAGTGCGGAGCCGTGTGTCCCGCCCCCCCACCCCCCTTCCCTCCCTTCGACTTTCCCTAGTCTGTTTGTTGACCCCTCCCCCTTTTTTGTTTTTCATTTTTTACTCTAGCTATAACTTCCCCTCTCTCATCATTTGGGGTTATCTAGTTACAGAGTGGTAGTCCACTCGTATTGTATTTCCATGTTGAATTCTATGTTTTTAGCCTTATGTTTATCTTGATTGAGAGGTACTTTGCCTTAATTTGCAAATTGGAACGCTAAAATAGTTACCATCTTTAATAATGGGCTTCTGTAATACCGGAAAGAGGGAGGTAATTCCTTGTACCTATGTTTGCATGTTAATATACTAATGTTGAAAATGTTTAATTGAAAATGTTTAATAAAAACAGTTTGGAAAAAAAAAAAGAAACTGGGAACTGGTTAAACCTCCAGAACAGAGAGCTCCCACACAGACTATTGTGACATCAGCTCCCTTAGAGTTACTGATGATCGACTACTTGACCATGGGCCCAGCTCATCTGGGATATGAACACTGCTTGGTGATGACCGACCACTTTACCAAATTTGCTGTGGTGACCCCCACTCAATCCTGTACCCACTGACACCATTTTAGTTTCCTTCGATGTGAGGCATTTATGCACATCAATACCTCACACTAATGGCATCAGTTCCACCCGCTGGCTTTTGTCTACCTCCAACATGAACCCCGATCTCATTGACTTCTCTTGTGATCTCCTCTCTATTGTATTGACCAATAACTTTTTTCTTTTTGAGGACACTTACTATCTCCAAATCAAGGGCTCGGCCATGGGCTCTAATGTGGCACCCCCTTACGCCAATGACTACATGGCCCATTATGAGGACACTCTCATCTATGCCCATAATTCCTTTCACAACAATGTTGTATCATGGAAAAGATACATAGACGATATCTTTTGTATTTGGAAATGTGATCTTACATCCCTCAATGAATTTTTTCAATTCCTCAGAACCTCCTGGCCAGGACTAGATTTCACTATGACATATGACTATAACCAGATTAGCTTTCTGGATACCCTTGCCATTAAAGATGCTAGTGGAAATCTGTCCACTGACCTGTACTCTAAACCTACAGACTGCAACAGTCTGACAGTTTCCACCCACGCAATATGAAAACGTCTATACCCAAATCTCAGATACATAGACTGGCCAAAATAGTCTCCAATCCAGTCTTGAAGGAACAAAGAATTCAAGAAATGAAGTCCAAGTTTCGCGATAGAGGTTATCCTTTACAAGTCCTTGACATCCAGAATAGCACTACCAATAGTAAGAAGAATTCTGTTGACTATCGGATATCGTCCGTACACCAATACCACCCTTCAGCATATAAAATACACAGAACCATACGCCAACATTGGCACATCCTTCAGACGGCATATCCTACCATCAAAGAATTTAAATATACTTTTCTACCTTGCTTTAGGAGACCACGCAATATTAGAGATGCCCATGTTCGAGCAGATATTGGTCCATCGCGACCATCCCCCCCTCAACGCTTCCTATGCAATCCAAAGATGGGCACATTTCCCTGTTTGAATTGTAACCAATGCAGCAATGTCCTTAAGGGTGACACTATCCATCACCCACACAAAGGGAAACGGTACCATATTGACAATTTTTATACTTGTGACACCAACTTTGCAATATATCTGATAACGTGCCCCTGTGGCTTACTGTATGTGGGAGAGACTACTCATTCCATCAAAGACAGAATATCGAAACATAAATCGACCATTAGGTGCAAGAACCTCCTACTCCCCATACCGCATCACTTTATTTCCAAAGGCCACAATGTGTCTCAATTGAGATTCCAAGTAATCGAACAAGTGACACCTCCCCGTCGGGGAGGTGACTGGATCTCTATACTCAAACGTAGAGAAGCATTCTGGATTCATGAGTTGAATACCTTGAGTCCAAAAGGACTCAATAGAGATTACGACTTGCAATCCTTTATGTAATTTATTTTATGTATACTGCCAATATTGCCCGTTATATTGTTTTTCCTAATATTTCTTCTTTTTCTCATTTGCTATTAAATACTACAGTATGTCTTATGACTAGTTATTATAATATCTGTGTTTCCATTTATTCATTCTAGATGTGATGCCATATTAAGCAAGCCATTCATTGACTATTGAATCTATCTCTATTTACTGCGATATGTAAATTGTAGATGCTAATCTATTGTCTCTCCCTACAGAGCCGTCCTCTCTGATATATCCCCTAGACGTCTGTATCCGGTGACACTGCCTTGCCACAAGATTTTCACTCTTCTGTGACACACAGCGTCTCACTTTCAGCTTGGAACGCATCACCATTGCCTCTGCATCAGTGGAACGCACATCACGACCTATCACCGATCATGTGACATACACGCGTCACTTACGACCCGCCCCTTCCGGTCTCACTTTTCGGCTCCAGTGCGCGCATACTGCCGCTGTATTTTAGGGACCACGGACGTGTCTGTCCTTTACTATTGACTTGCGGCTGATACCACGCTTTTCCTCTCTCTCCCTCAGCCCTCTTGCGGCTTGGTAAGTAAGACATTTGGCATCGCCTTTTGATTCTGGTTGGCGTGAGTTTTGCCTTTCCATAGGCAACTCCCACATACACTCACTGGCATATGTCTCTCCCCAAATTGGCCATTTCCACGGCCCTCCACAATATTACCAGCATCTTTACTTTATCTGTAATACTGGTAGGTACTGCATCACATTTGCATGCGGTTTCTATTATGGACATCATGTCCTTTTTCTCATTTTTTTCCACACTGCTTCTTCCCTCTAGATGCAAACAGTCTTTTACAGGGGTTTCACTATATGCACCAATCTTGCTATCATTAGGTATGTACTCTCTTATCTTAATTTTGCTCGTTCACCTTTTTACCGTCATACCCTCAGTCCTTCATAACAATATCTTGCCTCCTCGATAGATCATAATGTACAATGTTTTTGAGTTGATGATGTTGCCGGCATAACTATGTGGTTGTCATCATAATATCATTTATGACAATGTTGACTTATCTATTATTGCTCTTTCTGTTGTATATACTTTTGTTTCTTTAATATTTATGTTTATGCACATTTATTTTGTTCCTGTAGCACACTGATGAAGGTCCTTGCAGACTGAAACGTTTGACTACTGTATGTATTAAATATCCCCTTTTGCATCACATCTATTGGAGTGTGCTAAATTTATAATATTCCCCACTCAAGATCAGATTGCTGAGTTGGCTGCACAGGCCATCTGTCGAGACTTCATCTGGGTGTACGGCTGTCCGAAGAGGACTCATTCCGATCAGGATGCTAGTTTCCAAGGCCGAGTGATGGAGGAGCTGCACCGCCTGTACCAGATTGAGAAGTCCAGGACAATGCCCTATCATCCCCAAGGGAACAGAGCTTGTGAGCGCTTCAACCGGACGCTGATCCAAATGTTGAGAACATTGGAAGACGACAGGAAAGTCCATTGGCCTGAGTATGTGGCTGAGCTGGTCTGGCTGTACAACAATTGAGTGCACAGTATGACCAGATACACCCCGTATACCCTGCTATTCAGGCGAAAAGGACGCGAGATTATGGAATTGGATCCTGCAGAGGACTACCCACGAACGGGGATGTCTTCCTGGGTCCGAGAACATCGGCACTGGCTGCAGACCCTTCATCGTCTGGCGCAGACCAGGTTTCGAGAGGGACAGCTCTCAAGGCTGGAAACCGGATGTTGGTCCGAGATAAGCGACCTCGAGGCAAGATGGAACACCGCTGGGAAAAGACTTCTTATCGGGTGAAACGCCATGTTAAATCCAATGTTCCCGTTTATGAAGTTCAACCCTAAGGTGAAGAAGGGGTGCCTACCCGAATAGTCCACCAAAGTATGTTGCGCCCTTGCCTGTCCCAAGACCCCGAAGCAGGGGAGAATGGATCAAGTGCTCCTGCAACTCTTACCCCTATGGTTCTTGATTTGACTTAGATGAAGGAATTGAGGGTACACTGATTAAATATGCTGATGACACAAAGCTAGGAGGGATAGCTTATACTAGAGAAGAGAGAGAGGATTCAAAAAGATATAAATAAACTGAAGCAGTGGGCAGCAACTAACAGAATGGTTTTTAACAAGAAAAAATGCAAAGTACTACATCTGGGGGCAATAAAAATGAAAAAAACATATACAGAATGGGAGGAATAGGGTTAAGCAATAGCACATGTGAAAAAGACTTGGGTATACTAATAGATCATAACCTGAACATGAGTCAACAGTGTGATGCAGCAGCAAAAAAGGCAAATGCAAGTCTGGGATGTATCAACAGATGCATACAGAAGCATACAGTCTAGATCACGCAAAGTCATTATTGCCCTCTACTCCTCTTTGGTCAGATCTCACCTGGAATACTGTGTCCAGTTTTGGGCAACACATTTTAAAAAAGACATCAACAAACTTGAGCAAGTTCAGAGAAGAGCAACCAGAATGGTGACAGGTCTGCAAACCATGTCCTATGAGAAACGGTTACAGGATTTGGGAATGCTTAGCTTGCAAAAAAGAAGACTGAGAGGAGACTTAATTGTTGTCTACAAATATATCAAGGGCTGTCACATTGTAGAAGGATCATCTTTATTTTCATTTGCACAAGGAAAGACTAGAAGCAATGGGATGAAACTGAATAGGAGACACAGATTAGATATTGGAAAAAACTTTCTGACAGGGTGATCAATGAGTGGAACAGGCTGCCATGAGAGGTGGCGAGTTCTCCTTCAAAGGAAGTCTTCAAACAGAGGCTGGACAGACATCTGTCTGGAATGATTTAGTGAATCCTGCTTTGAGCATGGGGTTGGACCAGATGACCCAGGAGGTCCCTTCCAACTTTACCATGTTATGATTTTATGATTCTAGGACATATTCGTCCCATTACCTGAAAGGGATGGCTCAATGCCTGGGAATCCCGAGGAAGTACGCGGGACCGGAACTCCAGAGACGGCTGCTCCAGAGAACTCAGGTGAACCCCATCTTCCACACCTCAACCTGTATCTACCACTCAACCCAAGTTCCGTCGTCCCAAGCGGACGACAGCTACAATACCCCCCTCTTGATATGAACAAGACCAATTTATTTGGCAGCGGATTATTCAAGAGATGGAAGAATGCCACCGTCTACTACAGGAACTCTTGCCGGTGTAATGGCGAGCTAAAGGAGAGGGGTAGTGTAAGTAGGAAGACCGGGCTGCGGGCACCTGTACTGCGTCGGGTCCGGAACTGATGAGGCTGGGTCCCAGGTTGTCCGGGGGAAAGACTAGGGAACCGGACAGACCTTTTCACCCAGAAGAAGGTTACGTGGCAAACAAAAAAAGCATGCATAGCGGCGAGCAGTTTCCCGCTGATGGAGACAGAGCAGGTATGTGCACAGCATGTTCCGCTTAGCGTGAAGCAGCTCTGCAACGTACCGCGGGCGGCTACACATGAGAACACCACTGGCACCAGCAGCAGAGGAAGAGTCGTGGGCTGAGTGCTGCGCGTGGGCATAGGAAAGAGGGCCGTGTTCACGACTGTTCATTGTGGCCCTCTTTGCCGGACAGCACCACACAGTTCTCCCTTGAAAATAGACTGTACGCAACTTCTTTGACTTTGGCTGCACAAATTTATGGACTGTTGGCTCAACGGGTAAAACCAGAGACTGCCCGTTGCCGCCAGAAGATATACTGTGAGCTGTAGAATTTCCCCTGAGGATATTGCATTGGCCGTTGCTGGGACTACAATCCTCATCAGATCATCCGTGGCCGAGGACGCCACAAACATGGTAAGTTTATCGGGTGGACTGTTATTACGTTTGTTGTCGTCTATTTTCCCTGCCATTTGCCATTTAACTGTTCATCTCCCTGCGAGGAGTATTTTCACTGTTAAATGAAATTGCTAACCCTTGCTCTGCCATTCTTGCGTCACTGCATCCCGCAACTTGGTTACACCAGTGGCATGGACTCTCCACTGGTCCAAAGTGTGAGTACTCTGAGGCGGCTAGCAGCAGCTTTTGCTAAGCAAATAGGCATCTGAAAACACCCCAAACTGGTTAATTCCTCTGGCTAGCTTTAGAGAACTACAATAAGGTTTTAAAGCAGTGGTCCCTAACAAGTGGCTCGGGATCCATATGTGACTAGCAGGTCCATGATGTGCGGTTCATGGCTGTCTGCCGGCTTGGGATTTAGCTGTAAATCAAGCACCAAGGGTGTTGTTCCAGATACAGGAGTCACGGACGGGAAAAGAACCAATTTCACACAGTCCACTTTCTGTAACTATTTTACTTAGAGATTAAATTATTCCTACTCGGTTTTGATAGCCACACCAAGAGAACACATCAAACAAACATTTCGCCAGAAGGCTATATCCTCTGTGCTGAACAGCTCGGCACCCAAGAGAACTGTTTCTGTTATATTCTGTACGTAAATTGACCTGTTGGCGTGCCCATCTGAACTAGCTGCCGTTACCTTATTACACCCTGAGACAAGCTGGTTTGATTAAATGCATGCAAAGCATGGGCTCGCATGCAGTTCAGCACAGTTATTCTCAATAATAAGAATATATACCGTACTTCTATATCTATTTCCCAATCAAATATTCCCCACCTGTTCCGCTGTAATCTCAAGAAAACTAGAGGAAAAGTCCGTCCTCTACTATATTAAGAATATTCCAAAATTAACCATATTTGCATACATATCAGCAAAGGTGCCGTGGACAGTGTGTTGGAGCTGAAGCATTGCTCTGTTTTATATTGTTCCATGGAGACTGCTTTTCCAGCAGAGAAATAGGAAACACAAGTCTTTTCTGGTGTTCGCTGTGTACTGTGTCAGCACCAAAGAGTAGCATAGAATATTCAGTCACTGAACCGCAAAAGAATGAGGTCCGTAAAGTCAATATACGTAACTAACTATAGGCCTTGTATCTCTTGGCGCCAAAAATATATTGTGATGCGTGCATGTTTACTTACTGTGGAATCACAGTGGGCTTTAGAGTGCTTTTGCTAGGTCTACTCCGAACAAAATAATCAGCACACACAGGCGGAGCTCCTCCAGCTGTTGAGCAATACCGAGGATGCTTGTGGTGTGACTCTCTCAAGGGGCGTAGCACCCCTCTCTCCAGGTCACAGTCCCACTATTCCTTAACAGCTTGTACGGCAGGAATTCCCTCGCATCAGGACAGGTTCGGAACCAGGACCAGCTCAGCTCCAATCTGCCACTGATTCTAACTCAGAGGGGTTCTGTCATGAGAGGATATAATCGGATCCTTCTCCAGCACAGCCTCACTGACCCCTCACTCCTGCAGACTCTGCACAAGATGGCCGTGCTTCCTTTTCATGTGTTTCATTTTATATAATCCTACTAAAACATCTTATGGGCATAACACAGTCTCTTAACCATGTTCAAGAACAGCGACATCTTGTGGCCAGTTAACAAAATTAACTATAAAGAAACAAATATATTTACAGCAAGTACAGGGATTATTCAGGTGTGCGTACAAGTATCCTCAATTATACCGCCCTGGTGGGCCGACATACTGTACATCTCACATGCCACCCCACTAGAGGTTGATACCCTCAGCAACCCTTCCTATACAAATTCGTCTTGCGCACAGCACTGTGGAGGTACACCAGCATTAGATCTATTTGTCCTATGCATAGTTCTAGGACCAGACGCGGTGGGCCAACACACATCTCATATAGCACCAAATCTGGCAACCAGCTATGGAGAAAAGATCTCCTGACTGTGACTTTTGTGAGTAGCCCAGCCGAGAAGAGCAGATCTGAAAGTAAATATCCTTGCAGGGGTGACAGAGGAGGGAAATAAGTATCGCAAGCTAATGACAGAAAGATACTGATAGTTTTAGGGGTGCTTGAAGCTGGACACAATGGTGTGGTGCAAGTGTCTGGTTTTGGGAATACCAAACAGGGGGTTAAGTGGTGTGGTGCTTAGATGTAAGTATACTGCCTATATGGGAAAGGGGCACAAGATCACAGTTTGCTTTCTATAGGAAAACTGTAGCTATCATCACATTGGTCATTGTAACTTCTGAGTGTCACTACTGTGGGGGTTGGAGGAGGGCTCTGGAGGTGGCTCGCGATTATCTCCCAGAGTTGAACTTTGCTCTCAGGGTTGAAAACGTTGGGGACTGCTGCTCTAAAGTATAAAGCCTACAAACGCTGCGCGCACCCTACCACGCAGGGTGGCCAGTAATATATGCAATCAGGCTAGCTGTATAAATTAAAAATAAAAATTCCTCTGCTCTTAAGAATAGAGAGGATCTTTAATAGGAGTTAAATTGTCTTTCAACCAGGCAGCAATATTATACTTTTGTCTGTGAGGCCTTTAATCAAAAGACAACAACAATAACTTTTCAATATAGGTGGCAGAATTTCACTATCTGTATGTTATGCTTCTGATCCTCAATTTGACAAAAAAAACTCAACACGCATACTTAATAGCTTTTTAGTAGACATATACAGTGTGTTCTTTATATATCATGCAGTTGGTTAAATTCCATACACTTGTAAGGTTTTTAAAGTGTTAATCCCAAAAAGTCAAGTTTTTACCTTTCCATAAGAGATCAGTCCTATGAAACATCAAGAATGGGGCTTTGGAGCCCCTGTCCTGAATTGAATGGACATGTGCATGCTTGGCCTCCACTCCATTCCGTGTCAATGAGACTGCCAGAAATAGCTAAGTGCAGAGTTCAGAAGCCCCACAGAAAATGATTTAAGTGGTTGCCAAGTACCTTCGATCCATCCAGGATTTGGCTGCAGAGCCCCATTCTCAGGATTCCAAAGCCCCAATCTCGAGATTGTGGCGGGTCCTAGCCATTCAAATCTGCAGCAATCAGAAAGTTTTCCCCTATTGTACATATACAGATAACTTGATTTTTGGGAAATAACCCTTTAATTATTTTATATATATATATTTTATTAGTAATTTGTCCACTATCCTCTTAAACCAGATACATTATGTTACCTGTAAATATATATTGTGCATACTGGTTTGTTAAAATTTCTTTATACATATATCAAACCGATCTCGTTTATCTAAAATTTTTGGCAGAACTGACTAAATATGATAATCCCCAAACAGTAGAGAGTGTATAAAAAAAGGTTTGGAGCTTTGACATAACAGGGCGTGAAATAGTGGTAGGAATGATATATAAATATAAATTATAAATAAGTATTAATATATTAATAAAAATGTTTTGAATAGTGAAAATGTCATGCTTTGGTTCCATAAGGATGTGGGTTATTAAATAAAGTAAGATAACTCACTCATCGCTAGCTTCTTTTTGCTGAGAAATTTCCTGACCCTAAAAAATAGATGATATAGATATTATTTTGCAAATAAAAAGGTTTTTGAAGTTATGTAAAAAAAAAAAGTGCCTGCAGGAAGAATGTGTCGTAATGAACAAAACTGTACAAAATCTACTTGGAGGAATCTTTCAACGTTCTGGTAGGGCAGCAGTGGTGTGGTGCCCTACCAGAAACAGATGATGATCCTTAGAGATAGATGCCCGCGCCATACAGTGAAGTAGGCACCATGATGGGTTGATAGTAGATCAAGAATTAACTCTTGAATATTGAACGACCCAGCCCGTTGGGTGCAACTGCTTGGGTGCAACCAGGATTCATTAAGGTAAAAAGCTTTATGAAGAACTGATAATGTTGATAGAGAAACCATTTAATCTTCTCTCAATACTATGAATCATCCAAAGAAAACAAAAAAAAATTCACCAGCATCGATGCAATTTTTTTTTAATTGGCATCATTAGATGGAGTTAATGTCAAGAACCGGGTGACCGCCCTGTACACATGTCCGGTATGGTGCAATGCGGGACATGGGTGGCGGCGCCCAGAGGACGAGGTTGCCTGACCGTCGACATGCAGGAACTGTGGCACATGACCGCAGGGGGAGGGGTCGAGGTGGGGCCAGCCATGGGAGCTCATGGATAGCTGAGCGGAACGCAGCGGAGACTAATGGGAAAGGTAAGAAGTGAGGAAGCCAACAAGCACACACAGGGGTAAACCGGTACAGGCAGAAGTCAGAAAACCGATTGGGCAATACGGGTACCAAGGGCAGAGACAGAAGGGTAGTCAAGGATCAAGCCAGAGTCAGTACTATAGAACCAAACAACACAGTACCAAATCAACAGGCAAGAGCAACGTGGGGGACAGACCGGATCAGCAACAGGATATAATCTCACAGAGCAGGCATAAGGCACAAGCATGCAAAAACACCAGGGTCAACTAACTCAGCCGAGGGCAGGAGTATAACTGACAAGGATTTGAGCTAACCAAGGCTATAAAAAGCCCTCCCAGATCCAGAAAGAGGCCACAATAATTAACCCCTGGAACGTCAGTCCAAAAGCTACCATAGGATCATGACAGTTCACTTATCAACCTACACAGGGGTCTTCTCAAACAAGAAAGAACAATGTGTGAATCAATATGAGCCAAGTAAAGAGGTCACATCAATGTCGGTGAATCTTTCTTATGTCTCTGTAGGATCCACTGAGGATGAGTTTCCTACACCCTTGATTGTGATGTGCCTATGATTGGAATGGTTTTGGTGAGTGAGTGCAATACCTTTCTGGATAGTACCCAAAATGGCAAATGTATTTTGGCTGTTAATGCTCTTGCATAATTAAATACAGCCGCTATGTTAGTATTTATGGCCATAATTTCTGAATGCCATCAAATTGTTTGCTACTCAGCTCAGGGTAGACCTCATTATTACGTAGTCTATTGAGGAACAAAAGCTTTTTACAATCATCAAAGTCTCTTCTTAGCTAATGCTACTTGACCACTCAATGGTCATTGGAATTAATAAATCTACTCACTTTTTTCTCTAAAACAATGGTTTTAAATACTCCCATACATAGTAGGTGAAAGTAGTCTGAACTTGCTGATTTGAGCATTGAATGGGATCAGGTGATCATTGAATGTATATGGGGGACTTTTCTGGGAAAGATGATATTGGAGAAGAGATGGATCAAGCAATTGGATATTTTATGCCAAAACCTTTTGTTTTCAGGGGAGGTACCATAAGTTGCCGCGAGAGGTGTGCGTCAGTAGCCTTCTACCCTCACCTCATTAAAAAAAAACATGACTGCTCAGCCAATCCAAGTGCTCCTGATCATGGTTGATTTGGGAAAGGTAACTGTCTACTGAATCATAAAAGGTATTAGATCCCCCAGGGTAGAGATGAAGATACAATTTTTTTTACTGTATACTAGACAGTTACTCCTGTAAAATCTAGAGCCGCTCCTTGTACTGTATTTTTTATTACTCCACAATGAGTAAATTCTATAATAGACCGTTCTACAAGAGGTGACCACACTGGACCGCCATGCTCTTTTATTTTGTAGTTTAGGAGAGAACAAAAAGAATATTCCTGTAGGAAAACTGTGGCATATTATCAATTTAATTACAGCAGTTTTTAGCATCATTAAACAAAGAAAAGGATGTAAGGAACAGATTTGCCAATGATAGCCCAGACTATGGCTACTTCAATACCTGACCTTCAATGGTCTATATTGTCTAGTTTGTTAATTATTGCTTACTCTGACAAACTTTCTTACCTTCCCATTATTTATCACCACAGTGTATACTGTCTGATGGAAGATCATATGCATGCCATTTATATTACTTCAAAAGGGTGGCATTGTTGGCCTACAAGATACAAAACCCATATGACATCACATGCACTACCGCTCAATGCCCAATGCAGTATGCCCAATGCGGTATGCCCAATGCGGTATGCCCAATGCGGTATGCCCAAATGAACGAAGTGTAACAAGTACAATGTAAAGGACTCATAATAGATTGGCTATTGTGCAGTCGCAAATCATTGCGTGCACTGTGAGGATTTTTCGGTGCCGATGCATACTCCGAGGCCACATTTCGATTACAAAGGAGCAGCCTCACTCTATTCAAGTATATTGAGTGAGGATGGAAACAGTCTAGTCATAATGTGGCCTGGAGTATGCATTTCGCATGTTAAGATACTGAGTATTTTATCCGACTACGAAGAGATATCATCCAACAATTCAACTTATGTAAAGGTCTTTTTCAAGGACATTAGTCATACAAATATAGCAAATAGAATCTAAAGGTAGTGTACTGTAAGTGGTGGACATGGGGCAGGTTGTTGGAGATTAATTATAAGTACATAAGATATACTGGTATCCATGACAAAAATACAATACAATAAAATGGCACAGTAAGTATATAGGATGATATGGTGTGATAAGAATACAGTTGAGACAATATCATAATTGAAATACATCATAGTATGTAGTCATCGGTCATGTGGGTGAAAGATTTGTTCCTGGAGGTTAAAAGATAGAGGCAAGTGTAGCAAAGTCGGGTATGCTAGGGTTAAATTCTACCTCTACGGGTTCTGATTAGATCACCTGGCTAGCCCTGCATATAACTAGGCTAGCTGTTCTCCTTAGTAAGCTCAGTGAAGCTGACCAGACTGGATGAATCTCGGAGCTGAAGAGATGCAGGAAAGATAAATATCTTGGTACCGTGTTAGCCAGTAGATAGAAAATTATTTAGAATTGCGAGTCCTCGGTGGTTGATACCATTTAATGGATAACTGAAAAGATGGTAACAAATTGCAAGCTTTCGAGACTACACAGGTCTCTTCATCAGGCATAGACTAAAAGAAATTCTGAAGAATCACATATTTATGCACAACACAGCACAGAATTGTCATTATGGGAGTGATAAGTGATAAACAGTTGTGTCCATAAATATAGGAAAGTTCCCAGATTAGGAGCGAATGTTTTGTTGTCCTCTGATTGGGGTCTGGTTCTTTTTTTTCTGTTATCACTCTCCCATAATAACAGTTCTGTGCTGTGTTATGTATAAATATGTGATTCTTCAGAACTTGCTTTAGGCTAGGTTCACACTTGCGTTGTGCAGTCCGTTCAACAAATCCATTAAACGGACTGCACTAACGCAAGTGCCGACTTTGGCACTGCGTTAGCGCAGATGGAGCATCTGCTAGCTCCATCTGCGCTAGCAGTGCGCTAGCAGTGATGGACCCGGAAACGCTGCAGCCCGCTTCTCTGGTCCGTCACTCAATGGCTTACACATCGCTAGGGCACGCCCATTGTGGGCATGTGCTAGCGATGTGTCCGCCATTGAAAGTAATGGCGGCGTTAACGGACTACGTTACACCAAGTTATGCCGCGGTGTAACGTAGTCCGTTAAACGGGTTCACACAACGCAGTGTGAACCCACCATTAGTCTTTGCCTGATGAAGAGACCTGTGTAGTCTCGAAAGCTTGCAATTTGTTACCATCTTTTCAGTTAGTCATTAAAAGGTATCAACCGCTGAGGAGCTGAAGAGAGAGACAGGCCAGAATCCCTCTCTGAGAAGAGTCGTGTGCAGAGAACTGCTGGTACCAGTGGTTATCAGCAATAGCCGTTTTGTTTGACCGAGCTGGGGCTAGCTCAGTCGTCTGAGTAGCCAGGGTCTGTTCTGTTTAGTTAGCACCTGGACAAGGCCAGGAAATTATGTTTGAGTTTGTTTTAGTGCTGTGCAACCTGTGGAAAGCAATAAAAACTACATGTGTTTGGATCAAAGCTGTATTGCTGTGTGAACGCTACCTAAGACCTAATGCCTGCTAGAGCAAGGGAATCCCTACATTGGTAAATTGTATGTTGTAACTATGAGACTATGAAGGGCTGCAAGTGTAGTAAAGGAAGAAAAACAGACATGGAAGGAAAGAAGGAAGGAAGATAAATTAAAAATGGAGTGGGAAAAAGATAGAAAATATTTGTATGACTGACTATGTAGGGCAGGGAATTGGAAAAAGTACAGCATAAATATATATGGGAAAATAGTAATATGAACATGTATATAACCTGTAGAGTGTACAGGTGAATACACTGATATACAGTAGGTATATGTGTGCCAAGAAACAGCATGCACAATCGAAAAGACTTAGAAGGATATGTAGTATGCAGTGGTATGTAGTAGCATGTAGCAGCAATGTCTATACATACAGTGTATGCCTATGTAAACATATAACAATAATTTTTATTTCTATAGCGCCAACATATTTCGCAGCGCTTTACATTTCAAAGTGATACACATTGGAGGCCAGAGGGATGTATGCAGAGGGAATGGAGAGCCAAAACAGTTGAAACATACCTGTGGAGGATGGGAGCCGGACTAGCTGGTGTCCAAGTTGTTACAGTACTAAGCCGCATTGCATGTGGAATCCAAAAGATACCGGTATATGAAGGAGCAGGGATGGGCAGCTGGAAAGTGGCGCATGGGCTGGAATTGTGACGCACGCAATGTGATAGATTAGAATGCACAGGTGTCATGCCACTTTCTGGCTGCATGCCCCTTCTTCCTTTCCACTTTTCTCATCTTTACATGACTACACCTTCCTATAATAGGCTTTCTGCCCTCATATAGCCTCATATTTATATTCACCTTTAATCTCATTCTATTGCATTGTTATGCCATTTAAACCAGTCTTTTGATTATACATAAATGTAATTGATCCCAGAAAACCTGCCTTCCCCAGTTACATGTGCAACCTGTTTACATTTAATCTGTTTGTTATATTGAATGACAGATATCCTTGAAAAATACCTTTGCATAGGTTGAAATGTCAGACAATATCTGTTCTTCCTGTTGTCGGATCAAATAAATTTCCAATACTTAAAGCATAATCAAGTGTACTCTTCTACTTTTATGCTGTCTCAACAGTGGTGACAGCCTTACTCCCTCATTTCTCTAAGTATATATATGCACCCACACAGAGATTAATTCTTGTTTATTTTTCACTGTAGCACACAGAGAGAAGCTACAGTGGTATTGAAGACATTATAAAGCACTACTGAACTGTGTAGCTGTGAATCCAGCTCTTATGTAAGGCAAAACAGTTGTTTGAAGCTGCAGCTCCATCTGCCTATGCCTGCTTGATTCTCGTTGTGTAGCGAACTCCTCACTCCTCCTCCTTCCTCTTTCCATATAATCTATAATATAACGCTGGGAGCGTCACTCTGTCCGAAGCTTTTATAGACTCCGCAGGCGCAAGCGCCGGCGCAGTCTGGCCCCCACAGAGTGACGCTCCCAGGAGATCGCGGTATGCGTAAGCACTGAACGCATACCGCGATCTCCACCGGAGAGTCAGGGACCGCCAGGAGGGTAAGTATATTCACCTTTCCAGCGCTGCGTGCGGCTCCGTCTCCCGGCTCCTCTGCTGTGACAGTTCAGAGGGCGCGATGACGCGCTTAATGCGCGCCGGCGCCGCCCTCTGACTTACCAGTCACAGGCAGAGGAGCCGGAGTGTGTCTTCAAGAAAATGGCGCCGGAAAGCGCGGACTGCGCAGGCGCCGATTCCTGCTGCTGGAATCGGCGCCTGCGCAGTCCGCGCTTTCCGGCGCCATTTTCTTGAAGACACACCTGCAGTGGAGCCGGACGATAGGTGAGTATGGTATATTTTTTTTTTATATGGCAGCAGCATACGGGGGCATACACACTGGAGCGTCTTATGGGGGGCATATAATACAATGGTGGCGCAGGATGGGAGCAGCACATGACAGAACGGGGGCAGGATGGCAGCAGCACATGACAGAACGGGCGCAGGATGGCAGCAGTACATGACAGAACGGGCGCAGGATGGCAGCAGCACATGACAGAACGGGCGCAGGATGGCAGAAGCACATGACAGAACGGGCGCAGGATGGCAGCAGCACATGACAGAACGGGCGCAGAATGGCAGCAGCACATGACAGAACGGGCGCAGGATGAGAGCAGCACATGACAGAACGGGCACAGGATGTCAGCAGCACATGACAGAACGGGCGCAGGATGGGAGCAGCACATGACAGAACAGGGGAGCAGGATGGGAGCAGCACATAACAGAACGGGCGCAGGATGGCAGCAGCACATGACAGAACGGGCGCAGGATGGGAGCAACACATGACAGAACGGGCGCAGGATGGCAGCAGCACATGACAGAACGGGCGCAGGATGGGAGCAGCACATGACAGAACAGGGGAGCAGGATGGGAACAGCACATGACAGAACGGGGGCGCAGGATGGGAGCAGCACATGACAGAACGGGCGCAGGATGGGAGCAGCACATGACAGAACGGGCGCAGGATGGCAGCAGCACATGACAGAACGGGCGCAGGATGGGAGCAGCACATGACAGAACAGGGGAGCAGGATGGGAACAGCACATGACAGAACGGGGGCGCAGGATGGGAACAGCACATGACAGAATGGGGGCGCAGGATGGGAGCAGCACATGACAGAACGGGGGCGCAGGATGGGAGCAGCACATGACAGAACGGAGGCGCAGGATGGGAGCACCACATGACAGAACGGGGCGCAGGATGGGTGCAGCACATGACAGGATGGGAGCAGCAAATGACAGAATGGAGGCGCAGGATGGGAGCAGCACATGACAGAACGGGCGCAGGATGGCAGCAGCACATGACAGAACGGGCGCAGGATGGCAGAAGCACATGACAGAACGGGCGCAGGATGGGAGCAGCACATGACAGAACAGGGGAGCAGGATGGGAGCAGCACATGACAGAACGGGGGCGCAGGATGGGAGCAGCACATGACAGAACGGGGGCGCAGGATGGGAGCAGCACATGACAGAACGGGGGCGCAGGATGGGAGCAGCACATGACAGGATGGGAGCAGCAAATGACAGAATGGAGGCGCAGGATGGGAGCAGCACATGATAGAACGGGGGCGCAGGATGGGAGCAGCACATGGCAGAACGGGGGCGCAGGATGGGAGCAGCACATGACAGGATGGGGATGCAGGATGGAGCAGCACATGACAGAATGGGGGCGCAGGATGGAGCAGCACATGACAGGATGGGGACGCAGGATGGAGCAGCACATACCAGGATGGAGACCATATACCAATATAAATGCTCGCCACCCAGGCGTAGAACGGGTTCAATAGCTAGTATTATATAATGGGAGGTGCAACCTGATACCTCACTGTGTTGGCAGTCTGTATTGCTTTGACCAAATAGGATATGAGCTGTTTTTGCAGAGTGGATGGTGAGTTCAGAATACAGAAGGAGTGTAAGAAGTGGCTCTTAAGTGTAGAAGAGAGCTTTCTTTTCTATTATAAGGTATACAGATATATTTTTACAAAGTTTCATATATTCTCTTGTAATGTTTTTTTAAACAACAAGGAAGACTGAAGACACAGCAGCAGACTAGGATCCAGTAGGCACTTTATCTACAGGCTCATTCAGATGTCATTGATTTTTGATCAGTGTTTATATGCCAAAACCAGGGGTGGAACATACAGAAAAAAATCTATAATTGAAAGATTGACACCTGTTCTGTGTTTTGGAGACACTCCTGGTTTTGGCATACAAACAGTGATGAAAAATTACTGACGTGTACATGAGCCCTTACTCTCTGTGGCACCATAAGCCTAAAGACACACAAGTGTATATTCGCTCATATAGGTCAATTATGCAAATCACACTCTGATCAAACTCTAATCAGAGTTTATTCAGAGTTTGATCCGATTCTCTTGGATGAGGAGAAGATGGAGAAAAAAATTCTCCACCTTCTTGACTTTGTCAGTCCGTGAAAATCAGACCACATTTGGATGTCATCCAACTGCAGTCCAATGCATGACACCAATATCAGGTCTCGTAAACCCTTAGTTCAGTTGATACAGGGGCTCTAGCGCTATAATGCATTTACCTGTACTGCAGCGCTCTACAGTTTAGTCCCTTAAAAGTGAATTGGACTCAGCTGAATTATAAGGCTCAGACACTACAAATTGTACTCGCTAATAAGACATAGCTCATTCAATCAACTGATTGTTCGGGCTGCCAGGAATCAGAATGTGACTCATCTGATATTCATGATGAAGATAGGCCATCAATAATAAAGTCTACGTAAACCCCCTTTAAAATATGCATTAATAAAAACATGAAGGCAAATCGCATTAAAAAGAGTAATACAGTGTGTCCGTAAAGTCATGGTGCACTTTTATAGTTTACATTTTGGCACCCTTTCTCTGGCCCAATCATATCAAACCTGTTCATGAGGAGAGATAACAAGAACCAATCAAACAACACAAACTCATTTAAGCTGTTGCTGAGCCCCCAGTCAGATTAACCCCTGATAAACTGAACTCTGATTAATACACTGCTAGGTCTGTGACATCATGCAACCACAAGCTTATGCTATCGTTTGGATGTGTGTAGGGCAACAAATGGAGCTCACATCAAACTGCACTGAAAGGGTATGAAACTGGGAGAGTTTTTCTTTTATTTGGAGCAGATTTCACATTTCTATCTTTTTTTGTTGCTTTCCAGCGACTGGTCAAAAGTGCACCATGACTTTACGGACACACTGTATATACGTTTTGACAGTTAGTCCAAAATGATGTGACACTCAAATTTTCAGGAAAAGTGAGGAAAAACATTTACCATAGAGATGTATTGAAGAAGAACTGCAGTTCTCTGGTAATGCTGAGCTGTCCAAATATTGATTTCCAAATGCAATGATAAGCAGATCAATGATTTCTTCTTTCTGTATGTAAAAAAAGCATAAAGTCAAATAAGAATATCTATTTTATGGCATGTTCTCAAAGACCATACTATGGAAACACTGGGGAGTGCAGTTTGCATAAAAAAAAAACCCAAACAAACAATTTTTCATGACTGGTACCACCTTTATTAGTGTATGTGTTACACACTTTCTGAGCTTTCTCTGTCAACATCCTTCCTGCCACATTCAGACTTGACAGTATCCAGCCTCGCTCAATATACTTGTTTGGAGTGAGACTGTATGCAGTCTAGTTGGCATGTGACTGCATGTGTGCAAATCATTTACTTGCTGTCATGGCTCTCAGCCCCAGAGAATCCTCACAGAGTGTATTTGCAATCAGAGATCTTAAAAAGTCACGAAGAATTTATGTAACGAGTACACTGAAAAAATGGAGTAGGTAATGTCCCTGCTCTACAACTATGAGCACGGGCTGCAAAGTGAATCTCGTCTGTTAAGCAGTATGGAATTTCTACTACATCTGACATTTGTGCCCGATCCCGACACTTGGAGGTGGAGGATCAGGGTGTTTAATATGGACAGCTGCGTGTTCTTAGTTTGTTACATTATATATGAGGAGAAATATTTATGGCCACTGAAGTCATTCATGGGCTTACCTCAAAGGAAAAGGTATTACTTACTGAAAAGGTATTTACTCATTTATGTGAGGCTAATATGATATAACAGTGGACCTCACACGCCACTAGGAAATGTGTCTCGCTGTCACTGCAGTAAATGTAATTATTAGGACGGCTCTGATTCACACAGCCATCACATGGTAACCGGCTCAATGTCAGTGACGACGCAGGAATTCCTCTGGCACTCCAAGGACTATCTGCGTGGTTCTCTGATTAGCAAATCTAAGCTTAAATGGATATTATACTAAACAAGGTCAACAAAAATGGTTTCCAGAGACAATACTCATGTCCAGAAGGCAAAACCATTTCTAGACCTAGTTCCCACACCTCCCTAATGTTTAAGTCTAAAAGTTAAAATAAAAATGCTCCTTAAACTTTAATTCTTTAAAGAGGACCTGTCATCAAATCAAAAAGGGAAAGTTGTATTCCCACCATTTCCCTGTGTATTTTACTTTTTTCTTTTTTTTAATCTGCCATATGGTTCTAGAGATATGGACTTTTTTTATCCATTGCCATTTTGCATGCTCTTTATGAGGAGGCGTGGCTTACAGGTCTAATTATGCAGATCATACATTAGACACGCCCCCACAAATCCTTAGAGCCACGCCCCCTTAGTAAAGATCATGAAAAATTTGCACTAAATGCAAAGCCCCATATCTCTGGAGACGTATGGCAGATTTTAGAAAAGATAAAACAAATAGAATACTCAGGGGAACAGCAAGAATAAACTATAAGCAAAGACTGACCACTTTTGACTTGGTGACAAGTCCTCTTTAAAGGGACTGTATGCAATTTAGACAATTTCTTCAAAGGTCGTAAGTGTAAGAAATGTTACAAAAACTTTCTAAAATACTTACTCTGAGCATTCTTTTCTTGCCCCCCTAATGCTGTTGGGTCTGTGTTCTCAGGAGGTCTCGCGGATATTGCATTAGACAAAGCAAGGTCCTACTGTCGGCCAGGAAAATACCTTTAAAGTGAACCTGTCAGCAAAATTTACCCCATAAGCCAATTGCACCACACGTCTGTTCTTTTTTTACCGATTCCTAACATTCCCGTTGTTTAGATAAAGTTCCTATTACTATGTCAAAATCACCATTTAATATTGTGGTGCCAAATATACTAATGACTGAGGAGTCCCAGCATGTCTTGCCCATCTTTTTATGGGACCTGTTGCGATTTGATTTGCATGTGATTTGACATGCATTTTTTTTTATTTTAGCACAACAGACTTTTACATATATGACAATTCGAAATATACTATTTTTTAACGTTTATGTTTTTTTCAAACACTTCTAAAATGTCTGCTAGCCCTAATCCTCTGCTGGCAGCTGCATGCACCAATGTTTCCCTAAGCATTGTCCTTCTGTGCCCTGCCTCCGACATATAAAGGATTTTAAAATAGAAAGGGTAAGCGCAGGTCATAGCAGTATATAATGTTGTACTGACATATTGTATTATGTAAAAATAGTAGTAGTTTACAGGTCTGGAGTCTGGAGCTCCATGCTCTGCTCTCAGGTCAGTGCAGGAGATGTTAAAATACTGACCAAATACTGAACGTGTGAACGCGGCTTTAGTTAGAGCTTGTTCACAATCACTCATTAACGTTTTTGCTGCATTTTTTAAGGTTAAAAAACACTGTACTTTATAGTACCAACAAAGTGAATTACATTTCAGAAATTTCATGCACATGCGGCTTATTTCTTTTCTTGCAGATTTGAACCTATTAAAGCGTTTTTACCAAAATCTGCAGTATGTCAATTCTTTCTGCATTTTTGTAGCATTTTCCCCATTCAAATGAATAAGGGAAAAATGCGCTTAAAAACTAATAAAGATGCACATATAAACAACAAAAAAAACATGGTGCTAGCGGGGATCTCACCGGATCTCACTGCAGCTCAACCCGGCTGGGAACGGAGCCTCAGTGACCGGAGGTAACCTCTATGGCGTCACTGACTGCGTTCTCAGCAGCTCATTCACCAGTGGTTCTCAGCCTGGATTATCGCATTTTGGCACCGTCCAGGTTGAAAACTAATTATCCCCCAGACATGGATTACGGCATGGGACAGAATAACTGAGAAATGATGGATATTGTTGTGTTTTTTTGTTTTATTACAGGAGAACAAGGGCTTCGGTGGAAAAGGCGTTAGGTGAGTATAGCTGTGTTTGCTATTTTAAAATAAAAAAGTAAAACTGTTTTGTTTTATTTCTAATAAAAGACTTTATTCTTGCTGTGTCTTTATTTACCATGCAACTATAGGATTAGTAATTGATAGATGTCTTATAGACGCCTCTCCATTACTAAGCCATGGGCTTGATGTCACCTGACAATACAAAGGTGACATCAACCCCACTAATATGAACCGCACTTGCCACTGCTACAGGGCTAGTGGGAAGAGCCGGGAAAAGCGCTAGAATTGGCGCATCTAATAGATGCGCCTTTTCTGTGCAGCTGAGGGTTGCTATTTTTAGGCTGGGGGGTCAATATCCATAACCAATTACCAGCCTGAGAATACCAGCCCCCCAGCTGTGAGCTTTAGCAACACTGGTTGTCAAAAATGGGGGGACCACAGGCCGTTTTTTTCTTATTCAAATAATTTTTTAAAAAGCGTGGAGACCCTACTATTCTTGATAACCAACCTTGCTGAAGCTGACAGTTGAGGGTTGCAGCTCCCAGCTGTGAGTTTTGCCTGGCTGGTTATAGAAAATACAGGGGAATCCACAGCATTTTTTCATTTATTTTTTTATAGTGCAGGCAGCGGCTGATGAATAACCCCATCAGCCTTTCCTGCTGTCACTGTTATTAGCAGCAGCAAGGGTAGACTTCTTCCCCGGCACCGATGCAAGTCACATGGATGACATAATGTGTGTTATGCGTATGCACATGTGCAAAATGTTTTGTGGCCCATGCTGACATTAAAAAACAGACATGTCAGCGTGTTTTGCCCACAGACACACTGACATGTGCACAGACCCATTCACTTGAATAGGCAAATAGCGCTCCGTTCCTCCCGAGTCTCCCGTATGGCTAAGCAGTACTGTACAGCCACATATAGGGTATTGCCACGTTCAGTGGAAATTGTGGGACAAATTTTGATGCCTCTTTTACCCACTTCTTGTATAAAATCTTTGGCTAAAAGTTTGGCGGTAAAAATGTAGTTATTTTGTCTTCACTGCCCAATGGTATAAAATTCGGTAACACCCACGGTGTCAATATGATTACTGCACCCCTAGATGAATTCATTGAGAGGTGTAGTTCATAAAATGGGGTCTCTTACAGGTTGTTCTGCTGTTCTGGCACTTCATGGGCTCTCCCAGGGGGCATGGCACCTGCAAACCATAACAGTAAAATCTGGCGCTCCTTGCTTTCTGAGCTTTGCACTGTGCCTGAAAAATATTTCCTGATTACATGTAGGGTATTGGCACACTCAGGAAAAAATGGACCTCAGTATGATGTAAAAAAAAATTCCTATTAGCCCTTAGAAAAATTTAAAACTTTGGGCTAAAACAACATTTTAGAGGTAAAAATGTAATTTATTCTTTCTTCACCGCTCAGTGGTTCATATATAGGGAGTTTCTGTTGTTCTGGCACCTCAGGGGCTCTGCCAATGTGACATGGCACCCTCAAACCATTACTGCAAAATCTGAACTCCAATATGACGCCTCTTCCCTTCTGAGCTTTGCACTGTGCCTCAAAAGTAGTATTCCCGTACATATGGGGTATCAATGTACTGAAGAGAAATTTCACAAATCTTGGGGTCCAATTTCTCCTACTACCCTTGGTAAATCAAAAAAATGGGTGTGAAGAGAAAAAAAATATGGAAAAAATATTATTTGTTTATTTTTATGGCTCAACGTTATAAACTTCTGTGAAGCACTTGGGGGTTCAAAGTACTCACCACACATCTAGATAAGTTCCTTGGGGGGGTCTAGTTTCCAAAATGGTGTCACTTGTGGGGGGTTTCCACTGATAAGGCACATCAGGGGCTCTCCAAACGCGACATGGCGTCCGATCTCAATTCCAGCCAATTTTGCGTTGAAAAAGTCAAACGGCGCTCCTTCTCTTCCAAGCTCTGCGGTGCGCCCAAACAGTGGTTTACCCTCACATATGGGGTATCAGCGTACTCCGTACAAATTGCACAACAACTTTTGTCGTACAATTTCTCCTGTTACCCTTGGTAAAATAAAACAAATTGGATCTGAAGTAAATTTTTTGTGAAAAAAAGTTAAACGTTAATTTTTTTTTAAACATTCCAAAAATTCCTATGAAGCACCTGAACGGGTAATAAACTTTTTGAATATGGTTTTGAGCACCTTGAGGGGTGCAGTTTTTAGAATGGTGTCGCTATTGGGTATTTTCTGTCATAGAGACCCCTCAAAGTGACTTCAAATCTTATGTGGTTTCTAAAAAAAAATGTAAAAATGAGAAATTGCTGTTTAACTTTTAAGGGTGCGTGTCCACGGGCCGGATTACATCCGGATTAGCTGCGGATTGAACGCTGCGTACAACCGCAACATTCAATCTGCAGCTTCCAGATGTTACAGCATAGTGGAGGGGATTTTATGAAATCCTGTCTCCATTATGCGTGTGAACACGCATCCAGCGGCCTTGCGTTTCCGGACATGCGGCGCGTCTTTAGAACGCAGCATGTCCGTTTACCTTGTGGCGACGCTGCGTCGCTGCAAGGTAAATCACAGGGCCCTATGTATGGGGTGCGGAGATTCCGGATGTGTGTAATGAACACATCCGGAATCACTGCTCGTTCAAAAGGTGGAGGCGCTTTGGGCGGAGCGAGTTTCCCGCTCCTTCCAAAGCGCTGGCAATCCGCAATGTGGAACCTTACCCTAAGGCTACTTTCACACTAGCGTTTTCTGCAATCCGTCACAATGCGTCGTTTTGCAGAAAAAACGCATCCTGCAAAAGTGCTTGCAGGATGCGTTTTTTCCCCATAGACTTGTATTGACGACGCATTTGCGACGGATTGCCACACGTCGCATCCGTCGAGCGACGGATGCGTCGTGCTTCTGCGGACCATCGGGAGCAAAAAACGCTACATGTAACGTTTTTTGCTCCTGACGGACCGCTTTTTCCGACCGCACATGCGCGGCCGGAACTCCGCTCCCACCTCCCCGCACCTTACAATGGGGCAGCGGATGCGCCGGAGAAATGCATCCGCTGCCTCTATTGTGCAATGCGCTAAACGCTAGCATCGGAATCTCTCCCCGACGCATTGCGACGGGGAGATTCCGACGCTAGTGTGAAAGTAGCCTAACCCTTATAACTTCCTAACAAAATAAAACTTTGGTTCCAAAATTGTACTGATGTAAAGTAGACATGTGGGAAATGTTACTTAAGTATTTTGTGTGACATATCTCTGTGATTTAAGGGCATGAAAATTCAAAGTGGGAAAAATGCAAAGTTTTCGCCAAATTTCCATTTTTTGCACAAATAAACGCAAGTTATATCAAGGAAATTTTACCACTAGTATGAAGTGCAATATGTCACGAGAAAACAGTCTCAGAATCACCAGGATCCATGAAAGCATTCCAGAATTAATACCTCATAAAGGGATAGTGATTAGAATTGTAAAAATTGACCCGGTCATTAACTTGGAAACCACCTTCGGGGTTAACATAAATAAACACCTGAAATAGATCACTCTGTTTGTAATGAATCTATATAATATTTAGTTTCACTTTTTGCATTGAAGAACTGAAATAAATTAACTTTTTGATGATATTGTAATTATGTGAGAACCACTTGTAGATAACCGCAAGTTATATAATTAGTGCCGTGTGTGTAGTTTTTTTTATTGTACTTGTAATAAATAAATGAAAAAACGAAGTGGAGTCCATCCTATTTGTGATAACCAGCCAAGGTAAAGCAGACAGTCTATGTTATCAGACTGGGAATGTCTCTGGTTATTGGGTACTTCCCAGCATAAAAATACCAGCCCGCAGCCGCCTCAGAACTGGTGCCTTCATTAGATGTGCCAATTCTGCCTCTTAGCTCGGCTCTTCCTGATTGTTCTGTTGTAGTGCCAATTGGGTTAATCTTTGATGGGGTTGATGACAGCTGTGATTTGTCAAAAGATCCAGAAAATTACATCTGGCCATCACAGGAAATTCAGTAATTGGGACAAGTGATGTGAAGATCTAAAAAAAAAACACACCTCCACAAAAAGCAACAAAATGGCACATCTGGAAAAGCTGCTTGCCTTATTCAAGAAAGGCCCAAATTGTGGGATAACAGGGATGCTGGCTATGTGGACCATAGTCGCTGGTAGGCATTGTGGGTGTATATATGCATGCAGCCAACAGTAGCCTCAATTTGGTGACAGCTCACAACATATTCAGTCAATCATAATGTACTGTATTTACTTAAATCACCTCGACGCTATGTGCCCACGTTGCAGAAATGCCTCGGAAATGTCCGCAGCATGCGTTTTCCTGCAAAAACACAAACGTTTTGCAAGCGTTTTTAGCTTGCAGAATGCTTGTGTTTTCCAAGCGATTTGAAGCATCGCTTGGAAAAGTGATTGACAGGTTGGTCACACTTGTCAAGCATAGTGCTTGACAAGTGTGACCAAATTTTTACTATTGATGCTGCCTATGCAGCATCAATAGTAAAAGTTAGAATGTTAGAAATAATTTAAAAAAATTAAAAATATGGTTATTCTCACCTTCAGACGGCCCCCGATCTCCTCAGCGGTGCCCTTGGTATTTTTTATTCCCAGGGATGTTTTGCGCAAAGGACCTTTGTGACATCACGGTCGCGTGACAGCGACGTCATCCCAGGTGATTCGCGCATGCGTATTTTTGCAGTATGTGGCTGCTGACGCACATCGTAGATTTTTTGTGGCGGCAAATTTCTGCCGCCATACGCATGCAGATGCATGCGGAAGGAGTGCGCCAAATAAACACATTACAGTCTATAGGAACGCATGCGTACGCATGCGTTCTTATGAGTAAACATGTCTAGGAACTTGTTTTAAGCCACACCCCAAACAAACCTTATAAAGAAGGTGTGGGCAGTGGAAGTCCATTACTCCCAAGACTCTGGAAGCAGTACAAGCATTGCAGCATCAAGTTTGGAAGACTATCAAAATGTAAGTATACAAGCTATATGTCTGCCTGTCAGTTTTTCTCCCTGCAGTCTGTAATCATTTCTGTCTCTCTTGCAGCATTCCTCATCATGTCCTCCAGAGCTCACACACCGGACAGGAGACTGAAGTGAGTACATTTGCTTCTGTTTGGTAAGTATTCACTGTTACTCTTACACATGTGGCAAAATATTTATTTTTATTTTTACAGAACCCTTCCAGGCCCAAGCTCTGGTGGCAAGATGGCGTGTAAGTATAATTGACTGCTTTTATTTATTCTTGACTGTTGTTGGTATTCTTGACTGTTTTTATTTATTCTTGACTGCTTTTGGGACTCTTGACTTTTTTTTTTTTTACTTTTTTGTTTTAAGTGTTTTATCTTTCCAACATTAATGTATTTTTTTCATTTCTAGGTTCCATAATGGGAGGAGGACTTGATAGACAATGACCTCCTCATCACCTTGGTGCAGGAGCGAGTTGCGTTGTGGGACACCCGGGAGCAGGAGCACTCGGACGTTGTGGTGATTCAGCGGCTGTGGAATGAGGTGGCCCAAGCACTGATGGATGACTGAGACAATGCCACGTCACGAGTCAGAAAGACTTTTCGTAAGCATTGCAGTGTGGTCTGATGCAGCAGTGAACCTGAAGGCCGGGATCACACAACCATGTGTGATGCAATAAACTCCTGCGAGTTTCTCGCATCACACACAGTTGTGTGATCCTGGCCTAAAGTGTGCAATGTTTAGCTATTTTTTTTCCCTATTCACAGTGATCAAAGTCAAAACCCGTTGGCGTTCGATGAAGGATTGCTTCAACAAGGACCTGAGACAGGAGATCCAAGTTCGCAGTGGTGCTGCAGCAAGGATAGGGAAATACAAGTACCACCGGCTGCTGGGTTTCCTGAGGCCTGTGCTTGCTCAGAGAACGTAAGTATTTTTGTGTTGTATTCCATTATGTTGTATTCACTAATCTGAATTTTTCTATTCCAGAGGAGTTGGCGCTTTTACAATTGTTATTTTTTTACAGTAATGTTTTACTTTTCTTTTCTTTTCACAGAACCTGTATCAGCACCCTCGAACCTGGATCGTCCTCTGGAGCGGTCACTCATCAAACTGCCACGGACCAGTCCCAGCCATCCACCAGCGAAGCAGCAAGTGGGCCGGCGTCACAGGCTGGAGAACAGGCAGCTGGTCCTTCAGGTGTTTCCCTGTCCTAGTCCTTTGCCTCTTTTTTTGGGCTCTACCCGCCAGCGGCAGAAGGCCTCAGACAGGTCACTCATGCCCGAGTTTATTCACTTGAGCTCGGTCTTCCAGAATGGCTTAAAGGCGCTGGGAGATAGACTGGAAAGTGGTCTGACCCATATTAACACACTTTTCCAGGATGTCAACCAATGCCTTAACCATCTTGAAGTCGACCTCCAGAGACCAGCACACCATTTTTTTAATCAAATAGACCAGGGCATGTCAGAACACATTACGCCTGAACTCCAGCTCAACGTGATGCAGGCCTGCAACGCTGCTTACGTTCACGCTATGCAGCACACTCGATACTTCCACCAGACACAGGTGGAATTTCCACTGGTGCCACCCATTACACACTTAACATCAATACCGAGTTCTGCTGCATACCACTGCACGGACACCACCATGCCCAGTCCTGCCGCACACCACTACACCGCCACCACCATGCCGGGTGCTGCTGCAATCCACTCAACCACCACTATGCCGAGTCCTTCTCCTGCACGGCTGACTACCGCCACCATCAGTAGGCCGCCAGAAGATCCTGCACAGCTGACCACTGCCACCACCAGTAGGCCACCTGAAGAACCTGCACGGCTGTCCACCGCCACCACTACTAGGCCTTCAGAAGAATCTGCACGGCTGTCCACCGCCACCACCAGGCCGGGTCCAGTTCATACACGCCCTGCTGACCCCACCACTCCCAAGGAGACACAAAAAAGGAGGATGTCGCATAAAACTGGACTGAAAGCAAAAAGGACTAAAGGCAGTAAAAGTGTTATACTACCTCCACCCTCACCGCCCAATATGTCTGTGTTGTCCAGTTTTTGTCTCCCTTCCAATGTGTCTCTCCCATCCCATGCTTCCACTCCTAACGTGTATACTTCCATCCTTTACCTCCCAGACCCCACAAGTTTAGTTACTCCTTCCCCTGGAACCCCTTTCTTCACCCACCTGTAGCCAATCCTCCCAGCTTCACACCCCCAGGTCCATAACATTTACCCCTCATTGGTTGGTAAAAGTTATTTTTTTTTTTTGTAAATAAATTTGTGTTGTTTTCCCCCAATCACTGCTTGATCTTTGCCTCTTTCATCGACGGCAACACACACCGTGCACTGTCAACACACATGTCACCGTGTACACACACTGTGGTTTTGCCACCTCATAGCTCCATGACACACAATCTACTGCTCTTTTTTATTTGCTTTACACAAAAAGCTTTGCTTTTGTGTGTGCAATGGTACTATGAGGTGGCAAAAATGCAATGAGGACTGAAAATCCTCAAAAAATATATATTATTACTGCAAAAAAGATCAGGGGTCAACAATGCTCACCTGCGCAGGTGTCAGCACTAGTGCACTCAGGATGCAGTGTTTTCTGCATCCTGAGTGCACTAGTTCTGACACACAAGCAGGTGAGTAAAGATATGAGGTGGATTAGCTCCATCATCTCTTCAGTCTGCATTAATATATAGAAATGCAGACTGAAGAGACGATGGAGCTAATCCAATGTCACCTACCATAGCGCTGACCTCAGAGAGAAGAGGTGTAGTGTAAAACATGGGTTACATAACCCAATTTGGTTATAATCCAATCCCTGTCTCATGCAATGGATCCCAATTGTATCTCAATCCAAGCGGATTTTATAAAAAACTGTTGTTGTGAACCGGTGATCACCTTATTAAACTTTAAAAAAAATATTCTAATATAGAGGGCACTTGGAACAGATGTTTAACTAGAGGTCTTTTATTGTCAGCAAACATTAAAATACATTTTAATAATTACAGGTACATAACAATACACAAGACTACAAGAACACTAAACCATGTCATCTTGCCAGGACAGACATCCACTCTCTGAAACAAAGTAGTACACAAATGTATGCCTCATTTGGGCAAATTCAACTGTTGTCCTGAGAGGGTTATGATAGTAATCTGGAAATGGGTTACAAACAGGCTCATCAAGTTCAATGTTGGGTCTCTCTTTAGCCATTATATAGTTGTGCAGAACCACACACACTTTGACCACCTTATCGACTCAATTTTCAGATGAATGGCTGTCCCTAAAATGCGCCATTTTGAGACAAGGATGCCAAAGGCACACTCAACATTTCTTCGTGCCCTGGTCAGTTTGTAATTAAAAATCCTTTTTGTGTGGTTCAAGTCCTGGCTGGAGTATGGTTTCAGGAGGTTTCCACGCATCTGAAAGGTCTCATCCCCAACCACAACAAATGGCATTGGCAAGCCTTGAGCGTTGGGAAGAGGTTGTGGCAGGGGGAAATTAAAATGATTCCCATACAACCGTTGGCCCATGTCCGAGTTTTAAGATGTCTGGGAGTTATTATTACCACGGCCAAAAGATCTAATGTCCATGGCGACAAACCTACAGTCCGCAGCTGTAATTGCCATGAGAACTATGGAAAAATATTTTTTTACAATTAAATTACTCGGATTCAGTTCCAGCCGGTTTGGTAATCCTGATATGTTTTCCATCTACTGCTCCCAAACAGTTGGGGAAATTGCAAACTTCAAAAAATTGGTCTGCTGTTTGCTGCCAGATTTCCGTGGTCGGTAGGGGGATAAATTCCGCACAGAGAACATCCCACAAAGCCCGGCAGGTGTATGCGATAATCCCAGAGTGTGTGGAAATTCCTATCCGGAACTGGAAATGGAGCGATGATAGGTTCTCTCGATTAGCCAGGAATCTGCCGAAAAGAGAAAGAAAAAACTAAATCAGAAGAATAATTTTTATGACTGGGGTTTTGCAAAACAGAGAAAGAAAGAAAAAAAAAAGAGAAAGAACGGCTTTTAGAACAATAATATTTAGGACAGTATTTAAGCAAAACAAAAAAAGGGAACAAAATTAAGTACATTGCAGAACAATAATAATTATGTCAGGCGTCAATGTTTAAATATTACGTACCTTAGTGTCACCAGCAGACGTTCCTCAGCAGTAATCGCTCTACGGAGCTGGGTGTCCTGCCTGCTGATGGTTCCTTGTACACGGTTCCATAAAGCTGTCTTGAGACATCCTCGGGTACTCGAAATATTTCTCTGGGTTTTCACGGAGCTCACTGAATAAGGAGTTGTAGGCTCCACGGCTCTGTTCAAGAATCGGGTGCTGCCAAAAGCGCCGACGCCGTCTTCTCTGTTTTTCTCTTTTCCGCATTTGCTCACAAGCAAATGCAAAGGAAAGAGACAAGTTGACATCCAAATCCAAATTCCGATAGTAACTCTCCATGCGAAAATTCATCTTGACACAGGATACAGGAGCAAAATGTGAGGATTTCATATGTACAAGGGATTATATAGAGAAGTCCCATGTGCCACGCCCATATGGCGTGGCTTGTTTCAAGGAAATTCTTCTTGAAAATTTTTCTCCTATCAAACGCTTGCGCATAAAAAACGCGAACGCATGCAAAAACGCGTGCAAATGTTACGTTTTTTATCATGCGTAAGTTGATGAGTGTAAAAAACGCAGCGTTATCATGTTTTGCAATGTATTGCGGTTGCGGACGAGACGCTGCGAACTCAACCGCAAATGTGAACCTAGCCTAAGCTCACATTTTAATATTGTTTGTGAAGGGGATTTAACATGCATAACTAGGGCAAACCAACAGAAGACTTTGGCCAGGAAGTTGGGCCCTCTGTCTTCCCCCAACCTAAACCATACTTTTCACTTACTTCGACAGGCAAAGGATCACATTGTCGCTGGCTAACATGAGGGACTCGGTGTGACGCTGTAAGAATCTGGCTGCACTCGGATGTCACCCGAGTGCAGTCCTATTAGAGCATGTAGATTCAAACAGTGAAAAACGGAGAGTGGACCCACTGGACCGTGATGACGAACCCCTCTCGGACGAGCTGACCAGGTGGACCGCCCCCTATACAGGGAGAGTTAGGGGCAGGCCCGTGAGGGACTATCGCCACGGAAGCTGGAGGGTCGACTGAGATCAGATGGGTACACAGCAGGCACAAAGGGAAAGAGGGAACAGAAAGGAACTACTGAGACAAGGGAGAAGATGGGAACGCTACGGAGGCACGGAGGCTGGCAGGACAATATGGAGACACTGAGGCTGACGGGAGCAAGGAAAAGATATAGGAGCCGGGCAGGTACCGCAGAGGAAAAGGAACTGAAGGAACAAGGCAGGAACACAGGAAACAGGCAGGCACTGCAGAGGGCGGAGGAGACCCAAAGTCAGAGAGCTAGGAACGCACAGAGACCACAGGTGGCCAGAAGCACTTGTAAACACAAATGAACATCAGGCACAGAGAAGCAGCAGGAAGCAGTTTACATAGCAGCATGGGAGCTACTTCCGGGTTAAGCCCCCGTCACACATAGCGAGATCGCTAGCGAGATCGCTGCTGAGTCACAAGTTTTGTGACGTAACAGTGATCTCAGTAGCGATCTCGCTTTGTGTGACACGTAGCAGCGACCTGGCCCCTGCTGTGAGATCGCTGGTCGTGTCGGAATGGCCTGGGCCGTTTTTTGATCGTTGAGGTCCTGCTGGGTAGCACACATCGCTGTGTTTGACACCTTACCAACGACCTCTTTGACAGGACGTCCCATTGAATCGTCATGAAATAGCATCGTTGTACAGGTCGCTACAGGTCGCCGCATCGCTACTGCGTCGTCGGGGAGATCGCACTGTTTGACATCTCACCAGCGATCACATAGCGACGCAGCAGCGATCCCTGACAGGTCGTATCGTTGTCGGGATCGCTGCTGCGTCGCTAAGTGTGACGGGGCCTTTACAGTCCTCCAGGATGACGGAGAGGACAGGAAAGAGCGCCAACAGAGGAATCAGATGTGCGCACGCGCAGAGCTGAATGCGACGCGCGCGCGCACCCGGCGAGCTGCAGTGGGGAGAGGCGGCGGCAGCAACGGCATGACAGTACCCCCATCTTTACGCCCCTCCTTTTTAAGACTAGAAAGAAACCGGGACAAAATACGAGGAGCCCGAATGTTCTCTCGAGGCTCCCAGGACCTCTCCTCAGGACCAAAACCCTTCCAGTCAACCAAAAACAAAGTTCTCCCTCTAAGTTTTTTCATGGCTAAAATGTCCCTAACTTCAAAGACATCATCCTCGGAAACAGGCGAAGGAGAACAAAGGTTAGAAGAATGAAACTGATTAAAAACTACAGGTTTAAGGAGAGACACATGAAAAGAATTAGAAATACGCAGAGAGGCGGGCAACTTAAGTTTGTAAGAAACGTCATTAATACGAGACAAAACTTCGAATGGACCGATATAGCGAGGACCCAGCTTATGTGAAGGGATTTTGAGACGGATAAATTTAGAAGAAACCCAAACCTTGTCCCCAGGATGGAATATAGGAGAATCAAGACGTCTTTTGTCTGCATGTCTCTTCATCCTAACTTGAGCCAACTCAAGGGCGGACTTGGTCTCCTGCCAGACCCTGGAGAACTCCCTAGACAGAAGATCAGCCGCTGGTACAGTAGAGACAGGAGGAACCGGAAGAGGAAGACCAGGATGTTGACCGTAGATGATAAAAAATGGAGATTTGTTAGTGGCTTCGCTGGGATGGTTATTGTAAGAAAACTCAGCCCATGGCAGTAAGTCAGACCAATCATTCTGATGAGAATTGGAAAAATGAGGGAGATAAGTTACCAAGGTCTGATTAGTACGTTCCACCTGGCCATTGGACTGTGGATGGTAGGCTGAAGAAAAATCAAGCGAAATGTTCATAGATTTGCAGAGGGCTCTCCAGAAGCGGGCGGTGAATTGAACACCTCGGTCAGAAACAATATGTAAAGGAAGACCATGAAGACGAAAAATATGGTGAACAAAAATCTTTGCCAATTCGGGAGCAGAAGGTAAACCTGGGAGAGCGATGAAATGAGCCATCTTGGAGAAACGGTCCATGACCACGAAGATGATGGTGGAACCAGAAGAATGAGGCAGATCAGTGATGAAATCCATAGATAAATGTTGCCACGGAGTGGAAGGTACTGGCAAAGGATGTAAAAGCCCAGAAGGTAGTTGCCTGGGAATCTTATTCTTGGCACAGGAAGGACAAGAGGCGACAAAACTTTGGACATCCTTAGACAACGTTGGCCACCAATAAAAACGAGAGATCAAACGAAAGGTTTTTTTGAAACCAACATGTCCAGCCAGTTTGGAGGCGTGACCCCAAAGTAAGACACGTCTCCTGTTCCCTTCAGCGACAAAGGTCTTACCCGGAGGCAACGAAGTGAGAGAGACTGGAGCAACTGTGATGACTCTGGCAGGATCAATGATGTGTGCAGGCTCGTCCTCCAAATCCACCACCTGGAATGACCTAGACAGAGCGTCGGCTTTGGAGTTTTTATTTCCTGGCAAGAAACAAAGTTCGAAGTCAAACCTGGCGAAAAACAAGGCCCACCTGGCCTGCCGAGGATTAAGTCTTTGCGCAGAACGAATATACGCCAGATTCTTGTGATCGCTGTAGATTATAAAACGATGTAAAGCCCCTTCTAAGAGGTACCGCCACTCCTCTAATGCCAACCTGATTGCCAAAAGTTCTTTATCACCGATGGAATAATTTTTTTCTGAGGAGGAGAAGATCTTTGAGAAAAAACCACAGGGCACAAGACGACCAGAAGAGGATTTCTGCGAGAGCACAGCTCCAGCTCCAATTGCAGAAGCATCTACTTCAAGGATGAAGGGTTTATTGGCCACTGGACGATGAAGAATAGGAGCTGAGGCAAAGGTTTGCTTGATGGACCGGAAAGCCTCTTCGGCCTCAGACGACCACAGATGAGGATTGGCACCCTTCCGAATCATAGAGGAGATTGGAGCTGAAAGAGAGGAAAAGTGAGGTATAAACTGCCGATAGTAGTTAGCAAATCCAAGAAATCGCTGAATTGCTTTCACTCCAAGAGGACGCGGCCAGTTGAGCACGGCAGAAACTTTTCCCGGATCCATACACAAACCAGCGTCGGAAATGATGAAACCCAAGAAGGGTAGAGATGACTGTTCGAAGACACATTTTTCCAGTTTTGCGTACAGCCGATTCTCTCTCAAACGCTGAAGTACTTGCCGTACATCTCTTCTGTGAGTAGACAGATCTGGAGAAAACACAAGGATATCGTCCAAGTACACTACAACACAGGTGTAAAGTAGATCCCGAAAAACATCATTTACGAACTCCTGGAAGACTGCGGGTGCATTGCATAAACCGAATGGCATAACCAAATATTCATAATGACCATCTCTGGTATTAAACGCAGTCTTCCACTCGTCACCAGAACGGATACGGATCAAATTATAAGCTCCTCTGAGATCCAATTTGGTAAAGATTCGTGCTCCACGTAGACGATCAAAGAGTTCTGGTATGAGAGGAAGTGGGTACTTGTTTTTGATCGTGATGGTGTTGAGACCCCAGTAGTCTATACATGGGCGAAGAGAACCGTCCTTCTTTTTAACGAAGAAGAACCCAGCTCCTGCAGGTGAGGAAGACTTTCGAATGAAGCCTCTGGCCAGATTCTCTTGAATATATTCGGACATGGCTTGAGTCTCGGTAGGAGACAATGGGTAAATACGACCCCTAGGTGGAGTAGAACCAGGAACAAGGTCTATCGGGCAGTCATAAGAGCGGTGCGGCGGCAAAATCTCCGCTTCCTTCTTGTTAAAGACGTCCGAGAAAGCGCAATAGGCTGGAGGAATTCCCACAGATTCCGAAGCAGACCGAGAGGAGGACGCAGGCTTGACGGGAAGCAGGCACCTGTTCAGACAAGACTGTCCCCACCGTAGAACATCTCCAGTATGCCAGTCCAGCGTGGGTTCGTGATCTCTCAACCAAGGAAGACCCAAAAGGAAAGAATGAGACAAAGAAGGTAAAACATAAAAGGCCAGTTTCTCACGATGAAGAGCTCCAATCTGAAGTTCGATTTCCTCCGTAACCAAGTTGACGGTCTCCCGCAAAGGCTGACCATCGACGGAAGCTATTTGTCTAGGAGTCTCCAAGGGTCTAACAGGTATCCCAAGCCTGTTAACAACCTCGAGCTGAACAAAGTTCCCAGCCGCTCCTGAATCAACATAAGCCTCCAGAGAAAAGTGACGGGAACCTAAATGTAGAATAACAGACAAAACCAGAGGCGGAGAGGAATCATAACCACCTAGGAAGGCCTCTCTTACCTGTCCTAGGTGGATGCGTTTCCCGGCTTCTGAGGACAAGCGCGTAAGAGATGAGAGGCACTGCCGCAGTAAAAACAAAGACCTTGTGCGAGTCTCTCCTTGCAGCGTTGCTCAGAAGACTTAAGGCGATCGACCTGCATGGGTTCAGGAGAAGATGAAGAAGCCACCGGGGCTGCTTGAGAAAAAGAAGTCTCTCGAGCAACAGTGGTCTGGCGAAGAGGTCTCCTCTCTCTGGCAAGCTCACGAGTGCGCTCCTGAAAGCGCAGATCAATGCGTATGGCCAAGGAGATAAGATCATCCAAAGAGGTGGGAGTGTCCTGTCCCGCCAACTCATCCTTAATCCGTGAAGACAAACCACGCCAAAACGCTCCAACCAAAGCCTCATTGTTCCACCCAAGGTCTGAGGACAGAGTCCGGAAACGGATGGCGTACTGGGCTACTGAGAGAGTACCCTGGTAAAGGTTAAAGAGGGACTCAGTGGTAGAGACCAGACGACCAGGTTCATCAAAAACCTTACGGAAGGTATCCAGGAACGGATTGAGTTGGGAGACCAAAGGATCATCACGCTCCCAGAGGGGATTAACCCACGCCAAAGCCTCACCCTCCAAATGGGATACTATAAAAGCAACCTTAGCTCGGTCGGTAGGATAAAGTAACGGAGACAATTCAAAATGCAACTGGCATTGATTAAGAAAGCCGCGGCACGCTTTAGAATCCCCACCATACCGAGGAGGTCTAGCAAGTTGGGGCGAGGGTTGTGGCGCAGAGACAGGAGTGGAAACAGAGGCCACATTCTGGAGTGAGAGAAGCCGATCATTAATGGAGGCCATAAAATTCAAAATATGGGACCGAGTGTCCCGTTGTTGACCTAGCTCCTGCTGAAGGGCAACCAACTGTGGAGCAATAACAGGATCAGAAGGCTGTAAAGCCGCTAGGCGAGACTCCATATTCTTTAAAAATGACATGATCCTAGTCTGGTTTTCACGCAAAAAGAGTAAGTCCTTTTGAGTGGCAGAGACTCCAGCGGGGTCCATGGCCTGATGTTACTGTGACGCTGTAAGAATCTGGCTGCACTCGGATGTCACCCGAGTGCAGTCCTATTAGAGCATGTAGATTCAAACAGTGAAAAACAGAGAGTGGACCCACTGGACCGTGATGACGAACCCCTCTCGGACGAGCTGACCAGGTGGACCGCCCCCTATACAGGGAGAGTTAGGGGCAGGCCCGTGAGGGACTATCGCCACGGAAGCTGGAGGGTCGACTGAGATCAGATGGGTACACAGCAGGCACAACGGGAAAGAGGGAACAGAAAGGAACTACTGAGACAAGGGAGAAGATGGGAACGCTACGGAGGCACGGAGGCTGGCAGGACAATATGGAGACACTGAGGCTGACGGGAGCAAGGAAAAGATATAGGAGCCGGGCAGGTACTGCAGAGGAAAAGGAACTGAAGGAACAAGGCAGGAACACAGGAATCAGGCAGGCACTGCAGAGGGCAGAGGAGACCCAAAGTCAGAGAGCTAGGAACGCACAGAGACCACAGGTGGCCAGAAGCACTTGTAAACACAAATGAACATCAGGCACAGAGAAGCAGCAGGAAGCAGTTTACATAGCAGCATGGGAGCTACTTCCGGGTTACAGTCGTCCAGGATGACGGAGAGGACAGGAAAGAGCACCAACAGAGGAATCAGATGTGCGCACGCGCAGAGCTGAATGCGACGCGCGCGCGCACCCGGCGAGCTGCAGTGGGGAGAGGCGGCGGCAGCAACGGCATGACACTCGGCCTAGATCTGGCAATGGCTCACCATGTTCAACCACAGTAAACCATTGATTCTGGGAAGTTTAGTTAGGAAGTATCTCACACACCTTGTTACCTACATTGTAAGATTGATCTATTATTTGGTGGGTAGTAGTGATGAGCGATTGTACTCAGCTCAGTGGATTCCCTTCAGTTACCTTCATTTTTCAACTCCCAAAACGGCACACACACATTGCAATATTTGCCAGCCAAGCTTGTACTTGAAAGTGCAGTGACAGTGGACCAGCTCGAAGCTCCTCCAGCATACAGTCTACTGTCTGTAGGCACATTTGATAAAAATCATAATGGCTGCGTAGACCCAAATTCAGCTGCAGTAAGTGGCCTTTTTGGGCCCATTTCATGATGTGAGAATGGACCCATAATTATTGACTCAATTAATTCAAATGTTAGGTACCAAAGAAAAATCTAATTCACCGAAAAGCACCAAATTATAAAACTTAAATTTTAATACACTAATAAAATATGAATAATAGCACAATATATTTTACCCCAACACAAAGGAACAGCTGTGTTAACCCCTTAAAGACCGCCGATAGTCATTTTAACGGCAGCAGTTAAGGGTAATTATTACTCAGCGCCTCTTTTTAACGGCGCTGAGAAATAAGGATATGTCGCCCTCCAGTGTCGGAAATTTTCCGGGGTTTTGGTTTTTACCGACCCCAAGATAGTAATTGTCAATAGAAGGAAACTCTGGATGTCCTCTGCCACACTCTGCTTATATCCTAAGGTTCCAGGCAGTGCTTGTGATGATACACCACATGTGCATATGCAGTTTTACAATGATTCACTTCCTATACAGGACTAAAAAGAGGCGATGAGGGTTTAATCCAGCATTTTTTGAAAAATGATGGTGACTATAAAAATGTGTTTTTATTAGCAAAGCTTACTTCATTAAAAAATATATTGTCAAATTAAACGGAGGAAAAACGCGTATTTAAAACTCACGCGTTTTGGCCTATAGAGAGTCCTTATCTGAAACGCATAAGATTGTGCTTCTTTCGTCTCCTTTCTCCATTATCCGCTCAAGGTTACCGGTCTAGATGAGTCCATGCATCGACATTCAGGATATTTTGGCATTTCTTTCAGTGCAGTGGTAAACTGACCCCCCCCCTTTTTTTTCATATTTGACTTCCTATACAGGTTGCAGGGTGGGCCATGATGACCACTGACTTGGGCTTCAGAATAAAGACAGGTTGCAGTCTTGTTAAAAGCTGTATTTTCAAATTTCGTCCGAAAAGCTACTTTAACTTTTTCTCAGTTGTAACTGATTAAGAAATAATTTCATCAGAATCTTTGCAATTGTTATCGGTATAATATTTTTAATATTGCAAATATTAACCAATATGTGAACCTTTAATAATCAGAGTGCAAATAGTAAAATGAAATAATGGTACAAATAGACACTCGCACGACCAGTATATTTCTATTCATTTGATAAAAGATAAATAATTTAAATAGTTTGGGCAAATAGACAATCACATGACAAGCTTATTTCTATTAATTTTATAAGAAAATAAAAAGAAATTAATTAATAAAATAAAAGAACTGTTACTATATGTAACATATGTACATAAAAGCGGACTCATTTTTCTCTCGCCCTACAATGTGATGACTTTACTGTTGCTGAGGGTTAACAGTTAACAGCCCTGTCTGTAAAGAAACACTAGAAGTTGTGCCATATGGATGCCTTCATCACAGTACGCATTTGTGTGGAGGGGGAGGGCGACAGCCAGGCTATAAAAATAACTCATTTCATTTACTTTGATCCTTTGTTAAATTTACAAACAATTCTCCCAAATTGAACTCGTCTAGATACATACAGAATATTGATTTACAACAACTGTAGAAAAAAAATCATGCAGTGTTTTTGTTTTCACCTGGAATTACACTGTCATGTTCCATAGGACTATGAAGAACCATAGCACATTCTCAAAAAAATGTCAGAAATCATATAAAATTTTTCGTATCAATGTGCAATTACATAAATATAAAAGCAGCAAAGAACAAAATAATAAACAATTCGTAAGTCTTAATCTGGAATTAGTACCTTCCCAGCAGTATTTTGTGCTTGTCAGTTATAGTTTAACATTTAGTATGTTTTGGGTATTTAGAAGTCAGTGCCGTATGTATTTATTGGGGCAAAATTTTCATTTCATAGATCAAATCTCTACTATAATGTGAAATACCCGGCTGCTCTTGGTAGACAAGTCCCAGTACTCTTAACACAACAACTCTTAACAATATGTAACATTATTGATTGCGTTTTCGATATATGAACCATTAATTACAAAATACACATACGCCCAAAGGCAACACTCATGTCTCAATCATTCACCCGAAGATCTCCAAAAAAAACGATATGTAGACTCTTACAAAACAAATGACGCAGGAAGACTTTTTACAACCTTATCATCTATCCCCACAACTTTAGGGAATGACTTGTAGTATCTAAAATTTCTAGGAATAGTTTCCTCAAGTCTTATAATAAGAATAAAACACCAAAATCTAAATTGTAGAGTGTGAGTAAATGCTGAGTAAAGCAGATCTTATATGTAATACATACAAAATGACACCTTACCAGACAGTGACACACTAGTCATCCACCATCTGCTCTTCCTCTCTCTTTCATGGTTCTTGGTCTCGTGCCTTCCTCTGTCAGGACAGTAATGGCCGCTTTCTTTTTTTTTTGCCTTTTTAGCAAGCTAATTATAGGTGCCCTCCTCATCCTGCTGTGGAAAAAAAACATAATGTCATGCCAAGAGTTGAAGTGTACGCACCACTTGTCGGGCTGTGGACGCAGCCTGCAAACGGAGATTTAGACAAATTTAGGCAAAGGCTACTGGTTGGATGAGTCAGACACAAGATAATTAAAATAAATCAAATGTATTTCTTATGGTGTTATCCCAAACTTTTATTCTTTGATAGACGACCAATTATTTCCTATTAGAAGTAAAAACAAAAAAGATAATCTAAAATAAGGTTTAATAAATTAAATAAATAGATTGTAAGTCGGTGATGGCAAGGTCATGTTCTCTGACTCTGTAATAGTCTTTTATTGTTAGCTCTATTTTATTTGCATTTTCCCGAACTTTATACCTTATTTATGTACATTAATCCTCATAAAATAGTAATAATAATAATAATAAAAATGCAAATGCCTAAAATAAAGATCTGTATGAGTCAAGTTAACTTAAAAAAAATATGATAAGGGATTGAAGGAGATTAGACAAAAAAAAACTCCTAGGTAGGTAGTAGTTATCCACAAGTAGAGCAGAGTAGTCTACATGCATGGGATAGAGTATCACGTAGAAATAAACCCTCTTCTCAAGAGGAAGGTAGCAGACCTACACATGTTCTGTTATCTGACTCTTCTATTAAAAGGATAGATGGTCTGTATTTAGGGTCAATATAAAATTTATTAACAAGGATATGGTTGCACAGCTTAGTTGCTTCTATTCCCAGACACACGTTTCATAGCTTAACGCATGCAAATTAACTCTTTCCTAAAGCCCCCATACACAGACTAATTTTGTCAGAATCCATCAAAGTAGTTGACAGGTTCTGCCGGCAGTGTAGTGTGTATGGGGGCCCCAGACATCTGATTGTCACAGGAGATGTCGATCAGGCATGTCCCATTTCAGACTGCTGATCGGTTTGCTCTCTCGGAGATAAACCACCAAACAAGACTGTTAGTGGCTTTCTCATAAAGAAGACAGCAGCGCCCGTCCAAACGAATGCTGCTGTTGATGGTAGAGCCGGCGGAAATTACTGCAACTGAACAATCTGCTGAAGCATCGTTTGGCCGACAGCCATCTAATGTGTATTGCGGATGTAAAGAAGTTGTCCACTACTTGGACAACCACTTCTCATACCCCCTGCTTGGTCCCGATAAAATAAAGAAGCTTATACTCACCTCCTGTGCCAACACTCAAACGGCGCCAGCATGGTATGTGAGTATAAGCTTTTTCATGTTATCGTGGCCAAACATTTAGATTAAGAAGTGGTTGTCTTAGTAGTGGACAACACCTTTAAAGAGAAGAAAACTATCTTGCTTGTGACACCTTTTTAAATGCCACCATGTGGTATCATCATATCTCGTGTGGAGACAGATGCAGAAACACATATAGCCTCCTGACGACGCTTGATGGGGAGGAGACCTCATTCACACCTCCGTGTTTAAACACATATGTGAAAAAATGGTACCAGTGTCATCAGTGTATCTGTGTAGGCAGAGATTAGGCACGGCACTCCTGGTATTTTTCACTAGGTGCACAAGTAGGATCCCATCAAGTAATAAATACAGCTTTGGCAAAAATAACAACATGTCTCCGAATTTCCAAGCAATACATTTTGCATTTTTTTCTGACTAAGAAAAATGGTCAAAATTAAAAACAAACAAACAGTACTTTCAGGCCTCAAATAATGCAAAGAAAACAGGTTCAAAATAATTTAGAAACAACAATACTAATGTTTTAACTCAGGAAGAGTTCAGAAATCAATATTTTGTGGCATGCTTTCCACCAGTTTTTCACACTGCTTCTGGCGCAAAAATTTAAGTTCTTCTTTACTTGATGGCCATGTTACTATCCATCATCCTCTTGATTACATTGCAGAGGTTTTCATTGGGGTTCAGGTCTGGAGATTGGGCTGGCCATGACAGGGTTTTGATGTGGTGGTCTCTTAATTTTTTCCAGAGCTGTAGTAAGAAAACTTGGCACCCAAAGATCATTTAATTCAGTTTTATTTGTTCAAGAAATCCATGAATGGCCTGCACAACTAAAATGGAATTAAATGATCTCTAAGTGCCATGTTTTCTTGCTGCCATCAGTGTATGGTCAGTGTGTCCGTTTTTCCATCAGTCTGGTGTCATCAATGGTTTTCATGGATGGATAAATTACAAAGCTTCTCCTATACTTTGCAATGTTGACTATGGACAGAATATGGATGCTCTAAATATTTTTCATGGACCCATAGACTTGCAATAGCCATTTTTATCTGTGCTGCCGGAAAAAAAATGACATATGACTAACACCATAGATTATAAATGGTCTATCCGTGGTAAAAACGAATACAACACTGAGGTGCACACGGATGTGAGTGAGACCTTACTGTGTATCATTTGTTGTAGTGTTTGACAGTATTTTTATTGTTAGTAAACCCTGCAGAAAGCTGTTGTACTTAAACTACAACACCTGATGACTGGACAGTCTTCTGCAGCAAGCAGTGTTACTAATATTCCTGACATCTTTTTCTTCATTTTACAAAAGTCTGTAAATAATTCTTCTAGACAGCAATATACAGTGGGTACGGAAAGTATTTTCTGGTCTCTCCAGAGATGCTCAATTGGGTTTAGGTCAGGGCTCTGGCTGGGCCAGTCAAGAATGGTCACAGAGTTGTTCTGAAGCCACTCCTTTGTTATTTTAGCTGTGTGCTTAGGGTCATTGTCTTGTTGGAGGGTGAACCTTCGGCCAAGTCTGATTTCCATAGCACCATGGAAGAGGTTTTCATCCAGGAAATCTCTGTACGTGGCCACATTCATGTTTCCTTCAATGGCAACCAGTAGTCCTGTCCCTGCATCTGAAAAACACCCCCATAGCATGATGCTGCCACCACCATGTTTCACTGTTGGGATTGTATTCTGCAGGTGATGAGCAGTGCCTGGTTTTCTCCACACATACCGCTTAGATTTATCACCAAAAAGGTCTATCTTCGTCTCATCAGACCAGAGAATCTTATTTCTTGTAGTCTGGGAGTCATTCATGTGCTTTTTAGCAAACTACGTAGGTTTTCATATGTCTTGCACTGAGGAGAGGCTTCCGTCGGGGCACTCTGCCATAAAGGCCTGACTTGTGGAGGGGGCTGTAGTGATAGTTTTGAGATATTCAGAAAAAATACAGAACAAAAACTCAAACATTTATGACCAATTGACTGGACGAATCCTGTTGTTACACCAGGTTTCAACTCTCTAGGAACTCAAGATATTCGCTAAAAAATGGAATACAAAACAAATATTAACATTATCATTTCATGCTAAGTGTTACATTAAAAAGGCAATGTAGGATGGATCCCTGTGTATTATGAAGGAGGTAAGAAACAGCACCTGAGTTATGGTACTGTATATCCTGACAAAGACTGCACAGACTCTACTCAGAGATACATTCTGGTCTGTCTCTCTCTCTTTGGCTCCAAAACACAGCAAGTCTGGTCAGCTTCCCTGAGCTGACTGACTAAGGAGAACAGCTATCAGACGCCGTCATTACTAACCCAATAAGTAAAGGATGCGCAAATTCTGGGGCGGCTACAGGCTGCTATTTTTAAGCTGGGGAGGGCCATATACAGCTTTGGCAAAAATTAAGAGACCACTGCAAAATGTTCAGTTTGTCTGATTTTTCTCTTTATAGGTATATTTTTGAGTAAAATGTAAATTGCTATTTTATCCTATAAACGTCTGACAACATGTCTCCGAATTTCCAAGCAATACATTTTTTATTTTTTTTTCTGACAAAGAAAAATGGTCAAAATTAAAAAAAACAACAGTACTTTCAGACCTCAAATAATGCAAAGAAAACAAGTTCATAATCATTTAGAAACAACAATACTAATGTTTTAACTCAGGAAGAGTTCAGAAATCAATATTTTGTGGATTAACCATGATTTGTAATCACAGCTTTTATGTGTCTTGGCATGCTTTCCACCAGTCTTTCACACTGCTTCTGGTGCAAAAATTTAAGCAGTTCTTCTTTGATGGCTTGTGACCATCCATCATCCTCTTGATTACATTCCAGAGGTTTTCAATGGGGTTCAGGTCTGGAGATTGGGCTGCCCATGGCAGGGTTTTGATGTGGTGGCCTCTTAATTTTTGTATCTATAGCCCTTCCCAGCCTGAGAATAACAGCCCCCAGCTGTCTGCTTTATTTTGGTTTTATCTTGGTTATGAAAAGTATGGCGGAACCCACACCTAACCCCAACACAATCCTAACCCCAACAAAACCGTAACCCCAACACCACAACTGTAACCCCAGCACAACCCTAACCCCAAGAAAACCCTAGCCACAACCCTAACCCTAGCCACAACCCTAACCCAAGCCCAACCCTAAGTCTAGCCCCAACCTCTGCCCTAGCTTTAACCCCAACCCTAACCATAGCCCCAACCCTAACCCTAGCTGCAAAGAATGGAATTTTTTTTTATTTTATTACTTTTACCTAACTAAGGGGGTGACAAAGAGGGGTTTGATTTACTATTTTTTTTATTTTGATCACTGTAACATAGTAACATAGTAACATAGTTAGTAAGGCCGAAAAAAGACATTTGTCCATCCAGTTCAGCCTATATTCCATCATAATAAATCCCCAGATCTACGTCCTTCTACAGAACCTAATAATTGTATGATACAATATTGTTCTGCTCCAGGAAGACATCCAGGCCTCTCTTGAACCCCTCGACTGAGTTCGCCATCACCACCTCCTCAGGCAAGCAATTCCAGATTCTCACTGCCCTAACAGTAAAGAATCCTCTTCTATGTTGGTGGAAAAACCTTCTCTCCTCCAGACGCAAAGAATGCCCCCTTGTGCCCGTCACCTTCCTTGGTATAAACAGATCCTCAGCGAGATATTTGTATTTCCCCTTATATACTTATACATGGTTATTAGATCGCCCCTCAGTCGTCTTTTTTCTAGACTAAATAATCCTAATTTCGCTAATCTATCTGGGTATTGTAGTTCTCCCATCCCCTTTATTAATTTTGTTGCCCTCCTTTGTACTCTCTCTAGTTCCATTATATCCTTCATGAGCACCGGTGCCCAAAACTGGACACAGTACTCCATGTGCGGTCTAACTAGGGATTTGTACAGAGGCAGTATAATGCTCTCATCATGTGTATCCAGACCTCTTTTAATGCACCCCATGATCCTGTTTGCCTTGGCAGCTGCTGCCTGGCACTGGCTGCTCCAGGTAAGTTTATCATTAACTAGGATCCCCAAGTCCTTCTCCCTGTCAGATTTACCCAGTGGTTTCCCATTCAGTGTGTAATGGTGATATTGATTCCTTCTTCCCATGTGTATAACCTTATATTTATCATTGTTAAACCTCATCTGCCACCTTTCAGACCCTATCACAGTGATCAAAATGAACCAATAGGGAAAATTTCCAATTGTTGCTGGGTACCGGCCGGTTGAACTCGGTGGGCGCACTGCGTAATGAGTGGAGGACAGAGGAGTCTCTTAAAGAAGAAGTTATAGGTCTGCGATAGCCAGAAATCTTGCATGTTTTTAGGTGACCAAATACTTATTTTCCACCATAATTTCAAAATAAATCTCGCCAAATCAGACAAGGTGATTTTCTGGATCTGTTTTCTCATTTTGACTCTCATAGTTGTGGTCTACCTATGATATCAATTACAGGGCTCTCTCATCTTTTTAAGTGGGAGAACTTGCACAATTGGTGGCTGACTACTTTTTTCCCCACTGTATGCTGGATGGTGTCACACTGTTACACGTATGGCACACGGACACGGACCAGGGACCTCACCGATACTGTTTTTCCAGTACCAGAAATATCAGGATCTGTGAAGTGGGCCTAAGGCAGTTTTAATTAGCTGGATCCTTCCTGACCTATAAATTGTAGGCTTTTCAACCTAGGACAGGTTACTTATCAGGTTAGGGTCCCAACAATAAGGTACGCCTTGTCGATGGCTGTTGAGTTCTAATGGATTGGCCAATTTATGAGCTAAGTACCTTTTTTTCTGTATTTGTATTTTTTATAGCAATATTGCAGTTCCATTTTTTCAATATTCCATATGGATATAATGTAGCATTCACCTATTTTCTATGCCAGTAATGCAGTTTTATAATTTCCTAACTTTATTAAATTTTATCAATTCAGAGTGGAGCTATTTTTTCTTAGTACTGCATTGTAAGCTTCAGCTAAAAGCAAGTAGAGTGATGTACAGTAAAGCAAGCTGCTAGTTAAATGATTTATGAAAGTCACTACATTTACTAATTGTTTTGCAAGTGTAGTAAAAAGGAATATGTAAGGAAACCATACATTATTCAGTGGAAGGTATATAAAATGAGGTCTACGTTTCAGCCTCAGTCCAACTTGTGCTTACATTTTCTGTAACAGGTGGTTGTATCTGATATGCACTGCTCACAGCAAAATGATGCCCCATCAATCTGACTAATCAGAAAAACATCTGAACTGAAAGGAAAAGGTTAACAAAACTGCCTATCATATTTCAAGATGTTGAACTCATGACAACATGTGTCTCTGCCTGTCAGTGTTTTACTAAACATTAGTATACAGTATAGATAGTACCTATAAAAGAAGCATTTAGTAAATAACGGCTCTAAGGGAGAACATTTCTCCTTGTGGAGAGTGCCAAGCAGGCGCAAGAAGACCTATAGGCTATGCAATGCTCCTCTGGGAATTTAGAAATACACTTAACTCTAGTGCCATGGGAGCGGAGAGCAGTGAATATTCATTCCGCTTTAATAGCGGGACACACGATCGCCCAGCAGCTGTGAGAAGCCGGCGGCTGCTGCTACTGTGCCCGCTATTAAAGATCAATGAATATTCACTGCTCTCCACACCTATGGGAGTGGAGAGAATGAATATTAATTCTCTTGAGTAGCGGGAACACTTGAATGCACGGCAGCTACGGTAACTCGGTGGCTGTGGCTAACAGCATGTCCATTTTTAAAGAGAAATGAATATTCACTGCTCTCCACTCCCATGGACGTGGAGAGCAGCGAATATTCATTTCTCTTTAGCAGCGGTCAGCAGGTACATCCAGACTAAAAGTCGCATCCCTCATTTTCCTCAACATTTACAGTTGATCCTGTCTCTGATGGTAAATTTCCGATCATCATGAGGATTTCTAAATTCTTTGAAACAAGAAAAGAACACAGTGCGGCACTCACCCTGTTTGAAGCTGTGATATCGTGCTCTTTATTGGAGAAAAATATTTAAAACATCCGTAAGGACATCAGGTCTGCAGGAGGGTGCGGAGGTGGAGTGTGGACGACGGCCGTTTCGCATGGTATGTCCAATTGGACCCGTTGAAGCACATACCGTGCGAAACGGCCGTCGTCCACACTCCACCTCCGCACCCTCCTGCAGACCTGATGTCCTTACGGATGTTTTAAATATTTTTCTCCAATAAAGAGCAAGATATCACAGCTTCAAACAGGGTGAGTGCCGCACTGTGTTCTTTTCTTGTTTCATTTAATTTATGTGGATTGCTTATCAGTGCAGAGCACCGTATACCCAGAGCGGTCGTGCCACCTGTGTGTTTTTCGGATATCCTTCAATGAGTCAAGGTCCATACTGATTTGTGCTTCTCTAGTGCCGTCCACTGTTCATTCTGTGTCTTGTTTCTAAATTCTTTAGTGATGGGTAAATATTGGCAAAAGGTACAGGAATTAGTGGGGAATTTCTTCTTCAAAGAAAGACTTTACATTCACTGCCTTTCTATGAAGAAAAATGAACAGTTGTCGATGAGCAATTCTGGAGAACTGAAATACCTATATACTTACCTGCTTTACATATTCAGTGCAGACCAAAAGTTTGGACACACCTTCTCATTTAAAGATTTTTCTGTATTTTCATGACTATGAAAATTGTACATTCAAACTGAAGGCATCAAAACTATGAATTAACACATGTGGAAGTATATACTTAACAAGAAAGTGTGAGAAAACTGAAATTATGTCTTATATTCTAGGTTCTTCAAAGTAGCCACCTTTTGCTTTGATGACTGCTTTGCACACTCTTGGCATTCTCTTGATGAGCTTCAAGAGGTAGTCACCGGGAATGGTTTTCACTTCACAGGTGTGCCCTGTCAGGTTTAATAAGTGGGATTTCTTGCCTTATAAATGGTGTTGGGACCATCAGTTGTGTTGTGCAGAAGACTGGTGGATACACAGCTGATAGTCCTACTGAATAGACTGCTAGAATTTGTATTATGGCAAGAAAAAAGCAGCTAAGTAAATAAAAACAAGTGGCCATTATTACTTTAAGAAATGAAGGTCAGTCAGTCCGAAAAATTGGGAAAACTTTGAAAGTGTCCCCAAGTGCAGTGGCAAAAACCTTCAAGCGCTACAAAGAAACTGGCTCACATGAGGATCGACCCAGGAAAGGAAGACCAAGAGTAACCTCTGCTTCTGAGGATAAGTTTATCCGAGTCACCAGCCTCAGAAATCGCAGGTTAACAGCAGCTCAGATTAGAGACCAGGTCAATGCAACACAGAGTTCTAGCAGCAGACACATCTCTACAACAACTGTTAAGAGGAGACTTTGTGCAGCAGGTTTTCATGGTAAAATAGCTGCTAGGAAACCACTGCCAAGGACAGGCAACAAGCAAAAAAGACTTGTTTGGGCTAAAGAACACAAGGAATGGGCATTAGACCAGTGTAAATCTGTGCTTTGGTCTGATGAGTCCAAATTTGAGATCTTTGGTTCCAACCACCATGTTTTTGTGCGAGGCAGAAAACGTGAACGGATCGACTCTACATGCCTGGTTCCCATGGCATGGTGAAGCATGGAAGAGGAGGTGTGATGGTGTGCGGGTGCTCTGTTGGTGACACTGTTGGGGATTTATTCAAAATTGCAGGCATTCTGAACCAGCATGGCTACCACAGCATCTTGCAGCGGCATGCTATTCCATCCGGTTTGCGTTTAGTTGGACTAGCATTTATTTTTCAATAGAACAATGACCCCAAACACACCTCCAGGCTGTGTAAGGGCTATTTGACCAAGGAGGAGAGTGGGTCAGGAGAAAGCTTCTCTGGGAACTCCTTCAAGATTGTTGGAAGACCATTCCCGGTGACTACCTCTTGAAGCTAATCAAGAGAATGCCAAGAGTGTGCAAAGCAGTCATCAAAGCAAAAGGTGGCTACTTTGAAAAACCTAGAATATAAGAAATAATTTCAGTTGTTTCACACTTTTTTGTTAAGTATATAATTCCACATGTGTTAATTCATAGTTTTGATGCCTTCAGTGTGAATGTACAATTTTCATAGTCATGAAAATACAGAAAAATCTTTAAATGAGAAGGTGTGTCTAAACATTTGGTCTGTACTGTGTATATATTCCTAATAATAGAGTAGTTGTGCAATGTATTCCTGAACCACAGCTTATGATAAATTCATTTATATACTCGAGTATAAGCTGAGCTTTTCAGCACATTATGCAGAAAAAGCCCCCCTCAGCTTGTACCCGAGTGAGGGTCCCACAAGATGGAGAAAGAGCGGCAGCAGCAGAGCAGCGGGTCACAGGAGGCAGGATCTGGCTGCTGCGGCTAAAGCTTGTGCCCTATGCTAAAGAAAAATGAATATTCACTGTGCTAGCAGTGAATATTCATTGCTCTTTAATAGCGTGCACAGTATATGAAGCCGGTGGCTTCCTGCAGCTGCCGCGCGATCACGTGTGGCAGCTACTTAAATGAATGAATATTCACTTCTCTCCACTCCCATGGGCGTAGAGGGCAGTGAATATTCATTCCCTTAAGTAGCGGTCATATGTGATCGCCCGGCCACTGCAGGAAGCCGGTGGCTGCTGCTACTCTACCCGCTACTAAAGGGCAATGAAGTCAGTGCTCTCCACGCATATAGTCCCGGCATAGAGACCAGCAAGTGTTCCAGCAGCTGTCCTCTGCTTGTAAGCAGCACTTGACTGCTATGTGCGTGCTGCTTACAAGCATAAATCTGCTGGTGGCATCGGAACAAGATGCTGCGAGGGAGCACAGGAAGGTAAGTAGGATGTTTTATTTTTTTAATGCTTTTCTGATGGGGGCCATGCATATCAGGAGAGGGATGAGGGGGCCACGTGTACCAGGATAGGGATGAGGAGCCATGCCTACCAGGATAGGGATGAGAAGCCACACCTACCAGGATAGGGATGAGGAGCCATGCATACCAGGATAGGGATGAGGAGCTATGCATATCATGATGGGGATGAGGAGTGTTATGATCCGGTGACCTTGGAGCCGCATGGAACTTTCTCTGGAGTTGGTGGAAACTATACTGACCGCAAATCCTGAACTTAACTTCGCAACTAGAAGTAGCCGTGGGGTGTGCCTAACAAATCCTAGACACCTCGACACAGCCGGAGGACTAAATACCCCTATAGATGGAAATAGGAAGTCTACCTTGCCTCAGAGCAGAACCCCAAAGGATAGGCAGCCCCCCACAAATATTGACTGTGAGTAGTAGAGGAAAAGACACACGCAGGCAGGAAACAGGATTTAGCAAAAGAGGCCACTCTAGCTAAAATAGGAAAGGGTTGGACAGGATACTAAGCGGTCAGTATTAAAATCCTCCCAAAAATATCCACAGCAGAAAATACCAAAAAACGCCACCATCTAACTAAAGATGTGGAACGTATATCTGCAACTCCAGAGAATCCAGCAAGACTGAGAAAACACTGACACAATCTAAGCTGGACAAGAGACAACAAATGAATAGCACAGAATTATTAAGCACACAGCATGTGTGCCACAGAAACAAAAACCAGACACTTATCTTTGCTGAAATGGCAGCAAGGCAGGAGGAACCAGACAAAGATCCAAAACCTCCCAGAACCATGGACAACTGGCAAGGACTAATTAATCCTGCACACCTAAATACCCCAGTCAGAGCTGCAATCAGCAGATACACCTGACCAGGACTGCAACTCAGGGACAACTGCATTACCACCTACAACCACCGGAGGGAGCCCAAAAGCAGAATTCACAACAGAGGAGGCCATGCATACCAGGATGGGGATGAGGGGACATGTATACCAGGCTTATACATGAGTCAATAAGTTTTCCTAGTTTTTCGTGATAAAATTAGGTGCCTTGGCTTACAGTGGGTACATAAAGTATTCAGACCCCTTTAAATTTTTATCTCTCTTTGTTTCATTGCAGCCATTTGGTAAATTCAAAACGCTCATTTTTTTCTCATTATTGTATACTCTGCACCCCATCTTGACTGAAAAAAAAAAGAAATGTAGAAATTTTTGCAAATTTATTAAAAAAAACCCAGAAATATCACATGGTCATAAGTATTCTGACCCTTTGCCCAGTATTAAGTATTGCACTGTTTTGAGCTAGTAAAGCCATGAGTCTTCTTGGGAATGATGCAACAAGTTTTCCACACCTGAATTTGGGGATCCTCTGCCATTCTTCCTTGCAGATCCACTCTAGTTCCGTCAGGTTGGATGGTGAATGTTGGTGGACAGCCATTTTCAGGTCTCTCCAGAGATGCTCAATTGGGATTAGGTCAGGGCTCTGTCAAGAATGGTCACAGAGTTGTTCTGAAGCCACTCCTTTGTTATTTAAGTTGTGTGCTTAGGGTCATTGTCTTGTTGGAAGGTGAGCTTTCGGCCAAGTCTGAGGTCCAGAGCACTCTGGAAGAGGTGTTCATCCAGGATAGCTCTGTACTTGGTTGCATTCATGTTTCTGCAATGACAACCAGACATCCTGTCTCTGCAGCTGAAAAACACCCCCATAGCATGATGCTGCCACCACCATGTTTCACTGTTGGGATTGTATTGGGCAGGTGATGAGCAGTGCCTGGCTTTCTCCACTGCTTAGAATTATCACCAAAAAGGTCTATCTTCATCTTATCAGACAAGAGAATCTTATTTCTCATAGTCTGGGAGTCCTTCGTGTGTTTCTTAGCAAACTCGGGCTTTCATTTGTCTTGCACTGAGGAGAGGTTTCCTTCGGGCCACTCTGCCATAAAGGCCTGACTGGTGGAGGGCTACAGTGATAGTTGACTTTGTGGAACTTTCTCCCATCTCCCTACTGCATCTCTGGAGCTCAGCCACAGTGATTGTGGGATTCTTCTTTACCTCTCTCACCAAGGCTCTTCTCCCCCCTATTGCTCAGTTTGCCTGGACGGCCAGGTCTAGGAAGACTTCTGGTGGTTCCAAACTTCTTCCAGTTAAGGATTATTGAGGCCAATGTGCTCTTAGATACCTGGATTATTGCAGAAATTCTGTTGTAACCTTGGCCAGATCTGTGCCTTGCCATAATCCTGTCTCTGAGCTCCTTGGCCAGTTCCTTTGACCTCATGATTCTCATTTGGTCTGACATGCACTGTGAGCTGTGAGGCCTTATATAGACAGGTGTGTGCCTTTCCAAATCAAGTCCTATCAGTTTAATTAAACACAGCTGGACTCAAATGAAGGAATAGAACCATCTCAAGAAGGATCACAAGGAAATGGACAGCATGTGACAAATATGGGTGTCTGAGCCAAGGGTCTGAATACTTATGACCATGTGATATTTCAGTTTTTCTTTTTTATTAAATTTGCAAAAATGTCTACATTTCTGTTATCTTTCAGTCAAGATGTGGTATAGAGTGTACATTAATGCGAAAAAAATGCACTTTTTAGAATTTACTAAATGGCTGCAATAAAACAAAGAGTGACAAATTTAAAGGGGTCTGAATACTTTCTGTACCCACGGTACATACAAAAAATCTATTAATAATAAGAGGAATTATGATGAATAAGAACTATATAAGTTAACCTATTCATCAGTTTGCCCAGCCTTTAATAAAAGTTATAGTTAATGATTTTATGATTACGTGTTTTCCTATTGTGAAGAAAATATTATAGACACCAATAAATAATATTAATACACTGGAAGAATGAGCAATGAGAAAGATAATAAAGACTTGTAAGAAGATATTTAATATGCCCTCACCGCAGGTGCTATGATTGGATCCGGTCCTGGTCATGTGACTTGAAGGACCTTTGCATCCGCAGTTCCTAAAATAACTGTGGAATTCCTACAGTGTATATGTGGTAGGTCCTCAAATTAAGACGCTTAATGTGCAAGCGCTGCAGGTCCTATGATCGGATGTAATTCGGTCCCGATCATGTGACTTGAAGGACCTTTGTATTCTCAGGTCCTAAAATAAATGCTGAATTCCTACTACAAATGTGCAGCATGCCCTCATGTCTAATCAAATAATTACATGGCCGACATAGGTCATGTGACTTGTAGTACCGCCCCTTTTACAGGTCCTGAAAAGAAATGGATGAATTCACAAGTCATGAGAATGTGACAGGTCCTTAACCCTTTTCTGACCTTTGACGTACTATCCCGTCGAGGTGACCTGGGCGTATCTGATCCTCGACGGGATAGTATGTCATAGCGATCGGCCGCGCTCACGGGGGAAGCGCGGCCGGGTGTCAGCTGCCTATCGCAGCTGACATCCGGCACTATGTGCCAGGAGTGGTCACGGACCGCCCCCGGCACATTAACCCCCGGCACACCGCAATCAAACATGATCGCAGTGTGCCGGCGGTATAGGGAAGCATCGTGCAGGGAGGGGGCTCCCTGCGGGCTTCCCTGAGACCCCCGCAGCAACGTGATGTGATCGCATTGCTGCGAGGGCCTCTTACCTCCTCCTCCTCCTCGGATCCAAGATGGCCACGGCATCCGGGTCCTGCAGGGAGGTGGCTTCACTGCGCCTGCTCAGAGCAGGCACCGGAAAGGATAGGAAAAGTGCACGTCAGATCGCTGATCTGACACAGTGCACAGCAAAGTGTCAGATCAGCGAGCTTACACTATAACATAATGCCCCCCCCCCGGGGCAATGTTATAGTGTAAAAAAAAATATTCACATGTGTAAAAAAAAATTAAAATAAATTCCCCCCAAAAAATATATATATATATTGTTCCTATAAATACATTTCTTTATCTAAATAAAAAAAAAAACAATAAAAGTAGACATATTTAGTATTGCCGCATCCGTAACGACCCCACCTATACAACCATATAACTAGTTAACCCCTTCAGTGAACACCGTAAAAAACAAACAAACAAACAAACAAAAAACAACGCTTTATTCTCATACTGCAAATAAAAAGTGGAATAACACGCGATCAAAAAGACAGATATAAATAACCATGGTACCGCTGGAAACAACATCTTGTCCCGCAAAAAACGAGCCACCATACAGCATCATCAGCGAAAAAATAAAAATGTTATAGTCCTCAGAATAAAGCGATGCAAAAATAATTATTTTTTATATAAAATAGTTTTTATCGTATAAAAGCGCCAAAACATAAAAAAATGATATAAATGAGGTATCGCTGTAATCATACTGACCCGAAGAATAAAACTGCTTTATCAATTTTACCAAACGCGGAACGGTATAAACGCCTCCCCCAAAAGAAATTCATGAATAGCTGGTTTTTGGTCATTTTGCCTCACAAAAATCGGAATAAAAAGCGATCAAAAAAGTTACATGCCCGAAAATGTTACCAATAAAAACGCCAACTTGTCCCGCAAAAAACAAGACCTCACATGACTCTGTGGACTCAAATATGGAAAAATTGTAGCTCTCAAAATGTGGTAATGCAAAAAAATATTTTTTGCAATAAAAAGCGTCTTTCAGTGTGTGACCAATCATAAAAATCCGCTAAATAACCCGCTGTAAAAGTAAAACAAACCCCCCTTCATCACCCCCTTAGTTAGGGAAAAATTAAAAAATTAAAAAAATGTATTTATTTCCATTTTCCTATTAGGATTAGGGCGAGGGTTAGGGTTAGGGCTAGGGTTAAGGCTAGGGTTAGGGTTAGGGCTAGGGCTAGGCTTATGGCTAGGGTTGGGGCTAGGGTTAAGGCTACAGTTAGGGTTGGGGCTAAAGTTAGGGTTAGGAGCTAAAGTTAGGGTTAGGGTTTGGATTACATTTACGGTTGGGAATAGGGTTGGGATTAGGGTTAGGGGTGTGTCTGGGTTAGAGGTGTGGTTAGGGTTACCGTTGGGATTAGGGTTAGGGGTGTATTTGGATTAGGGTTTCAGTTATAATTGGGGGGTTTCCACTGTTTAGGCACATCAGGGGCTCTCCAAACGCGACATGGCGCCCGATCTCAATTCCAGCCAATTCCAGCGTTGAAAAAGTAAAACAGTGCTCCTTCCCTTCCAAGCTCTCCCGTGTGCCCAAACAGGGGTTTACCCCAACATATAGGGTATCAGCGTACTCAGGACAAATTGGACAACAACTTTAGGGGTCCAATTTCTCTTGTTACCCTTGGGAAAATACAAAACTGGGGGCTAAAAAAGATTTTTTATTTTCACGGCTCTGCATTATAAACTTCAGTGAAACACTTGGGGGTTCAAAGTTCTCACAACACATCTAGATACGTTCCTTGGGGGGTCTAGTTTCCAATATGGGGTCACTTGTGGGGGGTTTCTACTGTTTAGGTACATTAGGGGCTCTGCAAACGCAATGTGACGCCTGCAGACCAATCCATCTAAGTCTGCATTCCAAATGATGCTCCTTCCCTTCCGAGCTCTGCCATGCGCTCAAACGGTGGTTCCCCCCCACATATCGGGTATCAGCGTACTCAGGATAAATTGGACAACAACATTTAGGGTCCAATTTCTCCTGTTACCCTTGGAAAAATACAAAACTGGGGGCTAAAAAATAATTTTTGTGGAAATTGTTTTTATTTTATTTGCACGGCTCTGCATTATAAACTGTAGTGAAACACTTGGGGGTTCAAAGCTCTCACAACACATCTAGATGAGTTCCTTAGGGGGTCTACTTTACAAAATGGTGTCACTTGTGAGGGGTTTCTACTGTTTAGGTACATTATTGACTCTGCAAATGCAATGTGACGCCTGCAGACCATTCCATCTAAGTCTGCATTCCAAATTGCGCTCCTTCCCTTCCGAGCCCTCCCATGCACCCAAACGGTGGTTCCCCCCACATATCGGGTATCAGCGTACTCAGGACAAATTGGATAACAACATTTAGGGTCCAATTTCTCCTGTTACCCTTGGAAAAATACAAAACTGGGGGCTAAAAAATAATTTTTGTGGGAAAAAATGTTTGTTTTATTTTTACGGCTCTGCATTATAAACTTCGTTGTGAATTCTGTGGCAGAGCTCCCTCCTGTGGTCACAAGTGGTACTTCGGCTGATTCTCTCTGTGAGCTTCCGTTGGTGGAGGAAAGTGGTACTGCGGCTTCTGAGTTTCCTTCCTCAGGTGAGGGGTGAAGTCGTTAGGTGCTGCTCTATTTAACTCCACCTAGTGCTTTGATCCTGGCCTCCAGTCAATGTTCTAGTATTGGACCTGTTTCCTCCTGGATCGTTCCTGTGGCCTGCTGCTCTGCATAGCTAAGTTCCGCTTTGCTATTTTGTTTGCTGTTTTTTTCTGTCCAGCTTGTCTATTTGTTTTTTCCTGCTTGCTGGAAGCTCTGGGACACAGAGGGTGTACCTCCGTGCCGTTAGTTCGGTTCGGAGGGTCTTTTTCCCCCTTTTGCGTGGTTTTTGTAGGGTTTTGTGTTGACCGCAAAGTTACCTTTCCTATCCTCGCTCTGTTCAGAAAGTCGGGCCTCACTTTGCTAAATCTATTTAATCTCTACGTTTGTCTTTTCATCTTAACTCACAGTCATTATATGTGGGGGGCTGCCTTTTCCTTTGGGGTATTTCTCTGAGGCAAGGTAGGCTTATTTTCTATCTTCAGGCTAGCTAGTTTCTCAGGCTGTGCCGAGTTGCATAGGGAGCGTTAGGCGCAATCCACGGCTGCCTCTAGTGTGGTTGGAGAGGATTAGGGATTGCGATCAGCAGAGTTCCCACGTCTCAGAGCTCGTTCTATGTTTTTGGGTTATTGTCAGGTCACTTTATGTGTTCTGACCTCTATGTCCATTATGGTACTGAATTACCTTATCATAACAGTACTGGAGGCCCAAAGTACTAATGATTCCCAATAGAGGGAAAAAAGAAGTTCTGAGACCATTTTTTTTTCTCTGCACTGTGTTTTGCCTTTTTTTTCCCCTAGACATTTGGGTGGTTCAGGACACAGGTATAGCGATGGACATTAAAGGTCTGTCTTCATGTGTGGATCAGCTCACGGCAAGAGTACAAAATATTCAAGACTTTGTGGTCCAGAATTCTATGTTAGAACCGAGAATTCCTATTCCTGATTTGTTTTTTGGAGATAGAACTAAATTTCTGAGTTTCAAAAATAATTGTAAACTGTTTCTGGCTTTTAGACCTCGCTCCTCTGGTGACCCAGTTCAACAAGTTAGGATCATTATTTCTTTTTTACGTGGCGACCCTCAGGACTGGGCATTTTCTCTTGCGTCAGGAGATCCTGCATTAAGTAATGTCGATGCATTTTTCCTGGCGCTCAGATTGCTGTACGATGAGCCTAATTCAGTGGATCAGGCAGAGAAGAATTTGCTGGCTCTGTGTCAGGGTCAGGATGAGATAGAGGTATATTGTCAGAAATTTAGAAAGTGGTCCGTACTCACTCAGTGGAATGAAGGTGCGCTCGCAGCTATTTTCAGAAAAGGTCTCTCTGAAACCCTTAAGGATGTCATGGTGGGATTTCCTATGCCTGCTGGTCTGAATGAGTCTATGTCTTTGGCCATTCAGATCGGTCGACGCTTGCGTGAGCGTAAATCTGTGCACCATTTGGCGGTATTACCTGAGCTTAAACCTGAGCCTATGCAGTGCGATAGGACTTTGACCAGAGTTGAACGGCAAGAACACAGACGTCTGAATGGGCTGTGTTTCTACTGTGGTGATTCCACTCATGCTATCTCTGATTGTCCTAAGCGCACTAAGCGGTTCGCTAGGTCTGCCACCATTGGTACGGTACAGTCAAAATTTCTTCTGTCCGTTACCTTGATCTGCTCTTTGTCATCGTATTCTTTCATGGCATTTGTGGATTCAGGCGCTGCCCTGAATTTGATGGACTTGGAGTATGCTAGGCGTTGTGGGTTTTTCTTGGAGCCCTTGCAGTGTCCTATTCCATTGAGAGGAATTGATGCTACGCCTTTGGCCAAGAATAAGCCTCAGTACTGGACCCAGCTGACCATGTGCATGGCTCCTGCACATCAGGAGGTTATTCGCTTTCTGGTGTTGCATAATCTGCATGATGTGGTCGTGTTGGGGTTGCCATGGCTACAAGTCCATAATCCAGTATTAGATTGGAAATCCATGTCTGTGTCCAGCTGGGGTTGTCAGGGGGTACATGGTGATGTCCCATTTCTGACTATTTCGTCATCCACCCCTTCTGAGGTTCCAGAGTTCTTGTCTGATTGCCGGGATGTATTTGATGAGCCCAAGTCCGATACCCTACCTCCGCATAGGGATTGTGATTGTGCTATCGATTTGATTCCTGGTAGTAAATTCCCAAAAGGTCGACTGTTTAATTTATCTGTGCCTGAGCACGCCGCTATGCGGAGTTATGTGAAGGAGTCCTTGGAGAAGGGGCATATTCGCCCGTCATCGTCGCCATTAGGAGCAGGGTTCTTTTTTGTAGCCAAGAAGGATGGTTCACTGAGACCTTGTATAGATTACCGCCTTCTAAATAAGATCACGGTTAAATTTCAGTACCCCTTGCCGTTGTTATCTGATTTGTTTGCTCGGATTAAGGGGGCTAGTTGGTTCACCAAGATAGATCTTCGTGGTGCGTATAATCTTGTGCGTATTAAGCGAGGCGATGAATGGAAAACTGCATTTAATACGCCCGAGGGCCATTTTGAGTATCTAGTGATGCCATTCGGACTTGCCAATGCTCCATCAGTGTTTCAGTCCTTTATGCATGACATCTTCTGAGAGTACCTGGATAAATTCCTGATTGTGTACTTGGATGACATTTTGATCTTCTCGGATGATTGGGAGTCTCATGTGAAGCAGGTCAGAACGGTTTTTCAGGTCCTGCGTGCTAATTCTTTGTTTGTGAAGGGATCAAAGTGTCTCTTTGGTGTTCAGAAGGTTTCATTTTTGGGGTTCATCTTTTCCCCTTCTACCATCGAGATGGACCCTGTTAAGGTCCGAGCCATCCATGATTGGACTCAGCCGACATCTCTGAAAAGTCTGCAAAAGTTCCTGGGCTTTGCTAATTTTTATCGTCGCTTCATCTGCAATTTTTCTAGTATTGCTAAACCATTGACCGATTTGACCAAGAAGGGTGCTGATGTGGTCAATTGGTCTTCTGCTGCTGTGGAAGCTTTTCAAGAGTTGAAACGTCGTTTTTCTTCTGCCCCTTTGTTGTGTCAACCAGATGTTTCGCTTCCGTTCCAGGTCGAGGTTGATGCTTCTGAGATTGGAGCAGGGGCTGTTTTGTCGCAGAGAAGTTGTGATTGCTCGGTGATGAAACCATGCGCCTTCTTTTCCAGGAAGTTTTCGCCTGCTGAGCGAAATTATGATGTGGGCAATCGAGAGTTGCTGGCCATGAAGTGGGCATTCGAGGAGTGGCGTCATTGGCTTGAAGGAGCTAAGCATCGCGTGGTGGTCTTGACTGATCATAAGAACTTGACTTATCTCGAGTCCGCCAAGCGGTTGAATCCTAGACAGGCTCGTTGGTCGTTGTTTTTTGCCCGTTTTGACTTTGTGATTTCGTACCTTCCGGGCTCTAAAAATATGAAGGCGGATGCTCTGTCTAGGAGTTTTGTGCCTGACTCTCCGGGTTTATCTGAGCCGGCGGGTATCCTCAAAGAGGGAGTAATTGTGTCTGCCATCTCCCCTGATTTGCGGCGGGTGCTGCAAAAATTTCAGGCTAATAAACCTGATCGTTGCCCAGCGGAGAAACTGTTTGTCCCTAATAGGTGGACGAATAAAGTTATCTCTGAGGTTCATTGTTCGGTGTTGGCTGGTCATCCTGGAATCTTTGGTACCAGAGAGTTAGTGGCTAGATCCTTTTGGTGGCCATCTCTGTCGCGGGATGTGCGTACTTTTTTGCAGTCCTGTGGGATTTGTGCTCGGGCTAAGCCCTGCTGTTCTCGTGCCAGTGGGTTGCTTTTGCCCTTGCCGGTCCCGAAGAGGCCTTGGACACATATCTCTATGGATTTTATTTCAGATCTTCCCGTCTCTCAAAAGATGTCAGTCATTTGGGTGGTCTGTGATCGCTTCTCTAAGATGGTCCATTTGGTACCCTTGTCTAAATTACCTTCCTCCTCTGATTTGGTGCCATTGTTCTTCCAGCATGTGGTTCGTTTACATGGCATTCCAGAGAATATTGTTTCTGACAGAGGTTCCCAGTTTGTTTCGAGGTTTTGGCGAGCCTTTTGTGGTAGGATGGGCATTGACTTGTCTTTTTCCTCGGCTTTCCATCCTCAGACTAATGGCCAGACCGAACGAACCAATCAGACCTTGGAAACATATCTGAGATGCTTTGTTTCTGCTGATCAGGATGACTGGGTGTCCTTTTTGCCTTTGGCTGAGTTCGCCCTTAATAATCGGGCCAGCTCGGCTACCTTGGTTTCGCCGTTTTTCTGCAATTCTGGGTTCCATCCTCGTTTCTCTTCAGGACAGGTTGAGTCTTCGGACTGTCCTGGTGTGGATACTGTGGTGGACAGGTTGCAGCAGATTTGGACTCATGTAGTGGACAATTTGACCTTGACCCAGGAGAAGGCTCAATGTTTCGCTAATCGCAGACGCTGTGTGGGTCCCCGACTTCGTGTTGGGGATTTGGTTTGGTTATCTTCTCGTCATATTCCTATGAAGGTTTCCTCTCCTAAGTTTAAACCTCGTTTCATTGGTCCGTATAGGATTTCTGAGGTTCTTAATCCTGTGTCTTTTCGTCTGACCCTTCCAGATTCTTTTTCCATACATAACGTATTCCATAGGTCATTGTTGCGGAGATACGTGGCACCTATGGTTCCATCTGTTGACCCTCCTGCCCCGGTTTTGGTGGAGGGGGAGTTGGAGTATATTGTGGAGAAGATTTTGGATTCTCGTGTTTCAAGACGGAAACTCCAGTATCTGGTTAAGTGGAAGGGTTATGCTCAGGAAGATAATTCCTGGGTCTTTGCCTCTGATGTCCATGCTCCCGATCTTGTTCGTGCCTTTCATATGGCTCATCCTGGTCGTCCTGGGGGCTCTGGTGAGGGTTCGGTGACCCCTCCTCAAGGGGGGGGGTACTGTTGTGAATTCTGTGGCAGAGCTCCCTCCTGTGGTCACAAGTGGTACTTCGGCTGATTCTCTCTGTGAGCTTCCGTTGGTGGAGGAAAGTGGAACTGCGGCTTCTGAGTTTCCTTCCTCAGGTGATGTGGTGAAGTCGTTAGGTGCTGCTCTATTTAACTCCACCTAGTGTTTTGATCCTGGCCTCCAGTCAATGTTCTAGTATTGGACCTGTTTCCTCCAGGATCGTTCCTGTGGCCTGCTGCTCTGCATAGCTAAGTTCCGCTTTGCTATTTTGTTTGCTGTTTTTTTCTGTCCAGCTTGTCTATTTGTTTTTTCCTGCTTGCTGGAAGCTCTGGGACGCAGAGGGTGTACCTCCGTGCCGTTAGTTCGGGCTTCAGGCCAGCTAGTTTCTCAGGCTGTGCCGAGTTGCATAGGGAGCGTTAGGCGCAATCCACGGCTGCCTCTAGTGTGGTTGGAGAGGATTAGGGATTGCGGTCAGCAGAGTTCCCACGTCTCAGAGCTCGTTCTATGTTTTTGGGATATTGTCAGGTCACTGTATGTGCTCTGACCTCTATGTCCATTGTGGTACTGAATTACCTTATCATAACAAAACTTCTTTTAAGCCCTTGGTGGGTCAAAGTGCTCACCACACATCCATATAAGTTCCTTAGGGGGTCTACTTTCCAAAATGGTGTCACTTGTGGGGGGTTTCAATGTTTAGGCACATCAGTGGCTCTCCAAACGCAACATGGCATCCCATCTCAATTCCTGTCAATTTTGCATTGAAAAGTCAAATTGCTCTCCTTCGCTTCCGAGCTCTGTCATGCGCCCAAACGGTGGTTTACCCCCACATATGGGTTATCGGCGTACTCAGGACAAATTGTACAACAACTATTGAGGTCCATTTTCTCCTGTTACCCTTGGTAAAATAAAACAAATTGGAGCTGAAGTAAATTTGTGAAAAAAAGTTAAATGTTAATTTTTATTTAAACATTCCAAAAATTCCTGTGAAACACCTGAAGGGTTAATAAACTTCTTGAATCTGGTTTTGAGCACCTTGAGGGCTGCGGTTTTTAGAATGGTGTCACACTTGGGTATTTTCTATCATATAGACCCCTCAAAAAGACTTCAAATGAGATGTGGTCCCTAAAAAAAAATGGTGTTGTAAAAATGAGAAATTGCTGGTCAACTTTTAACCCTTATAACTCCCTAACAAAAAAAATTTTGGTTCCAAAATATATCTCTGTGATTTAATTGCATAAAAATTCAAAGTTGGAAAATTGCAAAATTTTCAAAATTTTCTCCAAATTTCCGTTTTTTTCACAAATAAACGCAGGTAATATCAAAGAAATTTTACCACTATCATGAAGTACAATATGTCACGAGAAAAAAATGTCAGAATCACTGACATCGTTGCCATAACGACACATTGACATTGTAGTCGGCATGACAATACACGATACTGACATCATGCTTGCCATGACAACACTTGATATTATTACATCATTGTTACCATGACAACACACTATGGCATCACCGTTGCTATGACAACAATCAGCACTATAACATAATTGTCCCAAGAAAAAACACAACACTGACAGCATCATTGCTATAAGAATACAATTAATCATTGTTACAATGACAACATTAACATTATCGTCACCATGGCAACGAAAGACACTATGACATCATCGTTGCTATGACAGCATTATGACATGTTTGTTTCCATGACAACACACAATATTGACATAATCTTTGCCATGACAACACATGACACTATGACATAATTATTGTCATGATAACATATGACAATTACAGTTCTTATTCCATATCATTAAAAATTTTCATTCTATTCACATTTAATTATTTATTGCACCATAATTTTTTGTGTTTCGGTCAGAATTTTTTTCAGACACTGGGTGCCCCAATGAGTTCAAAATTGGACCAGTCCCTAGCTATATTATTTATGTCATGACGGGAGGAATTTTTAATTTTTTCTGAGAAAAATCCTTTTATTCACACATAATTTCATATGGAAGTCATGTGGACGACATACTACTGGTATGGAGAATGGATTCATTAGATTTTGTCGAATTCACTAGGTATTTGAATACCAACCAATGCAATTTTCATTTTACATGCATTACCCCTTCAATTCAAGTTTCCTTTCTGGATGTATTGCTCACTGGAAATTACACCACGTGCAGAGTTGACACTTCTCTTTATAGAAAGGATACTTCGAGGAGTACAATTCTGTTATCCACTAGTTCACACCCCAACGCACTATTCAGGCCATCCCTAGGGGTGAATTCAAGGCCATCCCTAGGGGTGAATTCACCGCCGATCAGCAGCGGTGTTTGCCGCGCTGCTAAGCAAATGACAGCGCGACAAACACCCGGTGTTCGGGCAGCCTAATCCAAACACCCATTTAGTGTCTGTGCCTTTACTGTTCGGGTTCGCACATCTCTATCCTCGGCTACTGCACCTGGCCATGCAGGAGTCGATGATGAAACAACCTTCTCGGCATGTGGCCTCATACTTTTCTGTATGCGGCCACATGTCATCGAAAATGGCTACTCGTTTCAGTGCTGATACGCGTGTCATAGGTTCGCCATTGTTGAGTCCTTTTCCGTCCCTGGCTTCCTGGATGTAGGGATCCAAGTAAATGACACGCAGCACAAAGGTTGTGTGGTCATAAACAGGGGTAGCCCCGGAGCACGCCTGCCTCACTGGGTGCTGTCCCTTCTTTATATAGTAAAAAGTTAGGCATTTACAGACATGCGCACATATTTCACAATCTCTTACAAAACAAGTCTATATTAGTGAAATGTTACAATATCTGGTATGTGGGTGAAGGACTATGATAACAAGAAGGAATGCGCGCGTGATTACTTCCATAAAAGGAAATGTCAAGTTTGCTGTTTAGAAGCAGATTTCTCAGGAGGAAGACAAGATGGATTCTTTGGTTCAGTCTGGTCTCCACAATTCCCCCCTTTGACATATTCTTTTATAATCTATCATAAATTCTTGCATGAAGTCTGTGCATTCTCTTCTTTATACGGCAGTATACTAAAACATTACAAATTCAAGCATAAAAAATGACAAGGATTAATATGACGATCGGATAACATATAAAAACTTTATATTCTCGTATCACAAAATTTATTTGTGCATACCGAGATACCCTTGAGTACAACCTTGAACAATACATATATAATTACAATAACAATAACTATATGTATTAGGCTTTGCATAATTCCGGTAACCCACCCACCGATCCCTCTGAACCAATTGGCCGGGTTAAGAAAAGAAAAGGTATCTGACCACCAGCTATCCTTATTTTGGTCATTGTCTTTGTCATACTGATCCCTGAGTCGTTGTACGTCTTTTAATTTAAATCTCATACTCATAGTACTATTAGGGTCTATATAATGACAGCAGGTGGGTCCGATGATTTGACACATACCCCCTTGTGAGGCAGTTAGGTAATCCAATACCAGGGTATGTTGGTTAGTGACTATTATAAGCTGATTCTGTACAGCTATACTGGTATTTAATATGTCCAATATGTCCCAAATCTGATCATCTAGATAATCCGTGGCTCTAACTAATTTATCCCACATTTGTGTTAACATTATTAACATCAATATCATGAGTCTTATACTGCCTTTTTGCAATGACTTGCATGTATCCATGATGCCTTTCCTTCAAGCTTGACTGATGTAGGTGTTGTCAATAGGACTTGGAAGGGTCCGTCAAATCTTGGTTCAAGAGCCTTTCTGGTGTGTCTTTTTACATAGACTTGATCACCTGGTTCCAACTTGTGACTTCCTTCAGTGTTGTCAGGATCTGGAAGGGAAGCAAAAACTTGTGCATGCACCTTAGTTAATTGTTTCTGAAGATTTTGCACATAAGAAGTCAATGACTCAATATTTAACACAAGTTGCTGTGGAAAATAACATCCTAAATTGGCAGTCCTGCCAAACAAAATTTCATATGGAGACAGTTTAGTCTTACCCCTTGGGGTATTGCGTATTGAGTAAAGGGCCAGTGGAAGGCATTCTGTCCAAGGCTTTCCTGTTTCAGCCATGGCTTTCTGTATTTTTAATTTTAAAGTTCCATTCATGCGTTCCACCTTACCAGAACTTTGAGGATGATACGGAGTGTGTAACTGACTTTCAACACCCAACATTTTCAGTACATTTTGAAATATTTCTCCAGTGAAATGAGTACCCCTATCTGACTCGATCACTTCAGGGAGACCATAACGGGGCACCAGTTCGGCAACTAGCTTTACAGCAGTGTTTTTAGCTGAAGCCTTCCGAACTGGATAGGCCTCTGGCCACCCCGAGAACATGTCCACACACACCAACACATACTCATACCCATTACTCTTTGGCAGCTGGATAAAGTCTATCTGTAACCGTTGAAACGGGTAGAGAGGTCGGACATGGTGCTTCATAGGGGTCTTTGCTGTCTGTCCGGGATTATGTGTCAGGCATATAGCGCATGCAGCACAATAGTCTCTTGCGTAGTTGCCAAAACCTGGAGCCAACCAGACTTGCTTTGCCAGTAGTGTCATTGCATTTGCAGACACATGCGTAGGGTGGTGCAATCCACCAACTACAATCGGGTACCAGGCTCTAGGTAGACATATTAGTCCATCTTTCTTCCAAATTTCCGCTTGTTCTTCTGCCCCTTCCTTTTTCCACCTGTCCCTCTCCTCTTCTCCTGCATCTTCCTGTGCTTGTCTCAGTCTATCTTCAGTATTTTCCGTGGGATTTACAGTATGGACCTGTTGTAAGGGTTTGACTGCTGCTGCTTTGGCTGCTTTATCAGCCCTATCATTTCCCCTAGATTCCCTAGTGTCGAGTCTCACATGTGCAGCTACCTTGATTACTGCTACTTCTTTTGTTTCTTGTGCAGCCTCTAAGATCTGTTTGATCAGAGAAGCATGTTTTACAGGTTGTCCTGACGCTGTCATGTAACCTCTAGCTCTCCAGATTACTCCAAAATCAAACACAATACCATGTGCATACCTAGAATCAGTGTATATATTAGCTGTCTGATTCTCAGCTATTTTTAGAGCTTCAATCAATGCTGTTAGTTCTGCTTCTTGTGCAGATTGTTTCGGTGGAAGCGGTTCTGCTTTGAGAGTTTCAGATTCTGACACAACTGCATACCCTGTATGGAAGTTACCTGTGTCATCTGCAAACCTACTACCATCTATAAACAGCTCTAAATCTGGATTTTGAAGTGGTGTTTCGGATACATTGGGTAAGCCTACCGTTTCTTGTAAAATGAGCTCTGTACAATCATGTGTGTCTGTAGGGAAAAAATTTGCGTATGGATCAGTGTCCTTATTCCCCCCTTCAGACTCGAGAGGTAGCAGTGTAGCTATATTGAGAGTCTGAAGCCTAGCAAATGTGATAGTAGAGGGGAGCAACAAAGAACACTGTAGCCGCAAATGTCTGGCCATGGAAATGTGTTTTGGTTGAACCTGGTTTAATATCCCATAAACATCATGTGTAGTTTGAACTGTGAGTGGATGCTCTAGGACAATTTCTGATGCTTTGTCCAACAATAGTGAGACAGCAACAACTACACGTACACAGGTTGGCGCTGCTCTAGCTACGGGATCTAACCTTGCTGAAAGATATGCAATTGGTCTTTGTTTCCCTGCATGCTTCTGGGTAAGAACTCCTGTAGCATGGGAATCAACTTCTGCAGCCATAAGCTGAAATGGTTTGGTGTAGTCTGGTAGCCCTAACGCTGGAGCTGAAACAAGGGCATCTTTTAATTGTTGGAACGAAATCTGACCTTCTTTTGTCAACATGTAAGGTTCACTTTTTACACAGTCATACAGTGGTTGCATTAGTTGACTGGCATGTATAATCCATTGTCTACAATGAGACACTATTCCTAAAAATGCTCGTAGCTGTTTATGATTTCTAGGCTCATTCATCTGTCTTATTGCTTCAGTTCTTTGAGGTGTAAGATGCTTTTTACCTTGAGAAATGCAATGACCTAGAAAGACCACTTTGGTCTGACAAACTTGTAGCTTTTGTCTATTCACTTTACACCCTTCTTTTTCTAGAAAACATAGTAAACTCACAGTGGACCTTTCTGCAGTTTCTAGATCTGGGCAGCAAAGTAGTAGGTCATCCACATACTGCAAAATTACTACCTGTGGTTCGGGTTCAAACCTCTGGAGGACTGTTTGTAGGGCATTTGAATAAAGAGTAGGGGAGTGTATCATTCCCTGTGGAAGGCGTGTCCACGCCAACTGTTTGCCCTTAAATGTAAATGCAAACAAATGCCAACTGTCTTGGTGTAAAGGAACCGAGAAAAATGAATTTGAAAGATCTATTACAGTAAACACTTGAGAACTGGCTGGTATCTGTGATAGTAACGTATGAGGATTGGGTACAACTGGGGTGATTGGATCTAGAACTTTGTTTATTTCTCTTAGATCATGTACCATACGATATTTGGGCATAGAACCCTTATCAAGAGTTCTCTTCTTGACTGGATACAGAGGAGTGTTAGCAGGTGATTGTATCTCTACCAAAACTCCTTTCTCTCTATATCCCTCTATCTGTTTTGTAATCGCTAGTTCCTGTTGGGCACTCACAGGGTATTGTCTGAGCTGTGGGAGAACAGTTCCTGGTTGCACAGATAGTTTTACAGGAGAGATATGCAATAATCCCACATCAGTGTCACCCTGTGCCCACAGTGTTTCTGGGACCGTTGAGAGGTCTAGATCTGTGGTGTACTCTTTTTCTTCAGTATAATCCTCAAAAGCCTGAATTCTGACATATTGTTCTAATATTTCTGCATCATCAGGGATAGTCAGCATAACTGTGCCATCTTCCCTAAAATTGATGTTAGCTTCTAATTTCTTTAGGACATCAATTCCCAACAAACATGTTGGGGCACCTCTGGCATACAAAAATCTGGATGCAAAACATTTAGGTCCTAATGAGACCTCTAGGGGCACAGTATATTGCAGTGTTCGAATTACCCCATCATAACCCTCAGCCAAAGTTGTTTGCTGTGAAACATCTTCTGGGTTCGGAAGAAAATCTTGATTCAAAATTGAGGAAGTTGCACCTGTATCTATCAAAAATGGAATCTCTCTTCCCCCCACATTCACCTGTATTATAGGTCTTCTAGCTGGTAGGGAAGTTTGTAACACATTGAGTCAATCTGAGTCTGGTATGGGACCATCCACTATGGATGTCTGTTGGGTGTCTGAGGGCTTATTCTTTGGTACAAATTTTCCTGATTTTATGTCTGCCTGCTTCTTTCTACATTCTCTCTGGAAATGTCCTGGTTTCTTGCAGTAATGACAGGGAAAATTATGTCTTGCCCTTCCACCTGTTGTGTTTGCTTGCGCTATTCTGACAGGTTTTTTCTTTTCTCTTAAATCCATAGCAATGCCCATACATCTTTGTTTCACTATCTGTGGTTGTTCTAGAGTTCTCCAATCTGGCGTAGCTGACTTGAATCTTTCCTTAATGCCTGGTTCAAGTCCCTCAATCAATTGTTTAGTATAGAGCCGGAGGACTCCTGGATCAGCAATATTTAATCCCTCATCCCTAAAGCTATCTTCCAGCTCCCGGGAATACTCATCTATGGATTGACCTGCTTTCTGCATAACTATGCCTGTGGATCCTCTCTCCCTCTGTTTTCCTTGCATGAACTGATTTAGAGCCTCTACAAACCGGTTTCCTGACTCTATCACAAAAGGTGCTCTTACATTTTCTCCTGGTCTTTGAGCCTGTGTTGCTACAATCAGCTCCTGAAACATTCCCGATGGCATTTTTAGCCTACATAATTCCATTCCATCCATCCATGAACCATTATGTGTGCGAATTATTTGCTCTATATAACTAGCAAATCTATTTGGGTATCGAGTTGGATCTGGTGCATTCATAAGAAGAGACATACCCTCAGCTGGTGTCCATGGAAAATACTGCTGTGTTTCAATTTGCCTAGTAATTCTTTGATTAGGATTCTCGGGATCAGCTTCTCTCACTCCCTTTGTTATTATCCTAACAGGTGCTAATAACTGATGGCCTTTAGGGGCCCCACAGGCGGAACACTCAGTTCTCCAATCCGGATTCTGCTGGCCACAATTTTGGCATACCCATCCTTCCACCCCGCTTAACCCAGGATATAAATTTGGTATGGGTTTCCCTCCCTCTGTACCTCCTGAAGGTACAAATGGTTGAACATTCGGATCTAGATAAGGAGGAGGAACTGAATGAGTCGTAGCACAACATTTTCTCGTACCCATACTCCATTTGGAAGTGTCTGGATCATACTTCCAATTCTCCTCTTTAGCTGTTTTTGAGACCTTTATCATACAGTGTATGATTTCTTCCCACCCATTATCCCTGATAATTCCACCTCGTTCTTTACTCAGTCTTTCCCATTCAGTGCTAAACATTTGTGCTTCTGAAATTCCCAATTTTTTCTTACCCTTCTGATCTGCCTTCTGACTGTCTTTCCACATCTTTCCTGTATGATATCTTTTGCTTCTACTTGTCCTAAGACGGTTTTTGTCTGTTTATTTCCCATTTTTCTTTTCAATAATAGCTACACTTATCCTAGGTGACGTTTGGACAACCACCTCTCTGGAGTGATGTCTCGTTGCCTTCTTCCTAGGGAGCTAAAATATTGAAGGGCTGATCTGCTCCGTTCTTTCTAATGTGCAGAATAAACTTGATTCCTACAATGCACGCAAACAGGATCAGCAACACCAAACAGATCACCAAACTTTCCGTCTCTGTTATCATACTTGTCCCAGGCTCATGGACCCGTGTCCTGGGCTCATTCTATCAAACTCTTATCCAGAAATGAAGAAACAAGTTCTTAAAGAGAGTCAAGCATGGACGGAGGTCTCCCCGAAAGGACGCAACCACATGACCCAGTTAGGCTGACTTCACTAATAAGACTTGTCCTAACAATTTCGGCTTATTGTTTTACGTACTTTTATCCTTCTTTCATAACATGCCACAACCTTCACACTGTTCACACACTGCCAGGGACAGGACTCATAAATCTATACAATATGGTAACCCGAGTTTTATAGGTATCTACTCACTACTAGACTAACCCAGCGTGACACGGCTCGTAGAGATCTTTCGGATAATACAGGGCAGATAAAAGAGAACTAATAATGTCTCTTACCTGGCCAGGTTTTTCAGTTCATTTGCCGTCCATTATCCCAGATCTCCGTTGTCCGTATCCGCAGGTGAATCTCGAGCAGATACTCTCGCCTCGGGTCCCTGTTTCGGGCGCCAAGAAATGTTGAGTCCTTTTCCGTCCCTGGCTTCCTGGATGTAGGGATCCAAGTAAATGACACGCAGCACAAAGGTTGTGTGGTCATAAACAGGGGTAGCCCCGGAGCACGCCTGCCTCACTGGGTGCTGTCCCTTCTTTATATAGTAAAAAGTTAGGCATTTACAGACATGCGCACATATTTCACAATCTCTTACAAAACAAGTCTATATTAGTGAAATGTTACAATATCTGGTATGTGGGTGAAGGACTATGATAACAAGAAGGAATGCGCGCGTGATTACTTCCATAAAAGGAAATGTCAAGTTTGCTGTTTAGAAGCAGATTTCTCAGGAGTAAGACAAGATGGATTCTTTGGTTCAGTCTGGTCTCCACAGCCATCACGGGTCTAGACAGTCCTGGCAGATCTGGAACAAGTGATAATATGTACCATAAATCATCTGTTCAGGATCAATGCTACTTTGTCCACAGTGTTTGCAGTGTTATGGCCAGTCACGCTTGCTGACGTACTGAATGGAAAAAGACTGTTGCCCTGAACATGCGTAACGTCACTAGCTATGAGCAAAAACGATTATTCCATGTGTTTTCAGAGGCAACAAACTCCTTCCTCAGGATTCAAATCCTTGAAGAAGGAGGACAATATTGGAGACATAATTCCATGTCAATCATCTGTATACTGGTGCTGGAGTCCTGGGTCCAAATCCCACCAAGGACATCATCTGCAAGGAGTTTGTATGTTCTCCCCGTGTTTGCGTGGGTTTCCTCCGGGTTCTCCGGTTTCTTCCCACATTCCAAAGACATACTGATAGGGAATTTAGATTGTGAGCCCCATCGGGGACAGCGATGATAATGTGTGCAAACTGTAAAGCACTGTGGAATATGTTAGCGCTATATAAAAATAAAGATTATTTATTTATTATTATTGGGCATGGAATTATAAAAAAACCTTCAGCACATGCTGTGGTAACATGACACCTGGCCAGCTCAGACAAAGGATTCACACCCCCACCTAGCTGGCTGGTATGTAACCTTCAACAGGAAGACCCCTGTGGATCCAAGCTATGCGGCCTAAAGCTATTTCCACACACCAGTTTTTTGCCTTCAGGCATAATCTGTCTATTTTTGGAAAAAAACAGATCTGGAGTAAATTGTGAACAACTGATGCGCCGGATCCGTTTTTTTTTTTTTGCTCTATCCGTTTTGGTTTATCGGGCATAAAATTCTGACTTCCTGTTCCGAGGAAGAGGATAGGAGAGAGAGAGAGACTCTCCAGAAGTCAAAATGCAGGAACAGGGCATGCTCAGTGCGAAAAAAACATAATAGGTAGCTGGATCCAGTCAATACATCACACGTTTCATCTGTTTATCGCTGGAACCGAGGCTAGGAGTTTTTTTTCGCCTTACAGAAAAAACGTTCATATGGACGATTTCTCCGTCCGCTGGAAAAGAAATTTTGGACGGATGAAACGTGAGGCCATCAGGCACAATCCAGCGCTAATACAACTCTATGAGAATAAAATGAATCTTGCGGAAAAAAAAAAAAGATCTTTTTTTTCAAAACTCGCGGGACTGTGCCTGACGACAAAAACCTGATGTGTTCAGCCAGCTATGATTTCATAAAGGAGTTATGGAAATACTATAGGTCCTAGCTGTGCATCGTATATATATTTCTGAGATCCCTAGACCAGGGCAAGCTCCTGCCTGGGTCTCAAGTAATTCTATCACGCCGTTCCGCGCTGATAAGAGTCTGTTTCACTGGGGCTAGTAAAAGGGGCCTCTCAGCCTGTCAGGGTTGTAGGCGAGGGTGGTGCCACATCAGTGACTGCGTGGGCAACCTTCTCTCACTCCCTGTACCTCCCTGGGCCCGTGTGGACAGGAGGGATCTGTGTAAAACTGTGCCAACCTGACCTTACGTGTCCCCAGGCGGTGTGGAACGTCATCTTGGTACAAGTGGGAAAACCTTACCACGTGATCCCACTGACATAATACTGACGTAAGACAGGGTGGTGAGGTGTGAACTCTTCACACTAATCTTTCCTGAACAAAGGACTTATTGCACCGAATATCACTTGGCATCAACATTGTTTATTTGCTGATCGGTTTCTGAGATCACTTGTCATCAAGAGAATCCCTATGGTGTGTTATTTCATAGTGGATCTACATGCAAGTAGGTAGCCTAACACGATCCAGTTGCCAATCATTTGGCATTTCATTTTATGTCAATCGATTTTATAATTTATAGATCCTGGGCATCAGTGCATATCACTTTTTCTTTTATACATGTCTCAGTTTCAGACTCCGTTGGTTCTGATTGTGCTGTGCCTGGATATAGGAAGGTGCTCTAAGAAACAACATATCACTAATACCCAAGTGATCCTGTCTGATGTATGTGACTGTCAGTGTGAAGAAATAAGCTAACTTGTTGCAACCAACTATAATGTTCAAATTAACCAAGGATATGCATCAAGAGAAGGACCAGACTTTACCACTTGTCTTACATCCAATAGTGCCAGCCTTATAGTCATGCTTCCATAAAGATTCCACCATCTTGCCCTGTCCTCCATTTTATATTTAAAGGGATTTTCTCATTTTCTATCTTCAGGAGTGCAGGACTCGCTTACCTTTCTGTTTCCTAATATGGTCCTGAAGTTTCACAGTCCAGAACTGGAGCATGGTCATGTGGTCGGCTTGCAAACTGTAAGGGTACCATCTCACAGTGGCACTTTGGTCTCTACTACGGCACGATTCGTGACGTTCCAGCGATATACTTACGATCTCGCTGTGTCTGACACGCTACTGCGATCAGGGACCCCGCTGAGAATCGTACGTCGTAGCAGATCGTTTGAAGATTTCTTTCGTCGTCAAGTGTCCCGCTGTGGCGGCATGATCGCATCGTGTAACAAAGGTGTGCACGATATTCTCCACCTCCTCTGCTGATTCTACATCGCAAATACGTCATGAAATTATCGCTCCAGCGCCGTGCATTGCGAAGTGTGATCGCAGTCTACGACGCTGGAGCGATAATGGAGCGACGCTGGAGCGTCACGGATCGTGCCGACGTAGCGACCAAAGTGCCACTGTGAGACGGTACCTTAAAGAAAAAAGATTGCAAATATGTGCTCCTTGTCTAGGAAACCGGCCATCTCTTATACTTGGCAGAGGTGGCTGGTAACCTAAGCAACAAGAAGTAAATTATAGAAATAAAAATCTTACTTTTAATAAGAGGTAAATTGCAAAGCACTTGCAGTTTCACCCATTTAACAAGATGGAACAATCCTTTTTGGTTCTTAATAGGTTGCAACATCAGAAATGACCTAGTTTCTTGTAGTTTGTATCAACAGAACAGAGAGGTCATTCATGGGCCTGAGCAATGAACTTGAAGTTAGATACTGGTAAGCTGGGAGAAGTTGCTGAGAAGACAATTAGTGCAAAAATTGAAAGGAACGGATGGCACTCACCGGTTAAAAAAAAAACCTCTTTATTCCAATACTTTAAAACATTGGCATCAGGAGGATGGGAGCAGGAGTGGAATGGACGACAGCCGTTTCGTGCTGCAGTGGCGCTTCTACTGGTCAGCGCGAAAAATGGATGTCGTCCATTCCACTCCTGCTCCCATCCTCCCGATACCGATGTTTTAAAGTATTGGAATAAAGAAGGTTTTTTTTAACCGTTGAGTGCCATCCGTTCCTTTCAATTTTTGTATCCATTGTGGCTATTTCTTTGGAGTGGCATCCCGGCTCACGGAGCACTTACTGCAGTATATATGCTTGCAGCATCATTTCATGCAGATACCTGTGCACTGAGTGGGCTTCTCCGCTGTGCGGATTAACACTTTGTTGGAGCTGAGAAGACAATTAGCCAGCTGGCTAAAGCAGTGTTTTGAAGTAGATGAAGTATATACTGTATATGTGTGTGCAGTGGACTATAGATTTATTGTGTCACTGGCAATAGTGTAACATCTGTCTTGAAAGCTGCATGTCGCACCCAGGTGTTAATATGTATTTTCCTGGGACAAGTAAACTTCTGTCCCCAAATCTCACCAGGGGTCATGCTGAGATCCAAGAAGAAAGGTAACATTTGCCACCTCCTAGCTCTTGGAAGAGAGATGTTAATTACAGTCTGATGGTATCTCTGGGACATCTGTTACACAAAGGATCTCAAGAGAAAATCATATATTCATTGGGGGGTGCGGCCCTGGCCCAATCAAATACCAAGCAATTATGATATTAACCTGAGGGGCTGTTCTCAAAACCTGACCTCCAGACCAAAGTTATAAAATAGACCTGTAATCAGAGAATCGTGTTCACATGTGAGGGCAGCCTGAGACGCTGATATGTTCCACCAACTCCATTCACCCCCTCAGGGAGCAGAAAGCAAACTACCAGTTAGATGATTTCTGTAAATTTTCTCCTGTTGTTTTATATTGTTTTGCATAAGTTGTATGTCTTTTTATTATCATATTTTTATACCTTTTTCTTACTGTAAGCATATGAACTTTTTGTATTAAAGTATAAAACTTTAGCAAGTTGAGCCTTGAATGTTCTAAAAGAATCCATAGCCTGAGGTGTGTGAGCCTTATGAGTGATAGACATTATTAGTATTGATATTCCCGGGACTCATCGCCCGTGTATTCGGTGAGTGGTGGCAGCGTGTATAAGCGGGTGTGTGATTTATGCTCCCATTACAGCATAGGACAGAGGTTGAATGCTGGACTGAGAGAAGGGGATAGATTAACCCTTGCAGGCACAACCCCAAGTCACGTGCTGAGCGCGGGCACATGACGAAATTGTTACACCACGGAGTAGGGATCCGTGACAATTGGTGGCAGAAATTGGTGGCAGAGCGGTGGGATAGAATTATTTCTATTAAAGCATTAGTGCATGTGGATCGCCCCATAGGGCAGTGAGGTACTCGGAGCCGGGCCCTTCGGTTCTCAAGGGGGATGTCATGGTGGCTGACCCGGTCCGTGGCCCTAGGGACGTCCGTTGTAAAGGGGGGAAAGGTCTTTAAAGGGATAATGTTTGTGACGCCACCTGTGGTATTCGGTCAGGGTGACCGACGCTGCTCAGGGGTCCGCTGGGGTGATGTTATGGCAGCTAGATAGTATACCTTCCCACAGGAGAAGTGTGTCCCCAGGGCTTCCCAGAGTGTAGATGGTGGATGGTGTGAGGCGCAGTGAAGAATGAGGACACAAGGTTGCAGTCTCTTTACCTTTACTGAAGGCTTCAGCGTCCACAGTCCAGAGCACCGGATCACAGGGCTGGCAGAGTCCGGCCGGTCTGAAGGCAAATCCAGAGTCCACTTATCCAGGTGGAAATCAGTAGCCTTCCTCTGGCACTTGGATGTTGTAGTACCTTACTGCTGAGCCTCTCATAAGGTCCTCACAACTGTTGTTGGTGTTGTAGATGTTATGTCTTTCTCTCTGTCCCCCAGATGGATAGGAACAACCCGTATGACTGATGGCCTGAGGCTTTTTACAGGGACTCTAGCACGCCCCAGCCCCCACAAGTTGCCACCATGCCTGCTTGGTATAGGTCGGGCAGGTAACGTGGAATTATCTGTCCTACCAGTCTCTGAAGTAAAGCGTAGAGATTCTTACTCCCTCGGAATTCTGGCTACCGGATTTCTGTGCCTCAGAAGGAAGCAGCCTGCTCCTAGCTGATCTCCCTCTGATATTCATTTTCCTGTGCTCTGCTTTCCTGCACACTCTCTGCAATATGTTCTGCTTTCTATGTCTCTTCCCAGGAGCTGTAGCACTTCATGCCACAGAGCTCCTCTTCCTCTATCTTCCTGACAGGAACTGAACCTTTTCCCTCCAGATCAGGATGTTCTTATAGGGGAGTTCACCTTAAACAGGCTTAGAGCTCCCCCTTCTGATCTGGAGTGTGAACATGTTGCATGCATTGTATTACCTGATAAAGAGATCTCCTTTATTGCCTTCAGACGTAACATCACTCCCCCTGGTGGAAGAACGACATTACTGCAACGACCAGGACCCTGGGGCGCTGCACATGGTTTAAGCAATTATTCCCTGTACTAAAGAATTGGTATCCTTGTGAGGAGTGCACCAGTTCTACAAGGTTCAACTCAGTGCTTACTTAGACATACTTGCAAACATTTTCCCTTCCCCGTTTTTCTTTTCTATCTTTTATTTGGCAAAGGCTGTTCATCGATATGGCAGCCCAGCACAAGAAGATGAGCAAAGAGGCTCCGACCGGCCTCTGTGAGCAGAGAGGAATAGAGACGGCCGACAGATCCACGGAGCTGCTGATACGCGCCTTGGTCGAGCAAGACATAGAGCAAAGTGCTGGAACATCTGGGAAGGAGAGAGCCCACCTCAGAGAGACCCAGCAATGCCAGCTCTTGCACCGGAGATACCTGAAGGAAATGCCGGTTCTGAGGAGCCTATAGACTGTACTTTACAAAGGGACTGACAATGGCTGGGAACAAGTAATCCCAATTTGTGCATGCAGCTTATCCTACAGCACCGACAGGCTGAGAGAGAGGCTGCAGAACGCCGGTGTAACAGGCCAGATTAACCCCCCGCCCAGAATATACCCGGGGTTAAAGTGGCCTAGGCCAGATTATACCCCGGGTATATTCTGGCCTAGCCCAAACTATACCCCGGGTATAAATTTGACTAGTCCAGTTTATACCCCTCTGGGCCAGATTATACCCCGGGTATATTCTGGCCTAGCCCAAACTATACCCCGGAGTACAAATTGGACTAGTCCAGTTTATACCCCTCCAGGTCAGAATATACCCCAGCTACTGTAGATCAGATTTTTCAGGCTTTTGAGAACCATTGAGTGACATTCTTAAAAACAAATTGGAGCTGAAGTAAATTTTTTGGTGAAAAAAAGTTAAATGTTAATTTTTTTAAAACATTCCAAAAATTCTTGTAAAACACCTGAAGGGTTAATAAACTTCTTGAATGTGGTTTTGAGCACCTTGAGGGGTGCAGTTTTTAGAATGGTGTCACACTTCGTTATTTTCTATCATATAGACCCCTCAAAATGACTTCAAATGTGATGTGGTCCCTAAAAAATATTGGTGTTGTAAAAATTAGAAATTGCTGGTCAACTTTTAACCCTTATTACTCCCTAACAAAAATTTTAGTTCCAAAATTGTGCTGATGTAAAGTAGACATGTGGGAAATGTTACTTATTAATTATTTTACATGACATATCTCTGTGATTTAAGGGCATAAAAATTCAAAGTTGGAAAATTGCAAAATTTTCAACATTTTCGCCAAATTTCTGTTTTTTTCACAAATAAACGCAAGTTATATCAAAGAAATTTTACCACTATCATGAAGTACAATATGTCACAAGAAAACAATGTCAGAATCGCCAAGATCCGTTAAAGCATTCCAGAGTTATAACCTCATAAAGGGACAGTGGTCAGAATTGTAAAAATTGGCCCGGTCCATAACGTGCACACCACCCTTGGGGCTTAAGGGGCTAATTACAGCCTGATGGTATCTCTGGGACAGCTGTTACACAAAGGATCTCAAGAGAAAATAACATATTCATTGGAGGTGCGGCCATGGTCCAATCAAAAACCAAGCAATTATGATATTAACCTGAGGGGCTGTTCTAGAAACCTGACCTCCAGACCAAAGTTATAAAATAGACCTGTAATCAGAGAATTGTGTTCACATGTGAGGGCAGCCTGAGACGCTGATGTGTTCCACCAACTCCATTCACCCCCCCCTCAGGGAGCAGAAAGCAAACTACCAGTTAGATGATTTCTGTAAGTTTTCTCCTGTTGTTTTATATTGTTTTGCATAAGTTGTATGTCTTTTTATTATCATATTTTATACCTTTTTCTTACTGTAAGCATTGAACTTTTTGTATTAAAGTATACAACTTTAACAAGTTTAATCTTGGATGTTCTAAAAGAATCCATAGCCTGAGGTGTGTGAGCCTTATGAGTGGTAGACATTAGTATTAATATTTCCGGGACTCATCACCCGTGTATTCGGTGAGCGGTGGCAGCGTGTATGAGCGGGTGTGTGGCCTGGGTCGGTGTGTGATTTATGCTCCCATTACAGCATAGGACAGAGGTTGAATGCTGGACTGAGAGAGGGGGATAGATTAACCCTGAGAGCGGGCACGTGGCGAATTAGTTACACCATGGAGTAGGGATCCGTGACAGGGGATATGGGACCATCATACTGTATTGGGGCTGTGAGGGGAACCCCCATACGATATGGTGGATTATCATACTGTATTGGGACTGTTAAGGGGACCCTCATGCTATATGGGTGCTGTGGGGAGACTAAGGCTGTGGTGAACCATCATACTATATTGGGAACCATAATACTGTGTGGGGCAATGTGGAGGGACCATCATACTGTGTAGGGGACTGTGGTGGAACAGTCATACTTTGTGGTGGGCTATGGAGACCATCATGTAGTGGGGGAACTGTTGTGAATTCTGTGGCAGAGCTCCCTCCTGTGGTCACAAGTGGTACTTCGGCTGATTCTCTCTGTGAGCTTCCGTTGGTGGAGGAAAGTGGTACTGCGGCTTCTGAGTTTCCTTCCTCAGGTGAGGGGTGAAGTCGTTAGGTGCTGCTCTATTTAACTCCACCTAGTGCTTTGATCCTGGCCTCCAGTCAATGTTCTAGTATTGGACCTGTTTCCTCCTGGATCGTTCCTGTGGCCTGCTGCTCTGCATAGCTAAGTTCCGCTTTTGCTTTTTGTTTGCTGTTTTTTTTTGTCCAGCTTGCTTATTTGTTTTCTCGTGCTTGCTGGAAGCTCTGGGACGCAGAGGGTGTACCTCCGTGCCGTTAGTTCGGTACGGAGGGTCTTTTTGCCCCCTTTGCGTGGTTGTTTGTAGGGTTTTGTGTTGACCGCAAAGTTACCTTTCCTATCCGCGCTCTGTTCAGAATGTCGGGCCTCACTTTGCTAAATCTATTTCATCTCTACGTTTGTCTTTTCATCTTAACTCACAGTCATTATATGTGGGGGCTGCCTTTTCCTTTGGGGTATTTCTCTGAGGCAAGGTAGGCTTATTTTCTATCTTCAGGCTAGCTAGTTTCTCAGGCTGTGCCGAGTTGCATAGGGAGCGTTAGGCGCAATCCACGGCTGCCTCTAGTGTGGTTGGAGAGGATTAGGGATTGCGGTCAGCAGATGAGATATGTGGCCAGGTGAACCGACTGTCCCAACTTGGATTCTTTAAGAAATCTCTGGGGTTTCAGTGATGGTCAATGATGCAGACCTGTGTTCTACCAGCTGAGATCGTGAAGTCACCCGGACCAGAAGAAAAAGTCTCTTTACTGGTGGCATGCAACCTATTTTTAGATTTAACCAGTGTCCTTCAGTCCACCCTTACAGATAAGGGGAAGAATGGTGACGACCAAGTTGCCTTGTTTGAATATGTAATCTATTTGCATAGATTTTACTCCTCTGTTTTAAACATCAACAAACTATCTTTGAGTAATTAGCATATCAGTAGACCTTACTATTCATCGAGGATAAGCTACCGCCTCACCAACACCGGAGCTACCGCCTCACCAACACCGGAGCTACCGCCTCACCAACACCGGAGCTCTTGCAACCCTCAACCTACTGTCTCCTTCCCCATAATCCTGTAGAATGTAAGCCCGCAAGGGCAGGGTCCTCACCCCTCTGTATCAGTCTGTCATTGTTAGTTTGTTTACTGTATGTGATATCTGTAACTTGTATGTAACCCCTTCTCATGTACAGCACCATGGAATCAATGGTGCTATATAAATAAATAATAATAATAATAAGGATAAGAGCACACTATGTTATATCAAATATCAGCTTACAAGTCAATATTCCAGGCTTACACAAACAAAAGTCTGTTTTCTTGCATTATTACTGTCTGGAGTAGTGCCATATGGTTTGTGTAGAGATGGTGGAATGTGAGAAGGGTTCTAGAAAAACAGTAAGCCACAGATTTCTGTGTGTTACATTTTACAGAGACGAGTTATGGATGGAAGAAGAGGTCATGGTGGTCTAGGCCAATGAAAAAGAAAATGGAAAATGAAAGACAACAATCTACAAGAACGTCACCGGTGAGAACCTGCACAGTACACACATACAGTCATGGATGAAAGTATTGACACCCTTGAAATTGTCCAGAAAATTAAGTATTTCCCCCAGAAAATTATTGCAATTACACGTTTTGTTATACACGTTTACTTCCTTTGTGTATTGGAACAACACAAAAATAAGAAAAAAGGGCAAATTGGACATAATTTTACACAAAACCCCCAAAACGGGCAGGATAACACATATACATGTGCTGAATACAGAATAATTAAATGGCCATCAGTGCTGCACCATGATCGCAACCATATTGTGTATTTAATTATTTGTGATGGTATCCATAAATTCCTCACAAAAATCAGTTTGAAAATGGCACAAGCCGCGACTGCTCGGTAGCAGCTATTGGCGATCCGACAGCTTCTACTGCACAGGCAGCGCCATCTTGCTCTAGAAAAAAGAAGCCTCCTCCAAGATGGCGCCTGTGCAGTAGCATCTGCAGGATTGCTGAGAGATGCTACTGCGCAGGCGCGGCTGGCGCCATCTTACTGGAGATAATTTTTTTTCTCTAGCAAGATGACGCTGCTGGCACCTGAACTGTAGGTGCCATTTTTAAACAGATTTTTTTTTTTTAAGGAATTTATGAATATCATCACAAAAAATAATTAAATGCATAATATGGATGCAATCATGGTGCAGCGGAGGCACCGCCGCCTTCCTGCAGAAGGGGATTCTTTTTTATATATATGTGATGTTGTCATAATATACTCTTCCTTGTGTATATATATTACCTGGCTTTTCACCTACTGTAACTTCCCCTTTAAATAATGTATTTATACTGTATGACGCCTATGATTTTTTGCTGTCTGTATGTGTAGGCACCCATTGTTAGTCGTGCCACCACTTCACCTTGTATTTCTAATAAATATGTTTAAATATATTTTTTCGTTTCACTTATCCTTTATTTGCATACTTTCCTTGACCTATATTCGGCCTTTTCTCTATTGGTTTACTATTTCCTCTGAATGGTCTGCCATTCTCCATGTGCACAAATACATCACTATCTACAATTACATTGTTCATACAAAAATATTGGTTTGATGTATATACTGCTCTGGTTCAGTATTTTGAGCTATAATATTTATTATGTAAACTAGGGGGCAGGTCAGTAACTTGCCTGGAGCCATACAGATGAATACCTAATCAGAGCACCACATGAAGACCCCCCACGGGCCGCCCCGAGCACGAGCATATCAGTAACTCAAAACTGAAAATAAAGATTAAACAACAACCACAAGACAGATTTCATCAACCAAGGTATCATTGTGATCAGTATAACGGCGCCGACCTGACACTGTCTGTAGGTTACTGTGCACAATCCTGCTGACGGGTTCCCTTTAAAAGCTGAAGAGGTTGTCCACATTGATGGCGTATCCTCAGGATAGGACATCAATGTGTGATCAGCCGGGGTTCAGCATCCTGCCGATCATCTGCTATCGGTGCCGGCCGTCTACTCATAGTTGACGCCGTGGGGTCCTAGATGTACAGTACCAAGTCCCCACTACTACAAGTAGACGGCCACGTTCCACAAGTACCGGCGGCCACCGATGACAGCTGATTGGTGCGGTGCTGAACCCCGGGTGATCAACCATTGATGCTCTATCCTAGTGATCGGCCATTAATGTAAAAGTAGTGGACAGCCTCTTTAATAAAAGTTACAGTAATCTGTAAACTATAAGTGCACTAATTGCCGCCAGTGACGGATGAAGCGCATTTTGCAATGTCACGGTTTGGCTTCGTTCACACTGAGTGTTTTTTAATGAGAACTCTTCCTTCATTTCTATGAGAAATTCACTTTGCGGCTTATGGAGGAGTTTCTGGAGCTTTTCGGGTATGTGCACATGTTGCGGATTTTGCTGCGGATCCGCAGCAGTTTCCCATGAGTTTACAGTACAATGTAAACCTATGGGAAACCAAAAACGCTGTGCACATGATTGCTGTGTTTCTGAAGAGGGTTGCATAAACCCAGGTCCTTGCTCCTGAGGGAAACCTCCCCAAACTAAGCACCGTCCAATCAATAGGCTGCCAAAAAGCTTCAGGAAAAACTCCCGGCCCTATAAAAGGGCGATTCCTGGACAGGTTTGTGTTTGAGACTCCTGAACTGCTCAGTGTAACCCTGGCCTTACACTGCAGCCCAACAAATCAAGAAAAAAAACAAATAAATGGAGCGAGCAGTGAGGGGTAAATGCTGTGGTGATGAAGAGGTTAATAATCATCCCCGGCACTGGAGAAGCTTCGCGTAGTTCCCAGGCTGGAGGTGACGTCACGTGTGCGCGGCGCTCGGTGCTGCTGCTCCCCCTCCCGGTAACCCAGAAGGGCCTGGAATGTTCCTCCCCCGGTCACCGCGCGCACCATAGACGTCACTGAGCCGCTCGCAGCACGGACGGCAGGCCATGAACCTGGAGGCTCGGGGTGAGTAGCGGCTATGGCGTGTGTGTGCTCGGTGCCGGGCGGTGGATGTAGCAGAGCCGGGAGCCTGCACTCACCTCATGACAGCAGCTCCAGGACCGGGCCTGTGGACCGGAGCCGCTGTCACCTGACTGTCACATTACCGGGCAGGACCCGGGCGGCAGGTTACAGCCCATCCTCATGGCTAGCTGGCTACTAACCCCATCAGGACCGGACAGTTCTCTTTACGTGCTCTAGTTTTTTAGTCTTTTCACCAAACCCGTAACTTTTCTGTTTTTCTGCTGACACATGTACAGGGGTTGTGTTTTTAGGGCACAAGTTGTAGATTTCATTGACCTCGTTCGCGTTCAAAGTGGGGTGAAATAAACGCAGCGCTGCCCAGTGACTGGGGCTTGTGTTTATGGCGCTTGTCGTGCAGCAATAATAAGGCCGTGCGATAACGGCAATCCCACACGCACACATACGTGTACACACACGCGTAAACACACGATTGCATGCTACATACATACAGAATATCACATACACAGTATGTGCGCACACGATCGCATGCTACATACACACAGAATATCACATATACAGTATGTGCACACGATTGCATGCTACATACACAGAATATCACATATACAGTATGTGCACACACGATCGCACGCATAAACACACGATCGCATGCTACATACACACAGAATATCACATATACAGTATGTGCACACGATCGCATGCTACATACACACAGAATATCACATACACAGTATGTGCACACACGATCGCATGCTACATACACAGAATATCACATATACAGTATGTGCACACACGATCGCATGCTACATACACAGAATATCACATATACAGTATGTGCACACACGATCGCATGCTACATACACAGAATATCACATACACAGTATGTGCACACGATCGCATGCTACATACACACAGAATATCACATACACAGTATGTGCACACGATCGCATGCTACATACACACAGAATATCACATACACAGTATGTGCACACACGATCGCATGCTACATACACAGAATATCACATATACAGTATGTGCACACACGATCGCATGCTACATACACAGAATATCACATATACAGTATGTGCACACACGATCGCATGCTACATACACAGAATATCACATACACAGTATGTGCACACGATCGCATGCTACATACACACAGAATATCACATACACAGTATGTGCACACGATCGCATGCTACATACACGCAGAATATCACATACACAGTATGTGCACACACGATCGCATGCTACATACACGCAGAATATCACATACACAGTATGTGCACACACGATCGCATGCTACATACACGCAGAATATCACATACACAGTATGTGCACACACGATCGCATGCTACATACACGCAGAATATCACATACACAGTATGTGCACACACGATCGCATGCTACATACATGCAGAATATCACATACACAGTATGTGCACACACGATCGCACGCTACATACACGCAGAATATCACATACACAGTATGTGCACACGATCGCATGCTACATACACGCAGAATATCACATACACAGTATGTGCACACACCGATCGCATGCTACATACACGCAGAATATCACATACACAGTATGTGCACACACGATCGCATGCTACATACACGCAGAATATCACATACACAGTATGTGCACACACCGATCGCATGCTACATACACGCAGAATATCACATACACAGTATGTGCACACACGATCGCACGCTACATACACGCAGAATATCACATACACAGTATGTGCACACACGATCGCACGCTACATACACGCAGAATATCACATACACAGTATGTGCACACACGATCGCACGCTACATACACGCAGAATATCACATACACAGTATGTGCACACACGATCGCACGCTACATACACGCAGAATATCACATACACAGTATGTGCACACACGATCGCACGCTACATACACGCAGAATATCACATACACAGTATGTGCACACACGATCGCACGCTACATACACGCAGAATATCACATACACAGTATGTGCACACACGATCGCACGCTACATACACGCAGAATATCACATACACAGTATGTGCACACACGATCGCACGCTACATACACGCAGAATATCACATACACAGTATGTGCACACACGATCGCACGCTACATACACGCAGAATATCACATACACAGTATGTGCACACACGATCGCACGCTACATACACGCAGAATATCACATACACAGTATGTGCACACACGATCGCACGCTACATACACGCAGAATATCACATACACAGTATGTGCACACACGATCGCACGCTACATACACGCAGAATATCACATACACAGTATGTGCACACACGATCGCACGCTACATACACGCAGAATATCACATACACAGTATGTGCACACACGATCGCACGCTACATACACGCAGAATATCACATACACAGTATGTGCACACACGATCGCACGCTACATACACGCAGAATATCACATACACAGTATGTGCACACACGATCGCACGCTACATACACGCAGAATATCACATACACAGTATGTGCACACACGATCGCACGCTACATACACGCAGAATATCACATACACAGTATGTGCACACACGATCGCACGCTACATACACGCAGAATATCACATACACAGTATGTGCACACACGATCGCACGCTACATACACGCAGAATATCACATACACAGTATGTGCACACACGATCGCACGCTACATACACGCAGAATATCACATACACAGTATGTGCACACACGATCGCACGCTACATACACGCAGAATATCACATACACAGTATGTGCACACACGATCGCACGCTACATACACGCAGAATATCACATACACAGTATGTGCACACACGATCGCACGCTACATACACGCAGAATATCACATACACAGTATGTGCACACACGATCGCACGCTACATACACGCAGAATATCACATATACAGTATGTGCACACGATCGCACGCGTACACACACATGATCGCATGCTACATACACACAGAATATCACATATACAGTATGTGCGCACACAATCGCACGCGTACACACACGATCACATGCTACATACACAGAATATCACATATACAGTATGTGCGCACACGATCGCACGCGTACACACACACGATCGCACGCATAAACACGATCGCATGCTACATACACACAGAATATCACATATACAGTATGTGCACACGATCGCATGCTACATACACACAGAATATCACATATACAGTATGTGCACACACGATCGCATGCTACATACACACAGAATATCACATATACAGTATGTGCACACGATCGCACGCGTACACACACATGATCGCATGCTACATACACACAGAATATCACATATACAGTATGTGCGCACACAATCGCACGCGTACACACACGATCACATGCTACATACACAGAATATCACATATACAGTATGTGCGCACACGATCGCACGCGTACACACACACGATCGCACGCATAAACACGATCGCATGCTACATACACACAGAATATCACATATACAGTATGTGCACACGATCGCACGCATAGAAACACGATCGCACGCATAAACACATGATCGCATGCTACATACACAGAATATCACATATACAGTATGTGCACACACACGATCGCACGCGTAAAAAACACACGATCGCATGCTACATACACAGAATATCACATATACAGTATGTGCACACACACGATCGCACACGTAAAAAACACACGATCGCACGCATAGAAACACACGATCGCACGCATAGAAACACACGATCGCATGCTACATACACACAGAATATCACATATGCAGTATGTGCACACACGATCGCACGCGTAAACACACGATCGCATGCTACATACACAGAATATCACATATACCTTATGTGCACACGATCGCATGCTACATACACAGAATATCACATATACCTTATGTGCACACACGATCGCATGCTACATACACAGAATATCACACATACAGTATGTGCACACACATGATCGCACGCGTAAAAAACACGATCGCACGCATAGAAACACACAATCGCACGCATAAACACGATCGCATGCTACATACACACAGAATATCACATATACAGTATGTGCACACACGATCGCATGCATAGAAACACGATCGCACGCGTAAACACAAACACACGATCGCATGCTACATACACACAGAATATCACATATACAGTATGTGCACACATACAATCGCACGCATAGAAACACACGATTGCATGCGTACACACACACACGAACGACCTCACACTCGTGCGCACACACTCTTATCTTGTATACGTGTGTGTGCATACGTATGCGTACACACACGGCTATAAATAGTTTGTTGCCATTTTTCCGGACCAGTAGCCCCTCTGTACATACACCTATGTGAGAGCTTGATACTTGCTCTCTGATCTAAATAATTTTATATTTTCATACTACAAATTTTTTTTGTGCGCAGCATAGCAAATATTTATTTATTTATTTTAAACTGGGTTAGGGTGGTGATTTAAGGGTACTTATTCCTCAGCGCCGCTTTTTAACGTCACTGAGAAATAACGGTATAGCGCCCCCCCCTTCCAAGGTCTCAGCGACGGGGGATAACTAAGACCCCAGAGGACATGATCAGGGCCTGTCTTTACAGTCCCCTGTCATGTGATTGCTGTTATTCACCCCCCAAAAAGTCAGATTTACAATTAATTCACCCTTTGATATGATCTCGCACAGGGGTGTCAAACTGCATTCCTCGAGGGCCGCAAACCATGCGTGTTTTCAAGATTTCCTTAGCTTTGCACAAGGTGCTGCAATCATTATTTGTGTAGGTGATTAAATTATCACCTGTGCAGTACAAGGAAATCCTGAAAACATGACCTGTTTGCAGCCCTCGAGGAATGCAGTTTGACACCCCTGACTAGCATATCAGAGAAAAGAGAAATTGGACATATTACTCCTTCCCCCCCCCCCCCCCAATGCTTATGCCATCCCCTGACCCTCCTGCTCTGTCCCCCGGCCATCCACATCATCTTCCTGGGAAAAAATGGCGGGTACATGCACAGTGCGTCCGCCATGATTTACCAGCTGGTACCCAGCAACAATAGGGAATTTTTCATATTGGTTCCTTTTGTTCACTGTGGTAGACCCTATCACAATGATCAAAATAAAAAAAAATATTAAATTCCTCCTTGGTTACATAAATGTTATAAAATAAAGTGTATTTTTCCATTCTTTGCAGTTGGGACTAGAATTGTTTTTTTTTAATTTCAAAAGGTAAAAAAAAATGACGATATGACAGATAGTGTTGATCGCAAGTGCTCGCTACTCAAGTTTGCATCGGGTGCTCGGGTATGCAGGGAGATTCGCAGATACCCCGCTTGTTTTCCTTTGTGCTGTCTAAGGCCGGGATCACACATGCGAGAAATACGTCCGAGTCTCGCATGTTAATACCCGGCATTGCTGCCGTCACTCAGGAGCGGAGCGTGTGGCTGCATGTATTGCTATGCGGCCGCACGCTTCGGGTATTAAAGGGACACTGTCACCTGAATTTGGAGGGAACAATCTTCAGCCATGGAGGCGGGGTTTTTGGATTTTTGATTCACCCTTTCCTTACCCGCTGGCTGCAATATTGGATTGAAGTTCATTCTCTGTCCCCCGTAGTACATGCCTGCACAGTGCAATCTTGCCTTGCCCAGGTGTGTACTATGGAGGACAGAGAATGAACTTCAATCCAATATTTCAGCCAGCATGCAGCCAGCGGGTAAGGAAAGGGTGAATCAAAAATCCAAAAACCCCGCCTCCATGGCTGAAGATTGTTCCCTCCAAATTCAGGTGACAGTGTCCCTTTAACATGCGAGACTCGGCCGTATTTCTCACATGGGTGATCCTGGCCTAACACTCACAAAACATGCAGGGCAGGGACTCGAGCATGCCACTCAAGCACCTGCGATATTCGGTGCATAGCCGAGCACCTGATGGAAACTGGAGTAGCGGGAACTTGTGCTCAACACTTATGACGACATATTCAATATGACAACCTAATACATTGTGTCCGTAAAGTCATGGTGCACTTTTGACCAGTCACAGGATCTATTTGTAATTTACATTTTGGCGCCCTTTCTCTGGCCCAATCATATCAGACCTGTTCATGAGGAGGGATAACAAGAACCAATCAAACAACACAAACTCATTTAAGCTGTTGCTGAGCCCCCTGTCAGATTAACCCCTGATAAACTGAACTCTGATTAATACACTGCCAGGTCTGTGACATCATGCTACCACAAGCTTATGTGAGCTGTGAGTTTTTCCATGCCAGTCGAGATGTGGACGGTACAGAGGAAAGTTCAGTGTGTTCTGTGGCTCGCTAAATTCGAATCCGTGACCAAAGTGCTACGTGAATATGGGCGCATTTATAACGAAGCGCCACCACATAGGAATAACATTACTCGTTGGGATAAGCAGTTGAAGGAAACCGTCAGTTTGGCAGAGGAACCCCGTTCTGGTAGGCCATCAGTCAGTGACGAGTCTGTAGAGGCTATACGGGATAGCTTCCTAAGGAGCCCTAGAAAATCTGTGCGTGCGTGCGCTCAACAATTACACCTAAGCAAGACTACAGTTCATAAGGTGTTAAGGAAAACGTCTTTGTTTTACGGGGCACGAATTGCGGCTGTTGCACGCTATCAAACCGGCAAATAGACCCACACGATGCGCGTTTGCTACAGATATGTTTCATGAGATCAACAATGATGCAAGATTTTTGCAGAAGATTGTGTTTAGCGATGAGGCGACCTTCCATATCTGTGGACATATTTATCGCCATAACGTCGGAATATGGGCTGCTGAACATCCTCATGTCTACGCTGAGTACGAACGTAACACCCCTAAAGTGAACATGTGGTGTGGCCTGATGCATGATAAGGTGATGGGTCCATTTTTTTTTCGCAGAGCGGTCTGTGACGGCAAAGACATCTTGACATGTTGGAATTGTATGCAGTGCCACAATTTCCAGAAGATGTCATCTTTCAACAGAACGGCGCTCCTCCACACTACGCCACCATTGTTTGAGAGTTTCTGGATGGAACATTCCCCCGGCGGTGGATAGGCAGGGGTTCTGTCAAGCCATGGCCACCACGATCCTGGATCTGATGCCCTTAGACTTTTACTTTTGGGGTTAAGTGAAGCAACATGTGTACATTGAACGTATCAACGACATTAATCACTCAAAACAGACGGACGTTATTCACTCTGTTACACCAGACGTCCTTACCCATGTATGGCAAGAACTTCACTATTGTTTGGATGTGTGTAGGGCAACAAATGGAGCCCACATCAAAGTGCACTGAATAGGTATGAAACTGGAGGAGTTTTTCTTTTATTTGAAGCAGATTTCACATTTCTATCTTTTTTTTGTTGCTTTTCAGTGACTGGTCAAAAGTGCACCATGACTTTACGGACACACTGTATTATCAAATTCTGTGTCGTACCTGTGGGTTCAAAATGCTCGCTGTTCCGCTGTATGAAATCCTTGAGGGGCGTGTTTTCCGAAATGAGGTCACTTGTGGGGAGTTTCCACTGTTTAGGCATGTTAGGGGCTCTCCAAATGCGACATGACGTCCGCTCTCATTTCTAGCCAATTTTGCGTTCAAAAAGTCAAATGGAGCTCCTTCCGAGCTCTGCCATTGTACCAAAACAGTAGATTTCCCCAACAATTGCGGTATCGACGTTCTCAGGAGAAATTTCACAACAAATTTTGGGGGACAATTTTCTCCAGTTACCCTTGTGAAAAGTAAATTGTTTGGGGAAAAAGTTAATGTTTTTTCCTTCGACATTGCTTCAGTTCTCGTGAAGCAACTGAAGGGTTAATAAACTTCTTGAATGTGGTTTTGAGCACCTTGAGGGGTGCAGTTTTTAGAATGGTGTCATCACTTTTGGACTTCAAATGTGATGTGATCCCTTTAAAAAATAAAACAAAAACAAAGTTTTGTACATTTTGTTGGAAAAATGAGAAATTGCTGGTCAACTTTTCACCCTTATAACTTCCTAACATTAAAAATGTTTCCAAAATTGTCCTAAAGTAGACGTGTCGGAAATGTTATTTATTAACTATTTTGTGTGACACCACTCTCTGATGTAAGGGCAATTTGATTATTTCTTTATTAATAAACTCGTCATATTGAAGAATTTTTACCACTATCCCGAAGTACAATATGTCATGAAAAAAACCAATCTCAGAATCAGTGGGATCCGTAGAAGTGTTCCAGAGTTATAACCATGTAAAGTGACAGTGGTCAGAATTGTAAAATTTGTTTTGGTCAGGAAGGTCAAAATTGACTCTCACTAAGTGGTTAAACATTTCTATTTTTTTTTAACATTATTTTCCATCCTTTCCAAGAATTTTGTTTGTTTCCCATCACTGTCTGTCCTACTGGTTCTTGGAATCCCTGGTATCTCTTTTCCCTTTCGCTTTCCCATTTGTGTCTGTATCCTTTTCACAGTTCGTAATCACGTCTTATTACCAGGATTCAGTGCACTCGGTACTGAGGGAATGAATTATACATGTTCTGGATCTGCCCGAGAATATACCTGAATCTTATCAGGGTTTAAGGGGAACTTGTCAGGTCTCACAAGCCTCCTAGACTGCCCCATTATCATTCAGAGCCATAAACCCTCCATCCCAATGATGCCCTTAAAGGGAACCTGTCACCCCCAAAATTGAGGGTGAGCTAAGCCCACCAGCATCAGGGGCTTATCTACAGCATTCTGTTATGCTGTAGATAAGCCCCCAATGTATCCTAAAAGATAAGAAAAAGAGGTTAGATTATACTCACCCAGGGGCGGTCCCGGTCCGGTCCGATGGGTGTCGCGGTCCGGTCCGGTGCCTCCCATCGTCACCAGATGACGTCCTCTTCTGGTCTTCACGCTGAGGCACAGGCGTACTTTGCCCTTTCGAGGGCGGAGCAAAGTACTGCAGTGCGCTGGCGCTGGCCCTCTCTGACCTTTCCTGGCGCCTGCGCACTGTCAACAGGGCAGACAAAGTACGCCTGCGCCGGAGCCGCAGTGTGAAGACCAGAAGAGGATGTCATCCTATGAAGATGGGAGGCGCCGGACCGCGACACCCACTGTATCGGACCGCCCGCCCAGGTGAGTATAATATAACCTATTTTTCTCATCTTTTAGGATATATCGGGGGCTTATCTACAGCATTACAGAATGCTGTAGATAAGCCCCTGATGCCGGTGGGATTAGCTCAACCTCGATTTTGGGGGTGACCGTTTGCCTTTAATAGCACAGACAAGGGTTCCTATATGTTAAAAAGAAAGGCCTTGCTTTTAGAAATAGAGGAAGAAAAATGAAAGGGTATGTGCACATCTTGCGGATTAGTGTGCGGATTTTTCCACACTGTTTTTTGCAAAATCTGGAGTAAACAGCACTGCGGATTACCCACAGATTTGCCGCGTTTTTTATGCGGATTCCACCTGCGGTTTTACACCTGCGGAATCCGTATATATATATATATATATATATATATATATATATATATATATATATATATATATATATATATATATATATATATATATATATATATATATATATATATATATATATATATATAATATGCATGCATGCATGCATGCATGCATGCCCCTCCGGCAAAAATTAAGAGACCACTGCAAAATGTTCAGTTTGATTTTTCTCTTTATAGGTATATTTTTGAGTAAAATGTAAATTGTCCATTCACTCTATAAACTTCTGACAACATGTCTCCGAATTTGCAAGCAATATATTTTGTATTTCTTTTTTTCTGAACAGGAGAAATGGTCAAAATTACAAAAAACCCAGTTTGTGTGTGTGTATATGTGTGTGTATGGCCGGGGTCACACTAGACCGTAATACGGCCGAGTGCAATGTGATAAAAAATCGCATTGCACTCGGACCAATGTTACCATATGGGGCAGCTCCCAGCAGCCAACTTTTTGTCAGCCATTTTCCTTGGTCCGAGACAATCGCAGCATGCGGCACGCAGCGCTGGATCAGGGCCAGGTGAATATAGCAAGTGTCGGGGGCCTGAGCTATCGGCGACTCCGGCACCTGAGCCCCACAAGTGCGCTGGTGTCCCCGCCTGCTCAGGCCCCCCAGCACTCGGCGCCCAGCGACGATAGGTGAGTGTTATTTTTTTTTTATATATATATCGCAGCAGCATACGGGGCATATACTATGGAGCATCTTATGGGGGCCATAAACCTTTATGGAGCAGTGTACGGGGCATATACTATGGAGCATCTTATGGGGGCCATAAACCTTTATGGAGCATCTTATTGGGGCCATCAACCATAATGCAGCAGCATACAGGGCATATAATATGGAGCATCATATGGTGGCCATCAACCATCATGGAGCAGCATATGAGGCATATACTATGGAGCATCTTATGGGGGCCATCAACCATAATGCAGCAGCATACAGGGCATATAATATGGAGCATCTTATGGGGGGCCATCAACATTTATGGAGCAGCATACGGGGCATATACTATGGAGCATCTTATGGGGGCCATCAACCATAATGGAGCAGCATACGGGGCATATACTATGGAGCATCTTATGGGGGCCATCAACCATAATGGAGCAGCATACGGGGCATATACTATGGAGCATCTTATATACGGGGCATATACTATGGAGCATCTTATGGGGGCCATCAACCATAATGGAGCAGCATACGGGGCATATACTATGGAGCATCTTATGGGGGCCATCAACCATAATGCAGCAGCATATGAGGCATATACTATGGAGCATCTTATGGGGGTCATCAACCATAATGCAGCAGCATATGAGGCATATACTATGGAACATCTTATGGGGGTCATCAACCATAATGCAGCAGCATATGAGGCATATACTATGGAGCATCTTATGGGGGCCATCAACCATAATGCAGCAGCATATGAGGCATATACTATGGAGCATCTTATGGGGGCCATCAACCATAGTGGAGCAGCATACGGGGCATATACTATGGAGCATCTTATGGGGGCCATCAACCATAATGGAGCAGCATATGAGGCATATACTATGGAGCATCTTATGGGGCCATCAACCTTTATGGAGCAGCGTATGGGGCATATGGATGGGAGCAACAAATTACAGAACGGTGGGGCAGGATGGGAGCAGCACATGACAGAACGGGGGTGCAGGATGGCAGCACATGACAGAACGGGGGTGCAGGATGGAAGCAGCACATGACAGAACGGAGGCGCAGGATGGGAGCAGCACATGACAGAATGGGGGTGCAGGATGGGAGCAGCACATGACAGAATGGGGGCGCAGGATGGGTGCAGCACATGACAGGATGGGGGAGCAGGATGGAGCAGCTCATGACAGGATGGGGACGCAGGATGGAGCAGCACATGACAGGATGGAGACGCAGGATGGAGCAGCTCATAACAGGATGGGGACGCAGGATGGAGCAGCACATGACAGGATGGGGACGCAGGATGGAGCAGCACATACCAGGATGGAGACCATATACCAATATAAATGCTCGCCACCCGGGCGTAGAACGGGTTCAATAGCTAGTGTGTGTGTATATGTATGTATGTGTGTATATATATATATATATATATATATTCCAAAAAATGAAGGCAGCACTCCAATAGAAAAAAGGACAGTGATTTATTGGCCCATGTGCGACGTTTCAGTCCAGGATGTGGACCTTTCTCAAGGCTTGAGAAAGGTCCACATCCTGGACTGAAACGTCACACATGGGCCAATAAATCACTTTCCTTTTTTCTATTGGAGTGCTGCCTTCATTTTTGGGACTATAGTATGAGGTTTGGTATATACCTGGAAAGACTTTTTGCACCCTTTGTTTTCTTTTGGTGCTGCTTTTTGTTTTCTTTTTCTTTATCTATCTATCTATCTATCTATCTATATTAATATTATACTGACGAACCCTTTTTCGAATCCTGAGTGTCATAGATCTGCATGAGATTGGTTGTGCTTAGTTCTTTTCACAGAAATATACTGGGGAAAGAAGGGTGATTGGGGGTTTATAGGAATTTTTTAACTCCAGTTGTTCAATCTGACTCTTAATAATTGAACATCAAATGTGAAGAATAATTTCTAATTTCCCTTCTCATCCGAGTATCTTCCCGCGGTTATGTGCTGTCGTCCATGACATGTCAGGCATTTAGTTTGTGTTCGCCCCTATGACTGCAGTGATTCCTTTGTGTATACAATAGGGTGAATGTTCCTGTCACTGAGCAACAACACTGTAGTGTTTAGGTGGCAATGGTTTTTCTTTTTACAATACTAACAATAGTAAAAAGATACTACAGTAATTATTTAAATATATTGTCCAGCACTAAGGGTACCGTCACACTAAGCGACGCTGCAGCGATACCGACAACGATGTCGATCGCTGCAGCGTCGCTGGAGAGCTGTCACACAGACAGCTCTCCAGCGACCAGCGATCCAGAGGTCCCCGGTAACCAGGGTAAACATCGGGTTACAAAGCGCAGGGCCGCGCTTAGTAACCTGATGTTTACCCTGGTTACCAGCGTAAACGTTAAAAAAACAAACACTACATACTTACCTTCAGCTGTCTGTCCTCCGGCGCTCTGCTTTCCTCTGCACTGTCAGCGCTGGTCAGCCGGAAAGCAGAGCGGTGACATCACAGACAGACAGCTGAAGGTAAGTATGTAGTGTTTGTTTTTTTAACGTTTACGCTGGTAACCAGGGTAAACATCGGGTTACTAAGCGCGGCCCTGCGCTTAGTAACCCGATGTTTACCCTGGTTACCAGTGACGACATCGCTGGATCGGCGTCACACACGCCGATCCAGCGACGAAATAAAGTTCTGGACTTTCCTCAGCGACCAACGATCTCCCAGCAGGGGCCTGATCGTTGGTCGCTGTCACACATAACGATTTCCTTAACGATATCGTTGCTACGTCACAAAAAGCAACGATATCGTTAACGATATCGTTGTGTGACGGTACCTTAAGATATTGGTGAGGTATCCTTAGGATAGGCGGTACTCAGGATCAGCCAGGTTAGGTTCTGACACTGAGCGTCTGTTAACGGGAACCTGTCAGCAGGATAATGCAACCTACACATAGTGTCAGGTCGGCGCCGTTATACTGAATAAAATGATACCTGGTGTGATGAAATCCGTCTTGTGGCTGTTTCTTAACCCCTTTACCCCCAAGGGTGGTTTGCACGTTAATGACCGGGCCAATTTTTACATTTCTGACCACTGTCCCTTTATGAGGATATAACTCTGGAACGCTTCAACGGATCCCGGTGATTCTGACTTTTTCTCGTGACATATTGGGCTTCATGATAGTGGTAAAATTTCTTTGATATTACCTGCGTTTATTTGTGAAAAAAAAACAAATTTGGAGAAAATTTTGAAAATTTCGCAATTTTCCAAATTTGAATTTTTATGTCCTTAAATCACAGAGATATGTCACACAAAATACTTAATAAGTAACATTTCCCACATGTCTACTTTACATCAGCACATTTTTGGAACCAAAATTTTTTTGTTAGGGAGTTATAAGGGTTAAAAGTTGACCAGCAATTTCTCATTTTTACAACACCATTTTCTTTTTATGGACCACATCTCATTTGAAGTCATTTTGAGGGGTCTGTATGATAGAAAACACCCAAGTGTGACACCATTCTAAAAACTGCACCCCACAAGGTGCTCAAAACCACATTCAAGAAGTTTATTAACCCTTCTGGTGCTTCACAGGAATTTTTGGAATGTTTAAAAAAAAATAAAAAAAAAAAAATGAACATTTTAATTTTTTTTCACAAAAGATTTACTTCAGCTCCAATTTGTTTTATTTTACCAAGGGTAACAGGAGAAAATGGACCCCAAAAGTTGTGGTACAATTTGTCCTGAGTACACCGATACCCCATATGTGGGGGTAAACCACTGTTTGGGCGCATGGGAGAGCTCGGAAGGGAAGGAGCGCCATTTGACTTTTCAATGCAAAATTGGCTGGAATTGAGATGGGACGCCATGTTGCTTTTGGAAAGCCACTAATGTGCCTAAACATTGAAACCCCCCACAAGTGACACCATTTTGGAAAGTAGACCACCTAAGGATCTTATCTAGATGTGTTGTGAGAGCTTTGAACCCCCAAGTGTTTCACTACAGTTTGACTGTTATGTGTTACGGAACCACTCAGCACCCAGAATATGTTGTGCAGTTATATGTATGTATAATAGGTTCCATGTGAGATGCATGTCCCTAATGCATCAGCCCACAGGCTGCACCCCTGGGCAGAGGGGACACGATATTCCCCTTTTGTCCGCCCCCCACCTTTGTAATTCCCACAGTAAATATCGGCAGGCTCCGGCCACCTGCGGCTATTGTAATGTATGTCTGGCCTGCCGCTTTTTTATTGGCCTGCCCTCTGTATCTGTGTGATATATTCTGTGTCCTGTGAGTAAAGTGTTGTCAGACTGGAAATACATGGAGAAGCAGTGATCTTTTATATGCGCCCATGTAATCAAGCAATTCCAGCCAACGTCCTTCATTCAGACTCCAGCCAAAGCAGAGTGGACCTCCTGAAACACGGGGTGGTGCTGAAAGAGGTACCCCAGCTTGGTAGACCCCGTTACAATAGCGCAGAGCCGTGAAAATATATATTTTTTTTCCACAAAAATTATTTTTTAGCCCCCAGTTTTGTATTTTCCCAAGGGTAACAGGAGAAATTGGACCCCAAACGTTGTTGTCCAATGTGTCCTGAGTACGCTGATATCCCATATGTAGGGGGGGAACCACCGTTTGGGCACATGGCAGAGCTCGGAAGGGAAGGAGCGCCATTTGGAATGCAGACTTAGATGGATTGGTCTGCAGGTGTCACGTTGCATTTGCAGAGCCCCTGATGTACCTAAATAGTAGAAACCCCCCACAAGTGACCCCCATATTGGAACCTAGACCCCCAAGGAACTTATCTAGATGTGCTGTGAGAACTTTGAACCCCCAAGTATTTCACTACAGTTTATAACGCAGAGCCGTGAAAATAAAAAAATATTTTTTTTTCTGTTTTTTAGCCCCCCAAATTTTTATTTTCCCAAGGGTAACAAGAGAAATTGGACCCCAGAAATTGTTGTCCAATTTGTCCTGAGTACGCAGATACCCCATATGTTGGGGTAAATGGGAGCTCGGAATGGAAGGAGCACTGTTTTACCTTTTCAACACAGAATTGGCTGGAATTGAGATCGGACGCCATGTTGCGTTTGGAGAGCCCTGATGTGCCTAAACAGTGGAAACCCCCATTTCTAACTGAAACCCTAACCCAAATACACCCCTAACCCTAATCCCAACCATAACCCTAACCACACCTCTAACCCTGACACACCCCTAACCCTAATCCCAACCGTAAGGGTATGCGCACACGTAGAAAGGTCCACTGCGGATTTTTGTGCAGTGGATTTGATAAATCTGCAGTGCAAAACCGCTGCGGTTTTTACTGCGGATTTATCGCGTTTTCTATTGTGGATTCCACTGCGGTTTTACATCTGCAGTTTTCTATTGGAGCAGATGTAAAAACGCTGCGGATTCCGCAAAAAGAGTTGACATGGTGCGGAAAATAAAACGCTGCGTTTCCGCGCGTTGTTTTCCGCAGCAAGGGCACAGCGTTTTTGGTTTCCCATAGGTTTACATTGTACTGTAAACTCATGGGAAACTGCTGCGGATCAAAAACACACACAAAAAGTGGCAAAAAAGTGCATATTTTTTTTTGCTGCCAATTCTTCAGTATGTATTTGCAGCAGCCTTTCTGCTCCCGATACTTAACGTTTGCAGATAAAGCTGACTAGTTTTTCTTATTTGGCTTGTTTTAGGCCTCTCGGGGCTTGTAGGTAGGTAGACATCTTGTTACATACTCCTGTATGGATGCTGAAATTATGTATTTTTTTTTTTTTAAACAGTTTTTTGCAGCACTTCAATGTCCTATCACTGAGAGAGCCTTCTCCGCCCGCAATCTTGGAATATCACTGATATTCGAAACCCAACAAACATGTTGTGCTGGGGAAATGCCTCCTTCGGACAGCTGGGATTAGGAGGAATTGATGAAGAAATCGTTGCAGAGCCCAGAAGATGCGACTTCTTTTCCAACAAATCCGTTCGGGACGTTGGCTGTGGAAGCAGACATACTGTGTTTGTACTGGACGACGGGACGGTCTACACATGTGGCTGTAATGACTTGGGGCAACTAGGCCATGACAAGGGCAGAAAAAAGCCAGGTAAGGACATGTTACATTGCACTGTTGTAGTGTCTGGAAATAAGGTCTGGTGGTTTCCAGCAGAAACTGTTGACTCATGCTGACAGGACTACTTTCACTCTGCTGCTGCCGCCACCCTTCACCGAGGTCCTCTGCCATTATAGCTAAATATATGTTTCGACTTGTCTGCTCTCTTTTTGTATGTCTTCTGCACAGTCCCTAGAGTTGAGCGAATTTTTCAATATTCGGTTTAGATTACGCTCACAGGCGAATATGGTTTTTGCAATATTCGCCGAACATAGCCAAATTCCATTGGAGTCAATGGGATTAGAAATGAGCAAATATGTTCGGAAGCGATCATCGAACATAAGTTCGGCACGAATAGGCTATCAATACGTCATGAATATGGCAAATTCGGATTCGTTTCAGAACATATTCCCTCAACTCTATTAGTAACCACAGACATTAAAGCAAAAGTCACAATTTATATGTAAAGAAGCACTCCTTCCATCAAAGTTTTTATACTCTTCATATAATGAGGAATCACTATATTGCACTTACAATTGCTCATTTTGCCTTTCTACCCAGTAAATTCTTCTCTTTTCTCTGCTCGATGTGGAAACAGGAAGTCTCTTGTCCTTGCAGAAATCACAAACATGTTCCTCATAGAGACAGACTTTGTGCTTCGTGGCGGCCTGTGGTCAGATCTCTCCTTGTTTTTCTGGCCTAGAGCAGGAAGAAAAGACTCTGCCTACAGTCCCACCCGAGAGCACGGGCATAGCATTAGCTGCAAACTTCTCACTGATTACCAAAAAGAACCACAAGATGGGTTTCTTCACCCCAAATATAATTTTAATCAGTTTAACAATGCCAACCTGACAGTGTCTGTAGTTTACTTTGCAAAATCCTTCTGACAGGTTCACTTTAAGTTTCCAAAAGTGAAAATGTTGCTCTGTAGTTTGTTGTAACATAGCCTCCCAATAGTGAATGAACTTTATTTCTCCATAGAGCTGCCGGCTTTCAGTCATAGAGGCATTCCAATACGGCTGGTCGCTCCTCACAGCATTGATGGTGGCAGCTGTAAGCTCGACCTGGCACTTTGACAGCCAGCTATGCAGTGCGTCAGTGCAGAGTTGGCTGTCAGTCAGTACCAGGGTGTGCTTTCAGCTACCGCTCTCAGTTGTGTTAGCGGTGACTGTAAATGATACATGCCCACTTGCATGACTGAAAGCTGGCGGGTCCCCGAAGAAATGAAGTCCATTTACTCCCACGTGCCACACACTCAGTACTGCAACAAAGCACCTTCCAAACGCTATTAACCTGCACTTTAACCCTATATCTGCAGATAAATAGTGCTATCTGACATAACGAGTTCGTTTTAAAGACATATCTTCATGACTCTGTCCTTTTCTGTGTTGCTGTCGAGAAATACCGTCACGTGACTTCTTAACTTTCCGTGCTAAATACATATACGTTCCTGTCCAACAAGTTGCCATTTGATAAGCTCTCAAGTGTTTTATTTTTTTCTCCTTTTCTCCATATGCTTTTAATATTGTATATATCAGGAGCCACTTCTAAACTTGAGTGGACAAGTTAACCGTTTGTTTTTTTTTTTTAAAAAAAAAATTTTAGTGGCTATGTCATAACACTGAAGGTACGCTAGCGAATAATAAAAAAAAAAAAATCCAATTTTCATCCAGGAGAGTGGGGCGACTTTTTTTTTTTTTCTCACTTGTCATCCATAGGAATTCCGTTTTTTTGTTTTTGTTTTTTTATTATTTACTCATTAGCTATTAATCTTTTACAAGACCATTTAGTTTCCAATGCTATAGAATTGTAATGTACATGTAAAAATCATGTGCAATACTGATGGTCCGTATGGCATGTGGTTTTTCCTTTTCTTTTCTCCCCTAATTCTGAAGACGTGTAAGAAAAAATACGCAAATCCGCTCTGCCTCATTGAATAAATAATTTTTTTTTATCAGATTGCACTCTTTCAATTTGTACGCTAGTGTGAGCGAGCACTGATAGATTAATAAAGCACAAAATTAAGAAACCCATAGTGGATGGGAAGTTTGTCTTCCTGCATCTTTGAGCAAAAGTTTTCCTTGAAACAGTTTCTAAGGGTAAGGCTACTTTCACACTAGCGTCGGAATCTCCCCGTCGCAATGCGTCGGGCAGAGATTCCGACGCTAGCGTTAACGCACTGCACAACGGGTGCAGCGGATGCATTTCTCCGGTGCATCCGCTGCCCCATTGTGAGGTGCGGGGAGGTGGGGGCGGAGTTCCGGCCGCGCATGCGCGGTCGGAAAAAGCGGTCTGTCAGGGGCAAAAAACGTTACATGTAGCGTTTTTTGCTCCCGACGGTCCGCCAAAGCACGACGCATCCGTCGCACGACGGATGCGACGTGTGGCAATCCGTCGCAATGCGTCGTCAATACATGTCTATGGGGAAAAAACGCATCCTGCAAGCACTTTTGCAGGATGCGTTTTTTCTGCAAAACGACGCATTGTGACGGATTGCAGTTAACGCTAGTGTGAAAGTAGCCTAAGTGCACAATTTTCAGTAATTGGCAGCGCTTTGGGCGCAGCACATGTCCGCTGTGTCCAAGTGCTGGCGGCTATTGAACGCCGAGATTTTCAGCCCATTTTTTTAGGCTAAAAGTGCCCCTCTCGGCTTATACTCGAGTCATTGTCCCATGGGGCCGGAGGGGGAGCGTCAGGAGTGGCGGCTGTCACATCATACTCGCCTGCTCCCGGCGCAGTCTCTACACGTCCCTGCTGCTATGCGTGGAGTGCATATTCATTACTTTAATGAGCGGTACCATGTGACCGTTGAACACAGGAACAAGCTCCCGGCACGCGCCGGAGACCATCGGAGAAGCAGGGACATAGAGAGACCGCGCCAGGAGGGGGTGAGTATGACAGGGGAGGGTGAGCTATGCGATATTCACCTGTCCCCGTTCCACTGCCACGCTGTGCCTTCCGTGTCCTCTGGCTGTGATATTCAGGTCAGAGGACGCAATGACGTGTTTAGTGCGTGCCCTCTGCCTGAACAGTCACTGCAGAGACCCGAAAGAGACAGCGGCGGTTGAACGGGGACAAGTGAATATCGCAAGTGCTGGTGTCCTGAACCAGCTGCGACTCCGGCACCTGGCCCCATAGCGCGCCGGTGTCCCTGCCTGCTCAGGCCCCCGGCACTCGGTGCCCAGCGATGAGAGGTGAATGTGTCATATATATATTTTTTTTATCGCAACAGCAGCATACGGGGCATATTATTCTATGGAGCATCTTATGGGGCCATCATTAACCTTTGTGCAGCATTATATGGAGCATAATATATATATATTTTTTTGTTCAAATAGATTTTTATTAAGAATAACAAGGCAATTAACATGTTACATTCTCATTTTCAACACAAAATTCCCCCCCCCTTCAAACAGCCCCCTTCAGTCCCAAAACCCCCCGCCCCCACCCAACAGAGCAGCTCACCTTGCTAATTACTTCCATCATTAAAACAATAGAATATCTACTCCCTCAACCGATCGTATAAGCCACACTTTACATTACTATCCCATAGCAATCCACGAAGACCACAATTTATTGAACGTTTAAATTTTCCCTCTCTTCTTATAAATCCCCTTTTCCAGTGTCAGGCCTTGCTTCACATATTGGAGGAACTCTCCTCTTGACGGCGGCTCTTCTCTAATCCAGTTTCGAGCTATTACCTTCCTAGCCATGTATAACAATCTGGCAATAGCAATCCTTAGGTTTTTATCCACTCCAATCTCATCCACGCATCCCAACAAACAGACAACTGGGTCCCTTGGCACCTTACATCCAAACGCACCTTCCATACGACTCAAAACTACCACCCAGAAGGCAGCCAACCTCTGACATGTCCACATCATATGAAAAATATCAGCATCCGCGGACCTACACCTCGAGCATTCAGAGTCATTACGCAAACCTGTCTTGTATAGCACCATCGGAGACTTATAAACCCTATGTATTACATAGAGCTGTGACAGCCTATACGGTTCGCTCAGTGACAGTCTTGGGACCCATTCTAGCACCGATTCCCAAGTCTCATTTCCCATTTGCCCCAGATCCCTCTCCCACTTAGCTCTCGCCATTATTGGAAACCCCAATAGGAAAGTATGCAACAAATCTTTATACAAAGTGGATATGACCCCTCCAGTAGTCCCGTCATTACACACATACTCCAATACTATATCCCTTTGAGTTCTAATACCTCCGTCCCTCCTCTGAGCTCCAAAGGCATGCCTCATCCGCAAATACTGATACTCCACTGCAGTCCCAAGACCGAATTCCGCCTGCAATTGGGAAAATGATTTCAATTCACCTTGCTCAATAATTTGATATGCGTACTGAATCCCTTTGCCCTGCCATTCTGTCAGTACCCCCAGTGCCTCAAACTCCTTCAGATTGTTATGCAAGAATCTAGTCAAGTCTGTGATCCCACGTATGTGCCTCAATCTACTCCACAGCTTGCGTATCAACAACACTGTCGGATGTAACTTCCCCAGAGTCTCCAGAGATCCATCCTCCAAACATTGTACCACTGGCCTTCTTTTTGTCACCACTTCCATCAACCGCTGTACAACTCCAGATGACCCTTCATGCGCCCAGCCCTTTAAATGTTGACTCTGGGCTGCAAGAAAATATATTTCAGGGTTAGGCAGTGCCAGGCCCCCATCATCCTTGGGTCGCTGAAGTGTCTCCAGTCTGATACGTGGATGTTGTCTCCCCCATATCAAATTCCTAAACAGAGAATTAATCTGTCTAAATTTCCCGCGTGGTATCCAAACTGGCGCATTATGGAGAGTATACAGTATTTTCGGCATCAGAATCATTTTGATAAGATTCACCCTACCTACCACAGATAAATGCAGCTTAAGCCAAGCATCCGCTTTTGCCTTAAGAATACCTAAGATTGGAGTCAGATTCTTATGTATATAATCAGTAACAGGCATAGATACCCATATTCGAGGGACTTAAATTTGCTCGTCACCTCCAGTCGCCCATCCTCCAGTGGTTCCCCACCCATGTCATCTACTTTAAACAAGATAGACTTACTCCAGTTTATCCTAAGTCCCGACACCGATCCGAATTGTTCAATAATCCCAATGGCTCCTTCCAAGGATGCAACCGGATCTGCCAAAAATAACAAAATGTCATCCGCATACAACGCCACCCTTTCTTCAATCATCCCATATTTAAACCCCGTCACCTCATCAGACCGTCGAAGCTTAGCAGCCAGTGGTTCCACAGCCAGAGTAAATAAAAGAGGAGAGAGCGGACACCCCTGTCTCGTCCCTCTAGCCAGTTGTATGGTCCGTGACAACTCCCCGTTCACCCTAACCCTGGCCATCGGCATCGAGTACATTAGTTGAATCCAGGATATGAACTGCGGTCCAAACCCCATACTCCGCAACACCTGCCAGAGATATCCCCACTCCACACTATCGAACGCCTTTTGGGCGTCTAAAGATGCAATAACTCTCTGGTCACAGTTATCGGATCTGAGTTGCAAGTTCATATACAGCCTTCGTAAGTTGATCGCAGTTGACCTATCAGGCATAAAGCCAGACTGATCTGAGTGTACCAGGCCGGAAATAACACTTGTCAACCTCATCGCAAACACCTTAGCCAGGAGTTTAACGTCTATGGTAAGCAAAGAGATTGGCCGATATGAATCCGGCTGTGTCGGGTCCTTCCCCTCCTTAGGAATCACCACTATTGTGGCCTCCCGCATAGATGCCGGTAGCCTTCCACCATTCCTAGCCTCCTTCAGGACCGCCTTTAATTTAGGGATCAACACTTCCCCCAAATTTTTATAAATTTCGGCAGGAAATCCGTCTACGCCAGGCGCCTTCCCACTAGCCATCGACTGCAACGCCCGCCCCAATTCCTCCTCCGTAATGGGAGCCTCCAAATCCTCTCTATCCGTGTCACTCAGCCTTGGGAGCTCCAACTCCTCAAGGAACGCCACCGTGTCCTCCATCGACCCATCTACCCGAGAGGAGTATAAGTCCGCGTAAAAATCTGCAAAAATCTCCAAAATCTCTGAAGTCTCAGAGACAGCCATACCGCTCCCAGTCACCAGAGAATGAACAAAGGAAGTATTTCTCTGGGCAGAAGCCACCAGCGATAGCAAATGACCCACAGATTCCCCCTCCTGGTAAAAAGCCAGATTCATGAATTCCCTTTTCCTTTCAGCCTTACTCAGCAAAACCGCCTCTAACTGACTCTGAGCTGCCTTTAACCTCCTCCCAGCCTCTGGAGTACCCATTGTTACCATTTCATCCTCGGCTATCCTCAGCCCCTCAATCGCCAACCTCTCTGTCTCTCTCGATTTCCGCTTACACCTACTAATATCCCTGAACAATAGCCCTCTCAAGTACGCTTTCATGGCTTCCCACACAGTAAGCACATCTACACTTCCCTCATTTGTCTCAAAAAATTCCACCAACTCCTTCTTAATCTTTTCCAAGTCTATACTGTGTAGCCAATTAGGGTGAATCTTCCACTCCCTCCTGCTCCCGGTCCGTGTCCCCACCGGCCGAAATTCCACCTCAACTGGACTATGGTCTGAGAGAGCCCTAGGCAAATATCTCACGTCCCCTACCATCCTATCCAGTAAACGGTTCCCCAGCGCCAAATCAATCCTAGACAAAGTACCATGAGCTGGCGAGTAGCATGAGTACCCCCTTTCCCCGATATGTCTAACTCTCCATAAATCAATCATACCCACTTCCCCGACATAGGTCCCAAATGTAGTGATATTTCCCACTGTCCTATTCTGGGGGTTTTTGTTCTTATCCCAAAAATCATCACATATATTATTAAGGTCGCCGATAATTAGTAACGGTAACGGTCCCCAACGCTCTACCCTCTCCAGCATCTCTCTTATCTTCTTGCTTGAGTATGGGGGTGGAATATACATTGCCACTATACACATCAATACTCCATTCATTTTACATTTCACCACCACATACTGACCATGCACATCTTCCTTTACCGCTACCTCCTCATACTGCACCCCCGCAGGAATCAACACACACACCCCTAGAGTACGTCGAGAAAGTAGAATGATACGCCCTCTGTATCCAGCGCCTATTCAATACATTCACCCTCTCCCGCACTAAATGTGTCTCCAGTAGACATATCATTGAGACCTTCCGCTCTAGAACATACTGTAGACTTGCCGCCTGCCATGTTTTATCCGCCAGCCCTCTCACATTCCAACTCAATATTTTAATACAATCTCCCCTCATGTGGCTCATCATTTCTCATAGTATCCAATTTCCCAAGTATGAGCTCCCCTAACCCCCCCAATGTAACGCATTCTTCCTCTCAGCAAGAGTGGGGCTCCACTGCGAACACTCTCCCTTACATAACCCTCTCCATTCGCTTCCCGCTGCCATAGTAATCATAATTCCCCCTGTCAAGGTGAAAATATATGTCTTTATACACTTTTGTACTTTTATATATTCTTATGCTGTGAAACAATAAGATTTTCCCTTTGCTTGCCAAATGCAAATTTAACTGTATTTAAGATGGCTGCCAGTATTCACCTTTGCTCCAGATTCGCCCTGCTGAAGAAACGAGTTATACATTCCAGAAGGACAAGTATCATTTCTCTGGAAATGATACTTAAAGCGATGTGGACAAGATGTGGACAAAGGAAGATTCATCAGATGACGTCAGGCCAACCAGAGGGACTGAATACTAGATACATTGCTTAAACCCCGCCTAACCCTGCCCTCTGCACACCTTCCCCCAATGGACCATATAATGTTGTGTATATGAAATAAAGAGTTCAGTTGCTGTGAGGTGACCACTACGTGTGGAAGCATAAGCAGACACTGAGTTTGAACCAGCATTGTGTCTGACTCATTCTTCACTCCGGTACCACTGCTTTTAATCTAATTTGGAATGACTGGTGAAGGAAGGGTATTGTCGTGACGACCCCGACACCCCCAACTTTTCACTTTATTATATCTTAACATTCCAACTTATATGAACATATAGAAAAAGTACCAAACCAATTTACAGTACCCGGAATAGCCCTCCTCCCCCATACTTAGTAGACGGTACTATCCCCTCCGGCCAGTCCCTCAACATGGCCCAGCAAAACCCCCAGCAGTTGCTCAACTCTTTAACCAACGCTAATAAGCGCAAAACCCTCTGCCAGCGACAGAGAAAACAATTCCCAGCCAAATCTCGCCAATATGTCAGTCGCCCATTCCTTTCAGCTTTTTCTCATTGGTGTCAAGCCACTGGGTAGCGTCCTCCGGTGTCAGGAAAAAGTGGGTCTTATTAAAAGCCACCAGTCTCAGCTTGGCGGGAAACATCACTGAGTACTGCACTCCCAGCTCCCTCAGTCGCCGCTTGACTCCAGTAAACTTCATCCGCTGCTTCTGAACCGCAGCGGAATAATCCGGATAAATGGCGATTTTCTGACCTCCAGCCGTCAGATCCTCCATCTCTCTAGCCTTTCTAAGGATAATGTCTCTGTCCCTGTAGTTCAGTATTTTAGCAAGCATGGTACGGGGATTCGCTCCTGGGGCAGGGGGCTGCGGCGGGACCCTATGAGCTCGTTCAACAGCAAAGACTTTTGTCAAAATCGTGCTCCCAATTTTCTCCAGCAGCCAGTTTTCAACAAACTCTGTGGGATTTCTCCCCTCAGTCTTTTCAGGCAGCCCCACTATACGTATGTTATTTCTTCTGGGCCTATTTTCCAGATCCTCATTTTTGGCAGCGAGCTCGGCTATTGCTTGGGCGAACTTCTTTTCAGCTTTTTGTAATTTAACTATGTGATCTTCTGCCGTGCTCACCCTCTCCTCCACCACTCCTATATGTTTGTCCATTTTCTGTAGGGCCGCATTAATCTGTGCCGTGTCCCCTTTAACTTCCTGCATCTGTTGGGCCAGGGAATTCAGGGATTGCTGGCACGAGGAGATCAGGGTAATAACATCCCTAAGAGTCGGCTCCTCTCCCTGCGATATGCCTTCAGGTCCCCCATTAGCCCCCGCCATGCTGCCTCCTTCTTTCCCCTTCTGTACCTCGTGCTGCTCAGCCATGCCTGCTTCCTTCACCTCTTGGTCAGCTCCAGCTCCGGATCCTAATCTAATCACTTGCTATCTTCAGTGGGACTTACAGTGTCTGTAAAGCTTTAGGCTATGTGCACACGTTGCGGATTTTGCTGCGGATCCACAGCGGATTGGCCACTGCGGATTCGCAGCAGTTTTCCCTGAGTTTACAGTACCATGTAAACCTATGGAAAACAAAATCTGCAGTGCACATGTCAATTCTTTGTGCGGATTCTGCAGCGTTTTACACCTGCTCCATAATAAGAATCCACAGGTGTAAAACTGCAGGTGGAATCCGCAAAAAAATCTCGGTAAATCCATGGTAATTCCGCAGTGCAGAGTAATCTGCAATGTGTGCACATACCCTTACAGTATAAGCAAGTATAATAAAGGAGTCAACTTTTTTACATATTAAAGGGAATCGGTCATCACTGTCAAGGAAGCCCCTCGAAACTGCTTTTATGGTCATGCAGCTCTTAAAAAGATGAGCCAATCTATACCTTTATTGACAAAATCCTCCTTTCCATATCCAAAAAATCTGCATACAATTAATATGCAAATGAGGCTGAAATGCTCTGGGCGTGATCAGAGCACTTCCTTCCCTGTGCCTCCTCGCATCTGTACTCGATGTGTAGTCATTAACCAAATAATAGGCCTAACTCAAAAAGGCACTCCCATAAATACAAAATCAATCAAAGAGAACAATCGGAAGCTTGAATGCCAATAAAAAATATCAAATTTTATTAAATCACAACAATAAATAAAAACAAGTCTCATAGTAGCCAGTGGAAATACATGTGACAGAATGATACTGTCTGCATACAGTAATATGCCAGATCTAGTAATACATATACATACGCCAATGGCAATAGCCGCACATAAATATGAAGATAGGGAAGATATAAATAAATCTCCTATATATTATAACCTATCAAATATAGCCCATTCCTTAGTATCACTGCAAAAAACAATTAAAGCATATGCCAGTGTGTTGCTATATAAACGTATACCTATAGATGCTATAATATCATATACCTCAGTGGGAAAGAAAAAGCATATAAATACCAAAAATAGCTCACAATAGTAATAAGGAGAGGGCAAAAGTATGCACAACAATATCCATTATGTCTACCTATGGTTAATAATATCACAGTGAACAATGAAAGAAAGGGTTAATACCATCAGGCACATTACATAGCAAAGCATAGCGTCAGGTCGCCCCCTGCCCTGACGCGTCGGGGAGGGGATTGGACAGGCCGCATGTGACGTTGACCGGCAGTGATGTCCGAGCCGGTTTGTTGAGACAAGCGCCATTTGAAACCGCTGCCACCACTGATTACACCTACTATATAAACCCTGAAATAGCCACTATGTGCTGTGACTATCCCCCTGGACGAAGCATACCGCGAAACGCGCGTTGGGGTCCTTTATACTGAGCTGCGTATCTAGGTAATATGCCCTCTCTCTATTTTTAGGCTGCTTATATGCACTATATGCACTTGTCTACTATTGGTGCAATATGTGATCTGTCCTGCTCTACTGGATGGGGTTTCTTTTTTATGAGCAACTTTGCTATGTAATGTGCCTGATGGTATTAACCCTTTCTTTCATTGTTCACTGTGATATTATTAACCATAGGTAGACATATTGGACATTGTTGTGCATACTTTTGCCCTCTCCTTATTACTATTGTGAGCTATTTTTGGTATTTATATGCTTTTTCTTTCCCACTGAGGTATATGATATTATAGCATCTATAGGTATACGTTTATATAGCAACACACTGGCATATGCTTTAATTGTTTTTTTGCAGTGATACTAAGGAGTGGGTTATATTTGATAGGTTATAATATATAGGAGATTTATTTATATCTTCCCTATCTTCATATTTATGTGCGGCTATTGCCTTTGGCGTATATATATGTATTACTAGATCTGGCATATTACTGTATGCAGACAGTATCATTCTGTCACATGTATTTCCACTGGCTACTATGAGACTTGTTTTTATTTATTGTTGTGATTTAATAAAATTTGATATTTTTTATTGGCATTCAAGCTTCCGATTGTTCTCTTTGATTGTTGTTGTTGTTGATGTGTAGTCAGGCAGAAGAAGGTGAGAGATCACGCTCTCTCTAGGGTTAGGTCATAATCAGTTCAGTGTGTAAGTGCAAAGACCAGGAGAGGGGCGCTGAGATCTGGATTCACACTGGAAAGTACATTAGTAAATTTTATACTCTGTAACATTTTTCCTAACATTGTATTGTCCATTTCCATTCCACTTTATCCCAGGTCCTGAGTAATGCTTTCACTTTCTTTTTCCAGAGCAAGTTGGAGCCCTTGACGCTCAGAATATCGTTGCGGTCTCATGTGGGGAAGCGCACACACTAGCCCTAAATGACAAAGGTCAGGTGTTCTCTTGGGGTCTGTCTAAGGATGGTCAGCTGGGTCTTTCCATCATAGAAGAATATGTCAGAGTACCAAGGTAATGGTTCCCAATCTGGCACCTATAAATGTACTGCTCTCTTATATGTAACTAATATACATGTTCAAGAAGTTTGGGTGAGATCTACAAATCTGAAACAAAATTCTTGGCATTCTGCCGCGTGCCACAGCATAATTTTTTTGTTGAATGTGAACAAGGTTTTGCAGTCCTGTTCACTTGTAATACACAGGGGTGTGGATTGCACAATGAAAATCTGCAGCAGATATTGCAGTGAAGGCCACAGTGAGTGTGGGGCTTTAGAAAACCGTTCAGAGGATTACCTAGGCAATTTTATTTTAACAAAAGCTCAGTTGTGAGCAGCATTAGGTCGGGGTCTAAGCTCTGCAGCACAGGCAAGTGATACTTTAATAGGAAAGTGAACACGATGCACGTGCTGTAGAGATTATTGTTTATAAACACTCATTTGTGAGTCCACTTTTTTCATATCTTTGGCCAATAGCTTTGCCTCGTGACTCATCCAAACATGAGTACGCTTGGTTTGATCAATTTGGACATGAAAGAAAGCCTCTGCAGCCGCCTCTGGCAGCAGCATTTCTTGCTTGAGAACATAGTCAGGCATTGTTGAAATTCACCAAGTTTGATCTTTTTTTGGTTAGATTTTTCTATACTAATTTTGCTGAACACGCCCACGCCAATTTTTTCCACCATTTAACCCTTTAATTTAATAGCTAGAACGCCCAAATTTTGCACATACACACTACTAACATTAGTAGTGTGGAATATGCAAAAAAAATGGGAATATGACATGGTTTACTGTATGTAAACCATGTCACATATCATGTCGGGTTTTGGAAGGAGAGAGCAAAAGCCGGCAATTGAATTACCGGCTGTGAGCCTGCGAGAAAATCTCGCAGTACGGATGCCATACGGATTACATACGGAGGATGCCATGCGCAAAATACGCAGACACACCCTGCCTACGGAGGAGATACGGACCACTATTTTGGGGACTTTTCTGCGTATTACGGCCGTAAATTACGGACCGTATTTTTATACGCTGAGTGTGACGTCGGCCTTAGTCATGAATTAGACAAGCGGTGGTCGTCATGCCCCGTTCAAGCCTAGCTCCACATTTTGATGGAGCTGTCCAATACCAAAACTAGCGTGAAAACACCATAGGTGTCAACATTTTTGTGCAATTTCCAAGATTTCTGCCATAAATACTTCGACACAAAAGCCCAAGTGTATTCACTCTCCACCCACCCAGCCTGGCTGATGGCTACAGCTTGTACTAATTGTTGTGAGATCTCAGCAGCAGGAGGGACACTGAGGAGCTGTCAATCTGTCTTGCTGGGCAGAGATGAAGGCTTAACTTTTATGAATTATGCAACTGTTCTGACATGGTATGTACATCATTCTCATCTGGTCTAATAAATCGGATTACTATTTTATGTTGATTGTATTGTGAAATCTAGAGACACAGATGCTTTAATTGTTACATATTGAGATTTATCTGATCTCACCATTCCATGACCTCTACTTTATATGTAGTATTTTACTTCTTATTCTAACCGTATTTTATTTGTTTCTCTAGAAATATAAAGAGTTTATCTGATGTTCAGATTGTGCAGGTTGCCTGTGGTCATAAGCATTCGATCTCACTCTCCAGAGGTAATGTGTTAATGGCAGCATTAGTATTTTGTGTGAGATTATCAAGATACCGCATGGCTCAGATAGATTTTTACATTGAAAAGAGACATCTCTTTTAATTGTAGCATCCCCATTGGATATCACTATTATTTTACATATATTGTACTCGCTTCCCTAATGTTCGGCCTCATGGGCTTCTGCTCAATCTAATATCAATCTCAAGATGCAACTGCCCGCCATCATATGGGCATCTACAGCCAGTACCATGTCTGCCTTTTGGGGAAGACCATCTGATTATCTTCTTCTTTTATAGTCTGTTTAAATTGGCAAGAACATGCGTGCATAAATACAGTCATGGAGGCTGAACGGTCATCTGTGTGATGGGAGCTGTCTAATAATCATTAGTAACTGTGATAGTAGTTTCTGTTCCTTGCTGTAAAGAGCATGTGTGAAACAGTTAATGCAATTTCATCAACTGTTATGCCATGGCACCAAAGTGATATTTAGTGATACAATCAGTAAGAAATCAAACAAGTAAGAGACTGACATAACATTTCTTAATAAAAGTACATCCAAAAAGTTAGTTTTTATGTTGAATTTCCCTTTAAGCTAAGAGATATTTTAGCAGGAAAAGTGAGAATCTTCTGGAGGAAGGCATTTCAGCATCACCTTCAGCTGATTTTTAGCAAATGTGTTTACGTTTTTATCTTTTGTCTTGAATTTGTTAATTTTTGTAACATAGAAATGATAAAATGTGTGCAGTTTTACTCGGCACTTTCAGCCCTATAATGATTTTAGTAGTGCCCCCTGCGGCTAGTTGATCCAGGAGAGGTTCGCTCCAGGTTATCAGTTGTTAGGATTGATTCATGAAAGTAAGTTTTTATGTAATGTATCAATACCCGATTATAAAGAGAAAATGTATTCAGCCATTATATTATAAAATTTGTAGTCACCTCACTTGTGAAACAAAAAAGTGAAATTGAACTTAATATTTTATCTTAAATTATTATTTTCTTGTCTGTTTTATTCCATAGAAAATGAAATTTTTGTTTGGGGAGACAACAGATATGGCCAGCTTGGATTAGGCTCTGAGATCAAGAAAGAAATGACACCTAGACCATTGAAATCTTTACCGGGGATCCCTTTTCGCCAGATTGCTGCTGGTGGAGCGCATAGCTTTGCTCTGACACCATCAGGGGCAGTTTTTGGTTGGGGACGGAATAAATTTGGCCAGCTTGGTCTCAATGATGAATTGGGTAAGAAGGCTTTCTAACTGCAAAGGGCTGATAAAAGTGCCAATTATATAATGTTGCCATCTGTTATTAAAGCAGAATGGAAGATGAGCTAAGCCCACCAGCATAAGGGCTTATCTACAGCATTCTGTAATGCTGTAGATAAGCCCCCGATGTATCCTGAAAGATGAGAAAAAGAGGTTAGATTATACTCACCCGGGGCGGTCCTGGTCCGGTTCTGGTCCGATGGGCGTTGCGGTCCGGGGCCTCCCATCTTCTTACGATGACGTCCTCTTCTTGTATTCACGCTGCGGCTCCGGCGCAGGCGTACTTTGTCTGCCCTGTTGAGGGCAGAGCAAAGTACTGCAGTGCGCAGGGGCCGGGAAAGGTCAGAGAGGCCCAGCGCCTGCGCACTGCAGTACTTTGCTCTGCCCTCAACAGGGCAGACAAAGTCTGCCTGCGCCGGAGCATGAAGACAAGAAGTGGACGTCATCCTATGAAGATGGGAGGCTCAGGACTGGACTGCAACGCCCATCGGACCAGAACCGGACCGCGACAGCCCCTGGGTGAGTATAATCTAACCTCTTTTTCTCATCTTTCAGGATACATCAAGGGCTTGGCTCACCTTCGATTTTGGGGGTGACAAAGGTTATTTAAAACTGGTTACCATCATTCATTATATACACTCATAAATTCAGAATCACACTCATAGATCCATGAAAGAATAATTTAGCCAGAATTCTGTTGTAAATTGTTTTTTTTTTAAAGTTGCAAAATTGTGTTGCAGTTTAGAGTTGCACAAAAATGTTGCAACTTTTGTCATTTTCACCCCAGTCTTTCCCAGTTTCTCCAAAATACGCAGAGGTGGGTGGTACGGGGGCATGACTCAGAGCTCATCTATTTAGTGATGAGCTGTGGCATTTCTTTGCATGTGAAATCTTAGTACAGCCAGAGACTGGAGTAAGATTTCTGGTGGGGTCCACCTCTTCATGAATCGGCAGCATCTGACTCCACCGCTCCCCCTCATAAAGACGTAAAAATCACTGGTCTTGATGAATTGGGGGCCATAGTGTTCTGGTCAAAGACCCTTTTACTTTTTGTACTTACAGACAGATCTTGTCCATGTCTCCTGAAATCATTACGAAGTCAGAAAATTGCGCATATCTGCTGTGGTGAGGATCATACTGCTGCACTAACAAAGGTATAGGCAAGTCAACACAAGAAGCAGCCATGTCCCAAGAGAATGGGCGTATCCAGCGAGAGAAAATTATGTGCTTCCATTGCTGGTTTATGGCATTGGTTAAACTTTTACAGTGTAACATAACTGTAGAAAAGACATGGATCACACCTCGAAATATCACACGTTGATCTGTTGCTGCTAAGGAAATATAGCAAGGTTCTCAGTTTTGATCAGAATGTATAAAGCCCACTAATGTATAATGGTGAACTCCCCGCTGGGTCTCTACACCTATAGGAGCACTTAGGTGTCCCACTGCACCCATACGGCAAGGCAAAGCCCCCATGGCTCCAGGTCACACCTCCCTACAGGCACAGCAACGTCTGCCACGCAGCACAGTGCTATGGGGCACTTGGGTTTCTTACCCATCTTTTTCTGGTATCGGTGTGGCAATGGTCGCCGCTTTGCAATAAAAGTTACATGCTGGGGACCAAATAGGAGATTCACCGTGATCTGACACAGGGCGTAATACATTGTGATCAAAATGATTACCAAGAACCTCATTGATTTTGCTGAGCCGCAATAGGTCCATCTATAATATGTAGATGTGGGGTCATGTGTGTGTTTTTTTTTTTTCTAATATACTACAGTTATCATTTTCCAGTTGCTTTACAATGTTGAAAGCTACAGAATTTTACATTCACTTGGCAGTTGGTCCCTTGCCCATTTAGTACCATCACTATAATTTGACCCCTATATTTTTGGCCTATATATACGGTGTAGTAGTGCAATTTGCAGTGCACAGATATTGACAGCGGCATCTAACAGCAAAGCTCAGCTCTGGCCACTGCTATTAGATACAGATGCCAGCTATGGAACACAGACTTCATCTATTGTGTGGGAGAGAGCTCCGCTCATGTTCTCCCTCCATACTTGTGGACCCCAGGGGAGCACATACAGTTATGCCCATGTTTGTGAAGGCGTTAAGAAAATTTGGAGCACGACCCACGCCTATCAGATACGTATAAGGGTGCCCAAGCTCGTTTTCCAGATGAAGAGGCAATGACAGGTAGGTCGTGTTGAATTTCTGCATGCCAGATGTGGTGGTCTTACTGTAGCTCAGTGACCCCAGCATAGGCAACAGCTCATTTTTTTTCTCTACCTGTTAAAAAGACATGCTTGCTCAGTTTAGTTGAGTGTGCATGTATGGGGAGAGTCGATGGTAGAGCTGAAAGCTATTAAAAGTGTATGGCTACACTATGGTCAATACAGCTTTTGTTAACAAAAATCTGAGGACTGATTTTAGTTATGTAATCTGAGCGCACCATAATGTAGGCGCATAGACCCTGATTGCAGCAGTGTATCATTTGCAGGCATGTGATTTGCTGTTTTAATACAGTGTTTTATCAGCATGAAATTATCACTAAAGGCTAGGTTCACATCGCGTCAGCGCATCCGTTAAACGGATGCGCTAACGTTGAACCCCAAATTGTCTGTATTTTTCCGATTGCGTTAACGCATGGTTGCTTTGCGTCGGCCTGCATTAGCAATAGAGTTCTATGCACAGTGAACGCTTCCATTTGCCATAACGGACCCGAAAACACGGTAGTCCGCTTTCGAAGGTGCGTCACAAAATAATGGCCATCGCTAACGCATGCCAATTTTTGACATGCGTTAGGATCTGTTGTGCTAATGGAAGCCTTTGGGTGCGTTAACGGATCCGTTACATTGTATTAGTGCTGCTTAGAGATGGATCCGTTAAACGGATTGCCTTAACGCAATGTGAACCTAGCCTAAGTGATAGATCGCTGGAATCAGGGTCTCTGTACCTACCTCATGCTGCTGTCGGATTACATAGCAAATACCTGATGACAGATTCCCTTTAATAATGTTGTTCTTTGGTTTGTTTAGGAAGGAGGCGTTTTTACATTTGGAGCTGGAGGTTATGGACAACTTGGTCACAATTCTACAAATCATGAGATCAATCCCAGGAAAGTGTTTGAACTCATGGGAAGCATTGTCACACAAATCGCTTGTGGGAGGTAAGTGTTTTAAGACAGGCAGGTAGTTACTGTACATGCACTTGCATTAGTTTACAGCACACCTTTTGACAGTACTACTAGTCAGGATGCTTGTAAATATATAAAAGCATCTCCTAAAATGTCATGCACCCTAGCGTGAGCACTTCTGCCAAGAGCTGCTAAATACAAGGGCTTGTTTCTTTTCTTTTTCTGTTTTTTTGTAGGAGGAGTTAGTTTTGAATAAAAGAAAAAAAAGGGGGGTTGGTGCTGTTAACCAGTTTAATTATTTTTTTTTTTTAAGTTTTGAATGACACACTTCCATTTAATGTAGTGATAATGGGATAAAAAAAATTCCAAATGCATTGAAAGGTTGGAAAAAAATGCAATTCTACCAATAACCCTTTTAAAGGCACATTTTGGGGTACATGCAGTGGTGCAACTAGTCTGATGAGCCCTGGGGCAAAATTTGGACCTTGGCCACCACCTGCATGTTGGTCAGATGTTTTTGCCCTTGTAGCATTCTAAATGCTATAAATATGCCAATTGCCTCTTCAGAGAAGACGAGGACTAGAACTCTAGTGCCACCTACTGGAAGTGGCAATCCTAAAAGTCAATATCAACCCTTTTAACAAGTCTTGCAATATGACTTTGGATAAAAGCCAAACTGAATTTTCATCCTAAATCATGTTGGAAGACTTTTTAAAAGGTCAATGCTTTTTAGGATCACTACTTCCAATAGGTGGCACTAGAGATTCAGTCCTCTTCCTTTCTGAAGAGGCAGTGTGCATATTTCATTTATCAGAGGATTTCCTCTCTCTGTCAGGCCTGGCTTGTCACTCTTCACAAGGAGAAATGTTATCCCTTAGATCCCAGATCCTTTAAAGACAAGTGTGTACCACCCGTCCCGGGCCCCTTCCTGGTACAACGGTCCCCATTAGGAGACCTTCCGTTATTTTTCAAACATAAAATAAAAATTCTTAGTGCTGATAGGGGACTTGAAGCTGTGTTTGTTCATTTTCTATACTGCAGTACAGCAATATAGTAAGAAGCATTTCTCCTATGAAGCCCAGCCTATGGCCGGGCTTCCCAGAAGTACTAGGACAGCAGGTCCCAGCTGTGATTCCAACCTATCAGCATCCAATGACACACGAGAGGGCTGATGGGTGTCTGAACGGTGCCCTCACCTTGCTTCCACCATTTAAATGCCACTATAAGAGCTGGCCTCAGTCACTGTATTTAGAGGCACTTACCCCTGAGGAAGCCACGCTGTGTGGCGATACGTGGGGGTGTCTCCCCCTCCTCCACTACCATGACCAGGTGACTCTCTTATTTCAGGATCTAACAGGTTTTCTGCAGTCCCATTCATCCTTCTCTCTTTTTTGATTTTGGACTAATTTGTGCTTCCTCATCAAACTATTTTTAGGGAGAGTTTTGGGTTTTGTGCATTATCGCATTCTTTGTCATTTGTCAGCCTGCAGTTTTTTATCCTGTTTAAACTTTATTTGTCTCTGATACTATGATTTTTTTCTCTTTTTGGTAACATACATGTTTCTAGCGTGTGGTCAGTGATCCGATATCTAATTAGTAGTGCCCTCAGGTCCCCCATTTTTCCCTCTTTTTAGAGGCAGGCGCTGGCTGTGTAACACAAAATGCGTCCTAATGCTTAGTCGCTCCATACACTCTCTCACACCCCATGACGTAGTATAATGTCATGGGGCGTGAAAGGGTTAAATGACTAATGCTGCTCTAAATGCTGACAGAATGTTTCTTTTTTTTTTTTATGTTTTCGCATACATCTAGGCAGCACACTCTGGCCTTCGTCCCATCATCTGGTCGTATCTACTCTTTTGGACTTGGTGGTAATGGACAACTAGGAACTGGTTCAACTTGTAACCGAAAAAGTCCTTTTACAGTGAAAGGAAACTGGATATCCCACAGTGATTACTCCCAGCATACTGACAGTAAGGGGCTGTTTGTTTGTTTTTTGTGGGGGAGGGGGTTATATTTTGTTTTTAACCCTTTTCTGTTTCAGCTTGGTAATCATTCATGTATTGTTTACCGTCAACTTATTTCATTGTAGGAATAGAGGGCTACTACTGTGTGAAGAAAATTTTCTCTGGTGGAGACCAAAGCTTTGCACATTACTTTCATGTACAGGTAAACCAAGGCACTTTTTTTATATGTTATTACTTGCTATACCCTTTTGAAACACTGTTTTGTTTTTTGTTTTTTTCCTCCTTGCTTTTTCTAAAAGCCATAACATAAATTTTGCTGTCAATTTTTGCATTTTGTTTTTACAACCTTTTCTTTGTTGTAAAAATGACCTCCAGGTCGGTGCAGTTATGGTGATGCCAAGTTTCTCTAATTCTTTTTTACTTTTCTGTTTTACTTACTTTGGCTTTCACTGCGTGGGATAAATATTTTGACATATTTATTCTTTGAGACAATTAAGCACATTTTCTATTAGTTCCCTTAAGTGATTGCAGGCTGAAGTCCCATAATTGCCCATATGATGTACTGTGATAACCCATCATTTCATGGGGTTAGTGGTTCAGGGCGATTGGCTTCGGATGCACTCCTTCACCATTACTTGTCCGTTTAAATGTCCCGATTGACAACCACATCTATGAGGTTAAAATCCGATGCCTGCTGTACAGAGCGGGCTCTACTCCTGAGCCCTATTCACACAGTAAGGCTGCGGTCACACGTTCAGTATTTGGTCAGTATTTTACATCCGTATTTGTAAGCCAAAACCAAAAGTGGAACAACCAGAGTATAATAGAAAAACGTCACCACTTCTGTATTTATCACCCACTCCTGGTTTTGGCTTACAAATACTGATGTAAAATACTGACCAAATACTGCTAGTGTGACCGTAGTCTAAGTGTACATCTCTGCCATAAATGTATGGTGGATGTCATCAAGGGGTTAAATACCCAATTATTAATTCCCTTTTTTTTTTTTTTCCTTTTAAAAATAGAAGAAAATAAATAGCGACACCACATACCACTCAGAGGATATGTGCACCCTATAATTGATTTGCGAGGCGTATTTATTTATTTTTTGCCGTGTACCACTTACCGACATACAGTTACTTAATATGCCAACTCCCCGACTTTGAGTCGCAAATTTCAAATTTTCAGTCTTCATATCCTTAAACCAGGTAGTCATACTGTACAAAATAATTGATGAATAACATTTCCCGCATGTCTACAGTACTTTACATCTGCATCATTTTTCAAACGTCATTTTATTTTTGTCAGGATGTTAGAAGGGTGAAAAGTTTAGCAGCAATTTCTAATTTTTGAATGAAATTTACAAAACTTGTTTCTTTAGGGACCTATTCCGATTAAAATGAACTTTGCGTGGGGCCTATATATTGGAAACGCCCCAAAAGTGATACCATTTTAAAAACCGCACCCTTCAAATACTTTAAAACTTCTGTGAGGAAATGTTTAACCCTTCGGATGCTTTACATGTATTAATGCGAACTCAAATGAAAAAAAAAAACACATTTTTACTTCAAAATGTTGCTTTAGCCCCCACTATTTCACTTTTACAAGGGATAGCTCAAGAAAATGGGCTCATAAGGGAAGGAGCACCCTTTGAATTTTGGAACACAAATTTGGCTGAAAGATTGTGGACGGCATATTGCATTTGCACCCAAACAGCAGACAGCCCTCCAAAAGTGACCTGATTTTGGAAATTAATCTAGAGATATTTTGAGTTTGTCGAGCCTGTAGGTGCAGAACTTTTTAAATTGTGGATGTGAAAAGGAAAATAGTTTTTCTTCTCTTAAAATGTTGTTTTAGGCACAAATTTGTAATTTTTGCAACGGATAATAGGGAAAAACAGACCTCATAATTTGTGATTTCTTTTGAACACATAGATAACCCATTTGTGCTCAACGACTGCTGTTTAGGCACGTAGTAGGGCTCGGAAAGGAATGGGCGCGATATGATTTTTGGAGCGTAAATTTGTCTGGAAACCCAACAAAAGTGACCCCATTTTGTAAACTAGATGCTTCAAGTAATTCATCTAGGCGTGTCCTGAGCCTTTTTTTTATAGCATTGATATGTGAAGCCAAAAAAAATTATTGTAGGTGCACACGGTCAGGAATTGGGAGCGCTTTGCATGCATCACATGTCCGCTGCATCCAAAGAGCTGCCGGCTATTGAATGCAGGTGATTCCGCATGTGTTCATTGAACCGTGCAGAATCAACGCGTCCAATCCATTGTACGGGTGAAATTTATCTTGCGGAGACTTGTCTCTGCAAGATAAATTGACATTCTGCGGTCTGGAAAGATGCGCCACATGTGTCTCTGCTGGTGAGCCACGGGCATCTCTGGATGCATAGTGGACATGGAATTTCTAGAAATCCCATCCACTATGCTGCAACATCTGAACGCTGCAGGTTGGACGTGTGGATGTATGCAGCATCAAACCTGCAGCGTTTACTGACCATGGGAACGTACCATGATATTTTTTTTCCCCCACTAAAATTCTGTTTCAGCACCAAATGTTTAAAGGGAACCTGTCACCCCCGTTTTTTGAGATTGAGCTATAAATACTGTTAAATAGGGCCTGCGCTGTGTGTTCCTATAGTGTATGTAGTGTACCCCGATTCCCCATGTATGCTGAGAAATAACTTACCAAAGTCGCCGTTTTCGCCTGTCAATCAGGCTGGTCAGGTCGGGAGGGCGTGGTGACATCGCTGGTTCTTCCTCAGCTTTACGTTGGTGGCGTAGTGGCGTAGTGGTGAACAAGCAGCGCGCGATCTGCGCTGTCATCCCTTTCGTCGGTGGGGGCGGCCATCTTCCTGGGGCCGCGCGTGCGCAGATCGAGTGCTCTGCTGCACGGGGCTTCAGGAAAATGGCCGCGGGATGCCGCGCGTGCGCATTAGAGATCGCGGCGGCCATTTTCCCAAAGCCGAGATGCAAACTCGGCTTTGGGAAAATGGCCGCCGCGATCTCTAATGCGCACGCGCGGCATCCCGCGGCCATTTTCCTGAAGCCCCGTGCAGCAGAGCACTCGATCTGCGCACGCGCGGCCCCAGGAAGATGGCCGCCCCCACCGACGAAAGGGATGACAGCGCAGATCGCGCGCTGCTTGTTCACCACTACGCCACTACGCCACCAACGTAAAGCTGAGGAAGAACCAGCGATGTCACCACGCCCTCCCGACCTGACCAGCCTGATTGACAGGCGAAAACGGCGACTTTGGTAAGTTATTTCTCAGCATACATGGGGAATCGGGGTACACTACATACACTATAGGAACACACAGCGCAGGCCCTATTTAACAGTATTTATAGCTCAATCTCAAAAAACGGGGTGACAGGTTCCCTTTAATTTACACAAGTGTGTATTAGAAGAAAATGGATCCCATCGTTATGCAATCTCTACTGAACGTGGCAGTACCCCATGTGTGGTTGTAACTATTGTTAGTGCAGGCAGCAGTGATTGGATGGGAAGGAGTGCTACTTGGCTTTTAGAATGCAGATCTAATTTGAATAGATTGTGGGGGCCATTAGCTGAGCCCCTGAGGTGCAAGATCAGCGGGAAACTCTCACAAGTGATCCCATATTGGAATTATCACTTCTTTTTTTTTAATTCAAATAAATTTTTATTAAGAATAACAAGGCAATTAACATGTTACATTTACATTTTCAATATAGAGTATTCCCCCCCACCCCCACCCCACAAAGCAGCTCATCTTGTTAATTACTACCATCATTAAAACAATAGAGTATCTAATCCCTCAACCATTCGTATAAGCCACACTTCACATTACTATCCCATAGCAATCCATGGAGACCACATTTTATTGAACGTTTGTTTTCCCTTTCTTCTTATAAATCCCTTTTTCTAGTGTCAGGCCCTGTTTCACATACTGGAGGAACTCTCCTCTTGACGGCGGCTCTTCCCTAATCCAGTTTCTAGCTATCACCTTCCTAGCCATATACAACAATCTGGCTATAGCTATCTTTAGGTGTTTATCCACTCCAATCTCATCCACGCATCCCAACAAACAGACAACTGGATCCCTTGGCACCGTGCATCCATACGCACCTTCCATACGACTCAAAACTACCACCCAGAAGGCAGCCAACCTCGGACATGTCCACATCATATGGAAAATGTCTGCATCCGTAGACTTACACCTCGGACATTCAGAGTCATTACGCAATCCTGCCTTATATAGCACCATCGGAGACCTATAAACTCTGTGTATCACATAGAGCTGTGACAGTCTATACGGTTCACTCAGCGACAGTCTTGGGATCCATTCCAACATCGACTCCCAAGTCTCGTTATCTATTGGGCCCAAATCCCTTTCCCATTTAGCTCTTGCTATTATTGGAAACCCCAATAGAAAAGTGTGCAACAGATCCCTGTACAGAGTGGATATGACTCCTCCAGTCGTCCCATCATTACACACATACTCCAGTACTATATCCCTTTGAATCCTAATACCTCCGTTCCTACCCTGAGCTCCAAAGGCATGCCTCATCCGCAAATATTGATACTCCCCTGCAGTCCCAAGTCCAAATTCCGCCTGCAATTGGGAAAATGATTTCAGTTCACCTTGTTCAATTATTTGATACACATACTGAATCCCTTTGCCCAACCACTCTATCAGTACCCCCAATGCCTCAAATTCTTTCAGATTGTTATTATGCCATAGCGGCGAGTATCTAGTCAAGTCCGTGATCCCACGTATGTGCCTCAATCTACTCCACAGCTTGCGTATCAACAGCAAAGTCGGATATAGCTTCCCCAAACTCTCCAAGGATCCATCCTCCAAACATTGCACCACTGGCCTTCTTTTTGTCACCACCTCCATCAACCGCTGCACTGCCCTAGATGATCCCTCATGCGCCCAGCCTCTTAAATGCTGACTCTGGGCTGCAAGAAAGTACAACTCAGGGTTAGGCAATGCCAGACCCCCCATCATCCTTGGGTCGCTGAAGTGTCTCCAGTTTGATACGCGGATGCTGCCTCCCCCAAATCAGGTTCCTAAACAGAGAGTTGATCTGTCTAAATTTCCCACGTGGTATCCAAACCGGCGCATTGTGAAGAATATACAGTATTTTCGGCATCAGAATCATTTTGATAAGATTCACCCTGCCTACCACAGACAAATGTAGCTTAAGCCATGCATCCGCTTTTGCCTTGAGGGCATCCAAGATTGGAGTCAGATTCTCATGTATATAGTCAGTGACCGGCATAGATACCCATATTCCCAGGTACTTAAATTTACTCGTCACCTCCAGTCGCCCGTCCTCCAATGGCTCCCCATCCACATCGTCCACCTTAAACAAGATAGACTTACTCCAATTTATCCTAAGTCCGACACTGATCCGAATCGTTCAATAATCCCAATGGCTCCCTCCAAGGATGCAACCTGGTCAGCCAGAAACAACAAAATATCATCCGCATACAACGCCACCCTTTCTTCAATCACCCCATATTTAAACCCCGTCATCTCATCAGACTGTCGAAGCGTAGCGGCCAGTGGTTCCACCGCCAGAGCAAACAAAAGGGGGGAAAGCGGACACCCCTGTCTCGTCCCTCTAGCCAATTGTATGGTCCGTGACAACTCCCCGTTTACCCTAACCCTGGCCATCGGCATCGAGTACATTAATTGAATCCATGATATGAACTGCGGTCCAAACCCCATTCTTCGCAACACCTGCCAGAGATACCCCCACTCCACACTATCGAACGCCTTGTGAGCGTCTAAAGATGCAATAACTCTCTGGCCACAGTTATCGGCATTGAATTGCAAGTTCATATACAGCCTTCGTAGATTAATCGCAGTTGACCTATCAGGCATAAAGCCAGACTGGTCTGAGTGTATCAGGCCAGAAATAACACTTGTCAACCTCATCGCCAACACCTTAGCCAGGAGTTTAACGTCGATAGTAAGCAAAGAAATTGGCCGATATGAATCCGGCTGTGTCGGGTCTTTCCCCTCCTTTGGAATCACCACTATTGTGGCCTCCCGCATAGATGCCGGTAGCCTTCCACCATTCGTAGCCTCTTCCAAGACCGCCTTCAATTTAGGGATCAACACTTCCCCAAAGCTTTTATAAATTTCGGCAGGAAATCCGTCTACGCCAGGCGCCTTCCCATTAGCCATCGACTGCAATGCCCGTCCCAGTTCCTCCTCCGTAATGGGAGCCTCCAAATCCTCCCTAGCTGTGTCGCTCAGCCTCGGGAGCTCCAACTCCTCAAGGAACGCCACCGTGTCCTCCATTGACCCATCTACCCGAGAGGAGTATAAGTCTGCGTAAAAATCTGCAAGTGTCTCCAAAATCTCTGAAGTCTCAGAAACAGCAACACCACTCCCAGTCACCAAAGAGTGAACAAAGGAAGTATTTCTCTGGGCAGATGCCACCAGCGACAGCAAATGACCCACTGATTCACCCTCCTGGTAATTGGCCAAATTCATGAATTCCCTCTTCCTTTCAGCCTTACTCAGCAAGACCGCCTCTAGCTGGCTTTGAGCTGCCTTTAACCTTCTCCCAGCCTCCAAAGTACCCATTATTACCATCTCCTCTTCAGCCACCCTCAGCCCATCTATCGCCAACCTCTCTGCCTCTCTCGATTTCTGCTTACACCTGCTAATATCCCTAAACAACAGCCCTCTCAAGTACGCTTTCATGGCTTCCCACACAGTAAGCACATCTACGCTACCCTCATTTATCTCAAAAAATTCCACCAATTCCTTCTTAATCTTCTCCAAGTCTATACTGTGTAGCCAATTAGGGTGAATTTTCCACTCCCTTCTGCTCCCGTTCCGTGTGCCCACTGAACGAAATTCCACTTCAACTGGACTATGGTCTGAGAGAGCCCTAGGTAAATATCTCACGTCCCTTACCATCGTATCCAGTAAATGGTTACCCAGTGCCAGATCAATCCTAGACAAAGTACCATGAGCTGGCGTGTAGCATGAGTACCCCCTCTCCCCGATATGCCTAACTCTCCATAAATCAACCATGCCCACTTCCCCGACATAAGTCCCAAACGTAGTGGTATGTCCCGCCGTCCTATTCTGGGGGTTTTTGTTCTTATCCCTAAAGTCATCACATATATTATTAAGGTCGCCGATAATTAGTAATGGTAACGGTCCCCAGCGCTCTACCCTCTCCAGCACCTCTCTTATCTTCTTGCTTGAGTATGGGGGCGGAATATACATTGCCACTATACACATCAATACTCCATTCATTTTACATTTCACCACCACATACTGACCATCGACATCCTCTTTTACCATTACCTCCTCATACTGCACCCCCGCAGGTATTAACACAGACACACCCCTAGAGTACGTCGAGAAAGTAGAATGATACGCCCTCTGTATCCAGCGCCTATTCAATACGTTTACCCTCTCCCGCACTAAATGTGTCTCCAGCAGACATATCATTGAGACCTTCTGTTCTCGGACATACTGCAGACTTGCCGCCCACCGTGTTTTATCTGCCAGACCTCTCACATTCCAACTCAATATTTTAATACAATCTCCCATCATGTGGCTCATCATTTCTTAAAGTATCCAATTTCCCAAGTATGAGCTGCCCCAACCCTCCCACCCCCCCTGCCCCCTCCCAACTTGCCCCCCTAACCCCCCCAATGTAACGCATTCTTCCTCTCAGCAAGAGTGGGGCTCCACTGCCCACTGCGAACACTCTCCCTTACTTAACCCTCTCCATTCGCGTCCCGCTGCCATAGCAATCACAATTTCCCCCCCAACTTTCACTTTATTGTATCTTAACATTTCAACTTATATTAACATATAGAAAAAGTACCAAACCAGTTCACAGTACCCAGCATAACCCTCCTCCCCCGTACTTAGTAGTTGGTACTGTCCCCTCCGGCCATTCCTTCAATATGGCCCAGCAAAACCCCCAACAGTTGCTCAACTCTTTAACCATTGCTAACGAGCGCAGAACTCTCCTCCATCGACAGAGAAAACAAATCCCAACTGGATCTCGCCGAAATGTCAGTCGCCCATTCCCTTAAGTTTTTTCTCATGAGTATCAAGCCACTGGGTAGCGTCCTCCGGTGTCAGGAAGAAATGTGTCTTATTAAAAGCCACCAGTCTCAGCTTGGCGGGAAACATCACTGAGTACTGCACTCCCAGCTCCCTCAGTCGCCGCTTGACTCCAGTAAACTTCATCCGCTGCTTCTGAACTGCAGCGGAATAATCCGGATGAATGGCAATTTTCTGACCTCCAGCCGTCAGATCCTCCATCTCTCTAGCCTTTCTAAGGATAATGTCTCTGTCCCTGTAGTTCAGTATTTTAGCAAGCATGGTACGGGGATTTGCTCCTGGGGCAGGGGGCTGCGGCGGGACCCTATGAGCCCGTTCAACAGCAAAGACTTTTGTCAACACTGTGCTCCCAATCTTCTCCAGCAGCCAGTTCTCCACAAACTCAGTGGGATTTCTCCCCTCAGTCTTTTCAGGCAGCCCCACTATACGTATATTATTTCTTCTGGATCTATTTTCCAGATCCTCATTTTTGGCAGCGAGCTCGGCTATTGCTTGGGCGAACTTCTTTTCAGCTTTTTGTAGCTTAACTATGTGATCTTCTGCCGTGCTCACCCTCTCCTCCACCACTCCTATACGTTTGTCCATTTTCTGCAGAGCCGCATTAATCTGTGCCGTGTCCCCTTTAACTTCCTGCATCTGCTGGGCCAAGGAGTTCAGGGATTGCTGACATGAAGAGATCAGTGTGATAACATCTCTAAGAGCCGGCTCCTCTCCCTGTGATATGGCTTCAGGTCCCCCACTAGCCCCAGCCATGCTGCCTCTCTCCTTCCCCCTCTGTACCTCATGCTGCTCGGCTGTGCTTGCTTCCTCCTCCTCCTGGTCAGCTCCAGCTCCAGATCCTGGTTCTGCCTCCTCAGCAGCCTCCACTCTGGCATACTGCTGCAGCTTTGCGGCCACCTCCATGCGCCGCTGACATGCGGCGTTCTCCTTCTCGGCGTCCTCCCTAGCATCGGAGCCATCTTGGCTGGCTCCTGCATCGCTGGTGCCAGCGTCTTTCTGCCGCCTCCTGGTCATCGCTGCCGACTCCGGACCTGCTGCTCCGCACCGCTGCACTCTCCGGACCTTCAGCCAGCCGGATTTAGGTGAGTTTACCCGAAAATCGGGGTTAAAGCAGGATTTTTGTCCTTATGGCAGCAGGAGCACTCTTCCCTGCTTCCACTCACATGGCCAGCTAGGACACGCCCCCGGAATTATCACTTCTTAATTTCTTTAACCCATTCCCAACTGGGTGACTTTCTGTTTTTGTGCTTTTTGTTTCCTCTCCTTCCAAGGGCTATAACTTTTTTTTTTTTTTTTTTTTTCTCCCGTTGATATTGCTATGTGAGGTCTTGTGTTTTGGCAGAACCTCTTGTACTCTTTAATGACACCATTAATTTTATCATGTGATCGTACTGGGAGGCAGGAAAAAAATTCTAAGTGTGGCGAAATAGCAAAAATGTGTGCAGAACAAATTGGATATGCTTTGCTCAGTGGGATTACTACGTCATATCTTATTGGTCTATTATGTCTCTTGAGTTATAATTGCTGCAGTGGTCAGACACTTACCTCTGTGTGATGTTTGATACCTATAGTTTGTGTTTAGACATTTTGATGGTGTTCTGTGAATGTGTGTGATATGATATAATATATAAATATAAATATTAATAAATATTATTATATATATATATTTTATTATGTGTGCGAACCTCTATGGTGCATTGTGTACATGTCTGCTAGGTGATTTCTGTGTTGTGTTTTTTGGTGTTCTGTCAACACTTTTTTCATTGGAGATTTCTTTGAAGATATTCTCTTTATCTCATCATGGACACACAATAACCCAAATCATGTATCTTTTTTAAACGTATTTAATGTTCTTTATTTGGTGTCCCATGTAAGGCATTATTATGTTTCATTAGGAAAAGTAAAAAATTATATCTACTAATTTGGTAATTTAAGGTGTTATCTGACATTAAACATAGCAGCTTTCTGTTATGAGCTACTAAAGTAGATTTTAAACCAAAAAGCTGTATAAACTAAAAATCTCCATGGTTAACAAGTGGTCTGTGCACATGGACTTGTTCTAAACATACTAAACCAAAAAACAATACGGCCAGCAAAAATATATACAAATTGATCTAGTCTTTCTCTTTTAATAATAAGAACATAATATAACATTGGGAGAATTGTACAAAGGCAATACTTTTGTGTAAAGCCTACAAATAACTGGCCTGATTCTCTATTACTAAACTGTAAAGAATATCAACCCATTACTGGCGATGAGCGAATGTGCTCCGATAACGTGTTGTCCGAGTATCTTGTTCGTGCTCGTATCAAGCATATTATTTGAGAATACCCAAGATACTCTGATAACGAGCACGTTTTCTCATCACTAACTATTGCATAATATGCTGAGAGTGATAATGGTGTATGCAGACTCATTCCTCTTACGATGATACATTTCTGATTGTTTTCCAATCCTTGCTAGGCCAGTTTTTTTTTTTTTTGTCTATTTTTTTTTTTGTTTAGTATAATAATCCTAAATCGGACAGGGCACACATTAGCTGTTTCTCTTATAAATTGTTTTGTAGTTCTTCTGATCATAGGCAAACCTCTCAGACATATTGTCCCACGAATAAGATTTAGTACGGATATACTGGCCCGAGTATCGTGCCCATAGCAGCACTCCAATATGAAGATAGTTATGGTACAGAGGATTTGTACGTAGCGACACCAAAAATATGCCCAATCTCTGCCATACAAGTCTATGAATAAAATGAAGCAAGTACTGAGTGACGGGCTGAACAAAAGTATGACTAGCGTTGTTTCTGAGAAAACAGCTCATTTCTCACCTTCACTAAATATTAAACTGTGACATCTCTCATTTCTAGAACTGCCACCCACCCGATGACTTCAGAAACTGTAACCATTCCAGACACATATGGGCCATAAATGAGGAGCTCATTCAAAGATGGCTGAGTTACTCATCAGGACGGCTTCCACTAGATATAGTAAAGTAAGCAATGCTGAGCAAAAAAAAAACCCCAACTAATTACGTGGCGTGATGAATGTGACCATTTTTGACATTTTTTTTGTTGTTGTTGCAGTATAAAATTCGCTTTCTCATTTACACACTCAAATTGGAACTTTTGGTGTCATCATAGTAAAAATGCATCTTATGATTCAATCTGGCAAAATACTGATATGGATACATTTTGCAAGTCTGTGCCTATTTGCATGTCTCTTGTTACTTCAGTTGTAAGCTCTGAATAAATTAATATTTTCAGAAATGTAAATACCGTAATAAAACAAGCAATCTGGTAGAATGCAGTGAAAAGGATTTTTTGTTTGTGGGTCACCTGGGCATTACCCATTAGTCCTGGACTGATCATTCTTCTTTTTTTCTGTTTGCCTTAATAGTGAAATTGATAAAGTATTCTCGTCGGCTGCTTGTATAAATGGAAGTTTTCTCTCTACCAGGTGAGTATTGTGTATTGCTTCTCATCGGTTTCCTGTATTGAATGATTTCTGATGGCCGGGGGGCTACACAATGCAAATCTCTACAAAGTGGCTCGTATAGTAAAGGCCTACTTTACAACTACAAATATTCCCCCCTTAAGTGGGTATTCTCATCTTGTATTTCATCGGTAGCCCACTCCTCCCTATTAGAATCCTTTGATGCTTCCGTTGTTACATACATATATATTTATATTTTTTAACCAAATTGACAGATTCTGACGCTAGACTGCAGCAGTTTTCTATCAATATTTGGGAAGCTAATTAGAGTGGAAAACCATTAGGCCTGCACTACTTATCACAAAAAAAGTCAGTAGCAAAATACAGAAAGACAACAAACAAATTTGCAATACGTAAAGGAGTAATACTCAATTATCGATCCTCTGCTGCTTTTGTGCTGATGTTTCCTTGGTTTGCTGCCGGTCTCTGCTCATCCAGTTCCAGCTATGTTGTTTTCACAGTGACTTCAGTGGTGTCAACATGTCAATGCTAAAGCCAGAGATTGGCTGAAGCTGTCATGTGTCAAAATTCTTCACTGGATCCCGGTAATCAGAGATCATCGGGGAACCAGGGAAGTGATGGCACAGGAGCAGCAAGATTACGAAGGTAAGTAGGACGACTTTTTGTTACTTTTTTGTTACTTTTTACTGTTTTTTCAGTTAAAGGGGTTTTCCCCACGAACAAAAGTTCATTTTAAGCAATAGATCTTGAATAATAATTTTCACAATTGGATGTGTTTAAATAAGATGTTCCTGTGCTGAGATAATCTTATAAATGTGCCCCTGCTGTGTACTGTGTAATGGCTGTCTGACCGTACAGGAACATGGTGTGATCATATCACAGCTCCTGGGGAGGGGAGAAAGAAAAAGAGTATACAGACAGGACAGCAGGGGATCACAGCTGATTCTTTCTGTGAGGTAAAACATTTCCCTGCCTGTTTTCAAACCAATATTTTGCTTCAAAGAGTAATTTGTAATCCCCTGCTGTCCTGTCTGTATTCCTCCCCAGGAGCTGTGATATGATCAGACCATGTCCCTGTACTGTCAGACACAGACATTACACAGTACACAGCAGGGGCACATTTATAAGATTATCTCAGTACAGGAACATCTTATTTAAACACCAATTGTGGAAGTTATTATTTCAGGATCTATTGATTAAAATCAAGTTATGTTCGTGGGAAAACCCCTTTTAAAGTGGTTATTCGTGTTTTTTTTTTCTTTTCTTTTTTTTTTTTCCCATGGTCAAAGCACTTACCAGCACTTGTCTTTGTTGCCCTGGGCCAATTTGTGAACTGTGAGCAGTCATAGTCCTGCCTGCCATTTGCATCTCTTTTTCTGCCGCTCTGCTCTGTCAATGGGTAATGCTGCCAAATATTAAAGAACTTGTCCACTATTTGGACAACCCCTTATTAAATTAAAAAAAAATATTCCCCTTGTAAAATAAAAGCTACCTATACTATTCTCTGGGACAGTCATCATTCCAGTGATGTTGGCGCTGTGTCTGCTGGCCCTCATGTGACTTTACTATCAGCGGCCACTGATGGGCTGCAGCGTTCACATTTCAGATGGATAAAACTGGTGACTTTGGACTGGGGAACTTTGAACATTGCAGCCCATCAGTAACAACTGATAGGCTGCAGCTGTCATGTGACATAACAATATGACCACTAGAATGGTGCTGGTCCCAGAGGCCAGTGCTGATATGTTGTTTTTATTTTGCACTTGTAGAATTACCCAGGTTCACAGAAGTCTTTTTACTTTAACTGTGTGTGGTTAAATACTTTGTTTTCTACTGATATACAGTTGTGCTCAAAAGTTTACAAACCTGGCAGAATTTTTGCTTTCCTGGCCTTTTTTCTGAGAATATGAATGATAACACCAAAACATTTTCTCCACTCATGGTTAGTGGTTGGGTGAAGCTATTTATTGTCAAACTACTGTGTTTTCTCTTTTTAAATCATAATGACAACCCAAAACATCCAAATGACCTGATCAAAAGTTCACATACCCCATTTCTTAATACTGTGTATTGCCCCCTCTAACATCAATGACAGCTTGAAGTCTTTTGTGGTAGCTGTGGATGAGGTTCTTATTTTCTGGTAAAGCTGCCCACTCTTCTTGGCAAAAAGCCTCCAGTTCCTGTAAATTAATGGGCTGTCTAGTATGAACTGGGCGCTTGAGATCTCCCCAGAGTGGCTCAATGATATTGAGGTTAGGAGACTGAGATGGCCACTCCAGAATCTTCACTTTGTTTGGCTGTAGCCAATGACAGGTCGACTTGGCCTTGTGTTGTCATTTTGGAATGCCGATCCTATAAAAAAGTCGGGGTCGGCCGAAACTCGAAACCCAATGCAGTGCATTGGGTTTCCAATGGTTCCCAGGGTCTGAAGGAGCGGAAACTCTCCTTCAGGCCCTGGGATCCATATTTAAGTGTAAAATAAAGAATTAAAATAAAAATATCGCCATACTTACCCTCTGACGCGCCCTGGTACTAACCGGGAACCTTCCTTCCTTCGAATCAGCCTTCCAGGACCTTGCGGTGACGTCGCGGCTTGTGATTGGTCGCGCGGCCGCCCATGTGACCGCTCGCGCGACCAATCACAAACCGCGACGTCACCGCGACGTCACCGAAGGTCCTGGAAGGGCTGATTCTTAGGAAGGAAGGCTGCCGGAAAGAAGCAGGGCGCGTCCAAGGGTGAGTATACTCCTATTAGGTATATACTCACCCTCGGACGCGCCCTGCTTCTTTCCGGCAGCCTTCCTTCCTAAGAATCAGCCCTTCCAGGACCTTCGGTGACGTCGCGGCTTGTGATTGGTCGCGCGAGCGGTCACATGGGCGGCCGCGCGACCAATCACAAGCCGCGACGTCACCGCAAGGTCCTGGAAGGCCGATTCAAAGGAAGGAAGGTTCCCGGTTAGTACCAGGGCGCGTCAGAGGGTAAGTATGGCAATATTTTTTATTTTAATTCTTTATTTTACACTTAAATCTGAATTCCGATACCAATTCCCGATTATCTTAAACATATCGGGAATCGGTATCCGAATTCCGATTCCAGATTCAGAAGATCGCCGACTTCATGGCCGACCCCACACAGGGGTCGGGTTTCATGAAACCCTACTTTGCCAAAAGTCGGCGACTTCTGAAAATTGCCGACCCGTTTCGCTCAACCCTAGTAATTACTAGCCAGTGCTATAATCTCTAAATTAGTAGGAAGAGATAAATATTAAGAACAGGTAAACCTATAAATAAATTAGTGCAACAATCAGTACAAAAAATCCCCAGCGTCTATGTGATATTTAAGTAAATGGGGCTAAATGTGCCACACATAACAACAAACATAGCGTCTGAGTATGGCCATCTTGTGGACACGTCTAATACAAAGCACTCATTTACCAAATAGAGTAGAAAAGATCCAGGAGTCCACCACACCCGACGCGCGTTTCGCAATTAAATGCTTCGTCCAGGGACCCTGCCCGCGAGGGCTCACAATCTACGTTATCATTCATATTCGATCGACCAAACCGCTGCATGACCATCTCTACCCTCACCTACTGTATTCTCACCCATCCCTTGTAGATTGTGAGCCCTCGCGGGCAGGGTCCTCATTCCTCCTGTACCAGTTATGACTTGTATTATTTAAGATTATTGTACTTGTTTTCATTATGTATACCCCTCCTCACATGTAAAGCGCCATGGAATAAATGGCGCTATAACAATAAATAATAATAATAATAATAATAATAATATTCTCTGAAAAAAGGCCAAGAAGGAAAAATTTCTGCTGGGGTATGTAAACTTTTGAGCACAACTGTAAAGCTAAAATATCTGAGTTATGATTGTTCATCATCATGCATAGACGTAATGCCCCCCCTCCCTCCCCCCCCAAGAAAGAAAGAAAGAGAAAAAAATTGATAGCTCCCCCATTGGGCTTATATCTCTGCAACGGAAAGGAAAAATTAAAAAGTAAAAACATTCAGCTTTGTATCAACTATTCCACGATGTGGCCAGCTTAACATGTTCAAACTTTAATAAGTTGATTCTTCTAATTGGTATTATGACTTTTTAGCAATAATGATCATTACCGAACAAGTGCCAAGTTCTCAGGGATAGATCTGAATGCTGCCAGACTCCTTTTTCACAAGTTATTGGATTCTGCACCACCACAAATTGTACAGCAGGTAAGTTTGTAGTTAAAGGGATTATTCATCCATGTCCCAGAATCCTCAAAAATTAAAAGCTTGATTCCCATGTTACCCACTGGTCTCCATTCTTCACTTCCAACCAGATGGGAATTTGACCGCTGCAACTAATTACTGGCTGTACCTGTGATCAACTTGTCACTCTGCATAAATGCAAAATAAAGTAGCTCACTAATTTAGGGTATGTGCACATGCAGAAAGAAGCTCTGCGGATTTTTCCGCAGCGGATTTTAGAAATCCGCAGATAAAAGGCACTGCGTTTTACCTGCGGATTTACCTGTGCATTTACCACGGATTTCCCGAAGATTTTGTGCGGATTCCACCTGCGGTTTTACACCTGCGGATTATGGAGCAGGTGTAAACCGCTGCGGAATCTGCACAAAGAATTGACATGCTGCGGAATGTAACCTGCAGCGTTTCCGCATGTTTTTTTCCGCAGTGGATTGCGTTTTCCATAGATTTACATTGTACTATAAATGCATGGAAAGCTGCTGCGGATCCGCAGGAAAATCTGCAACGTGTGCACATAGCCTAAGAGTATCTGCACACGATGCAGATTTAGTGCAGAACTGCAGCAGAGTTTTCTGCAGCAGAAACGCTGCAGAACTGCGTTGTGATTTACAGTACAATGTAAATCAATGTGAAAAAAAAAAAGCTGTGCACATGGTGCAGAAAAATCTGCGCAGAAACGCTGCAGATTTCAAAGTGCATGTCACTTCTTTTGTGCAGTTCTGCAGCGTTTCTGCACCCTCCATAATAGAAATCCATTGGTAAACGCATCAAAAACGCACCTGCGGATTCTGCCAGGAGATGCAGATTTAGTGCAGATTTTATGCAGAAAATTCTGCACCAAATCTGCATCGTGTGCACATACCCTTATTGTTTGTTTTTTCTTTTAAAACTTGTTTCAGAGTGATTACTCATCTAACCTGTTGCATGTCCGCACAGACTGACGTGACAGGTAGCTTCACTTCTTTCTTTGGGTGTCGTTGATGTGTATGAATGGGCTAGCTGTCAGGCTCAGTTCTTAGCTTCGCAATACCCTTTCTCCATCATTACTAATGCAGAGAGAGCACATGACAAAAGGAGAAGGCTGGCTTGGCTTATGATCTGAGCCCGACAGCTAGCCCCTTCAGAGGTCATCAACACACAGGATGTTTCAACTGTGACTACGCTTCAGTTTACAGACTTTCCAGAATTTCTGGTCAATGTTTCCGCTGGTATAATCAGGCCATCCGGGAAATTGTAAGCTTTTATTACCTTAGTAAGTTGCTTTATTTTCCAATACATTTGAATTCAATAGATCACATATATATTTTTGCCATTGAACAACCCTTTTAGAATGGTTGGTTGTTTTTAAATCGCATAAGTTTCTACTTCCCACGTTCTTTAAAGGGAATCTTTCAGTAGGATCAACCTTCCTATGCCTCTTATATGGACATAAAGGTGATATAGAAAGTTATATAGTCACGTAGGTTGAAACAAGTCGTCAGTCCATCATGTTCAACCTTTCTCCATTATTTATATATCTTCTATCCTTCCTAAGCCGCCAAAATGGGCTTGTAGTTCATAGAAAGGTGAATAAAATGATACCTTCATATCTGCGATACAATGTCTTATTTCAGAGAGCTTTACATTTTTCTTAGTACGTAAATGAGCTTTTAAGAGCTATGGGCCGGACATACTGTAGATCTCCCTGAGAATCTGCCTCCAGGGATTATTTTAAATGAAAGGGGTCGTAAAAAAGAGTGTGAGACATGTAATGACTGATGTCTGCTCTCCTGATCTTCATATGTACGTAAGGTGTATTAAAGGGATTGTACACTACTGTTGTAAAATAGTAACCCATATACTCTCCACCGGTGACGTCTGCCCTGGCTCTTCTGGGGATCGCGTAACATTATTATGTCACACGATCCCTGGGGTCAATCAGCGCTGGCTTCACTCTCCCCGCTTTCAGACAAATCGCATACATCCAGAGCAAATGACAGCTGCTGCTGCTCTCCCATTTCCTTTCCATCCTACCCCATATTCCTGCCCGATCTGTCTGCATTCTGTCCCTCGTGTCTGCATTCTGTCCCTCGTGTCTGCATTCTGTCCCTCGTGTCTGCATTCTGTCCCTCGTGTCTGCATTCTGTCGCTCGTGTCTGCATTCTGTCGCTCGTGTCTGCATTCTGTCGCTCGTGTCTGCATTCTGTCGCTCGTGTCTGCATTCTGTCGCTCGTGTCTGCATTCTGTCGCTCGTGTCTGCATTCTGTCGCTCGTGTCTGCATTCTGTCCCTCGTGTCTGCATTCTGTCCCTCGTGTCTGCATTCTGCCCCTCGTGTCTGCATTCTGCCCCCGTGTCTCCAATCCTGCTCACGTCCTTGTGTCTCCATGCTGAAACATTGCGGCTTGCCGTTTTCAATAAAAGAAAACTTTCTTCTTACCTGGCCACGCTCCTGCGGCGAAGATCCCTCCCGGCGATGCGCGCTGACGTCAGCCGCCAGCTCCGATTCGCTGGCGGCTTTAACCATTGCCTTGCGGGCCAGGAAGGCAAACTGAACATGCGTCTCGGACGCAGGTTCAATTACCGATAGAAGCCGCCTGCCCCCGGGGCCTGTTGAGCAGAAGAGATGGGGCCTGATGCGGGCCCCCTCTGCCCACCGGGCCCCATACGCCAGTCAGGGCTGTAATGCCCTGATGGCGGCCCTGATACGTCACAGAGAAAGTTTCTGGAAGGGGAAGGACGGAGCAGCTGGGTCAGGAGATGGAGGGGAATGATAAATGCAGAGAAAAGAGACTTCCTGTTTCTACATAGAGCAGAGAAAACGGAAGAATTAGCTGGGTAGAAGGGAAAAATTTGCAATAAGTACACAGTGCTATATCATATGATTACAATATACTAAGTGGAAAAAACTTTGATAGTGCAGCTCTGAGGCTGGAGTCACACTTACCGTATAAAAAATCGGTCCGATTTTGACGGCTGAGAATCGCACAAATGTTCCCAAACAGTAATCCATATATAATCCATTTGCAATGCAAGGATGTGATTTCCTCGCATCTAGTAACAGTGTGTCATCTGTATGGCATCTGTATGCAATGCGATTTTAACATGAGCTTTTACATGCAGCAGTTCTCTCTATGTAAAAGCTCATGTTAAAATCACATTGCATACGGATGCCATACGGAGGTCACACCGATGGTCTGTGTGGTGTACGAGTTTTTCTCGCACCGATAGACCCATAGAAAACAACAGATGGGAGCTGCCTGTCATGGTTCACGGGGAGGATACCTTTATCATCTCCACCACTCACACCAATTTGTCATGAACCGGGGTTGTTTGGTTGCCCCTGATTCTTTCTGAAGGGGATTTATCTATATCCCACCACTTCCCAGTTCCGGTTTGGAACCTGCAGCTTTCTGGCACCCCTTTTACCCTCAGGTCAGACCAGGTACTGCACCTAGAATAACTAGTCGCCAGAAAGGCTGCCTTACTTTGTTCTGTCTAATGGGCACACTGCAGCGATATAACTACTCCCACTCAGGAGGCGGGAACAATAATTATCAGTGCCACTGTCTCTACAAAGCCTCCCAAACGCACAGAACAAATCCGCTGCCACCAGCTCCGATTTCTTATTATTTAACGGGTCCGGAGCCAGCCCAGATTAGTAGCGTAATTCACTTCAGAGGATGTGACCGTACGTTATAGAGCAAGAAGAGACAAAGATAGTAATTTTATATTTTACTCCAAAAAAGGTAGGCAGTGTTTACAGAAGTAATAAAAGATATTATAATGAAGACAAGTATCGTATGTACAGTACAATTACAAATAAAATGGGATTAAAGTTGAAAAAAACATTTCGTTCAGATCATTTCATCTCATGGTTGACCATGTGCTGTGGGGGATGGGCAAACATATTTCCAGATGCATTACACCCCTGTCTCGCAGCTAGACCCAGGACAAAAGACACTGGAAGACTGATGTCCCGCTTGGTTATCTCCCTGCCCAAAACCAAGGCACTCCCCCGGTCGTGACCACACTGGCTGAATCCTCCCCTTTCTTAGTTATAACAAACCATTTTTATACATAGCTCGCTGTATGAACCTCGTATATGAACGACACAATGATCAGGATGTTCACCACGTCAGGGGAGTTCTTTTAAGTGTAAACACGGCGTAGTTACACGACCTGACTACGGAGAAACCCACTCCTTGCACTCGTTGGGTTTAGCTTCTAGCGATTTCAGTGAGTTATAGATCTCTCGATGGACATCCGGAATATATAATCCTTATATCTCTAGCCCGTATCAGTGGCAATATATATAACCTTAAAAGAACAATAGAGTACCATGCAGTTTCTGTACCAGTTTTGGCTGGTATTAGGCAGCAGGGGGAATGAGGAGTTTAAGGAATCTGGCTTTTGCAGCACCAAGCCATGAATATTTCTCCTTCGCCTCATTGGGGGACACAGGACTGCGGGTGTATGCTTCTGCCGCCAGGAGGCTGACACTAAGTAAACTTAAAAAAAAAAATTAGCTCCTCCTCCATCGTATACACCCTGACACTGGCTACCAGAGACTCCAGTTCATGCTTAGTGTCTCAAGGAGGCACATCTCTGGGTCCTGGATCGATGGACCCGATTTTTCAACATCTTTGGATTGAAGGGGCGACGGACCTTTTTGAGGGTCCGATCTCCCCAAACCATCAACGGGCAAGTACGTGCGATTTTCTCCACGTATCCTTACCCGCGACGTGGGATTCTTCACCGGACTTAGCCCTGACCACCCTGAGGTACCTAGACTCCAGGCTGTACAGGTGCCCATAAGATGTCCGTGTGTTCCCCCCTGAATTCTACACCCCTGCGGTGTTAGCTGGGGTGGTGGACGGTCCCTTTCCTTATCCTGGGGATAATGGAGATAGGGTTCCTGCACAGTCATTGGTTCTACCCCTCGATAGTGCGGTATGATGGGGGGGCTCCTGGCATTACCTGCGGGGTCCGGCGGCTGTGTCCTCCGGGAGTGCGGTGCCTTTTTTTCAGCACTGCTGAGGCCGGCGTCTTGGTGTGGCGGCGCTGCGGCGTGGTCCGGCGCTGCTGCGTTGGGACTGCTGCGCTGCGGTGTGATCCGGCGCTGGGGCGTTGGATCTGTGGCGCTGCGGCGTTGTCCGGCGCTGTGGCGTTATGTCGGGCGACGCTGTGGCGCAGCTACGCTGCAGCGTGGTCCGGCGGCGCGCGGCGTTAGGATCAGCGCCGCTGTCCCCCCAGAGGCATCGGCTCTGCCTGGCCGCTTCGGGCGTGGAGCAGCTTCCTGGAGCCGGGACTTCCGGCCATCGGACCGCGCTGTGGGGCTCCGCCCCTTCCGGCGCGTCACTTCCGGTTCCGGCTCTCCTCGCTCTAAGGGGGGAAAAATTGAGGCCCCGGCTTCGGGCCTGCTCCAGGCCGCAGCATCGTTTGGCGGTCCCTCCCCCCTAAGGCCTGCTATGCATATAAGACAGCGCTTTTGGGCTCAGCATCATGCTTTGAGGATCCATCTCGGTACTCGTGGGGACACAGGACTGGGGTAAGTGCTTCTCCCTCCATCTGGCTGAAGCATTCCTTTTTTCCCAGTCTCTGGCCCTGGGTATAGCATTACGGATCATTATGTCTAGAAGGGTTAAGACTCACACGGTTCTTTTTACCAGTTGTGTATCTTGTAGTGCCCTTTTTCCGCACGCCCAAAGTAATCGCCTCTGTGAGGCCTGTGACCCTGAACATGTCCAGGAGCCCCCCCCCCTGCCAGTCCTCCAGTAGTCTCTCCAGCTCCGGTCCCTCAGCCAGATGCTGTGGTAGCTCCTCCGGAATGGGTCACGTCCTTGTCACAATCCATGGCGTCCCTTACTGAAGCGATCAAATCACTGCAGACCCCGGCGGTCGGGACCGGTAATTCGCCTGTCTCAGAGAGGGCCTCGGGGTCTCAGGAGTCTGCGGCCTGCAGGGGGTGCGCTCTCACTCGACAGACGCATGGAAAGCGGATTCGCAAAGCGTCTCCCAGGCACTCAGGTGCTTCCGCATCCTGGAGTTCCGTATCTCGCTCTCCTTCCCCTGCAGAAAGCGGTGAAGTTGAGACTGACTACGAGTCAGAAGGGTCTCTTAATTTTGATAAACCTGGGTTTCAGGAGTCAGTAGACAGCCTAATTGAAGCTGTCAATCAGTCTTTGGGGATAGAAGACGAGCTCGTCTCTTCCTCTGATCATAAGGTCTCATTTAAGCGGTCTAAACGGGCCCATAGGGTTTTTTCCTCTCATCCTGAGTTCGAGGACCTCATTCGACGCAATAGGGAGCACCCGGACAAACGCTTTTCAGGGCAAAGGGCTCTGAAGGCTAGGTATCCTTTTGCTTCGGAACTTTGTAGTGATTGGGCAGAAAATCCTTCTGTAGATCCTCCAGTGTCCCGTTTAGCCTCTAACACGTTACTATCTCTCCCTAATGGCTCATCGATTAAGGATCCTACGGATCGTCTTATAGAGAGCTTGGCTCGTTCCGTCTTTGAGGCCTCAAGCTCAGCAATTTTTCCTTCTTTTGCGGCAACCTGGGTTGCCAGGGCTATGATATCTTGGTCTGACTCGTTATCTAAGGCTCTCCAGGAAGGTAATGTGTCAGCAGAATTGGCTGAAATGTCTTCTCAGGTAGCTATGGCTGGTAGCTATCTGATTAACGCATCTCTGGATGCGGCAGATTGTGCTTCCTCGGCTGCTTCTAATGCTAGAAGGGCCCTTTGGTTAAGGTCCTGGCGGGCTGATTCTACCTCTAAGAAATCTCTTACATCCCTGCCGTATCAGAGTGGTCGTTTGTTCGGAGAAAAGCTGGATCAGCTCATTTCTGACTCCACAGGAGGGAAAAGTAAATTCCTTCCTCAGCAGAGGGCCAGACAGCCTTTTCGGCGCCATTTTCAGGCTCGCTTTAGAACCTTTCGCTATGTCAGATGGGCCCCAGCATCAGGTTCTCCTGCGCAGGGTCGGCCCAATCAGGACCGAGACGGTCGGACCCCTTATTCGGCCAGTCAGGGGGGAAGAATGCGTCCCCAGTCTTCTAGATCTAGAGGATCTAGGACGCAAAGATTTTCGGCCAAGTGACTGGAGGCCTCTTCCGGGCATCTCCAAAAGGGTAGGCGGACGTCTACTTTTATTACGCCAGGTCTGGCTTCAGGTAATCCACGACCAGTGGGTGGCAGAGCTCATATCTTCAGGTTACAAAATAGAGCTGGTCTGCCTTCCTCCTCCCCGGTTCTTCCCATCCCGTCTTCCCAAGTGCAAATCTCTTCGTCAAAGCTTGTTCAATTCCATAGAGTCTCTCTGTATCTGCGGTGTCATTTCTCCTGTTCCAAAGGAAGAAAGATTCCAGGGCTTTTATTCCAATCTTTTTGTAGTGCCCAAAAAGGATGGAGCAGTGAGGCCTATTCTAGATCTCAAACTCTTAAACAAGTTTGTCCGCGTTCGACACTTTCGGATGGAGTCTCTGCGGTCGGTCATCGCCTCTCTGGAAAAGGGAGAATTTTTGGCCTCAGTAGACATTCAGGATGCTTATCTTCATATTCCCATCTTTCCGCTCCATCAAAGATTTCTCCGGTTTGCCGTAAACAATCTACACTTCCAGTTCACGGCATTACCTTTCGGACTGGCTTCCGCTCCCAGGGTGTTCACAAAAGTCATGTCGACTGTGGTGTCCATTCTGCACTCCCGAGGTATAGTTGTCTTGCCATACCTAGACGATCTGCTGATCAAGGGTCCGACATTTCAGTCTTGCAAGGAAAATGTCGACATCACTCTGGACACCCTTTCCCGTCTAGGTTGGTTGGTAAATTTAAGGAAGTCATCTCTACGGCCGTCTCGAAAAATCTCTTTCTTAGGCATGACCTTCGACACCTCTCAAGCCTTAACTATCCTTCCCCAGGACAAGGTCCTAGCCCTTCGGCGGGAAGTGAGGAACCTTCTACAACCATACCCTCATACGGTTCGGTCCGGGATGAGGGTGTTAGGAAAGATGGTTGCAACCATAGAGGCGGTTCCGTTTGCACAGTTTCATCTTCGACCCCTCCAACGTGCAATCCTATCAGCATGGAACAAAAATCCTCTCTCTCTCAACCGCAATTTTCGGTTGTCTTTTCAGACCAGACAGGCTCTCGCTTGGTGGCTAAACAGCTCATGTCTTCTCAGGGGGAAGCCCTTTCCCCCAACCAATTGGCTAGTGGTCACAACAGATGCCAGTCTCCTGGGTTGGGGAGCAGTGTTCTTCCATCACACAGCTCAGGGACGCTGGTCTCCTTGGGAATCAGAACTCCCCATCAATATCTTAGAGATTCGAGCGGTCCGGCTAGCCTTGTTACGTTTTCACCATCTTCTGGCGGGTCGCCCTGTCCGGATTCAGTCGGACAACGCTACAGCGGTAGCCTACATATATCACCAGGGGGGCACCCGCAGCAAGGCAACCATGCAGGAGGTAAAACTGATTCTACTCTGGGCGGAGAGAAATCACTCTGTGATCTCAGCGGTCCACATTCCGGGCGAAGAAAACTGGGCGGCAGATTTCCTAAGCCGTCAGGGTCTAGCCTCCGGGGAATGGTCTCTCCACCCCGAGGTTTTTTTGCAGATATGCCATCTTTGGGGAACTCCAGACGTGGATCTAATGGCGTCCAAGGTGAATGCCAAGGTGCCCAGTTTTGTCTCTCGGTACCGAGATCCCCAGGCTATCGCCGTGGATGCGCTGGTACTGTCTTGGAACCAATTTCATCTCTATCTGTTCCCTCCTCTGGCACTGCTCCCAAGAGTAATCAAGAAGATCAAATCAGAGAGAGTGCCGGCCATCCTGATCGCTCCGGATTGGCCACGACGGACGTGGTATGCAGACCTGGTACAACTTCTAGCCGGGGTTCCTTGGCGGCTCCCCGATCGGCCAGATCTTCTATCTCAAGGGCCGATCTACCACCAGAACTCAGAGGTCCTACGTTTGACGGCCTGGCCGTTGAATCTTGGATTTTAACTCAGGCTGGTTTTTCTCAAGAAGTGGCTGATACCTTGATCAGTGCACGTAAGTCCGTTTCGGCCAGGATTTATTATCACACTTGGAAGGTGTTTCTTTCCTGGTGTAGAGAACGCGGGCTGCCCCCTTTGCGTTTCTCCGTTCCTAACATTCTAGCCTTCCTTCAAGCAGGTCTGGATTCTGGGCTGGCTCCGAGTACCCTTAAAAGGCAGGTTTCGGCTTTATCAGTACTTTTTCAACGCAGGATTGCTCCTAATCGTCAAGTCAGGACTTTTTTCCAAGGAGTCGCTCATAAGGTCCCTCCTTATAAGACTCCTTTGGAAGCTTGGGACCTTAATCTGGTCTTAAGGGCTTTACAGGACGCTCCTTTTGAGCCTCTTCAAGAGGTTTCTTTGATGTTTCTCTCTTGGAAAGTTGTATTTTTAGTGGCCATAACGTCCATAAGACGGGTATCGGAGCTGGCAGCTCTTTCTTGTCGTCCTTCTTTTTTGCGATTTCATCAGGACAAGGTGGTGCTCAGACCAGCTCCATCCTTTTTGCCGAAGGTTGTTTCATCATTTCACATTAATGAAGATATTGTTCTGCCCTCTTTTTGTCCGGCACCTACGCACCGTGTAGAAAAGGCTCTCCATACGTTGGATCTGGTGAGGGCTCTGAGGAGGTACGTTTCCCGTACGGCCCCCTTTCGCCAGACGGATGCTCTGTTTGTCCTTCCGCAGGGTCGCAGGAAGGGATGCGCGGCTTCAAAATCTACCCTGGCCAGATGGATAAGGGCGACCATTCAGGAGGCTTATCGCTCCATGGGCATGACGGTTCCGGCCGGAATCAAGGCTCATTCGACTAGAGCAGTGGGGGCTTCCTGGGCCGTTCGGCACCAGGCCTCAGCAGAACAGGTTTGCAAGGCTGCGACCTGGTCTAGTCTGCATACATTTGTCAAACATTATAATGTCCATTCCCAGACCTCTGCAGATGCAAGTCTGGGTAGAAGAATTCTTCAAGCGGCAGTGGCGCATTTATAGGCAAACATTATCTGGATGTCTTTTTCTGGTGAGTGATTTTTTCCCACCCAGGGACTGCTTTAGGACATCCCACAGTCCTGTGTCCCCCAATGAGGCGAAGGAGAAATAGGGATTTTTGGTTACTCACCGTAAAATCCTTTTCTCCAAGACGCTCATTGGGGGACACAGCTCCCTCCCTGGTAGCCTTATGGCTGCTTTGGTTATATCTGATTACATTAGTCAGTAGGATCTTTTCTAGACATAAAGTTTCTGTATTTATGCTGTTATATTATTTTTTGTGTTTTCTTTTGTTCTCCTACTGCTTTTTGCACCAAGCTGGAGTCTCTGGTAGCCAGTGTCAGGGTGTATACGATGGAGGAGGAGCTAATTTTTTTTTTAAGTTTACTTAGTGTCAGCCTCCTGGCGGCAGAAGCATACACCCGCAGTCCTGTGTCCCCCAATGAGCGTCTTGGAGAAAAGGATTTTACGGTGAGTAACCAAAAATCCCTATTTTTCAGGCTGACACACTGGTCTCACATTACAACAATACAGCTGCCAGGCACAGGAAACTGCAGCTGAGAGCTCTGTATGTGTAACTGAAGTAATCAGAACTTCTTCCTATTTCCTGACACTGCCCCATAGATTAACATTGGTCCGAGTGCTATGCGATTTTTTTTTTTTTTTTCGCTCATAGCACTCGTCCGTATTCCTCTCTAGTGTGACTCTGGTCTTAAATAAGTACTCCTATGTGTGTTTTTTTTTAAAAAAAGTTGTTGCAATATCAAAATAGTTTTTGCACTAAGAAAGTTGAGACTAAGAGGACCTGTTACCAGGTCATGTGTTGACAGATTTTGTTCTTTTTTTATTTTTTTATTTCCATTGGCCTCCTGGGTGCTCTTTTTTTCTCCTCATTGGGGGACACAGACCATGGGTGTATGCTGCTGCCAATAGGAGGCTGACACTAAGTGATACAAAAAAAAGTTAGCTCCTCCCCTGCAGTATACACCCTCCTGCTGGCTCTCAGCTCCTCCCCTGCAGTATACACCCTCCTGCTGGCTCTCAGCTCCTTCCCTGCAGTATACACCCTCCTGCTGGCTCTCAGCTCCTCCCCTGCAGTATACACCCTCCTCCTGGCTCTCGGCTCCTCCCCTGCAGTATACACCCTCCTGCTGGCTCTCAGCTCCTCCCCTGCAGTATACACCCTCCTGCTGGCTCTCGGCTCCTCCCCTGCAGTATACACCCTCCTGCTGGCTCTCGGCTCCTCCCCTGCAGTATACACCCTCCTGCTGGCTCTCTGCTCCTCCCCTGCAGTATACACCCTCCTGCTGGCTCTCGGCTCCTCCCCTGCAGTATACACCCTCCTGCTGGCTCTCGGCTCCTCCCCTGCAGTATACACCCTCCTGCTGGCTCTCCGCTCCTCCCCTGCAGTATACACCCTCCTGCTGGCTCTCTGCTAACCAGTTCTTGCTTAGTGTCTGTAGGAGGCACATGGGTCTGTTTCAGACCCCAACGTTTTTATTTTATTGTTTACTTTTCTGTAAATTTTTATTTTTTAATTAACGGAGTGAAGGGGGCGACGGTTCCTTTCAAGGTTCCGATCTCCCCCGAACCATCAACAGGCGAGCACGGCGAGTATTCCTCTCCGTACCCTCTCCTGCGACGTGGGAAGCCATGCCTGAGCTCACTGATCTCCCCACACCAGCAGCAGGCGACCACATGGAGTGTCGCCTCCATGTATCCTCTCCTGGAGCCAGGCCTAATGCCGGACAACTGGCCCTGTCCACCCGGACTGATCTCCGTGGCTGTACAGAGGCCCCTCTCTATGGCGTCCGAGCAGCCCCCACTGTCCCACCACTGTGAAAGCGGATGGCACAAGGAGGCGGACGGGTCCTCTCCACCTCCCTAACAAACGGATGATGGATTGAGGTTTATCCCTGCACCGTCCACGCTGCACAGAACAGCGCTGAAACCCCCATCCGCGGCGGCTCCATGCCGGGACGCGCACCAATGGTGAGTGGATCCATCTTCAGTGGGATATTCACATGCTGACAGGCAGCCTCAGCCACTTCCCTGTGGCTCACCTCTCTGAGGTAACGCTCTGGATGGCTGCAAAAATTTAGTCCCCGCCTTCGGCCGATTTGTAGGCCGCATCCTGGAAGTCTTGCCTGGAACGACCCACTGGTGACGTCCGCCGGCTACAGAAACTTAGGCCCTGGCTTGGGCCTATTCAACATCGTGTCTGTGGCTCCGCCGCCCAAATTGGCGCTTCTCGCTCACCAGCTCACACTGGGGTGACAGTATTTTTGCATTAACCCCTTCCCGACCTTTGACGCATACGCTGCGTCATGAAAGTCGGTGCCATTCCGACCCATGACGCAGCATATGCGTCATGGAAAGATCGCGTCCCTGCAGGCCGGGTGAAAGGGTTAACTCCCATTTCACCCGATCTGCAGGGACAGGGGGAGTGGTAGTTTAGCCCAGGGGGGGTGGCTTCACCCCCTCGTGGCTACGATCGCTCTGATTGGCTGTTGAAAGTGAAACTGCGAATCAGAGCGATTTGTAATATTTCACCTAAAAAACTGGTGAAATATTACAATCCAGCCATGGCCGATGCTGCAATATCATCGGCCATGGCTGGAAACACTTATGTGCACCCACCCCACCCCTCCGATCACCCCCCCAGCCCCCCGATCTGTGGTCCGCTCCCCTCCGTCCTGTGCTCCGCTCCCCCGTCCTCCTGTCCGCTTCCCCCGTGCACCAATCACACCCCCTGCGCTCCAATCAAACCCCCCCGCACTCCGATCCCCCCCCGCACACAGCGACCCCCCCCCCCGTGCTCCGATCCACCCCCCCGCACAGCGATCCCTCACCCCGTGCTCCAATCCTCCCCCGTGCTCCAATCCTCCCTCCCGTGTTCCGATCCACCCACCCCCATGCTCCGATCCACCCCCCCCGTGCTCCGACGCCCCCCCCGTGCCCTGATCTCCCCCCCCTTATACTTACCTGGCCGCCCGAGGTCCGTCCGTCTTCTTTCCTGGGCGCCGCCATCTTCCAAAATGGCGGGCGCATGTGCAGTGCGCCCGCCGAATCTGCCGGCCGGCAGATTCGTTCCAGAGTGAATTTTGATCACTGAGATAGGTTATATCTCAGTGATCAAAATAAAAAAAATAGTAAATGACCCCCCCCCTTTGTCACCCCCATAGATAGGGACAATAAAAAAAATAAAGAATTTTTTTTTTTTCACTAAGGTTGGGGTAAGAACTAGGGTTAGGGGTAGGGGTAGGGTTAGGGCTAGGGTTAGGGCTAGGGTTAGGGTTTCGGTATGTGCACACGTATTCTGGTCCTATGCGGATTTTTCCGCAGCGGATTTGAAAAATCCACAGTGCTAAACCGCTGCCGATTTATCGTGGATTTACCGCGGTTTTTCTGCGCATTTCACTGCGGTTTTACAACTGCGATTTTCTATTGGAGCAGTTGTAAAACCGCTGCGGAATCCGCAGAAAGAAGTGACATGCTGCGGAATGTAAACCGCTGCGTTTCCGTGCAGTTTTTCCGCAGCATGTGTACAGCGATTTTTGGTTCCCATAGGTTCACATTGAACTGTAAACTCATGGGAAACTGCTGCGGATCCGCAGCATTTTCCGCAGCGTGTGCACATACCTTTAGAATTAGGCTATGTGCACACGGTGCGGATTTGGCTGAGGATCCGCAGCAGTGTTCCATCAGGTTTACAGTACCATGTAAACATATGGAAAACCAAATCCGCTGTGCCCATGGTGCAGAAAATACCGCGCGGGAACGCTGCGTTGTATTTTCCGCAGCATGCCAATTCTTTGTGCGGATTCCGCAGCGTTTTACAGCTGTTCCTCAATAGGAATCCACAGGTGAAATCCGCACAAAAAACACTGGAAATCCACGGTAAATCCACAGGTAAAACGCAGTGCCTTTTACCCGCGGATTTTTCAAAAATGGTGCTGAAAAATCTCATGCGAATCCGCAACGTTGGCACATAGCCTTAGGGTTGGGTTGGAATTAGGGTTGTGGTTAGGGTTAGGGGTGTGTTGGGGTTAGGGTTGTGGTTAGGGGTGTGTTGGGGTTAGGGTTGTGATTAGGGTTACGGCTACAGTTGGGATAAGGGTTAGGGGTGTGTTGGAGGTAGAATTGAGGGGTTTCCACTGTTTAGGCACTTCAGGGGGTCTCCAAACGCAACATGGCGCCACCATTGATTCCAGCCAATCTTGTATTCAAAAATTCAAATGGTGCTCCCTCACTTCCGAACCCCGACGTGTGCCCAAACAGTGGTTTACCCCCACATATGGGGTACCAGCATACTCAGGACAAACTGCGCAACAATTACTGGGGTCCAATTTCTCCTGTTACCCTTGAGAAAATAAAAAATTGCTTGCTAAAACATCATTTTTGAGAAAAGAAAAATGATTTTTTATTTTCACGGCTCTGCGTTGTAAACGTCTGTGAAGCACTTGGGGGTTCAAAGTGCTCACCACATATCTAGATAAGTTCCTTGGGGGGTCTAGTTTCCAAAATGGGGTCACTTGTGGGGGGTTTCTACTGTTTAGGCACACCAGGGGCTCTGCAAACGCAACGTGACGCCCGCAGACCATTCCATCAAAGTCTGCATTTCAAAAGTCACTACTTCCCTTCTGAGCCCCCACGTGTGCCCAAACAGTGGTTTACCCCCACACATGGGGCATCAGCGTACTCAGGAGAAACTGGACAACAACTTTTGTGGTCAAATTTCTCCTGTAACCCTTGGGAAAATAAAAAATTCTGGGCTAAAAAATTATTTTTGAGGAAAGAAAACGTATTTATTATTTTCACGGCTCTGCGTTATAAACTTCTGTAAAGCACTTGGGGGTTGAAAGTGCTCACCACACATCTAGATAAGTTCCATTGGGGGTCTAGTTTCCAAAATGGGGTCACTTGTGGGGGGTTTCTACTGTTTAGGCACACCAGGGGCTCTGCAAACGCAATGTGACGCCCGCAGACCATTCCATCAAAGTCTGCATTTCAAAAGTCACTACTTCCCTTCTGAGCCCCCACGTGTGCCCAAACAGTGGTTTACCCCCACACATGGGGTATCAGCGTACTCTGGAGAAACTGGACAACAACTTTTGTGGTCCAATTTCTCCTGTAACCCTTGGGAAAATAAAAAATTCTGGGCTAAAAAATTATTTTTGAGGAAAGAAAACGTATTTATTATTTTCACTGCTCTGTGTTATGAACTTCTGTGAAGCACTTGGGGGTTCAAAGTGCTCACCTCACATCTAGATAAGTTCCTTTCGGGGTCTAGTTTCCAAAATGGGGACACTTGTGGGGGGTTTCTACTGTTTAGCCACATCAGGGGCTCTGCAAACGCAACGTGACGCCCACAGAGCATTCCATCAAAGTCTGCATTTCAAAACGTCACTACTTCACTTCCGAGCCCCAGCATGTGCCTAAACAGTGGTTTACTCCCACATATGGGGTATCAGCGTACTCAGGAGAAACTGGACAACAACTTTTGGGGTCAAATTTCTCCTGTTACCCTTGGGAAAATAAAAAATTGCGGGCTAAAATTCATTTTTGAGAAAATAATTTTTTTTTTTTATTTTCATGGCTCTGCGTTATAAACTTCTGTGAAGCACTTGAGGGTTCAAAGTGCTCACTACACATCTAGATTAGTTCCTTTGGGGGTCTAGTTTCCAAAATGGGGTAATTTGTGGGGGATCTCCAATGTTTAGGCACACAGGGGCTCTCCAAACGCGACATGGTGTCCGCTAATGATTGGAGATAATTTTCCATTTAAAAAGCCAAATGGCGTGCCTTCCCTTCTGAGCCCTGCCGTGCGCCCAAACAGTGGTTTACCCCCACATATGGGGTATCTGCATACTCAGGACAAACTGGACAACAACATTTGTGGTCCAATTTCTCCTATTACCATTGGCAAAATAGGAAATTCCAGGCTAAAAAATCATTTTTGAGAAAAGAAAAATTATTTTTTATTTTCATGGCTCTGCATTATAAACTTCTGTGAAGCACCTGGGGGTTTAAAGTGCTCAGTATGCATCTAGATAAGTTCCTTGGGGGGTCTAGTTTCCAAAATGGGGTCACTTGTGGGGGAGCTCCATTGCATAGGCACACAGGGGCTCTCCAAACGCGACATGGTGTCCGCTAACGATGGAGATAATTTTTCATTCAAAAAGTCAAATGGCGCTCCTTCCCTTCCGAGCCTTACCATGTGCCCAAACAGTGGTTTACCCCCACATGTGAAGTATCGGTGTACTCAGGAGAAATTGCCAAACAAATTTTAGGATCCATTTTATCCTGTTGTCCATGTGAAAATGAAAAAATTGAGGCTAAAAGAATTTTTTTGTGAAAAAAAAGTACTTTTTCATTTTTACTGATCAATTTGTGAAGCACCTGGGGGTTTAAAGGGCTCACTCTGCATCTAGATAAGTTCCTTGGGGCGTCTAGTTTCCAAAATGGGGTCACTTGTGGGGGAGCTCCAATTTTTAGGCACACGGGGGCTCTCCAAATGTGACATGGTGTCCGCTAAAGAGTGCAGCCAATTTTTCATTCAAAAAGTCAAATGGCGCTCCTTCCCTTCCAAGCCCTGCCTTGAGCCCAAACAGTGGTTTACCCCCACATATGAGGTATCAGCGTACTCAGGACAAATTGGACAACAAGTTACGTGGTTCAGTTTCTCCTTTTACCATTGGGAAAATAAAAAAATTGTTGCTGAAAAATCATTTTTGTGACTAAAAAGTTAAATGTTCATTTTTTCCTTCCATGTTGCTTCTGCTGCTGTGAAGCACCTGAAGGGTTAATAAACTTCTTGAATGTGGTTTTGTGCACCTTGAGGGGTGCAGTTTTTAGAATGGTGTCACTTTTGGGTATTTTCAGCCATATAGACCCCTCAAACTGACTTCAAATGTGAGGTGGTCCCTAAAAAAAATGGTTTTGTAAATTTCGTTGTAAAAATGAGAAATCGCTGGTCAAATTTTAACCCTTATAACTTCCTAGCAAAAAAAAAATTTGTTTCCAAAATTGTGCTGATGTAAAGTAGACGTGTGGGAAATGTTATTTATTAACTATTTTGTGTCACATAACTCTCTGGTTTAACAGAATAAAAATTCAAAATGTGAAAATTGCGAAATTTTCAAAATTTTCGCCAAATTTCCGTTTTTATCACAAATAAACACAGAATTTATTGACCTAAATTTACCACTAACATGAAGCCCAATATGTCACGAAAAAACAATCTCAGAACCGCTAGGATCCATTGAAGCGTTCCTGAGTTATTACCTCATGAAGGGACACTGGTCAGAATTGCAAAAAACGGCAAGGTCTTTAAGGTCAAAATAGGCTGGGTCATGAAGGGGTTAAAGGGGCACATCGACTCTCCATCAGTACCCGGGTAAGGAAGTACCTGGTCTTAAAGGCACATGACCAGTATTTCCTCGTCTTAAAAGCACATGACCAGTATTCCCTGGTCTTAAAGGCATATGGCCAGTATTCCCAGTCTTAAAGGTGCATGACCAGTATTTCCTGGTCTTAAAGGCGCATGACCAGTATTTCCTGGTCTTACAGGCGCATGACCAGTATTTCCTGGTCTTAAAGGCGCATGACCAGTATTCTCTGGTCTTAAAGGCACATGACCAGTATTCCCTGATCTTAAAGGCGCATGACCAGCATTCTCTGGTCTTAAAGGCGCATGACCGGTATTCTCTGGTCTTAAAGGCGCGTGACCGGTATTCTCTGGTCTTATAGGTGCATGACCGGTATTCTCTTGTCTTAACCCCTTTACCCCCAAGGGTGGTTTGCACGTTAATGACCGGGCCAATTTTTACAATTCTGACCACTGTCCCTTTATGAGGTTATAACTCTGGAACGCTTCAATGGATCCTGGTGATTCTGACATTGTTTTCTCGTGACATATTGTACTTCATGACAATGGTAAAAATTATTTGATAGTACCTGCGTTTATTTGTGAAAAAAAACGGAAATTTGGCGAAAATTATGAAAATTTCGCAATTTTCCAACTTTGAATTTTTATGCAATTAAATCACAGAGATATGTCACACAAAATACTTAATAAGTAACATTTTCCACATGTCTACTTTACATCAGCACAATTTTGGAACCAAAATTTTTTTTTGTTAGGGAGTTATAAGGGTTAAAAGTTGACCAGCAATTTCTCATTTCTACAACACCATTTTATTTTAGGGACCACATCTCATTTGAAGTCATTTTGAGGGGTCTATATGATAGAAAATACCCAAGTGTGACACCATTCTAAAAACTACACCCCTCAAGGTGCTCAAAACCATATTCAAGAAGTTTATTAACCCTTCTGGTGCTTCACAGGAATTTTTTGAATGTTTAAATAAAAATGAACATTTAACTTTTTTTCACAAAAAATTTAATTCAGCTCCAATTTGTTTTATTTTACCAAGGGTAACAGGAGAAAATGGACCCCAAACATTGTTGTACAATTTGTCCTGAGTATGCCAATACCCCACATGTGGGGGTAAACCACTGTTTGGGCGCATGGCAGAGCTCGGAAGCGAAGGAGTGCCATTTGACTTTTCAATGCAAAATTGACTGGAATTGAGATGGGACGCCATGTTTCGTTTGGAGAGCCCCTGATGTGCCTAAACATTGAAACCCCCCACAAGTGACACCATTTTGGAAAGTAGACCCCCTAAGGAACTTATCTAGAGGTGTGGTGAGCACTTTGACCCAACAAGTGCTTCACAGAAGTTTATAATGTAGAACCGTAAAAATAAAAAATCATATTTTTTCACAAAAATTATCTTTTCGCCCCCAATTTTTTATTTTCCCAAGGGTAAGAGAAGAAATTGGACCCCAAAAGTTGTTGTACAATTTGTCCTGAGTACGCTGATAGCCCATATGTGGGGGTAAACCACTGTTTGGGCGGATGGGAGAGCTCGGAAGGGAAGGAGCGCCGTTTGACTTTTCAATGCAAAATTGACAGGAATTGAGATGGGACGCCATGTTGCGTTTGGAGAGCCACTGATGTGCCTAAACATTGAAACCCCCCACAAGTGACACCATTTTGGAAAGTAGACCCCCTAAGGAACTTATCTAGAGGTGTGGTGAGCACTTTGACCCACCAAGGGCTTCACAGAAGTTTATAATGGAGAGCCGTAAAAATAAAACAAAATTTTTTTCCTACAAAAATTATTTTTTAGCCCCCAGTTTTGTATTTTCCCGAGGGTAACAGGAGAAATTCGACCCCACAATTTGTTGTCCAATTTGTCCTGAGTGCGCTGATACCCCATATGTGGGGGGGAACCACTGTTTGGGCGCATGGGAGGGCTCGGAAGGGAAGGAGCTCCATTTGGAATGAGGACTTAGATGGAATGGTCTGCAGGTGTCACATTGCATTTGCAGAGCCCCTAATGTACCTAAACAGTAGAAACCTCCCACAAGTGACACCATTTTGAAAACTAGACCCCCTAAGGAACTCATCTAGATGTGTTGTGATAGCTTTGAACCCCCAAGTGTTTCACTACAGTTTGTAACGCAGAGCCGTGAAAATTAAAAAAAAAAATCTTTCCCCCCAAAATTATTTTTTAGCCCCCAGTTTTGTATTTTCCCGAGGGTAAGAGGAGAAATTCGACCCCAAAAGTTGTTGTCCAATTTGTCCTGAGTACGCTGATACCCCGTATGTTGGGGGAAACCAACGTTTGAGCGCATGGCAGAGCTCGGAAGGGAAGGAGCGCCATTTGGAATGCAGACTTAGATGGAATGGTCTGCAGACGTCACATTGCGTTTGCAGAACCCCTAATGTACCTAAACAGTAGAAACCCCCCACAAGTGACCCCATATTGGAAACTAGACCCCCCAGGGAACTAATCTAGATGTGTTGTGAGAACTTTGAACCCCCAAGTGTTTCACTACAGTTTATAACGCAGAGCCGTGAAAATATAAAATCTTTTTTTTTTCCCACAAAAAATATGTTTTAGCCCCGAGTTTTGTATTTTCCCAAGGGTAGCAGGAGAAATTGGACCCCAAAAGTTGTTGTCCTATTTGTCCTGAGTACGCTGATACCCCATATGTTGGGGTAAACCCCTGTTTGGGCACACGGGAGAGCTCGGAAGGGAAGAAGCACTGTTTTACTTTTTCAACGCAGAATTGGCTGGAATTGAGATCGGACGCCATGTTGCGTTTGGAGAGCCCCTGATGTGCCTAAACAGTGGAAACCCCCCAATTATAACTGAAACCCTAATCCAAACACATCCCTAACCCTAATCCCAACAGTAACCCTAACCACACCTCTAACCCTGACACACCCCTAACTCAAATCCCAACCCTATTCCCAACCGTAAATGTAATCTAAACCCTAACTGTAACTTTAGCCCCAACCCAAACTGTAGCCCTAGCCCTAACCCTAACCCTAACCCTAGCCCTAACCCTAACCCTAGCCCTAACCCTAGCCCTAACCCTAGCCCTAACCCTAGCCCTAACCCTAGCCCTAACTCTAACCCTAGCCCTAATGGGAAAATGGAAATAAATACATTTTTTTAATTTTTCCCTAACTAAGGGGGTGATGAAGGGGGGTTTGATTTACTTTTATAGCGGGTTTTTTAGCGGATTTTTATGATTGGCAGCCGTCACACACTGAAAGACGCTTTTTATTGCAAAAAATATTTTTTGCGTTACCACATTTTGAGAGCTATAATTTTTCTATATTTTGGTTCACAGTCATGTGAGGTCTTGTTTTTTGCGGGACGAGTTGATGTTTTTATTGGTAACATTTTCGGGCACGTGACATTTTTTGATCGCTTTTTATTCCGATTTTTGTGAGGCAGAATGACCAAAAACCAGCTATTCATGAATTTCTTTTGGGGGAGGCGTTTATACCGTTCCGCGTTTGGTAAAATTGATGAAGCAGTTTTATTCTTCGGGTCAGTACGATTACAGCGACACCTCATTTATATCATTTTTTTATGTTTTGGCGCTTTTATACGATAAAAACTATTTTATAGAAAAAATAATTATTTTTGCATCGCTTTATTCTCAGGACTATAACTTTTTTATTTTTTTGCTGATGATGCTGTATGGCGGCTCGTTTTTTGCGGGACAAGATGACGTTTTCAGCGGTACCATGGTTAGTTATATCTGTCTTTTTGATCGCGTGTTATTCCACTTTTTGTTCGGCGGTATGATAATAAAGCGTTGTTTTTTGCCTCGTTTTTTTTTTTTTTTTTCTTACGGTGTTTACTGAAGGGGTTAACTAGTGGGCCAGTTTTATAGGTCGGGCCGTTACGGACGCGGCGATACTAAATATGTGTACTTTTATTGTTTTTTTTTTTTTATTTAGATAAAGAAATGTATTTATGGGAATAATATTTTTATTTTTTTTTTCATTATTTTGGAATATTTTTTTTATTTTTTTTTACACATTTGAAATTTTTTTTTTTTACTTTTTTACTTTGTCCCAGGGGGGGACATCACAGATCAGTGATCTGACAGTTTGCACAGCACTCTGTCAGATCGCTGATCTGACATGCAGCGCTGCAGCCTTCACAGTGCCTGCTCTGAGCAGGCTCTGTGAAGCCACCTCCCTCCCTGCAGGACCCGGATCCGCGGCCATCTTGGATCCGGGGCTGGAGGGAGCAGGGAGGGAGGTGAGACCCTCGCAGCAACGCGATCACATCGCGTTGCTGCGGGGGGCTCAGGGAAGCCCACAGGGAGCCCCCTCCCTGCGCGGTGCTTCCCTGTACCGCCGGCACATCGCGATCATCTTTGATCGCGGTGTGCCGGGGGTTAATGTGCCGGGGGCGGTCCGTGACCGCTCCTGGCACATAGTGCCGGATGTCAGCTGCGATAAACAGCTGACACCCGGCCGCGATCGGCGGCGCTCCCCCCGTGAGCGCTGCCGATCGCATATGACGTACTATTGCGTCCTTGGGAAGTAAAGCCCACCCCACATGGACGCAATAGTACGTCTAATGGCAGAAAGGGGTTAAAGGTGCATGACCAGTATTCTCTGGTCTTAAAGGTGCATGACCTGTATTCTCTTGTCTTAAAGGTGCATGACCAGTATTCTCTGGTCTTAAAGGTGCATGACCAGTATTCTCTGGTCTTAAAGGTGCATGACCAGTATTCTCTGGTCTTAAAGGTGCATGACCAGTATTCTCTGGTCTTAAAGGTGAATGATCAGTATTCCCTGGTCTTAAAGGTGCACGACCAGTATTTCCTGGTCTTAAAGGTGCACGACCATTATTCCCTGGTCTTAAAGGTGCACGACCAGTATTCCCTGGTCTTAAAGGTGCACGACCAGTATTCCCTGGTCTTAAAGGTGCACGACCAGTATTCCCTGGTCTTAAAGGTGCACGACCAGTATTCCCTGGTCTTAAAGGTGCACGACCAGTATTCCCTGGTCTTAAAGGTGCACGACCAGTATTCCCTGGTCTTAAAGGTGCACGACCAGTATTCCCTGGTCTTAAAGGTGCACGACCAGTATTCTCTGGTCTTAAAGGCGTACGACCTGTATTCTCTGGTCTTAAAGGCGCATGACCAGTATTCCCCGGTCTTAAAGGCGCATGACCAGTATTCCCCGGTCTTAAAGGCGCATGGCCAGTATTCCCCGATCTTAAAGGCGCATGACCAGTATTCCCTGGTCTTAAAGGCGCATGACCAGTATTCTCTGTTCTTAAAGGCGTATGACCAGTATTTCCTGGTCTTACAGGTGCATGACCAGTATTCCCTGGTCTTAAAGGCGCTTGATCAGTCCGAGGAGCCCTCCGCCGCCGACCCCAGCTTTATCCTCTAGTTCCCCTCAGTGGACTTCTTCACTGACCAATCCATGGTTCTCTGACCAAGAGATTGAATCCCTCTGTGTACCCTTTGTGTTTGGAGTGCTCGCAGGACCAATATACATGGCCCCTATCCTACATGGGAGCCGTCGGCTAGCAGGGGCCGTAAGTATTCTAGAAACGTGCAGGCATCTAGAAACATACAGGCATCTAGAAAACGGAAGTTTTTCGTTTCCTGCTCCCTCACCAATGATTTGATGACAACAAGGCTCTGAATATGGATTGGATATTGCCTGAGCTTGCCAGGGCTTCAGAGACTAAACTACCTCGAGAGCATTTGCCATTCAATTCGGATAAGCGATTCACTGGACAGAAGCCTCTACGTGGGATGCCATGTCTGGCCTGTTTTTTTAAGGGCGACGGGTCCTTTAAAGGGCACCGATCTCCCACACAATCAACAGACGAGCACACGGAGTGTCTTCTCCATGTTTCCTCTTCTGCATCCAGGCCTAACGCCAGACAACCTGTCCTGTCCACCTGGAGACCTGTACTCTGTGGACATATAGAGGCACCCTTTTTGGCGTACGAGCTCCCCCCTTTGCATCACCACTATTTAGTGGATGATGCAAGAAGGCGGACAATTCCTCTCCACTTCCCTGTTAAGAGGTTGATGGATCGAGGGTTCCTAATTTTTATCTCTGCACTGTGAAAAGAGAGCGGCGATGGCAAGAGACTATGACCTGCTGGATGCAGCCGCACATTCTGCCATGGGGCAGATTAACCGGGAATAATCTCCTGTGGTATACCTACCAGTATCCCTACCTGATGGGTCATCAATTAAAAATACCACGGACTGTCAGATAGCAAATCTGTTTCGTTCCGTCTTGCGGCTTCGGGTCCAGCGTTCTATCCTCCCTAGCGGCCGCATGGATTACTAGAGCAATGGTCTCCTGGCTGGAGACCTTAACTACCTTGATTCACACCAGCAACAACTGGCCAATCAAATCCTTTGAGCGGGAGACTGACAAAGGATTGTATAAGGATTGTCCAGCACAGTCTAGATCTAAGGGATCTTGGTTCCAAACAGGGGAACGAAAAGTAAGATCGACCCTGGACCTCAAACTTCTAACAACCTTTGACATGGTCCTCCTTCTTTGGATGGAGTTCTTCCGCTCAGCCATTACTTCAACAGAAAAAGGTGCAGTTTCCGGCATCCATCGACATTCGGGTTGCTTGCCCTCTGCAAAAATTCCTTCGCCTTTCCATTCGTCAGCAGCATTTTCAAGTCACAACCTTGTCCTTCGGCCTTGCTTCCGCACCCAGAGTGTTCGCTCGGGTCATGACGGATGTCATGTTTCTCTTGCACTCTAGAGGCGTGCTCGTCCTGCCCTGTTTGGTCTGTCTAGCCGCCCTTCCAGGACTACGCTGAGTCGTCTATATCTCTTGCGATACCTTCTCTCCTGGGCTGGCAGCTACACTTAGACAAGTTCTCCTCATTTCCAGCCCAGCAGATATCCTTTTTGAGGATGATCCTGCACACTTCTAGAAGGATGGCAATTCTTCCTCGAGACAAGGTCATGGCCCTTCAACAGGGACCTCGCGCAAGGAGAGTTCTGAGGACTTGATTACTCACCCCCTCATTTCATTCGATTTGCTAAGAGAGTTCTGAGGAAAAATGGTGACGAAAATGGAAGCGGTTTCCTTCGCTCCGCTCTTTTTCAGCAAGTCAAACAGACTTTCAGACAATAGTCTCTGAGCTCCTTCTTCATCCAGGGCCTTTCTCCCGGTTCAATGGTTATTAGTAACTACCAATGCCAGTCTTCTTCTCCCCATCATTGTTCTGGAGATCCGAACGGTAGTCTTACAGCAGGTCCACTGCCTTCTGGCGGGTCAATTGGATAATGCCACGGCGGTGCCTTACGTCAGTCATCTTGCAGGTACCCACAGTAAGGCGCCATGACCGAGGTACCTCACTTTCTCTGATGGGCCGAAGTCTATTATTCGGTGATCTCGGCAGTATATATCCCAGAAGTAGAACTCCGAACGGCAAACAAATTCAGCCGTCAGGGTTCCGCCTCAAGTCAGTGAGAACTTCACCCCGAAGTCTTCCATCAGATCTGTCCTTACTGGAGCTCTCCAGTTGTAGGTGGGATGACATCCAGACTAAAGGCCAATGTATTCGAGTTCGTGGTTCGGCCTCGAGATCCAAGAGCCATCGCTCTCCATGCTCTGGTTCTGCTGTGGTACCAGTTTCCATAACTCCCCTTCCACTGCTTCCGAAAGCCTTTCGGAAGCAGAAAGGGGCCCGAGTGATCCTCAGAGATCCGCACTGACCACGTCCGTTTTTTGTTTGCGGAGCTAGTATCTTCTCGCCTTATCGCAGCACAACTGCAAGTAGGGACTTTCTCACAGGGAGTTTTCACACGTAGTTCACACGTAGTTCTTCCCTATCACATACCGTTAGATCATTGGGACCTTATTATTCCTAGGAGCCTTACAGCAGGCTCCTTTTTCATCCGGGCAGACTTTACTATCAGAGAAAGTCGTCCCGTTCTCCTCTGCGATATTCTCACTCTGACGAGTCTTCGGAGCTAGCTTCTCTGCTCTTTCAGACTTTTTTCCCTTATTACCTTCGAGGCAAGGTTGTCCTCAGGCCATCTCCATCCCTTGTTACCAAGGTGATACTGTATTACCACTGTTATAAGGGCTTAGTTCTTCCCTCATCTCTTTTGGCTCCAGTCCACAAAATGGAATAAGATCCCCCATATTCTGGACGAAGTGAGTGCTCTGAGTAGGTACGTCTTGAGGACGGCGTCCTTCTGAAGGTTGGACGTTTTATTTGGGCTTCCTGACGGTAGAGGAAGGCTTTCTGACATTTTCAGGAAGGGTTTAGCCGTTTCATCGACCATGATAACATGGTGAATTCTTTTCACCATCCAGGAGTCCTTCCGTGCTAGATGTCAGCCTATCTCCCTGTCTATCAAGGGTCCTAGGCACCAGGCGTCAGCAAGGCACGCCTGCAAGCTTGCGGATTCGTCCAGTCCGCATGCATTCTTGAAGCACTATAATTCCCACACTTCCACAGATGTGAGTCTGGGCAGGTGGACTCTGCAGGCCGCGGTGGTGCACTTGTAAGTAGCGGTTACACAGGGCCTGATCTATTGTTGTCCCCACCCAGGGACTGCTTTGGGACGTCCCACGGTCTGTGTCCCCCAATGAGGCGAAGGAGAAATGGGGATTTTTGTGTACTCACCGTAAAATCCTTTTCTCCGAGCCATTCATTGGGGGACACAGCTCCCACCCTGTTATTAGTTTATGCTTGTTCTTTTTTTAGAATATGACATGCTATACGCTCATATTTTGTTGTTGATCTCCTACTGCTTTTGCACCGAACTGGTTAGCTGAGTGCCAGCAGGAGGGTGTATACTGCAGGGGAGGAGCTAACTTTTTTTTGTATCACTTAGTGTCAGCCTCCTATTGGCAGCAGCATACACCCACGGTCTGTGTCCCCCAATGAATGGCTCGGAGAAAAGGATTTTACGGTGAGTACACAAAAATCCCTATTTTTTGTTGTTGTTAAAATCTGTAATATAGTTGTAGAGATGGCTCTTTTTATTTGGTGCAATTTTTTATGGATTTTAGCAAATGTGGCTCACATGGCAATTCTACACATCAACCTAAAGACGCACCCAGAGAATCCTGAGAGCAACGCCTCCCTGTAAAGTCCATAAACATTTTGCACTAAATAAAAAGTCCCATATGTCAGATTTAAGGAAGAAAGAAAAAAAAAATTAGATGGTCAATGGAGCGGCAAGAATTAAATAAGAGCAAAAACTGTCCCCCACTTTTGCAAAATTACTGCAAACTTTCTAGTCATTGAGGCTTAACCAATCCTGGTTATTACAGGGTTACTATCCTTTATCTAATGCTGAAATGTCTTCATTCTGCTGGTAACAGTGTTGCCCAGTCCCTCTGTGCATCATACAAGCAACTTGTAGGTAAGCGCTACATGTTTACTTAAAGAGGACCTGTCTCAGTCCTGGGGCTGTCAGTTTTACTAAACTATTCTATTCTTCATGAAATAACATATCTGGAGCATCTTTTCTTAGGACTCTGTGTGGTGCTGTTCCCCTGTTATTTCTCCCTGAAATGTGTGAATAAATTGAGGACAATTGAGTGTTAGGGTATGTGCACACGTTGCGGATTCTCTGCGGATCCGCAGCGTTTTTTGCAGTGCAGAAACGCTGCAGATCCGCAATTGATTTACAGTACAATGTAAATCAATGAGAAAAAAAAATGCTGTGCACACTTTGCGGAAAATCCGCTGCGGAAACACTGCGGTTTAAAAGTAGCATGTCACTTCTTTTTTGTGAATCTGCAGTGCTTTTGTCCCCATTCCATTATAGAAAACCGCAGGGGTAAAAAACACAGCAAATCCGCAAGAAAACCGCAGCAAAAACGCACAAAAAATGCAGCGGAACCGCACAAAAAACGTGACAAATCCGCAGGTGCGTTTTCTGCCAGGAGAGGCAGAATCCGCACCAGAAATTCCTAAGCCTAAACCGCAACGTGTGCACATAGCCTTACTAGTTGGGAATGTGAAACAGGATGACTTGGCTCATTTGCTGCTGGCAGTATTAATGCTAGTTTTTTTTGTTTTTTCCCCAAACCATACTTTTATTTTTAACATTTATAATTATACAATAAAATTTATATACACTTAGTGTACAAACTCTCAGCTTTAGTTTCTTTTCTTCCATTTTCAAAATGAAAGGATCACAGAGTACCGTAATTGAAAAAGAAAGCAAAACAAAACCTAATTCCCCAACTACCCTCCCTCTACCCAGACATGCAGGATATACCATTTATATTTCCAGTGTTCACTTCTATCTATCCTATCATTCTCTTGACCAAAGTAACTCCTTGGATGTTGCACTTCCTTATTTAAAGGGAACCTGTCAGCAGAATTGTGCTCAGTAAACTACACACAGTGTCAGGTTTGCGCTGTTATACTGATTACAATGATACCTTGGTTGATGAAATCCGTCTTGTGGTTTAATATTTATTTGTAGTTTTCAGGTAATGAGTTTTTTGTGCTTCAGGGCAGCCTGTGGTGGGTGTCTTTTTGTGGTGGTTTCTTAAAGGGAACCTGTCACCCCGAAAATCGTGGGTGAGGTAAGCCCACCGGCATTAGGGGCTTATCTACAGCATTCTGAAATGCTGTAGATAAGCCCCCGATGTTACCTGAAAGAGGAGAAAAAGACGTTGGATTATACTCACCCAGGGGTGGTCCCGCTGCTGGTCCGGTCGGATGGGCGTCTCTGGTCCGCTGCGGCACCTCCCATCTTCATTACAAGACGTCCTCTTCTGATCTTCAGCTCCGGCGCAGGCGTACTTTGCTCTGCCCTCTTGAGGGCAGAGGATAGTACTGCAGTGCGCAGGCGCCGGAAAGGTCAGAGGCCCGGCGCCTGCGCACTGCAGTACTTTGTCTGCCCTCAACAGGGCAGAGCAAAGTACGCCTGCGCCGGAGCTGTGGCTGAAGATCAGAAGAGGACGTCTTGTAATGAAGATGGGAGGCGCCGGAGCGGACCGGAGACACCCATCTGACCTGACCAGCAGCGGGACCGCCCCTGGGTGAGTATAATCTAACGTCTTTTTCTCCTCTTTCAGGTAACATCGGGGGCTTATCTACAGCATTACAGAATGCTGCAGATAAGCCCCTGATGCCGGTGGGCTTACCTCACCTGCGATTTTCGGGGTGACAGGTTCCCTTTAATCAAAATGGCACCTGCGGCTGTGCCTGTACAGTGGAATCTGTTGCTTTCTGAATGATGTTACTGCACAGGGCGGCCGCAGGCGCCATTTTGATTGAGAGCAGAAGTCCTATCAGCTTCTGGTAAATTTTATACCTCCGATCGCAGCTGAGCGCTCTCGCTGTCTTTTGACAACGTGGAAACCGCGGTTCTCTGACCGGTGAGGATGATTTTACCACCGATCAGAAGCACACATGACAGCGTGACATGTGACAGCGTGACATGTGACAGCGTGACATGTGACAGCGTGACAAACACCCAGTGTTCGGGCAGCCAAACCCGAACAGTAACATGGACTTCCTGGTGAAGTCCGTGTTCGGTGTCCATGCCCGAACTGTAGGTATTCCTTACGCCCATCTCTACTGACACGCTAAACACATTGGTGAATTTCTGATCCAAAGCAGAAAAATGAATTGAAGAAAATCAGAGTTTTGCACACAAGAATAATTTTGGATGTCTGGATGAGCCCTTAGATTGTATAGGGACAGTAGCCTTTTTGACAAACTGAATGGTAATACATAGTTGTCAATTTATTCATAAATTTCTGGTAAGAATAACAAGGGAAAATCATTGCGCAGCTTTAGAAGAAAAATCCTCCCGATTAATTGCGCATTGAGAAGCATTAATGAAATGGACATGTCAGGTGTTGTGATAAGTCCTCTATTCAAAGGGAATATGTGAGCAGGTTTTTGCTGTGTAATCTGAGATGAGCATAATAAAGGGCCATAAACCCTGATTTCAGCAATGCCACTTTGACTTACTGGGCTGTCGTTTTGATAGAATCCCTGTTTTATCTGCTGCAGACCTAGCAGTGGTCAGAATGCTGAGGTCTCTATAGCCCCGTCCACACCACTGATTGACAGCTTTGTGTGTACATTGTCAGCAACCTGTTACTCACTGGCGGGGGGCGGTGTTACACAGATGAGCCTGACTTGCCTGCACATGAGTCCTAGTCCTCTAGTGGTGATCTCCAGCTGATAAAACACTGATTATATTGAAACTACAGCACATAGCCTAGTAAGTGATACATCCTTGGAATCAGGCTCACTCGCCCTATGTTATGTTTCTCTCAGATTATTTAGCAAAAACCTGCTGACCGTTTCCCTTTAAAGACTTATTTTTAATCTCAGTCTAGTGTCTTTACATTTAGGTGGCTGCCAGTTTGGAAAAGCATCTAATACCAAAACTACCAAGCTCCCCACCTGACATTGAGGCTTTGAGATTGTACCTCACGCTGCCAGAGTGCCCGCTTATGACTGATCCAAACAACTTTTCCTCTTTAGCGATTCCTTTTGGGACGGCAATTATTAAGCTTGAAAAGGCTCCATTAAAAGTACTAGGTGAGTGAAGGCATGACCTCTTCTTGTTTAATTCTGTACATGGCAAACAGTAGTGATTTTCTAATCTAGATCCTAATACCTGCTTGCATGTAGCTTACATCCGTATCTAATCAATTTTAATCTAGTTGGTAGAATTCTAGGAAAGGACATTTCTTCAGAATTACCAGTAGGATATTGGGGAACGATTTGTATAGTCCCGCTTTAGGAAAAAGGGTCATCATTGCCCATTAGACCACTATGCGTGGTGGAGTAATGACCTGGGACTGAGCATTAAAGTAGCGGGTTTCTTTCAAATAATCAAACAAATGGATTAACCTAAATAAAAGGATTAGTATTTTTCAATTCTGCAATACTCCTGTGCGAATGTTTTTCACGTCAGCTGAGACTTATCAGCCGCTCTCTCTACTACCTCTTTACCTAGTCTCTGAATGGGAGAATATGTACAGAGTGGCATCAGGGATTTCAGTCAGTGCCATCAGTTTGGTCTGAAGTTCATCAATATTTCTTGTGTGTGAAAAAGAAAAAAAAAATTTTTCCTATTGTTTCCCTAAGGGACAGGACCCCCCACCCATGCCCCACACCTCCATATACTTGCATTGCTGATTTTTTTTATCTGATGCTTAGATCAAAATCGGACAGATCTCTGCGATTTTGCGCAGACCACTTGGTCTGTGAGAAAATTATGGACTTTGGAATGATCCCATTCACTATTATAGGTACGAGTTCCATCGGTGAAAAACGCAGAAAGGACTTGTATGCAAAAAAAAAAAAAAAAAAATACGGACGTCTGAATGAGTCCTTAGTTATTGAAATGGCCACGTAAATAGAGAAAGGGACATCTGGTAAATTAAAAAGGTAATTTTATTACAAGAAGGAAACTATCCATTAGTTTAAATCATGTTTTTCAGATCTTTCAAAATCTTGACTGCTTCCTGCTAAAGAAAAGCCGGCACTTTGACGCTTTATAGTTTGTCAAAGTTTTGTCAAATGTTTCTTAAATGTGTTTCCAGTACCTTTTTATTTGATGACTTTTCTCAAGGATAGATCATTAATATGAGACTGGTGGGTTTCTGCTAGCAGGGACCCCCATTCAGCTAGTATGACCTCCAGCGGCAGCCGGCTGTAACCCGTGTACTGAGCAGAACATTGCAGCTCCGTGCCTGATCAGTGGATGTTGTCAGGTGCTGCAGATCAGCTCCTATTGAAAAAAAAAATAGCTGATCTGCAGCACCTGGCAGCAGCTACTAAGTATTGTACAAAGCTGCAGATGTTGTACACTGTCTGTATCTGGCTACTCACTGTAGGTCATATTAGCTGATCGGTAGGGTTTCAGAATCCCACCAATCCTCTATTGATGATCTATGCTGAGGATAGGCCATTAATATAAAAGTACTGGAAAAAGGTTGTCCACTACTTCATCATTTAAGACCTATCCCTAGGATTAGTCAACAATGTCTGATCGTTCGTGGTCCGACACCTGGAATGGCGGCAGCCGCCAGCCTGAACTCCTCAATTACGGCGCTGTTGTGGCCGCGGCTGGGTACTACCCATCCGCCTCTTATTAATTTTGAAGGATAGGTCATCAATAACAAAGTAGTGGGCAACCTCTTTAACTGTCTCATTCATTGTCAAATATAAAAAAATCTTTATAATTTCAAGTTGAATTGACTTTGTTTTTTTTGATATGCATGGCTTTTAAAACACATTTAGCAGTTTTACATTTTCATTATTAATTTTCTTATTATTATTATTATAGAAAACTGGTGGTCTGCTCTTGAAAATCCAGAGTTCATGCGATTAGTGCGGCTTTTTAAAAACATTGTGTTGCACCTATTGAAGTTTGCTAAAACAGGAATTCCTCATTCGGAAAGAAGAATTTTCAACACCTTTCTTAATACACCTCTGAAAGTTTTGGAGAGTCTGCATAGGGTATGCATCACTATGCTATGTGGCATGTTCTAAACTTCCAGCAAAGTTAGCAGGTCACTTAATTACTGTAATAAAAGTTAATTTTACTCCCTTTATTCAGGTAAATGAAAGATCAGGACAGATTATACCTTATGATAAATTCTATATTCATGAACTACAAGAATTTATAGATATCCAGAACGACTATGTAAATTGGATCCAGCAACGAGCACTTTGTATGGTAAGTCAAGATTTATTGGCTGCACTTAACGAAAATTGTCAAAATTTAAGGTTCCCATCTCTGAATGTGAATATATACAAGTCACTCTCCATTCATTTCTATGGGAGTTCTGAGAACTAGCTGAGCACTTTGCAATTTCTCCAATTACATTGGTGTGAGACAGGTCTTGTTCTCAACATGGATGCATATCCCATAAAAATCAGATATAGAAATACCCCTTTAAACTTGACATGTTCCTTTAAACCCTTAATGGCCGCTAATGTATCTTTTTACTTTAGTCATTTCTATTATTTAGTCTTTAGCGCCCCTTTTTACAGCACTGAGCAATAAGGGAAGAGCTCCCCGTGTCATCAGAGGATGCAGCGGGTACTGCCTGTATGCTGCCACGGACATCCTGCTACATCTGCCACAACCCATGCTAACACCGATCTTGGGTGTTTAATCTCCCAAATGCTCCTGTCATTAACGAAAGTGGCATGTAGATGGTTAACACACAATAGTGAGGTGCCAATGACTGCTATAACAACCTTTCAAAATCACTTCAAAAGCGAATAGGTCTTCAAAATAACAAGTTTTGAAAATGTCTGTGAAAAAAAAAATGGAACATTTGCTCCTAAACTTTTAAGCCTTTTGACAACCTAACAAAATAATAAAAGGGCATTTGAAAAATAATCTTGGCTTTCAGGGCCAGTTTTGGACAAAGTGGGGACCTGGGCAAAAGCTCACATATTACACCATCACACAGAAACATGTAGGTTGTATTGACATGTGCTGAGTTCAGGCCGATAAATGGACAGTATTCAAGTTGTTTTGCGCTTGTTGACACAGACTGACGACGAATGTAAGGGAACGATTACTAATACATCAATCTGTCCCCATACAGTATCATATTATCAGCAGCACATCTGCAGTTTTCACTCGGTGATGTGCTAACGAGAACAATGATTTTTGTTACAACATAAACAATCCAATCATGTGATGAAAGAGCATCATTTTGCTCATTTGTTGGGCAATTGCCACTTATGAACTCTGCCCTGCCTGCATTTTAGAAATGTGGATGCTAAATGTGGACACACACACGCGTACACGCACACTTACACACACGTACGTATAGAGAGCGCGCACACCCTAGCGAAGAGCGAATAAATTTAGAGTAAATTAAATTCTACTCAAATTTTACAAAAATCAACTTTGGCCAAAATGCAGATATGTATATAATTGGCTTATGCGTGGCTTTAAATTGAACCGTAAAAGGCCATCCAAATGTTAAAAAAGCAAAAAATAGATCCTTATACTCACTTTACTGCTAACCTCTCCAGCCCCTCCACTCTTCACGTCTCCTTTCCAATTCTTTTCACATCGCTGCCGCTTATGCTGAAATACCCGGGCTTCTCAATCTGGGCCTTAACTTCCAGATTTTACTAGAGCGGTAAGGGTTCAGCACATGCTCTTGTAAAAATCACAGTCCTGTCAAGTGAAGGTCACAGCATCATGACATCAGTTTGCGCAAGAACCATTTCGGGTTCGTATACAGAGCCCCCATGGCCAAGTTAAATGGGCAAGTTAGGGCTAATGTGAGTGGCAGTGATCTGAAACTGTGTGGGTCACAAGACAGGTAACTGTGAGAACTAGAGTGGCTGGAGAGGTGAGCAGTTAGTATAAGGATTTTTATTTCATTTTTTTGTATATAAGGTTTGTTATTGTGTCGGGTCTGGAGAGAGCACAGACCATACTAGGAGGGACATTCTGCAAATCGAATTTCCCAGGAAAATTTGTGAAACTGTGCACATTTGAATTTTGCTTGATTCACTCATTTCTATACACACGTATATACATAGAGCATATGTATACAAAAAGCACATACATACATACATACATACAGTGGGTACGGAAAGTGTTCAGACCCCTCGAAATTTTTTCACTTCAGCCATTTTTAAATTAATAAAAAGTTATTTTTTTGCTCATTAATGTACACTCTGTATCCCATCTTGACTGAAAATAAACAGAAATGTCGATATTTTTGCAAATTCTTTAGAAAAGAAAAACTGAAATATCACATGGTCATAAATATTCAGACCCTTTGCTCAGTATTGAGTAGAAGCACCTTTTGAGCTAGTACAGCCATGAGTCTTCGTGGGAATGATGCAACAAGTTTTTCACACCTGGACTTGGGGATCCTCTGCCATTCTTCCTTGCAGATCCTCTCCAGTTTCGAAACTCGATCTGAATGTTTGAATAAAAACCCTTAGGGTATGTGCACACGTAGAAAGCTCCTCTGCGGATTTTTCCGCAACGAATTTGATAAATCCGCAGTGCAAAACCGCTGCGGTTTTTCCTGTGGATTTATCACGGTTTCTATTGCGGATTCCGCTGCAGTTTTACATCTGCAGTTTTCTATTGGAGCAGGTGTAAAAATGCTGCGGATTCCACACAAAGAATTGACATGCTGCAGAAAATAAAACGCTGCGTTTCCGCCCGTTTTTTTCCGCAGCATGTGCACTGCGGATTTCGTTTCCCATAGGTTTACATTGTATTGTAAACTCATGGGAAACTGCTGCGGATCCCCAGCTGCAGAAACGCTGCGGATCCGCAGCAAAATCCGCAACGTGTGCACATACCCTTATACTCCCCTCGTCATTCCAATGGTGTCGGCACTTGCTTTCCCGGGGCTTACCTGCGGTTATGACTCGTGAACCCTGCGCCCAATCATACCTATATGCAGTCAATAGGAAGTCAGAACTACGACTGCCCGCTCACTTCCTCCTGATTACTTTTGATTTCTCCTTCGCCTCATTGGGGGACACAGACCGTGGGGTGTATGCTGCTGCCAATAGGAGGCTGACACTAAGTGATACAAAAAAAATTAGCCCCTCCCCTGCAGTATACACCCCCCTGCTGGCTCTCAGCTAACCAGTTCTTGCTTAGTGTCTGTAGGAGGTAAAGGTGCATGACCAGTATTCTCTGGTCTTAAAGGTGCATGACCAGTATTCCCTGGTCTTAAAGGTGCATGACCAGTATTCCCTGGTCTTAAAGGTGCATGACCAGTATTCTCTGGTCTTAAAGGTACATGACCAGTATTCTCTGGTCTTAAAGGTGCATGACCAGTATTCTCTGGTCTTAAAGGTGCATGACCAGTATTCCCTGGTCTTAAAGGTGCAGGACCAGTATTCCCTGGTCTTAAAGGTGCAGGACCAGTATTCCCTGGTCTTAAAGGTGCAGGACCAGTATTCTCTGGCCTTAAAGGCGCATGACCAGTATTCTCTGGCCTTAAAGGCGCATGACCAGTATTCTCTGGCCTTAAAGGCGCATGACCAGTATTCTCTGGCCTTAAAGGCGCATGACCAGTATTCTCTGGCCTTAAAGGCGCATGACCAGTATTCTCTGGCCTTAACCCCTTCATGACCCAGCCTATTTTGACCTTAAAGACCTTGCCGTTTTTTGCAATTCTGACCAGTGTCCCTTTATGAGGTAATAACTCAGGAACACTTCAACGGATCCTAGCGGTTCTGAGATTGTTTTTTCGTGACATATTGGGCTTCATGTTAGTGGTAAATTTAGGTCAATAAATTATGCGTTTATTTGTGATAAAAACGGAAATTTGGCGAAAATTTTGAAAATTTCGCAATTTTCACATTTTGAATTTTTATTCTGTTAAACCAGAGAGATATGCGACACAAAATAGTTAATAAATAACATTTCCCACATGTTTACTTTACATCAGCACAATTTTGGAAACAAAATTTTTTTTTGTTAGGAAGTTATAAGGGTTAAAAATTGACCAGCGATTTCTCATTTTTACAACGAAATTTACAAAACCATTTTTTTTAGGGACCACCTCACATTTGAAGTCAGTTTGAGGGGTCTATATGGCTGAAAATACCCAAAAGTGACACCATTCTAAAAACTGCACCCCTCAAGGTACTCAAAACCACATTCAAGAAGTTTATTAACCCTTCAGGTGCTTCACAGCAGCAGAAGCAACATGGAAGGAAAAAATGAACATTTAACTTTTTAGTCACAAAAATTATCTTTTAGCAACAATTTTTTTTATTTTCCCAATGGTAAAAGGAGAAACTGAACCACGAAAGTTGTTGTCCAATTTGTCCTGAGTACGCTGATACCTCATATGTAGGGGTAAACCACTGTTTGGGCACACGGCAGGGCTTGGAAGGGAAGGAGCGCCATTTGACTTTTTGAATCAAAAATTGGCTCCACTCTTTAGCGGACACCATGTCACGTTTGGAGAGCCCCCGTGTGCCTAAAAATTGGAGCTCTCCCACAAGTGACCCCATTTTGGAAACAAGACGCCCCAAGGAACTTATTTAGATGCCTAGTGAGCACTTTGAACCCCCAGGTGCTTCACAAACTGATCCGTAAAAATGAAAAAGTACTTTTTTTTCACAAAAAAATTCTTTTAGCCTCAATTTTTTCATTTTCACATGGGCAACAGGATAAAATGGATCCTAAAATGTGTTGGGCAATTTCTCCTGAGTACACCAATACCTCACATGTGGGGGTAAACCACTGTTTGGGCACATGGTAAGGCTCGGAAGGGAAGGAGCGCCATTTGACTTTTTGAATGAAAAATTATTTCCATCGTTAGCGGACACCATGTCGCGTTTGGATAGCTCCTGTGTGCCTAAACATTGGCGCTCCCCCACAAGTGACCCCATTTTGGAAACTAGACCCCCCAAGGAACTTATTTAGATGCCTAGTGAGCACTTTAAACCCCCAGGTGCTTCACAGAAGTTTATAATGCAGAGCCATGAAAATAAAAAATAATTTTTCTTTCCTCAAAAATGATTATTTAGCCTGGAATTTCCTATTTTGCCAAGGATAATAGGAGAAATTGGACCCCAAATATTGTTGTCCAGTTTGTCCTGAGTAGGCTGATACCCCATATGTGGGGGTAAACCACTGTTTGGGCGCACGGCAGGGCTCGGAAGGGATGGCACGCCATTTGGCTTTTTAAATGGAAAATTAGCTCCAATCATTAGCGGACACCATGTCACGTTTGGAGAGCCCCTGTGTGCCTAAACATTGGAGATCCCCCAGAAATGACCCCATTTTGGAAACTAGACCCCCAAAGGAACTAATATTGATGTGTGGTGAGGACTTTGAACCCCCAAGTGCTTCACAGAAGTTTATAACGCAGAGCCATGAAAATAAAAAATAAAAATATTTTCTCAAAAATGATCTTTTAGCCTGCAATTTTTTATTTTCCCAAGGGTAACAGGAGAAATTTGACCCCAAAAGTTGTTGTCCAGTTTCTCCTGAGTACGCTGATACCCCATATGTGGGGGTAAATCAGTGTTTGGGCACATGCCGGGGCTCGGAAGTGAAGTAGTGACGTTTTGAAATGCAGACTTTGATGGAATGCTCTGCGGGCGTCACGTTGCGTTTGCAGAGCCCCTGATGTGCCTAAACAGTAGAAACCCCCCACAAGTGACCCCATTTTGGAAACTAGACCCCGAAAGGAACTTATCTAGATGTGTGGTGAGCACTTTGAACCCCCAAGTGCTTCATAGAAGTTTATAATGCAGAGCCGTGAAAATAATAAATACGTTTTCTTTCCTCAAAAATAATTATTTAGCCCAGAATTTTTTATTTTCCCAAGGGTTACAGGAGAAATTGGACCCCAAAAGTTGTTGTCCAGTTTCTCCTGAGTACGCTGATACCCCATGTGTGGGGGTAAACCACTGTTTGGGCACACGTCGGGGCTCAGAAGGGAAGTAGTGACTTTTGAAATGCAGACTTTGATGGAATGGTCTGCGGGCGTCACATTGCGTTTTCAGAGCCCCTGGTGTGCCTAAACAGTAGAAACCCCCCACAAGTGACCCCATTTTAGAAACTAGACCCCCCAAGGAACTTATCTAGATATGTGGTGAGCACTTTGAACCCCCAAGTGCTTCACAGACGTTTACAACGCAGAGCCGTGAAAATAAAAAATCATTTTTCTTTCCTCAAAAATTTTGTTTTAGCAAGCATTTTTTTAGATTCACAAGGGTAACAGGAGAAATTGGACCCCAGTAATTGTTGCGCAGTTTATCCTGAGTATGCTGGTACCCCATATGCGGGGGTAAACCACTGTTTGGGCACACGTCAGGGCTCGGAAGTGAGGGAGCACCATTTGACTTTTTGAATACGAGATTGGCTGGAATCAATGGTGGCGCCATGTTGCGTTTGGAGACCCCTGATGTGCCTAAACAGTGGTAACCCCTCAATTCTACCTCCAACACTAACCCCACCCCACACCCCTAACCCTAATCCCAACTGTAGCCATAACCCTAATCACAACCCTAATTCCAACCCTAACCCTAAGGCTATGTGCCCACGTTGCGGATTCGTGTGAGATATTTCCGCACCATTTTTGAAAAATCCGCGGGTAAAAGGCACTGCGTTTTACCTGCGGATTTTCCGCGGATTTCCAGTGTTTTTTGTGCGGATTTCACCTGCGGATTCCTATTGAGGAACAGGTGTAAAACGCCGCGGAATCCGCACAAAGAATTGACATGCTGCGGAAAATACAACGCAGCGTTTCCGCGCGGTATTTTCCGCACCATGGGCACAGCGGATTTCGTTTTTCATATGTTTTTTTTTTTTTTTTTTTTAAATAGATTTTTATTGAAAGCGAATATGAACAATACAATTTATGCATTTTCCAGTATATTACAAAATTTTACATTTTCCAAACCCCCAACAATCCCAACAAAACCCAAACCTCCCCCTCCCCTGACAGCTCATACCCAGTTATACTTTGTTACCAGTATTGATGGCTCTTTGAGCCATTTGAATCACTTATGTCCGCTTGTTCTTTAGCACTCTCTTCCTTTCAGAGGCCCTCATCCTCCCATTACCCATACCTACTATCCCAGCTCGAGCCACGGAGACCACATTTTATCAAACGTTTCTATTTTCCCACGTCTTTTGTATACCCCCTTTTCCAAATTGAGACCATGTTTAACATATTTCAGGAATTCACCCCTTGTAGGCGGCTCATCCTTGATCCAGTTCCTTGCTATTACCTTCCTTGCCATATATAATAGCCTAGCTATTGCTATCTTCCAGGTGTTATCCACTCTAATTTCCTCTACATGTCCCAGTATACACACTATCGGATCTCTCGGCACTCTGCATTTATACGCCCCTTCCACACGGCTCATTACCACCAACCAGAAAGCAACCAGTCTTGGACATGTCCACATCATGTGATATATTCCTGCATTCTCAGTCCTACATCTCGGGCATTCAGAGTCAGCACGCAACCCCGCTCTGTGCAACACTTCCGGTGATTTATAGACTCTGTGCAAGATGTACAGCTGCGATAGTCTATACGGCTTGCTCAGTGACACTCGTGGAACCCACTCCAACACCGACTCCCAGGTTTCATCCTCCATTGGGCCTAAATCTCTTTCCCATTTCGCTCTCGCTTTTAGAGGGAAGTCTAGTAAATATGCATGTAGAAGGTCCTTATAAAGGGTGGTAATGACTCCCCTTGTGGACCCTTCCCCACATACGTATTCCAGAACTATGTCCTCCTGGATCTCAATACCACCGCCCTTGTTTTGCGCTTTAAAGGCATGTTTCATCTGAGCATATTGATACTCCCCAGTCGGTCTCAATCCAAACTCCCCCTGCAGCTGCGAAAAGGACTTTAATCCTTGTTGTTGAATTATCTGAGCCACCAAGTGGATTCCTTTGGCCTGCCACTCCGCCAGCACTCCAAGAGCCGCAAACTCAACCAAATTATTATTAAGCCATATCGGTGTAAATTTAGTCAGCCCCGTAACCCCCCGAATATGTCGCAGTCTGGTCCATAATTTATGTATCAAAAACATAGTTGGGTATAATTTCCCCAATACTCCCAAGGAGCCATCCTCCAGACACTGCGCCACCGGTCCTCGGTTTGTCACCCTCTCCATCAAGTGTTGTACCGCACTGGTAGACGCTCCCCGCGCCCAGCCCTTCAAATGCTGGCTCTGGGCTGCAAGAAAATATAACTCAGGATTGGGTAAAGCCAATCCTCCATCTTCCTTGGGTCGCTGAAGCGTCTCCAGGCGAATACGTGGGTACCGCCTCCCCCATATCAGGCTTCTAAAAAGAGCATTAATCTGCCGGAATTTCCCACGTGGAATCCAAACTGGCGCATTATGTAGGACGTAAAGTAATTTGGGCATCAGAACCATTTTAATGAGATTAACCCTACCCACCACCGATAGGTGTAATTTATTCCACGCATCCACTTTTGCTTTAAGGGCGCCCATGAGAGGAGTCAAATTCCTATACAAAAACTCTGTAACTGGGATCGAGATCCGTATTTGAAAAGGGATGCCACCTTAAGCCGCCCCTCTCCCAATGGCTCACTTCTGCTCTCCTCCACCCCATCCACCTCGAAGAGGACCGATTTATCCCAATTTATCCTCAATCCCGACAAGGCTCCAAATTTCCCAATGATCTCGATAGCCCCATTCAAGGCTTCATCCGGGTCCGCCAGGAACAGTAAGATGTCATCTGCATATAACGCGATCTTCTCCTCAACACTCCCATATCTGAACCCAGGAACCTCATCCGATTGTCGGATCTTAGCGGCCAGTGGCTCCACAGCTAAGGCAAACAGAAGGGGCGACAGTGGGCAACCCTGCCTCGTACCTCTGGCCAACTTTATAGGCTGAGAAAGTTCCCCATTCACTCTAATTCTAGCTGTTGGTAGTGAATATAACAGTTGAGTCCATGCCACAAATTGCGGACCAATACCCATACACTTCAACACCCGCCAGAGATATCCCCACTCCACACTGTCAAACGCCTTATGGGCATCCAAGGATGCAATAACCCTTCGGCCACAGTTGTCAGACTTCAGCTGTAGGTTCATATGCAGCCTCCGCAGATTAACCGCTGTAGACCTGTCAGGCATAAAACCAGACTGATCCGGATGTACAAGGCTAGCAATGACGCTGGACAAACGGGTAGCTAACACCTTGGCCAAGAGCTTGACATCGATGGTTAACAGAGAGATTGGTCGATATGACTCAGGCTTCCCCAGATCCTTATCCTCCTTCGGAATAACCACTATAATAGCCTCCCTCATAGATGCTGGGAGATACCCTTGGCATCCAGCCTCCTCCAGTACTAACTTTAATCTGGGAATCAGCACTTCCTCCAAACTTTTATAGATTTCGGCTGGTAACCCATCAACCCCAGGTGCCTTCCCATTAGCCATAGACTTCAGCGCCCGACTCAGTTCCTCCTCGGTGATAGGGGCATCGAGGCTCACCCTATCCTCCTCACTCAATTTCGGAAGACCCAGACTCTCAAGGAAAGTCTCCGTATCTCCGGCTGACTCATTGACCCTGGAGGAATATAAGTCCGCGTAAAAGTCCGCAAAGACCTTTATAATTTCAGGTGTTTCAGATACCCTGCTCCCCCCATCTGAAACCAACGAATGTACATACGAGGTACCACGCTGAGCCGCGGCTACCACCGATAGCATGTGTCCCACTGTTTCTCCCTCCTGAAAATAAGCCACCCTCTGAAACTCCCGCTTCCTTTCAGCTTTTCCCAGCAGAATCTTTTCCATACAATTTTGCGCTGTTCTCAACCTTTTCTCTGCCTCAGAAGTCCCCAGCACTACCATCTCGTCCTCTGCGGCTTTCAGCTCCTCCATCGCCACTCTCTCCGCCTCCCTTGTCCTCCTCTTACACCTACTAATGTCTCTAAATAGTAACCCTCTCAGGTACGCTTTCATTGCATCCCAAACAGTTAGAGCATCTGTACTCCCATCATTTAAAGCAAAGAATTCCGTCACCTCCTTCCCTATACCGTCCAAATCAATACTCTGTAACCAGTTAGGATGGATCTTCCATTCTCTCCCACTTGCGGTCCGTGTCCCCAACAACCTAACCTCCACCTCAATTGGACTGTGATCCGAAAAGGCCCTCGGCAGATAACGCACCTCTCCCACCATTGTGTCCAACAGGCGGTTACCCAACGCCATATCAATTCTGGATAGCGTAGCATGAGCCGGCGAGTAGCACGAGTACCCTCTCTCCCCAACATGTCTAACTCTCCATAGATCAATCATGCCTATTTCACGCACATAGGTACCAAATGTTGTAGTGTGCCCCTCCGACCTGTTCTGGGTGTTCTTATTTTTATCCCAAAAGTCATCACAGATATTGTTCAAATCCCCAATAATTAAGAGTGGTAGTGGTTCCCATCGCTGCACCCTCTCCAACACCTCCCTGATCTTCTTACTTGAATATGGAGGTGGAATATACATTGCCGCCACACACAATCTCACTCCATACAATATACATTGTATCACCACATACTGACCCTCAGCATCCACGCATACTTTCACCTCTTCATACTGCACTCCCACCGGCACCAACACTGACACACCTCTTGAGTACGTCGAAAAGGTAGAATGATACCCTTTCTGTATCCAACGTCTATTCAGTACGTCCACTTTCTCCTGTATCAAGTGCGTCTCTAGCAAGCATATCATAGAAGCCCGCTGATCCTTCGCATACTGCAAGCTCGCAGCTCTCCTAGATTTATCCGCCAGACCTCTCACATTCCAACTCAAAATCTTAAAGCGGTCCCCTATTATGTGACTCATCATCCTTAGTTATGTCAATACTCCCGGTTCTGAGCTGTCTAACTTCCCTCCCCACCCTCACCCCTCCCCCCCCTCCCCCACACCCCCCAATACTATACATTCTGCCTCTTATCAAGAGTGGGGCACCATCACCCATTGCGAACACTCTTGTTAACGTAACCTTCTCCTTCCGCCTCCCGCTACCGTTTATAACAGAATTCGGCGCAATTCTTAGAAGAACAATATAATTCAACCTGTATTAAATTACAACTGCAAGAAACTAAATAAACTTTTAGTACGCTGCACACCCTTCCTCCCTCGTACTTCTCCGCCGCATCAGCACACCCAGTACATTCCCTGAATAATACCCAGCTCCACCCTCCAACCTTCACATTTCAATTACCAATGTACTGTCAGTCCATCTCTTTTTCCCCTTTTTGAAAGAATTAAAATACCTCCCGACTAACCCACCCCACATTTTCAATCTCCTTTCCCTTTAAGCTTTTTAGCGTTAAGATCTATCCACTGGGTAGCGTCCTCCGGCGTCTGGAAAAAATGAATCTTATCCAGCGCTACCACTCTCAGTCGTGCCGGAAACATCATGGAGTATTGCACTCCCAGTTCTCTCAGCCGTCTCTTGATACCCGTGAACATCATCCGTTGTTTCTGTACCAGGGCGGAATAGTCAGGGTAAATAGCAACTCTTTGACCTCCAATTGTCAGATCCGTCATGTCTCTAGCTTTCCTCAGGATAATGTCTCTGTCTCTGTAGTTTAGGATTTTGGCAAGCATGGTACGGGGATTTGCTCCAGGGACAGGTGGTTTCGGTGGGACCCTGTGGGCTCTTTCTACCGCAAATACTTTTGTCAGTGCTGCATCACCAAAGGTCTCAAGGAGCCAGCTTTCAATATACTCCGTGGGATTCCTCCCCTCAATTTTTTCAGGGACACCCACTATACGAATGTTATTTCTTCTGGACCTATTCTCCAGATCCTCATTTTTTGCAGCCAGCTCCGATATTGCCTGAGTAAACTTCCTCTCCGCTTTCTGCAGCTGCACTATATGGTCTTCTGCCGTGCTCACTCTTTCCTCCACAGCCCCCACACGTTTGTCAATCTTCTGCAGGGCTGCATTTATCTGGGCTGTATCCCCCTTGACCTCCTGTAGCTGCTGGGTGAGGGATTGTTTGCATGCTGATACCAGTGCAAAAACATCTCTAAGAGTGGGCTCTGCTCCTGACTCCTTATCTTCAGATCCCCCTACTACCACTGCCATGTCACCATCCCTGCTCCCCTGTTGTACCTCCTGCTCCTCTGCTGGGCTTTCCTCCTCTCCTTCTGTGTCTGTGTCTGCTCCGGCATCCTCCTCTGCTTTTCCTGTGTTCCCTGCGGCCTCCACTCTAGCAAACTGCTGGAGCTTTGCCGCCGCCGCCATTCTCTTCTGGCATGCCGCGTTGTCCTTCTCCGCCTTCTCTCTGGCGTCGGCGCCATCTTGGCTGATCCCAGCCTCGCCGGCTCCTGCATCTCTTTGCCTCCTCCTGGTCATATTTGTTGACCTCGAGGCCGCCTCTATTCACCGCCGCACTCCCGGGACTTTCCTGCAGCCGGTAAGCGCCTTGAATCGCCGCTCAGCTGCGGCTTATAAGGATAAATTGAGCGTTAGCAGCGGGAGCGCTCTGTCACACGTCCGCTCACATGGACGTTCAGGCCACGCCCCTGTTTTTCATATGTTTACATGGTACTGTACACCTGATGGAACACTGCTGCGAATCCGCAGCGGCCAATCCGCAGCCAAATCCGCACCGTGTGCACATGGCCTAATTCTAAAGGTATGTGCACATGCTGCGGAAAAGCAGCAGTTTCCCATGAGCTTACAGTTCAGTGTAAACCTACGGGAAACAAAAATCGCTGTACACATGCTGCGGAAAAACTGCACGGAAACGCAGCGGTTTACATTCCGCAGCATGTCACTTCTTTGTGCGGATTCCGCAGCGGTTTTACAACTGCTCCAATAGAAAATCGCAATTGTAAAACCGCAGTGAAATGTGCAGAAAAAACGCGGTAAATCCGCCGCGGTTTAGCACTGCGGATTTATCAAATCCGCAGCGGAAAAATCCGCAGAGGACCAGAATACGTGTGCACATACCGAAACCCTAACCCTAGCCCTACCCCTAGCCCTAACCCTACCCCTAACCCTAACCCTACACCTACCCTAACCCTAACCCTAACCCTAACCCTATTCTAACATTAGTGGAAAAAAAAAATTTATTTTTTTATTGTCCCTACCTATGGGGGTGACAAAGGGGGGGGGGGGGTCATTTATTATTTTTTTTATTTTGATCACTGAGATAGGTTATATCTCAGTGATCAAAATGCACTTTGGAACGAATCTGCCGGCCGGCAGATTCGGCGGGCGTACTGCGCATGCGCCCGCCATTTTGGAAGATGGCGGCGCCCAAGGAGAAGACGGACGGGACCCCGGCAGGATCGGTAAGTATGATGGGGTGGGGGGGGACCACGGGGGGGGGGGAATCGGAACGCGGCAGGCGTGGAACGGAGCACGGGGGGGCTGGAACGGAGCACGGGGGGGTGGAACGGAGCACGGGGGGGGTGGATCGGAGTGCAGGGGGGGTGATTGGAGCACGGGGGGGTGATTGGAGCACGGGGGGAGCGGACAAGAGCACGGGGGGGGGAGCGGGGCACTGGACGGAGGGGAGCCGGAGCAGTGTACCGGCCAGATCGGAGGGCTGGGGGGGCGATCGGTGTGGTGGGGTGGGGGCACACTAGTATTTCCAGCCATGGCCGATGATATTGCAGCATCGGCCATGGCTGGATTGTAATATTTCACCCGTTATAATGGGTGAAATATTACAAATCGCTCTGATTGGCAGTTTCACTTTCAACAGCCAATCAGAGCGATCGTAGCCACGAGGGGGTGAAGCCACCCCCCCTGGGCTAAACTACCACTCCCCCTGTCCCTGCAGATCGGGTGAAATGGGAGTTAACCCTTTCACCCGGCCTGCAGGGACGCGATCTTTCCATGACGCCACATAGGCGTCATGGGTCGGATTGGCACCGACTTTCATGACGCCTACGTGGCGTCATGGGTCGGGAAGGGGTTAAAGGCGCATGACCAGTATTCTCTGGTCTTAAAGGCGCATGACCAGTATTCCCTGGTCTTAAAGGCGCATGACCAATATTCTCTGTTCTTAAAGGCGCATGACCAGTATTTCCTGGTCTTAAAGGCGCTTGATCAGTCCGAGGAGCCCTCCGCTGCCGACCCCAGCTTTATCCTCTAGTTCCCCTCAGTGGGCTTCTTCACTGACCAATCCATGGTTCTCTGACCAAGAGATTGAATCCCTCTGTGTACCCTCTGTGTTTGGAGTGCTCGCAGGACCAATATACAGGGTCCCTATCCTACATGGGAGCCGTCGGCTAGCAGGGGCCGCAAGTATTCTAGAAACGTGCAGGCATCTAGAAACATACAGGTATCTAGAAAACGGAAGTTTTTCGTTTCCTGCTCCCTCATCAATGATTTGATGACAACAAGGCTCTGAATATGGATTGGATATTGCCTGAGCTTGCCAGAGCTTCAGAGACTAAACTCCCTCGAGAGCATTTGCCATTCAATTCGGATAAGCGATTCACTGGACAGAAGCCTCTACGTGGGATGCCATGCCTGGCCTGTTTTTTAAGGGCGACGGGTTCTTTATAGGGCACCGATCTCCCCACACCATCAACAGATGAGCACACGGAGTGTCGTCTCCATGTTTCCTCTTCTGCATCCAGGCCTAACGCCAGACAACCTGTCTTGTCCACCTGGAGACCTGTACTCTGTGGACATATAGAGGCACCCTTTTTGGCGTACGAGCTCCCCCCTCTGCATCACCACTATTTAGTGGATGATGCAAGAAGGCGGACAATTCCTCTCCACTTCCCTGTTAAGAGGTTGATGGATCGAGGGTTCCTAATTTTTATCTCTGCACCGTGAAAAGAGGAGATGGCAAGAGACTATGACCTGCTGGATGCAGCCGCATATTCTGCCATGGGGCAGATTAACCGGGTAGAATCTCCTGTGGTATACCTACCAGTATCCCTACCTGATGGGTCATCAATTAAAAATACCACGGACTGTCAGATGGCAAATCTGGTTCGTTCCGTCTTGCGGCTTCGGGTCCAGCTCTCTATCCTCCCTAGCTGCCGCATGGATTGTTAGAGCAATGGTCTCCTGGCTGGAGACCTTAACTACCCTGATTCACACCAGCAACAACTGGCCAATCAAATCCTTTGAGCGGGAGACTGACAAAGGATTGTATAAGGATTGTCCAGCACAGTCTACATCTAAGGGATCTTGGTTCCAAACAGGGGAACGAAAAGTAAGATCGACCCTGGACCTCAAACTTCTAACAACCTTTGACATGGTCCTCCTTCTTTGGATGGAGTTCCTCCGCTCAGCCATTACTTCAACAGAAAAAGGTGCAGTTTCCGGCATCCATCGACATTCGGGTTGCTTGCCCTCTGCAAAAATTCCTTCGCCTTTCCATTCGTCAGCAGCATTTTCAAGTCACAACCTTGTCCTTCGGCCTTGCTTCCGCACCCAGAGTGTTTGCACGGGTCATGGTAGATGTCATGTTTCTCTTGCACTCTAGAGGCGTGCTCGTCCTGCCCTGTTTGGTCTGTCTAGCCGCCCTTCCAGGACTACACTGAGTCGTCTATATCTCTTGCGATACCTTCTCTCCTGGGCTGGCAGCTACACTTAGACAAGTTCTCCTCTTTTCCAGCCCAGCAGATATCCTTTTTGAGGATGATCCTGCACACTTCTAGAAGGATGGCAATTCTTCCTCGAGACAAGGTCATGGCCCTTCAACAGGGAGCTCGCGCAAGGAGAGTTCTGAGGACTTGATTACTCACCCCCTCATTTCATTCGATTTGCTAAGAGAGTTCTGAGGAAGAATGGTGACGACAATGGAAGCGGTTTCCTTCGCTCCGCTCGTTTTCAGCAAGTCAAACAGACTTTCAGACAATAGTCTCTGAGCTCATCATCCAGGGCCTTTCTCCCGGTTCAATGGTTATTAGTAACTACCAATGCCAGTCTTCTTCTCCCCATCATTGTTCTGGTTTTACAGCAGGTCCACTGCCTTCTGGCGGGTCACCCTATCCGAATTCAATTGGATAATGCCACGGCGGTGCCTTACGTCAGTCATCTAGCAGGTACCCACGGTCAGGCGCCATAACCGAGGTACCTCACTTTCTCTGATGGGCCGAAGTCTATTATTCAGTGATCTCGGCAGTATATATCCCAGGAGTAGAACTCTGAACGGCAAACAAATTCAGCCGTCAGGGTTCCTCCTCAAGTCAGTGGGAACTTCACCCCGAAGTCTTCCATCAGATCTGTCCTTACTGGAGCTCTCCAGTTGTAGGTGGGATGACATCCAGACTGAAGGCCAATGTACTCAAGTTCGTGTTTCGGCCTCGAGATCCAAGAGCCATCGCTCTCCATGCTCTGGTTCTGCCGTGGTACCAGTTTCCATAACTCCCCTTCCACTGCTTCCGAAAGCCTTTTGGAAGCAGAAAGGGGCCCCAGTGATCCTCAGAGATCCGCACTGACCACGTCCGTTTTTTGTTTGCGGAGCTAGTATCTTCTCGCCTTATCGCAGCACAACTGCAAGTAGGGACTTTCTCACAGGGAGTTTTCACACGTAGTTCTTCCCTATCGCATACCGTTAGATCATTGGGACCTTATTATTCCTAGGAGCCTTACAGTAGGCTCCTTTTTCATCCGGGCAGACTTTACTATCAGGGAAAGTCGTCCCGTTCTCCTCTGCGATATTCTCACTCTGACGAGTCTTCGGAGCTAGCTTCTCTGCTCTTTCAGACTTTTTTCCCTTATTACCTTCGAGGCAAGGTTGTCCTCAGGCCATCTCCATCCCTTGTTACCAAGGTGGTACTGTATTACCACTGTTATGAGGGCTTAGTTCTTCCCTCATCTCTTTTGGCTCCAGTCCACAAAATGGAATAAGATCCCCCATATTCTGGACGAAGTGAGTGCTCTGAGTAGGTACGTCTTGACAACGGCATCCTTCTGAAGGTTGGACGTTTTATTTGGGCTTCCTGACGGTAGAGGAAGGCTTCCTGACATTTTCAGGAAGGGTTTAGCCGTTTCATCGACCATGATAACATGGTGAATTCTTTTCACCATCCAGGAGTCCTTCCGTGCTAGATGTCAGCCTATCTCCCTGTCTATCAAGGGTCCTAGGCACCAGGCGTCAGCAAGGCACGCCTGCAAGCTTGCGGATTCGTCCAGTCCGCATGCATTCTTGAAGCACTATAATTCCCACACTTCCACAGATGTGAGTCTGGGCAGGCGGACTCTGCAGGCCGCAGTGGCGCACTTGTAAGTAGCGGTTACACAGGGCCTGATCTATTGTTGTCCCCACCCAGGGACTGCTTTGGGACGTCCCACGGTCTGTGTCCCCCAATGAGGCGAAGGAGAAATAGGGATTTTTTGTGTACTCACCGTAAAATCCTTTTCTCCGAGCCATTCATTGGGGGACACAGCTCCCACCCTGTTATTAGCTTATGCTTGTTTTTTTTTTAGAATATGACATGCTATACGCTCATATATTGTTATTGATCTCCTACTGCTTTTGCACCGAACTGGTTAGCTGAGAGCCAGCAGGGGGGTGTATACTGCAGGGGAGGAGCTAATTTTTTTGTATCACTTAGTGTCAGCCTCCTATTGGCAGCAGCATACACCCCACGGTCTGTGTCCCCCAATGAATGGCTCGGAGAAAAGGATTTTACTGTGAGTACACAAAAATCCCTATTTCTTATGCGTCCAGAAGCAGTTAGAATGGTGCCAGCACTGATTGGGTGCTGGGCTTTCATGTCATAATCGCACGAGAGCCCCGGAAATGGTGCCAACACCATTGAACCGGCACCAGGATGTTAGGGGAGTAGAAGTGTTTTTGTTTTCACGGTGGCAAACATTGAGTGAGAAGGGGGTTGTCCGAATAGTGGACAACCTCTTTAAAGCGTAACCGTCATTCTAATTTTTATTTCTTAAAACAATGGTAGGCCTACAAATAAACAACTTTGTAATATATCTTATCAGAGAAATCTGCTTCTTTCTCTGCCAGAATTGAGCAGTCATAATCAAAATTCTCAATCCTGAGGTAAAATCTGTATTTAGTGAAGACCGACTTTCCCTTTACTAGGAGGAGAGATGGCGGCGGCTAATGATCAGATTCCATGTAGACAGGATTAGGAGGAGTTGGAGGCAGATCAGCTCCACCCTGTCTACATAGAATCTCATCAGTAGCTGCCGCCATCTCCTATCTCAGTAACGGGAAAGTCGATCTTCGCCGAATACAGATTTTACCTCAAGATTCAGAATATTGAAAATTATTGATCCGTCCAGGAGGAGAAAGAAGCAGATTTCTCTGAGATATATTACAGAGCTGATTATTTTGACATGTACTATTGATTTATGAAATAAAAATTAAAACAACGGTTACACTGTAAGTAAACCTGAATATTCTATTATAAAAGACATTAGGAAATATTGAAAGTATCAAATATTAATAGTAAAGCCGCACCCTATAATGGCAATGTCTCTATGGACAGCAGAGTGCACGTCCTCACCAGGGGATCCATCCCAGTAGGTAAATCCAGAAGCGCATGAAGAGAAGGACAGCACCACAGCAATTGTGAAAAAACAGCTCCCATATTTATTCTGCCATCTGCAACGTTTCGGTCCGTGGATGCTTGAAAAAGGTCCACGGACCGAAACGTTGCAGATGGCAGGATTAGGAAATATTGAGTCTTAAGTAATTAAATGCGAGAAGTTTTGCGAGTTCAGGTACTAATTAGCACTTTCCTCCTACTACATTTTCTTAGGACGTAAACCCAGGATTACCTGAGGTAAGACTAGGATTTTGCTTTAATTCTGTTTTCCCTCCTGTATTCATACAACCCAAACTCATCATCATTCTTGTCAGATTCTCATCCACCACCATTAGAAATGTGATACTTGTAGTTCTTACATTAAAGCATTGTGCCATTTGCTTACTCAATATCAATGAAAAGCAGACAGAACGTTGGTTAAAAAAAAATTAACAAATGTTTGAGGGGGATTTTAGGGGGTGAGGACTTTTTTTTTTTTTTTTTGCTAATGCTTATTAATTGGTCTATGAATATTAAACTTGTTTTTCACATCGTATGCTTGGTGTCATCCAAACAAGCTGCCCCCCATACATGCGGTAACCTGACTGGCCTCTCACACTAGGAGTACAGGGGATTCGGCAGTGAGGTGCACACAGTGACTGCAGACATTTCTTCTCAGCTTGGAAAACACATTTAAGGCTTAAATTGGTGACCTACATGAAAGCAAATTCCAGTCATGTGTAAAATCTGAGTCTCCGTGGTGTATTTGATGTCAGTGATGCAGGCTATAGCCCTGGCTGGCAGAAAGGATCTATTTTTTCTGCCCACAGTGAGATTGGATGTCACAGTTTAATTAGTTTTCACCTCATTGTCACTTGTAGATGGAGGGTTAGTGCGCATTACTCAGGCCTGTGGTACTGCCTGAACTAAGCAGCATTAACAGTTGTTGTAGAAAATGGAGCTACTAATCAGAGACAATGGGGCTTATTTATTTTGAAATTTTCTCCTCGAGTCCCTCTGTCCATACAGTAATGCATGCCAAAAAAGAGTTTGCTATATTAAAGTAAACTTGGATATAAATTTCAGAAAATAAAAATACATAAATTCCTCTTTTTTTTCCCTTCTTGTTTTACCCACTCACTATAGAACCTAATTTGCACCCATTCTGTTGATTACTGGACAAGTTTCTCTCCCATTTACTTTTGTTCATTAATAGATTTAGAATTCCTCAAGACCTTCCCCTAAGATATAACAGTGGAATGACCTAAACCCTGCACATTTGTAAAACCTGGTGCTATTTGACTAAAAATGTTGAAAATAGTGTTCTAGTATGTGTCCTATTAAAGGGGTTATCTGGGATGATTTTTTTAAAAATTTTACAGCCTGTCTACTATGCCTGGTGCCGCTCTCTGCTGGCTCACGGTGGTTAAGGACCGCTCCTACCGGTGATCCTGCAACTTTCAGTAGCATCGCGTTAACAGAGCAGCTGCTTCTTTTCTGCTCCGCTCTGTTGACGGGGCGAGATTGCCTGACTGTGTAGAGCCGGTTGTCAATCAGTATGACGCCAGCAGTGACGCCCTGGACGAGCGAGAACTGCTCTGTTGATGTGTGGTCAAATGAAGCTGCAAAATCGCTTTCAAAGCTGTCGTTGACTTCTCTGAGCTGGGTAGAACAGGCCGATGGCAACTACCTACCTGTCAGTTCTTAGCCCCATGGAAAAAAAATAGTCCCGGCTAACCCCTTCAACCACATATCTCATGAAAGGGATTCACTACTTATGTACACCAAACATGTCAAGATTTATTTAGAACTTCTGTAGCTGATAAAGCTGAAACCGCTGCTTTTTAGCAGCTTATTGGGGGCAGCACTGCTGTTGATCATGGCTGGCCCACGCATGACAATTCTAAGTCTTACTAGGTTTCCTCAAATCCAGCATAAACATTGCGGCTCCATCATCAGAAAAATATGATCATTCTAAAAGCAAAAAAAACACTACATTGGCCTCCAACCATCATGATATGTGGCTGCATGTTTGCATGAAATTCCCAGGAAAAAACTTTGAAATAAATAAGCAGTAACACAATTCATGTCTAGTTGTCTAAGATTCATTTTGAGTAATATATGGATATTTCAATCATGTCTTTCTCTCTGTTGTACAGGGACCAGATGGTTCTCTCACAATTTGTACATATCCATTTGTATTTGATGCACAAGCTAAGACAACTCTGCTACAGACAGATGCCGTCATACAGATGCAGGTACGCTACATGAGCATAATATGATGCATTATTATGGCACTTTGACAATAGTATCAATATTTATATTCATACTCCTGTCCTGAGCAGAGTATTCATTCAGTAGAAAGTCTAGGACTTTATATTTAACCCGTTCAACACACTGTGCGCTTTCTCAGATAGTAGCAGTGCTCTTCACTGGTCCTTTAAAAATTGGAGGTCTCAAAACCTGGACCTTCACCTATCTATGGGTAATTAAGATGACTTTTCACCAATTTTTTTCATGTTGGACTGATCATACAATACAATAGGCTATGCAGAGCAGAATAAAACTTGCTTTTTTATGTTGCCTTTCCATTGCGGAGATATTAGCAATTAAAATATTTAGCACCTAAACATTTATTTTTTTTTAGTCCAAGAGGGCATTACCAGAGATTTCACTGGGAGCATAAAATTCTTCCTCTTCCTGATGCAAAGCAATTATAAGTAGGTAGCAACACACTGGGAAGAGAGGAGCAGTCCCCACAATAGCACTGACAAACAGTCTGCTCTCCTAACTGCAGAGTGATGACAAGTGCTGGAGCACAGCAGACCTGAGTGTGTGGCCAACTAAGGCTACTTTCACACAAGCGTCGGAATTCGGCCCGTCGCATTCTGTCGGGCCGAGATTCCGACGCTAGCATTGTTAGCGCAGCACAACGGGTGCAGCGGATGCATTCTCCGGCGCATCCGCTGCCCCATTGTGAGGTGGGGGCGGAGTTCCGGCCGCGCATGCGCGGTCGCAAAAAGCGGTCCGTCTGGAGCAAAAAACGTTACATTTAACGTTTTTTTTTGCTCCCGGCGGTCCGCCACAACACGGCGCAACCGTCGCACGACGGTTGCGACGTGTGTTAATACGTCGCAATGCGTCGGTATTGTTACTCTATGGGGCAAAAACGCATCCTGCAAACAACTTTGCAGGATGCGTTTTTTCCCCTAAACGACGCATTGCGACGTATTAAAAAAAACGCCAGTGTGAAAGTACACTAACACCTTTCATCTCTGGCTGTGAGTGTGCAGTGAGTGGCAGTGCTGCAGAAGTTGACTCTCATTGCAAACCCTTTTTCTAGCTCTCCTCTCAAATTCAAATGAGCTTTATTGGCAAGGCCATATACACATTAACATTGCCAAAGCAAGTGTAGTGGCCTGAACTCTGCTGTACTGCCCCTCCCACACATGCTAACATCTCCAGCAGTCAAGTCTGCTGTGCTCCAGCAGATATAGTCATTCTGCACTGAGGAGAGCAGACTGTTTAATTGTTTCACACACAGCCTGTGCTTAGCTATAGGGGGTGCCTGCTTATGATTAGCAGAGCTGGCAGTACTACGAAAGGAGAGCTAGTAGAAGTGTTGGTAGTGAGACTCAATTCTGCATTACTGTGCCTCCCCCATACTGACTGGATATGAAAGCTGTCAGGCCACGTTCACATTTGGGAGCGCAAAATTCGCTGGATTTATTTTGGTGGTGATTGTGTGGGGGGAGGAAACATAGCGCATTTCCAGTGCCTTTGTACTACCAGTAACATGGAAGCCCAATATATTTCTGTTAACAGATGACGGACCTGGATTGGGATTTTTTTTGTTGTTGTGGAATGAATTGAAGCTTTTTTGGGGGAACATTTTGCATAACATTTTGGATCGATCACATTTATCCTGCGCTCTACGCTGAGTATTTACATCGTTGTTTCCTTCTAAATATCTGCGTGATGTGATTTAGGTGACAACCCCGAGGGATCTATTCACTATAATGAGACAGCAGAGATACTCTGTACTCCATCTGGCCTCTGTTCAGCGGTGTCCTTTTTTCCAGAGGTGCACAAAATTGTGGCCAACCACGCTCTTATGCATGCCTAAAACGACGGACACCGCAGGATCTTAGGTCAGACAGTGTCCACAGTGCCGCCATCTTCCTCCTTATAGGGAATCTTCCTTCAGAAATTTACGTGGAAACCCTGGTGTAAGCGCTCAGCGTAGAGCGCAGTATAAATGTGAGCTGAGCCTTACTGTGATCTTTGGGAGACAGAATGAACAAATCAAAAGCAGGTGAAGAATTGCTTTTATTTTATTTTTTTACACCGTTCCTTGTGCGGTAAAAGTGATTAGATGATTTTTATTCTTCGGGTCAGTGCGATTACAGCGATACCAAATTTATTTTTTTATTTTTTTTATGTTTTGCTGCTGTTACACACTAAAAAACACTTTTTATTTTAAATAGAAGAATTTGCATCACCGTATTTCGACAAATAGTTTTTCTATATTTCTGATGACTGAGTCACGTGAGGACTTATTTTTTGTGGGACATCCTGACTTTTTTCAGGCACCCAACAAAACAAGATGGCATTTTCAGCAATACCATTTTTATTTCCATTTTGACTGTTTGATTGTGTTTTATTCCACTTTTTGCTCGGTAGTTTGATTTGAAAAGTATATTTTTTTTTACTTTTTATTTTTTTGCGGTGTTCACTGAAGGGGTTAACTAATGGGACAGTTTTATAGGTCGGGTCGTTCTGGACCAGATGTGTGTACTTTTTACTTTTTAGCTTAGTCCTTCTATGGTACATTAACTTTCATTACTCTGATCGCTGGTATAAAGCATTACAATGCACCAGCTCTGCGATGCATTATACCTGTCAATGCTGCACTGATAGAAGCTTCTTAGACCATGCTGCGGGCATTATCTAGCAGGCTAGCTGTAGCTGGCTGACCCAGAGGACGTTATGATGATCGCTTGTTGCTTTGTCAACTATCTGGCCCTCGTAGTGACGTCTTGGACGCTGATCGGACGGGAGAGGAAGCCACCTACCTATAAACTCATTTAAAACATAGATCAGTCGCGTAATAAGGGAGGGGGAGATTGTACATGGGATCCTATGATTAAGGGCGCCTTAGTGCGTCAGGTTTCTGTGTTCAATGGTTACTCAATTAAATGTAATTTTATATTACCTGGATGAATGTGCCGGATCGAATGCTATATTGTTTCGTTAACGCCTGGACAAGGTTAGGGATTTTATGTTTAGAGTTTTGTTTTGGTACTATTCAACCCGTGGAAATAAACACTATTCAGTGTGCGATATAAAAAAAGAAACACCAAAAACTCTGGCCTTGTGTTCAATGCGGCTATCTGAGAGCGTGAACCCCTACACTCTGTATGTATTTTACTCTGGACAGTTCTATCACCTTGTATAAGACTATTGCTATACTCTACTCTATCAGCTACTGTTTTGTTGCTTATACAATTTACACTACCTCAGAATGTCCTGGATTTATCCTTGGATACCCTTGCATTTATCCAGCTGTGTACAGTTGCATTATGTGTAGCATTTTGATATAATTCAAGATGGTGCTACTTTTTCATTGGTGACCTATCCTTCGGATAGGCCATCAATGTCCGATCTGTTGGGGTCCGACACCTGCACCCCCACTTATCAACTGTTACTAGTGTCTTTGGCGGCGACCGCCAGCTGGAAATACTTGAGGAGCTGCTCAGTCCTCTTGTAGGGACCGCTGCAGGGTACTGCACTATTGATTTGAATAGGAGGCGGATGTATAGTACCAAGCCACTACCAGACGGCCAGCATTTCCGGCCGGCGCGCAGAAACCTAGAACAGCTGATCAGCAAGGGTGCCATGTATCAGAGCCTGACTGATCAGACATTGATGACCTATCCTATGGACAGGTCACCAATGATAAAGTAGTGGACAATCTCATTAATAATACTAGCTATATCTAGTGATTTTATGTATTAGCAGTTTGGAATAAAATACTTACGGACACAATATATCCACTCTTGTCTGGGCTTTTCTTTATGACCTTATGTCATTGATGTGTTTAGAGTTCTCGCCCTAGTTACCTATACACTGTATCTGAATTGGGAAAAGTTTTATTGTGTTTAATGCTGTGGTATTGCAGTGTATAGTATACGCTGTTAGACTATCGCAGGTTCAGTCCCCTAAGGGGAGGAAACAATAAAATAAAGAAAACACTGTTTAAAAATCTGAAATAAATTTGAATCGCTCCCTTTTTCTCCCACATGAAAAAAAAACTAGAAGTTTGGTATTCCTGTAACATTTCTTACCTGGAGAATCGTGGTATGACATTTTTACCATACAATGAATAAGTTAAAAACAAAACCCCAAAAAACTATTGCAAAATTGCTTTTTTTTGCTACCTCACCGCACTTGGAATTTTATTCCCATTTTTCAGTAGATTGTATGGTAAAGTGAATGGTGTCATTTAAAACTACAACTCGATCTGCAAAGAGTAGGTATTTAGATGTAAGAATAAAAGTGTTATAGCCCTTGGAAAAAGGAGGAAGAAAAACAAAAACGCAAAAACAGAAATTTGCTTCAGCAAGATGTTAAGTGTTTTGTATGTCCTGCATCACCAGGCACATACAGCTGTCATTCACTCTACAGGGGAGCGGAGTAGGCAGCACTACATACCAGCACTACATGGCAGCACTAGTGATGAGCGAGTGTACTCGTTGCTTGGGTTTTCCCGAGCACGCTCGGATGGTCTCGGTGTATTTGTGACTGCTCGGAGATTTAGTTTTTATAGACACAGCTGCATGATTTACAGCTGCAAATACCAATTAGACAAACAATACACAGGGTGAACAGGTTACACCCTGTGCCCATCCGGGGATATATAACTATATCGGCCCCGTACAATATATATACATATAAACCTACAAAAATTTGCACAAAGACCTCATCGTACAAAAAATCATATAAATTTTATTAGGAACAATAACAAGAATGTTAAAAACAGCAATGATGGAAAATGGTACTAAATAAAGACACCCTAGGCCAGAGGTAAGCACGTAACAACATTGTATCACACCGCCATATAAATGTAATGATGTGTCCTGGAAAGAAAGTCTCTGATGCCAGCACGGCACAATCACTATATTACCCCAAACTAGAGTCTCCCCCGGAAGAAGGCACACGCAGCCGAAACGCGCGTAGGGGTCGTGGCACCATCAGACCGGAGGTATAGTAGCATTATATTATATACTAGATTGTGGCCCGATTCTAACGCATCGGGTATTCTAGAATATGCATGTCCCCGTAGTATATGGACAATGATGATTCCAGAATTCGCGGCAGACTGTGTCCGTCGCTAATTGATTGAGGCAACCTTTATGACATCATCGTTGCCATGGCAACCATTATGACATCATCATCGCTGTGTCCGTTGCTGATTGGTCGAGGCCGATACTGTGCCCGTCGCTGATTGGTCGAGGCCGGCAGGCCTCGACCAATCAGAGACGTGGGATTTCTAGGACAGACAGACGGAAAAACCCTTAGACAATTATATATATAGATACTTTATCTGCGCCGCCAGATGATAATCTAGTTTGGAGTAATTCAGTGATTGTGCCGTGCTGGCATGAGAGACTTTCTTTCCCGGACACATCATTACATTTATATGGCAGTGTGATACAATGTTGTTACGTGCTTACCTCTGGCCTGGGGTGTCTTTATTTAGTACCATTTTCCATCATTGCTGTTTTTAACTTTCTTGTTATTGTTCCTAATAAAATTTATATGATTTTTTGTACAATGAGGTCTTTGTGCAAATTTTTGTAGGTTTATATGATTTACAGCTGCTAGCCAGCCTGAGTACATGTGGGGGTTGCGTGGTTGCTAGGGAATTTTCACACGTATTCATCCTGTAGCAGCTGTAAATCATTCAGCTGCAGTCAACAAAAACTAAATCTCTGAGCACTAACAAACGAGTATACTCGCTCATCACTAGTCAGCACCACTCTTGGTGTCGTTACTCCTCTTGTCTCTGTATAATTGTTGGATTCCGCCATCAGGATGTCATCATGATCGATGTTACCGTATATACTCGAGTTTAAGCTGAGATTTTCAGCCCATTTTTTTGGGCTGAAAGTCCCCCTCTCGGCTTATACGTGAGTCATACCCAGGGGTCGGAGGGGTAGCGGGGGCTGTCTAATAATACTCACCTACTCCTGGCGCGGTCCATGCACATCTTTTCCCCGGCGCTGACAGCTTCTTCCTGTACTGAGCGGTCACATGGTAACGCTCATTACAGTAATGAATATGCGGCTCCACCTCCCATAGAGGTAGAGCCGCATATTCATTAATGTAATGAGCGGTAACGGTGACTGCTCAGTACAGGAAGAAGCTGCCGGCGCCAGGGAACAGACGTACAGGGACCGAACCAGGAGCAGGTGAGTATAACGGGGAGGGAGCGCTGCGCGATATTCACCTGCTCCTCGTTCCCGCGCCGCTCCGTCTTCAGCAGTGGTTAGTGATGATGTGGTTAGTGCGCCCCCTCTGCCTGAACGTCAGTGCTGAAGATGGAGCGGCACCCGAACGAGGAGCAGGTGAATATTGAAAGTGCCGGGGGCCTGAGCGATGAGAGGTGAGTATGTAATTTTTTTTTTAAAAATTTATCGCAGCAACAGCAAATGGGGCAAGTGTCTGTATGGAGCATCTATAGTGCCATATCGTTTGTGCAGCACTATATGGGGCCATAACGTTTGTGCTGCACTGTATGGGGCCATAACGTTTGTGCAGCACTGTATGGGGCCATAACGTTTGTGCAGCACTATATGGGGCCATAACGTTTGTGCAGCACTGTATGGGGCCATAACGTTTGTGCAGCACTATATGGGGCCATAACGTTTGTGCAGCACTGTATGGGACCATAACGTTTGTGCAGCACTGTATGGGGCCATAACGTTTGTGCAGCACTATATTATTATTATTATTATTATTATTATTTATTTATATAGCACCATTGATTCCATGGTGCTGTACATGAGAAGGGGTTACATACAAGTTACAAATATCACATACAGTAAACAAACTAACAATGACGGACTGATACAGAGGGGCGAGGACCCTGCCCTTGCGGGCTTACATTCTACAGGATTATGGGGAAGGAGACAGTAGGTTGAGGGTTGCAGGAGCTCCGGTGTTGGTGAGGCGGTAGCTCCGGTGTTGGTGAGGCGGTAGCTCCGGTGTTGGTGAGGCGGTAGCTTCGTTGGTGATGAGGCAGCAGCGGTGTCAGTGCAGGCTGTAGGCTTTCCTGAAGAGATGAGTTTTCAGGTTCCGTCTGAAGGATCCGACTGTGGTTGATAGTCGGACGTGTTGGGGCAGAGAGTTCCAGAGGATGGGGGATATTCGGGAGAAGTCTTGGAGGCGATTGGATGAGGAGCGAATAAGTGTGGAGGAGAGAAGGAGGTCTTGGGAGGACCGGAGGTCACGTGAGGGAAGATATCGAGAGATTAGTTCAGAGATATATGGAGGAGACAGGTTGTGGATGGCTTTGTAGGTCAGTATTAGCAATTTGAACTGGATACGCTGAGGGAATGGGAGCCAGTGAAGAGATTTGCAGAGGGGGGAAGCGGAGGAGTAGCGAGGAGAGAGATGGATTAGTCGGGCAGCAGAGTTAAGGATGGACTGGAGAGGTGCAAGGGTGTTAGCAGGGAGGCCACAGAAAAGGATGTTGCAGTAGTCAAGGCGGGAAATGATGAGGGCGTGCACAAGCATTTTAGTAGATTGGGGGTTGAGGAAAGGACGGATCCTGGAGATATTTTTGAGCTGGAGGCGACAGGAGGTGGAAAGAGCTTGGATGTGTGGTTTGAAGGACAGGGCAGAGTCGAAGGTTACTCCGAGGCAGCGGACTTCGGGTACAGGGGAAAGCATGATGTCATTGACTGCGATAGATAGGTCAAGTAAGGAAGATTTGTGGGATGGAGGAAAGATGATGAGTTCAGATTTGTCCACATTGAGTTTGAGGAAGCGAGAGGAGAAGAAGGAGGATATGGCTGATAGGCACTCTGGGATTCTGGACAGCAGAGCGGTGACGTCTGGGCCAGAGAGGTAGATCTGAGTGTCATCAGCATAGAGGTGGTACTGGAATCCATGGGACTTTATGAGTTGTCCCAAGCCAAGTGTATAGATTGAGAAGAGTAGGGGTCCTAGAACAGAGCCTTGGGGCCATAACGTTGGGGCCATAACGTTTGTGCAGCACTATATGGGGCAAGAGTCTGTATGGGGCCATAAAATTTGTGAAGCACTATATGGGGCCATAATGTTTGTGCAGCACTATATTGGGCAAGTGTCTATATGGGGCAAGTGTCTGTATGGGGCCATGATCAACGTTTGTGCAGCACTATATGGGGCAAATATCTTTATGGAGCATCTTGTGGGGCCATAATCAACATTTGTGCAGCATTATATTGGGCAAATGTGTCTATGGAGCATCTTATGGGGCCATTATTAACCTCTATGCAGGATTATATGGGGCATATTTTAATATGGAGCATCTTATGGGGCCATCATAAACTTTATGAAGCATTATATGGGGCTCCTGATTCAATATCAATAGTCAAAAACACTTAACTACTGATGTCTCAATTAATTTTACTTTTATTGGTATCTATTTTTACTTTTGACATTTACCGGTAGCTGCTGCATTTTCCACCCTAGGCTTATACTCGAGTCATTAAGTTTTCCCAGTTTTTTGTTGCAAAATTAGGGGGGTTGGCTTATACTCGGGTCGGCTTATACTCGAGTATATACAGTATATTTCTAAAAAATTACCATTTGTATTGTGTTAATATAAGAATGAATTATGTTTTTTATACATGCATATTATATTTTATTAGATGGCAATTGATCAAGCCAACAGACAGAATTTTTCGTCCATGTTTCTCCCAGTAGTTGAATCCGTGGACCCTTGCCTAATTTTAATAGTACGCAGAGAAAACATTGTGGGTGATGCTATGGATGTGTTAAGGAAAACCAAAAATATAGATTACAAGAAACCATTGAAGGTAACGAATGCATGTGACTTTCCTTTTACACTTCTCAGTTTTGTGCTTTGTTTAATACTGTTTTTCGTGTTGGGATTACAGGTCATTTTTGTGGGAGAAGAAGCTGTTGATGCCGGTGGAGTACGTAAGGAGTTTTTCTTGCTCATAATGCGAGAACTTCTAGATCCAAAGTATGGAATGTTTCGGTTCTATGAAGATTCCAGACTTATTTGGTTTTCAGATCAGGTATACAACGCATTGAAAAGGACATCAAATAAAGAAAAAAAAACATCACAGCACCTGGTCACAATACTAATGCACTGCAGAATATAGTAGCCACCATGATAAAAGCTGAGGCAGAACAGGTTCAAAATAACCACTCACACACTTACTATTCAAGGAATGTTATAAATACACATGGAAAAGACTTCTATAGGGCACCAGTCACAGTCGTGCAGTGCACGGTGGCAGGCTTTACAGCCCATTAGTGAAACCCTTAGGCTATGTGCACACGTTCAGGATTTCTTGCAGAAAATTCCTGAGAATTCCGGACATTTTCTGCAAGAAATCCGCAAGAAAACCGCATGCGTTTTTTCCGCGGTTTTGACGCATTTTTGCCACGGTTTTGACGCGTTTTCGCCGCGTTTTTTTCCGGACACTTCCCAATGCACTTTGGAGTGGGAAATCCGCAAAAAAAAACCCCGGAAAATTAATCAACATGCTGCGTTTTTTGCCGCGATGCGTTTTTTTCGCGGAAAAAAACGCATCATGTGCACAAAACATGCGGAATTCATTCTAAATGATGGGATGCTTATTGTATGCGTTTTTTTTGCGGTTTTATAGTGTTTTTATCGGGAAAAAAACGCAACGTGTGCACACAGCCTTAGGCTATGTGCACACGTTCAGGATTTCTCGCAGAAAATTCCTGAGAATTCCGGACATTTTCTGCAAGAAATCCGCAAGAAAACCGCATGCGTTTTTGCCGCGGTTTTTTCCGGACACTTCCCAATGCATTTTGGAGTGGGAAATCCGCAAAAAAAAACGGAAAATTAATCAACATGCTGCGTTTTTTGCCACGATGCGTTTTTTTCGCGGAAAAAAACGCATCATGTGCACAAAACATGCGGAATTCATTCTAAATCATGGGATGCTTATTGTATGCGGTTTTTTTGCGGTTTTATAGCGTTTTTATTGGGAAAAACCGCGAAAAAAACGCAACGTGTGCACACCGCCTTAGGCTATGTGCACACGTTCAGGATTTCTCGCAGAAAATTCCTGAGAATTCCGGACATTTTCTGCAAGAAATCCGCAAGAAAACCGCATGCGTTTTTTCCGCGGTTTTGACGCATTTTTGCCACGGTTTTGACGCGTTTTCGCCGCGTTTTTTTCCGGACACTTCCCAATGCATTTTGGAGTGGGAAATCCGCAAAAAAAAACCCCGGAAAATTAATCAACATGCTGCGTTTTTTGCCGCGATGCGTTTTTTTCGCGGAAAAAAACGCATCATGTGCACAAAACATGCGGAATTCATTCTAAATGATGGGATGCTTATTGTATGCGTTTTTTTTGCGGTTTTATAGTGTTTTTATCGGGAAAAAACCGCGAAAAAAAACGCAACGTGTGCACACAGCCTTAGGCTATGTGCACACGTTCAGGATTTCTCGCAGAAAATTCCTGAGAATTCCGGACATTTTCTGCAAGAAATCCGCAAGAAAACCGCATGCGTTTTTGCCGCGGTTTTTTCCGGACACTTCCCAATGCATTTTGGAGTGGGAAATCCGCAAAAAAAAAAAACGGAAAATTAATCAACATGCTGCGTTTTTTGCCGCGATGCGTTTTTTTCGCGGAAAAAAAACGCATCATGTGCACAAAACATGCGGAATTCATTCTAAATCATGGGATGCTTATTGTATGCGGTTTTTTTTGCGGTTTTATAGCGTTTTTATCGGGAAAAACCGCTAAAAAACCGCAACGTGTGCACACAGCCTTAGGCTATGTGCACACGTTCAGGATTTCTTGCAGAAATTTCCTGTGCAAAACCGGACATTTTCTGCAAGAAATCCGCATGCGTTTTTTAAGTGTTTTTCTCGCATTTTTACCGCGTTTTTGGTGCGTTTTTTTTTTGCATAGTTTCCCAATGCAATAATATAGTGGGAAATCCGCAAAAAAAAATTGCCAAATTAATGAACATGCTGCGTTTTTTACTGCGATGCGTTTTTTTTTCGTGAAAAAAACGCATCCGACAAGCCTACAGCCTGCAGTGATCCTCAACCTACTGAACAGCCGCACAGCCAGCTCTTCCCTCTCCTAGTGTATCCTCACCCACCCCCTGCAGACTGTGAGCCCTCGCGGGCAGGGTCCTCCCTCCTTATGTACTCGTGTGCCTTGTTATCTGCTCATGTTTAATGTATTTGTCTATATTTGTCCCGTATCCACATGTAAAGCGCCATGGAATAAATGGCGCTATAAAAATGTATAATAATAATAATACATAATGTATGCGTTTTTATAGCGAAAAATCTGCAACGTGTGCACACAGCTTTACTATTCGATCAGACGGGATACCTAGTATTATGTAAATACACCTCACAAGGACCAGCACCCCAGTTTCCCCAGCCAATGCTAAAAGGCCTGATTGCATCCTGAATAAAAGTGAAAAATTGGGAGCTTGCAGCATCAGTTAGTGCATTAGTATTGTGACCTGGTGTCGTTAAATAATGCTGCCTTTTTTCCGATCAGGTATACAGTATTAAAGTACTGTATTATATGATGTGTTAAAGGGACTGGGCCATCAGAAAGAGATTTTTATATTAAATATTTTTTTTTAAGAGAACCTTTCAGGACTGCAAATTAACCCCATATCTGCAGATTAAAGGCTACTTCACACTAAGCGAGATCGCTAGCGAGATCGTTGCTGAGTCACAAGTTTTGTGACGCAACAGCGACCTCAGTAGCGATTTCACTATGTGTGACACGTAGCAGCGACCAGGCCCCTGCTGTGAGATCGCTGGTCGTGTCGGAATGGCCTGGACCTTTTTTTGATCGTTGAGGTCCCGCTGGGTAGCACACATCGCTGTGTTTGACACCTTACCAACGACCTCGTTGACGACTCAGACACCGACACATAGGCGTGCATTTGCGTTGCCTTTTCCCCACCCCTCCGCTCCGATTGGTGGTCGCTACTGCGTTCTGATTGGCGGTCATGCCTTCAACATAAGGCGACATAGTAGCGCTTCCATCCTTTGTTCCTGACCGAGTGGTGGTTTGCAGATCGTTGTAGAGTTCTCCAGCCTGCGACTCCTCTTCGATGTATCTATTCTTCAACGGTTCTTCTGACACCTATATTTTGTGCACGGTAGGTATCGTTTGGGGTCTCAAATGCGTTTTCATTTTTCCTTAATCTGCAAACCACCAATCGGAACTGAATGTGCGCGGAAAAGGCAACGCAAATGCACGCCTGTGTGACTACAACGTCACACAGGACGTCCCTCATCGAGGTCTGAATCGTCATAATAGCTGCCATGTGACAGGGTCACAACGACCAACAACATTGTTGTACAGGTCGCTACAGGTCGCCGCATCGCTGCTGCGTCGTTGGGAAGATCTCACTGTTTGACATCTCACCAGCGACGACATAGCGACACAGCAACGATCTCTGACAGGTCGTATCGTTGTCGGGATCGCTTTAGCGTCGCTAAGTGTGACAGGGCCTTAAGTGTTTTTTTTTTTTTGCGGTGACCAGTTCCCTTTAAAGGGATGTTTCCATCTCCAAGCTCCTATTCCAATATGTAGTAGGTGCAATCTGTGTTGGACTGGGTGCCAAGGGACCACCAGTAACATTGACTTTGGGGAGCCCACATTTCACATGCATGCAAATGTTACACTTCCCTGGTTCACAAATTTACCTGTGCTTCTATATAAAAATAAACTGGATAGTTTGGTTACTGAGTGATAATATGTAGTTTTTTTTCTGTACAGAGTAAATCATGTGAGTTATTCCAAGTATTGCCCATACAGTGGGGTTGGGGGCCCATAACTAGACAAGGACCCACCGGTTCCCCTATGGGCCAGTCCAAGCCTGGGTGTAATATTAATAATGTTCGTAAATACCTCCAATTATAAATGTAGTATTGTTCTTCAGATTCGCTATGTGGCATCCCTTCATGTAAAGGTGCCTTCACACTGAGCGACTTTAGAACAATAACGATAGCGATCCGTGACGTTGCAGTGTCCTGGATAGCGATATCGTTGTGTTTGACACGCAGCAGCGATCAGGATCCTGCTGTGACATCGCTGGTCAGAGCTAGAAGGCCAGAACTTTATTTCGTCGCTGGATCACCTGCTGACATCGCTGAATCGGCATGTGTGACGCCGATTCAGCGATGTCTTCACTTGTAACCAGGGTAAACATCGGGTTACTAAGCGCAGGGCCGCACTTAGTAACCCGATGTTTACCCTGGTTACCATTGTAAATGTAAAAAAAAACACTACATACTTTCCAGTGTCTGTCGCGTCCCGCACTGTGATGTCACCGCTCTGCTTTACGGCCGGCGCTTACACAGTGCAGGGAAGCTGACGCCGGGGGACGCGACAGACACCGGAATGTAAGTATGTAGTGTTTGTTTTTTTGTACATTTACAATGGTAACCAGGGTAAACATCGGGTTACTAAGCGCGGCCCTGCGCTTAGTAACTCGATGTTTACCCTGGTTACCAGGGGACTTCGGCATCGTTGGTCGCTGGAGAGCTGTCTGTGTGACAGCTCTCCAGCGACCACACAACGACGAAACAGCGACGCTGCAGCGATCGGGATCGTTGCCTATATCGCTGCAGCGTCGCTTAATGTGACGGTACCTTTAGGCAGTGTTCCCCAAGTTCGGTCCTCAAGAGCCACCAACAGGTCATGTTTTCAGGATTGCCTTAGTATGGCCCAGGTGAGAATTCCATCATCTAGACAGGCAATAATTCCATCACCTGGGCCATACTAAGGAAATCCGGAAAACACGACCTGTTGGTGGCTCTTGAGGACCGAACTTGGGGAACACTGATTTAGGGCATTGCGTAGCTTGGATGTCTATGGTTGCGACCACTAAGAGCTGTCTAACTAATTGTCACTGAGTGGTCGTAACCATACATACCTAAGCGATTGCAATGCCCTACATGAGGTAAACTACATAACGAACCTGAAGAACTACACTACATTTCTAATTGCAGGTGTTTACTAACCTTCTTACACCTACTACATATTGGGATAGGAGCTTGGAGATGGAACCATCTTTTAAACTCTGTAGAAACAAAAAGTCTTTTCTCTGCATTAGTCATTAGAACTACAATTCTACATCATTGCCAAGTCCCTGGCATCCCAGCTCCACCCCATCTGAAACGCCTGTCCCAGCTGCTTCACACACCCCTTACCCCAGGGACTTTGCAGTGATGTAGAATTGTAGTTCTAGTGATGACTCATGCTAAGAAGAGACATCCTGTTTTTGCATAGCTTTTAAAAGGATTTATCTAGTTTGATTTTAATCTCGTGATATCACCGACCTAATGGCAAAGAGAAGAATTAAGTATAAAGTGACAAATAAAATGATCACAGCAGTATATTAAGAAAATAAAAACTGTGATGGGGGTGCTTTTATAACCCCTTCTTGACATCTGCCATATATGTGTGGCACAAGTCTGAAGCGGGCATATGAAACAGGGTGAGCGCAACCCTTACCCGGCAGATCATGGCTGTGTGTCACGGCCGGGACCTATGTGCCTCTAACAATAGTTTGACTTGGTTTGAACAGTCATTCTGTGCCGACAGCTGTTCTTTCACAAATGTTTGCAAAGGCAGACTGCATGGCAAGGGGCTGGATTTAATACACCTGTGCTATGGGACTAAAAAATGAAAAAAAAATTCAATGAAAAAAAACTGAACTAAATGTACACATTAAGACTAGGCCTTTTTTAAGTCTTTTTTATTTTTTTATAAATTTGTTGCATTCCAATGTCTTGTTTGTTGTTTTTTGCAGGGTGAGACGTGTTTGTCAGTGGCTCCATTTTGGGGTTTATACAGGCAACTACTTAACTTTTATTGACTCTCTAACAAAAAGAGGGAAAAAAACAATATGGCTGTTTTTTTTATATTGGCGATATATAAATAAAACTATCGGTACATACATTTTTATTCCATAAAATACAGTGAAGAATAATCATTTGTTTTTCTGTCGCCATATTCTGAGTCATAAGTTACGGTAAATATTTTTTCCATCAATCGAGCTAAATGAGGGCTTAATTTTTTTTGTGTTGTTTTCATTGGTCTCAATGGTGGGGGTTTAGAGAAGACTTTTTGATCACTTTTTCTATTGCTGCTTTTTTATTTTCTCTTCATTCTACCTGCAAATGTTTTATTCTGCAACATATTTTTTTTCTCAAACACTTATAAGTGACATACCATTTTTTTTTCTCTGTCAATACCAAATTTATTTGATTTCTTTTTCTTTTTTATTTTACTACTTTTGTTTAAATACCCAATTTTATGAGCCATTTTTGTTGTCCACGTTTCTTTTTTTTCTATACAGAGTTTTATAAAAGCTTATCTCTTAGGGTATGTTTCCACGTTCAGGATTTGCTGCGCATTTGACGCTGCGTACAGCCGCAGCGTCCAATCCGCAGTGTCCAGATGTTACAGCATAATGGAGGGGTTTTTATGAAGACCCGTCTCCACTATGTGAGCACGGCCGCAGTGCGTATCCGGACATGTGGCACTTCTTTACCGACCGCAGCATGTCTATTTAATCTTGCGGAGACACTCCGTCTCTGCAAGATAAGTAACTCGGTCTATGAATATGATGTAGTGATTCCGCATGTGTTCAATTAACACATCCGGAATCACCGCATGTACAACAGGGGGTAGTACTTTGGGTGGAGCGAGGTTTCCGCTGCGTCCAAAGCGCAGCCATTATGCCCCGTGGAAGCATACCCTTACAGGATAAGCTGTAGTTTTCACTTGTACCATTTTTGAGTACATATGACTAGTCAATTTTTTTTATTCCAGCTGTTCTGGCATTGTATTTTTGTATGTATTTTTCTTTTCGAGTGCTCCATTTAGGAAATATAAAAGTATGGGTCTGTACGATTAAACCGTGTTCCAAATTACTATGCAAATTGGCTTTAAGTGTCATAAAGATTTAATTGTTTTGTTTTTCAAATAAACTTTTGGATGGTATTGTGTCTCAGGGCTCAATGGATCACTGAAATCAATCTTAAACACATGTGATAATTAGTTTTCCAGGTGATGCTAACCAAAGGAAAACTACTTAAAAATGATGTTGCACATTATTAAGCAGGCCACAGTTTTCAAGTAACATGGGAAAGAAAAAGGATCTCTCTGCTGCCGAAAAGCATCAAATAGTGCAATGCCTTGGTCAAGGGGTGAAAACATTAGATATTTCCCGAAAACTTAAGCGTGATCATCGTGCTGTTAAGAAATTTTTGGCTGAATCTGAGCACAGATGTGTGCGTGCTGATAAAGGAACGATGAGGAAAGTTTCTGCCAGGCAAGTTCATCGGATTAAGAGAGCAGCTGCTAAAAGCCATTACAAACCAGCAAAACAGATATTTGAAGCTGCTGGTGCCTCTGAAGTCCCTCGAATCTCAGATGGATGGAGTAGTGGATGGCCGCCATGTCCCAACAAGGCTGCGATGTCAGCAAGGAGGTGGAGGAGTCATGTTTTGGGCTGGAATCATGGGGAAACAGCTGGTAGGGCCCTTTAAGGTTCCTGAAGGTGTGAAAATGACCTCTGCAAAGTAAATAGAGTTTCTGACTGAGAACTTTCTTCCATGGTATAAAAAGCAGAAACGTGCCTCCAGGAGCAAAATCATCTTCTTGCATGACAATGCACCATCTCATGCTGCAAAGAAAACCTCTGAGTCATTGGCTGCTATGGGCATAAAAGGAGATAAACTCATGGTGTGGCCACCATCTTTCCCTGACCTCAACCCTATAGAGAACCTCTTGGAGTATCATCAAGCACAAGATCTATGAGGGTGGGAGGCCGGTCACATCAAAACAGCAGCTCTGGGAGGCTATTCTGACTTCATGCAAAGAAATACAAGCAGAAACTCTGCAAAAACTCACAAGCTCAATGGATGCAAGAACTGTGAAGGTGATATCAAAGAAGGGTTCCTATGTTAACATGTAACTTGGCCTGTTAGGAGGTTTTGGAGTTAAATAGCTTTTTTGTTCAGTGAATGTGACCTCCTAATGCTGCAAATTCCACAAATGAACATTTTCAGTTCTTTAAAATATATCAAATGCTTAGAAATTCTACTGTGCCTAATAATTTGGAACCGTGCATTTTGAGTTTTTATTCTTCAAAAAATTTCGATGTATAATCTAACGGGTGATGACTTTTATTAGACTGACAGTCATTTGCACCGACCATTTAGGAAAATCCGAGAAAAATATAATTTGCATAATAATTTGGAACATGGTGGACAGTGATCTCCAGTTTATAACTTCTCAGGTTTTGTACAGTAATATCAATTTAAAAAGATGGTTTTTTTTTGTCCAACTGTTTTTGTTAGATTTAAAAACTTTTTGTTTGGAAAAATAGGATTTTATTTTTAGATTTTACATTTTTTAACCCCTTCAAGACCCAGCCTATTTTGACCTTAAAGACCTTGCCGTTTTTTGCAATTCTGACCAGTGTCCCTTTATGAGGTAATAACTCAGGAACGCTTCAACGGATCCTAGCGGTTCTGAGATTGTTTTTTCGTGACATATTGGGCTTCATGTTAGTGGTAAATTTAGGTCAATAAATTCTGCATTTATTTGTGATAAACACGGAAATTTGGCGAAAATTTTGAAAATTTCGCAATTTTCACATTTTGAATTTTTATTCTGTTAAACCAGAGAGATATGTGACACAAAATAGTTAATAAATAACATTTCCCACATGTTTACTTTACATCAGCACAATTTTGGAAACAAAATTTTTTTTTGTTAGGAAGTTATAAGGGTTAAAATTCGACCAGCGATTTGTCATTTTTACAACGAAATTTACAAAACCATTTTTTTTAGGGACCACCTCACATTTGAAGTCAGTTTGAGGGGTCTATATGGCTGAAAATACCCAAAAGTGACACCATTCTAAAAACTGCACCCCTCAAGGTACTCAAAACCACATTCAAGAAGTTTATTAACCCTTCAGGTGCTTCACAGCAGCAGAAGCAACATGGAAGGAAAAAATGAACATTTAACTTTTTAGTCACAAAAATTATCTTTTAGCAACAATTTTTTTTATTTTCCCAATGGTAAAAGGAGAAACTGAACCACGAAAGTTGTTGTCCAATTTGTCCTGAGTACGCTGATACCTCATATGTGGGGGTAAACCACTGTTTTGGCGCACGGCAGGGCTTGGAAGGGAAGGAGCGCCATTTGACTTTTTGAATCAAAAATTGGCTCCACTCTTTAGCGGACACCATGTCACGTTTGGAGAGCCCCCGTGTGCCTAAAAATTGGAGCTCCCCCACAAGTGACCCCATTTTGGAAACTAGACGCCCCAAGGAACTTATCTAGATGCATAGTGAGCACTTTGAACCCCCAGGTGCTTCACAAATTGATCCGTAAAAATGAAAAAGTACTTTTTTTTCACAAAAAAATTCTTTTAGCCTCAATTTTTTCATTTTCACATGGGCAACAGGATAAAATGGATCCTAAAATGTGTTGGGCAATTTCTCCTGAGTACACCAATACCTCACATGTGGAGGTAAACCACGGTTTGGGCACATGGTAAGGCTCGGAAGGGAAGGAGCGCCATTTGACTTTTTGAATGAAAAATTATTTCCATCGTTAGCGGACACCATGTCGCGTTTGGATAGCTCCTGTGTGCCTAAACATTGGCGCTCCCCCACAAGTGACCCCATTTTGGAAACTAGACCCCCCAAGGAACTAATTTAGATGCCTAGTGAGCACTTTAAACCCTCAGGTGCTTCACAAATTGATCTGTAAAAATGAAAAAGTAATTTTTTTTCACAAAAAAATTCTTTTCGCCTCAATTTTTTCATTTTCACATGGGCAGTAGGATAAAATGGATCATAAAATTTGTTGGGCAATTTCTCCCGAGTACGCCGATACCTCATATGTGGGGGTAAACCACTGTTTGGGCACTCGGCAGGGCTCGGAAGAGAAGGCGCGCCATTTGACTTTTTGAATGGAAAATTAGCTCCAATTGTTAGCGGACACCATGTCGCGTTTGGAGAGCCCCTGTGTGCCTAAACATTGGAGCTCCCGCACAAGTGACCCCATTTTGGAAACTAGACCCCCCAAGGAACTTATCTAGATGCATATTGAGCACTTTAAACCCCCAGGTGCTTCACAGAAGTTTATAACGCAGAGCCATGAAAATAAAAAATAATTTTTCTTTCCTCAAAAATGATTTTTTTAGCCTGGAATTTCCTATTTTGCCAAGGATAATAGGAGAAATTGGACCCCAAATATTGTTGTCCAGTTTGTCCTGAGTACGCTGATACCCCATATGTGGGGGTAAACCACTGTTTGGGCGCACGGCAGGGCTCGGAAGGGATGGCACGCCATTTGGCTTTTTAAATGGAAAATTAGCTCCAATCATTAGCGGACACCATGTCACGTTTGGAGAGCCCCTGTGTGCCTAAACATTGGAGATCCCCCAGAAATGACACCATTTTAGAAACTAGACCCCCAAAGGAACTAATCTAGATGTGTGGTGAGGACTTTGAACCCCCAAGTGCTTCACAGAAGTTTATAACGCAGAGCCATGAAAATAAAAAAAAAAATTATTTTCTCAAAAATGATCTTTTAGCCTGCAATTTTTTATTTTCCCAAGGGTAACAGGAGAAATTTGACCCCAAAAGTTGTTGTCCAGTTTCTACTGAGTACGCTGATACCCCATATGTGGGGGTAAATCACTGTTTGGGCACATGCCGGGGCTCGGAAGTGAAGTAGTGACGTTTTGAAATGCAGACTTTGATGGAATGCTCTGTGGGCGTCACGTTGCGTTTGCAGAGCCCCTGATGTGGCTTAACAGTAGAAACCCCCCACAAGTGACCCCATTTTGGAAACTAGACCCCCAAAGGAACTTATCTAGATGTGTGGTGAGCACTTTGAACCCCCAAGTGCTTCATAGAAGTTTATAATGCAGAGCCGTGAAAATAATAAATACGTTTTCTTTCCTCAAAAATAATTATTTAGCCCAGAATTTTTTATTTTCCCAAGGGTTACAGGAGAAATTGGACCCCAAAAGTTGTTGTCCAGTTTCTCCTGAGTACGCTGATACCCCATATGTGGGGGTAAACCACTGTTTGGGCACACGTCGGGGCTCAGAAGGGAAGTAGTGACTTTTGAAATGCAGACTTTGATGGAATGGTCTGCGGGTGTCACGTTGCGTTTGCAGAGCCCCTGGTGTGCCTAAACAGTAGAAACCCCCCACAAGTGACCCCATTTTAGAAACTAGACCCCCCAAGGAACTTATCTAGATATGTGGTGAGCACTTTGAACCCCCAAGTGCTTCACAGACGTTTACAACGCAGAGCCGTGAAAATAAAAAATCATTTTTCTTTCCTCAAAAATTATGTTTTAGCAAGCATTTTTTTAGATTCACAAGGGTAACAGGAGAAATTGGACCCCAGTAATTGTTGCGCAGTTTGTCCTGAGTATGCTGGTACCCCATATGTGGGGGTAAACCACTGTTTGGGCACACGTCAGGGCTCGGAAGTGAGGGAGCACCATTTGACTTTTTGAATACGAGATTGGCTGGAATCAATGGTGGCGCCATGTTGCGTTTGGAGACCCCTGATGTGCCTAAACAGTGGTAACCCCTCAATTCTAACTCCAACACTAACCCCAACACACCCCTAACCCTAATCCCAACTGTAGCCATAATCCTAATCACAACCCTAACCCCAACACACCCCTAACCACAACACTAACCCCAACACACCCCTAACCCTAACCACAACCCTAATTCCAACCCTAACCCTAAGGCTATGTGCCCACGTTGCGGATTCGTGTGAGATATTTCCGCACCATTTTTGAAAAATCTGCGGGTAAAAGGCACTGTGTTTTACCTGCGGATTTTCCGCGGATTTCCAGTGTTTTTTGTGCGGATTTCACCTGCGGATTCCTATTGAGGAACAGGTGTAAAACGCTGCGGAATCCGCACAAAGAATTGACATGCTGCGGAAAATACAACGCAGCGTTCCCGCGCGGTATTTTCCGCACCATGGGCACAGCGGATTTGGTTTTTCATATGTTTACATGGTACTGTAAACCTGATGGAACACTGCTGCGAATCCGCAGCCAAATCAGCACCGTGTGCACATAGCCTAATTCTAAAGGTATGTGCACACGCTGCGGAAAACGCTGCGGATCCGCAGCAGTTTCCCATGAGTGTACAGTTCAATGTAAACCTATGGGAAACAAAAATCGCTGTACACATGCTGCGGAAAAACTGCACGGAAACGCAGCGGTTTACATTCCGCAGCATGTCACTTCTTTGTGCGGATTCCGCAGCGGTTTTACAACTGCTCCAATAGAAAATCGCAATTGTAAAACCGCAGTGAAATGCGCAGAAAAAAACGCGGTAAATCCGCCATAAATCCGCAGCGGAAAAATCCGCAGAGGACCAGAATACGTGTGCACATTCCTAACCCTAACCCTAACCCTAGCCCTAACCCTAGCCCTAACCCTAGCCCTAACCCTAGCCCTAACCCTAGCCCTAACCCTACCCCTAACCCTAACCCTAGCCCTACCCCTAACCCTACCCCTAACCCTACCCCTAACCCTATTCTAACATTAGTGGAAAAAAAAAATTTCTTTATTTTTTTATTGTCCCTACCTATGGGGGTGACAAAGGGGGGGGGTCATTTATTATTTTTTTTATTTTGATCACTGAGATAGATTATATCTCAGTGATCAAAATGCACTTTGGAACGAATCTGCCGGCCGGCAGATTCGGCGGGCGCACTGTGCATGCGCCCGCCATTTTGGAAGATGGCGGCGCCCGGGAGAAGACGGACGGGACCACGGCTGGATCGGTAAGTATGATAGGGTGGGGAGGGACCACGGGGGGGGGGGGATCGGAGCACGGGGGGGGAATCGGAGCGCGGGAGGGGTGGAACGGAGCGCAGGGGGCGTGGAACGGAGCACGGGGGGGGGGCTGGAATGGAGCACGGGGGGCTGGAACGGAGCACGGGGGGGGTGGATCGGAGTGCAGGGGGGGTGATTGGAGCACGGGGGGGTGATTGGAGCACGGGGGGAGCGGACACGAGCACGGGGGGGAGCGGAGCACTGGACGGAGGGGAGCCGGAGCAGTGTACCGGCCAGATCTGGGGGGTGGGGGGGCGATCGGAGGGGTGGGGTGGGGGCACACTAGTATTTCCAGCCATGGCCGATGATATTTCAGCATCGGCCATGGCTGGATTGTAATATTTCACCCGTTATAATGGGTGAAATATTACAAATCGCTCTGATTGGCAGTTTCACTTTCAACAGCCAATCAGAGCGATCGTAGCCACGAGGGGGTGAAGCCACCCCCCCTGGGCTAAACTACCACTCCCCCTGTCCCTGCAGATCGGGTGAAATGGGAGTTAACCCTTTCACCCGGTCTGCAGGGACGCGATCTTTCCATGACGCCGCATAGGCGTCATGGGTCGGAATGGCACCGACTTTCATGACGCCTACGTGGCGTCAAAGGTCGGGAAGGGGTTAAAGAAACACTTCCATCAGAATTTTTATCTTATTAATATAGTGCTGTCATCATATTAGATGGCACTAATATTTACAATTTCTCATTTTGCTTTTCTACGCAGCTAATTCTTATCTTTTCCATTAGGTCTATGACATCACGTGATTAAAAACGGACTAGGTGAATCCTTCTAAGCTCTATGTAGAAACAGGAGGTCAATTTTGTCTGCACAAGTCATGAGTCACTACAAAAGTGTAATGGCAGGGGAGGAGGGAGCAGCTGGGTCATGAGATGAAGAGGGGAACGATTTCTGCAGGAACACGAGACTTCCTGTTTCTAGAGAGCAGAAAAAAATGGATAACTGAATAGAAAGGGAGAATGATAAACAAGTACGTACACAGTGCTATACAGCTCTGGCAAAAATTAAGAAACCACTGCAAAATGTTCAGTTTGTCTGATTTTTCTCTTATAGGTATATTTTTGAGTAAAATGAAAATTGTTCTTTTTTTCTATAAACTTCTGGCAACATGTCTCTGAAGTTCCAAGCAATACATTTTGTATTTTTTTTTCTGTAAAGGAGAAATGGTCAAAATTACAAAACAAATAGTGCTTTCAGACCTCAAATAATGCAAAGAAAACAAGATCATAATCATTTAGAAGCAACAATACTAATGTTTTAACTCAAAAAGAGTTCAGAAATCAATATTTTGTGGAATAACCATGATTTTTAATCACAGCTTTCATGCGTCTTGGCATGCTTTCCACCAGTCTTTCACACTACTTCTGGCGCAAAAAATGTAAGCAGTTCTTCTTTGTTTGATGGCTTGTGACTATCCATCATCCTCTTGATTACATTCCAGAGGTTTTCAATGGGGTTCAGGTCTGGAGATTGGGCTGCACATGACAGGGTTTTGATGTGGTGGACTCTTAATTTTTGCCAGAGCTGTATACTATGGTGATTGCAATATACTAAGAGGATTAAAACTTTGATGGGAGGATTAATGCTTCTTTAAGTGTGTGTACAGTATATATATATTTTCTACAATGTTTTGGTCCCACAAGGAAGATTGATCATGTGGTCCTTTTGAACTGATAGAACATTGCACTACTAATAGTGCAGTGCGTTGTCCCCGTGCCAGTGTTGGGTTGGGTTTAGACAGACCTATGTCACCATCCATATATCACCTGCAATTCTCGAATGGAACGCTAGTCATTCGACCCAAACTTACAGCATCATATTTGTCTGAAGGTGTAAGTTCAGGTAAGGGAGACTGCCGGTCTGATGCTTGTACTGACAGGCAGCCTAACAGATCGTGCCTCTGCCAGTTATGTTCTGTAAAACATGTTAATGCATCTTTGCTATTCCGTTGTATTTACTTCCTGGATCACTCTGCTCAGCCTCTCCTGCTCTATTTCGGGGAGGCATTTTTATTAATTCTTTGAAAATAACGTTTCTGCTGCAACTTTTTCCATTGTCTGTATAATGTTACAGTAGTGTTTTTTTTAATGTTGTATATATTTTGCCATATAATAAATTTGTTTCTTCCAGACTTTTGAGGACAGCAATTTGTTCCATCTCATCGGTGTCGTTTGTGGCTTAGCAATTTACAATTTTGCAATTGTTGACCTTCATTTCCCTTTGGCCTTATATAAGAAACTTTTAAAGAGAAAACCGACATTGGATGATTTAAAGGAGCTAATGCCAGATGTTGGCAGGTGATTCCAAATATTAATAAGAAATAGTTTTTTTTCTTTGGGGTAATTTACTAGGGGATCATTTTCCATGTGGATTATTTATCTTCTTGGGTAATTTTTTTCTATGTTTGGCTTTTAAATGTTTTTAAATATATAGTGTGTGGTCTAAGGACTTGTAATAAATAACATTTGTTATATTTGTTGATCCCTGCGTCTATGCATGTTTCTTTCTCTGTGTTTGCTAAGTCTGCATCACTGAGAAGCAAGTGCTGCTGGGAAATGTAGTGTTAGCAGATAAGAGTAGAATTGCCCATTCTGCTTTGATGCACCAAGGAGCAGATTAAACATGAAAAGGGACACAAAAGCTACAAGAAACAAACATTGTTGGGTTTATTCTGTATATCAAAGGGAACCTGTCTCCATAAAAATGCAGTTCAATCTGCAGGCGCCATGTTATAGAGCAGTTGGGAGCTGAATAGATATATAGTTTTGTGCGTAAAGATTCAGTATAACCTGTGTTTTATCATTTGACCCTCTGCTCTTTCTGGCATTTTCAGTCCAGTGGGTGGTGCTGTCAGTGACTGACAGCTTTCGTTGTATAAGAGTGCTTACAGAGGTAGCTGTCAGTCACTGATGGGACCGCCCACTGGACCCAACATCTCAGCAAGAGCAGAGGACTAAATGATGGAAACACAGGTAATACTGAATGTATCTACTTGGGTCCTTCTCTATAACATGGTGCCTGCAGATTGGATGGCGTTTTCCTGGTGACCGGTTCCCTTTAATAAGAAGTATGCATTTACTGTGCCTTATGAAAAATGATGCAGTTGTGGGAATAATCCTTTAAACATTGCCGCTCCAGTGGTCCCCTTTGTTTGTTTTTAATGTTTTTTTTTAGTGCACTCAGCCCTTTTTTGTTTAAATCCTGTATAACCTCTTTTTATTACCGTAAGTCTCAAATGTGGTGGTGTCTCCTCCTACATGCACACTTCAATTTCGTGATCTCTGATGACATTTCCAGACTTTGTCCTGTGTGTTGACCGTCTTGAAATTTTACTTGTTCGTTTTTAAAAAAATTCTCTGAATTGAATTAATGATAAAGATGTGTCGCTATAACACCAGTCTGTTCATCTTTCAGGAGCATGCAGCAACTGCTGGACTACATGGAAGATGACATGGAAGACACGTTCTGCCTCAACTTTACAGTACGTGTCTGCTCTGGCCATTGATAATCAGTATCTTCCACCAAGCCTCAGGCCTCCTCTACTACAAGTGTTAGGTTTTCTGTGCTATCCAGTTTTCACATCCTATCAATTTTCTAAATAGGACTCGAATAATACAGAATATGAAGGTTACGCGAAAAAAGTGACATTCAGATGTCAGTGATACAAAATTGAAACAGCTGCTACAGTTCAGTATCTTGAAATATAGCCAGCAACTGTAAGAGAAAATGTAAGAAAGCGAACAAATGCATCATTGTCTGACAATTGTCAGACAATTGTACCGATTCCATTGATGTCACTTCTAGTCCGCTTTCTTTAAGTTTGATAATCTCCTGTTGATAAAAACTGATTTTATAATTGGAGGACTAATTGGCCTGCTGCAAGGTAGTCCAACCACGCCCCCATCATGGATTGGCTGATTGCCGTCTATGCCAAATGTACACAGCTGCCAATCGGTTATGTGGGCGGGATTATACAGAGCTCAGCATTCGGAGAACTGCTAAATCTGCAGCACCCAGTGAAGTAAGTGATGCATCACTGAAATCATGGTCTCTACCTCTACATCATGCTACTGAGTAGCAAAACAATTTGGCAGATTCTCTATAAAGGGCAGTGATTCCTGTAGAATCTTTCCACAGGATTAGGAATATATATATAATAGATGCAGAGATGACATGATGACATTTCGACTGCTGCTCGTCATCACTGATTGGATGCATAAAAAATGATGGGGGTCAAATGAAGAGCAGTCATGGAAGCGCCAGGGGAGGTTGAGTTATAATGCTTATCTGGATTTGTGGACTTTCGTTTCTGCAGTTTTGCTGCGGATTACATTTGAATTTACAGCAAAAATTGCAGTGATACCATTTGTAGAAATTGTCATGCTTCTGGTTTATAAATTCACTCCGGAGGACAAGCTCTATATCTTTATCTATGGGTGACTGACTGTATGCAGCTTTGGATTTTCCATTTGAAAATCCAGATAAAAAAAACGTCAGCATGTCCGATAGCTGTGAACGTACCCTTACTTGCTTAGGTGGAAGGTTCCCATACTGACTTTCCCTTTCTTTGGCACAGGTTACAGTGGATAACTTTGGAAATACAGAAATCAGGGAACTAATTCCAAATGGCGCAGAGACAGTTGTAAATCAGAAAAACAAGTAGGTTCTTTATGATTGCTGAAACATCCCCTGTCCGCCGTAGCGCATTACTTCCCCATGTGTAAAATAAGAATCGGCTTTATTATACTAATTGCATTTCTTTGAATAGGAGTCTGTGTATAGTTCAGGGATTCGTGGCTTACAGTCTGTATTATAGTTTGTAGAGATGTTCAGAATTTTGATGACTTTAGAGCTACAATCTTCCTTTTGTTCCTTACTTCCCAGGAGTTACATTTTGGTAGTGAAGTTAATACTTAGCTTCAACATACAAACGCCTTGCAGATGTCCTTAGTGGGATTTGAACCCACCAATGCTAACCACTGAGCCACCTTGCTGCCCGCTCTGGGATAGTATATGATAAGCAATGCAATGTAGTTGCAAATGACAAGTCAGGACATGGGCAAGAAGAAAAAAGCCCAAAGAGAGAGTTTATCATAGCCCAAAAATAGTTTTATTCTTTAAAAATAACATACAAATAGACGCTTGATACAATAAAAGCAAGCTGATGCTAAATACAAGGACATATAAGATGTATGAACCAACACATCTAAGACAAGCTGTACTATAATAATATGGAGGACATTGAGTGTCTTATGGTAGACCTGAGCAAAGCGCGGCCCGCAGGCAACATCTGGCCCCCTGGCTGTTCCAGAGCAGACCATGACAACCAAAGAGCTGGAAGATTAGTGCACAGACCGCACCGTGCCCTTCCCCGCCCATCGTCCATCCTTTTCCACCCAATGTCACCACTATCTTCATCCCCTTCCACCAATCAGCTGACACTCAATGATGTCATTTCATCGCATCAGCAGTACATCGGAGATGAGAGCAGAGCGCTGGGGAATGGGAGCGAGGTGACTGGTGTGTATAGGATGTTTGTATGTACTTATGAGGCTGTCTGGGGCAATACTGTATATGGGAGGCTTTCTGAGGTTTATGCTGTATATAGGGAGGCTATGTGTGGGCTCTTTATATAGGGAGATGTTGACATACTTAATTCTGTTCAATATTAAATAATAATAATAATAATTATGATATATTGAGCTAATTTAATTTCAGGAGTTTGGTTTGGCCCTTCACTACAGTCACAGTCTCTCATGTGGCCCCTTGGAAAAATTAAGTGCCCACCCCTGTCTTATGGTATGTGGGGAAAAAGACTTTGCCAATTAATTAGATGGGCTGTCCAACTATAAAGAATTACAGTATAGTGTGGCATTTACATGTGTAAATGGATCGTTAATTATAGCATCCCTGTCTCCCCATTGGCCAGATAAATCCTCTTCTGGGTCTGTTAAATAGTTATGTTGACATTTTGTTTAACCCCTTTTCGACCATGGACATATCAATATGTACAGGTCGCTAGGTACTTACTGACCTTGGACATATGGATACGTCATGGCGACACTGCGTGTACATTGGCTGTGCGCATGTGATCAGTGACGGGTGTCAGCTGATAAAAAAAATTATTTTTTCTAAAAAAAAAAAAAAAAAAAGTTTTTAAAAAACGTATGAAAGCGCCAACTGACCCGAAGACTATTGCTTCCTTATTAATTTTACCACACGCTTAGCGGCATTAAAAAAAAAATGTCTGTCTGCAGAAATATGGAAAAATTGTTACTCACAAAAAAAAGCATCTTTTAGTGTGTGGCGTCAGCCATACATAAACAATGTAAATCAATATTGTTGTAATCTAACGGACCCGAAAAATAGTCATCTAATTACTGATACCGCACAAAAAACGCCATATAAAAATAAATAAAACCAATTCTTCACCTGCTGTTGATTTGTTCATTCTGCCTCCCAAAGATCGCAGTACGGCTATGTGCACACGTTGCAGATTTTGCTGCGGATCTCAGTACAATGTAAACCTATGGAAAACGCAATCCGCAGTGCCCATGCTGTGGAAAAAAATGCGCGGAAACACCGCAGCATGTCAATTCTTTGTGCGGATTCCGCAACGGTTTACACCTGCTCCATAATAGGAATCCGCGGTAAATCCGCAGGTAAAACGTAGTGCCTTTTACCTGCGGATTTCTCAAACCCGCTGTGGAAAAATCCGCAGAGCTCAAATCTACGTGTGCACATACCCTATGGCTCGACTCACATTTATCCTGTGCTCTGAGCTTGTTTTGGGGTTTCCGTGTAAATCTCTGAAATACGTGCTACAGACAGAACCCCCAGCGGAAGATTCCCTATAATGAGGTAGATGGAGGCACTGTGGACGCGTCTGACCTATGATCTGGCTGTGTCCATCTTTTTAGGCGTGCATAAAAGTGCCGTCTCCCACAGTTTTACGCACTTCTGAAAATGACAATGCTGAACAGAGACCAGACTGAGTCCAGATTATCTCTGCTGCCTCATTATAGTGAATGGATGCCTCAGGGATTTCATCTAAATTGCTTCACTCAGAGATTTAGATGGAAGCTCCAATGTAAGTGCTCAGCATAGAATAAATGTGATCCCAAACGTTATGTAAAATGTTCCTAACAAAAGCTGCAAATCAATCCATGAAAAAAAAATTCCAGTCCCCACTCGGGTCCATAATCTGTCAGTGGAAATATAGGGGGCTTTCACGTTACTGGTAGTACAAAGAATCTGGAAAAGCGCTATGGCTTCTCGACCCCAAAAAGAAATCCAACGACGTCTGCATTCCCAAATCCAAATGGCCCCATCCCTTCTTCCCTTCTGCGCCCCACAGTGTACCTAAACCACATTTAGCATCCACAGCTTGGCAATTCTGTAGCGAAGAAAGCCCACCTAATCTACGGGTGCATGTCTCCAGAAGCATAAGCTGGTCAATACCACGCACTGGTCACTACCATGGCATTTTGCAGTTTTTCACTCGGCAACATCCACTGCTGCTTATTTATGGAAAATGTCAATGGAGTCAAAATCGTCACTACACAAGTTTCCAAAGGGGTTTAATTTACAAAATGGGGTCACTTGAGGTGGGATTCTGCTCTTCTAGCACTTGGGGGCTTTGTATATGGAGTCCGCAAACTATTCTTTGAAAATCTGCGCTCCAGGAGGCAAATAGCGCTCCATCCCAGAGTCCCCCCCCCCCCCCCCCGTATGTCTAAGCAGTACAGCCACACATTATTATTATTTATTATTATAGCGCCATTTATTCCATGGCGCTTTACATGTGAGGAAGGGTATACATAATAAAAACAAGTATAATAATCTTAAACAATACAAGTCACAACTGGTACAGGAGGAGAGAGGACCCTGCCCGCGAGGGCTCACAATGTACAAGGGATGTGTGAGAATACAGTAGACATATGGGATATTTCTACATTCAGCAGAAATTGTGGGACAAATTTTGGTGCCTTTTTTTTTTTTTTTTTTTTTTACCCATTTCCCAGTGTGAAAATATAAAATCTGGGGCTAAAACAAAATTTTAGTGGTAAAATGTAATTTTATTGTTTTTTTTTCACAGCCCAATGGTGTAAAACTCTGTGACCCACCTGTGCTCTCAATATGATCACTGCACCCCTAGATGAATTCATTGAGAGGTGTAGTTTGTAAAATGGGGTCTCTTATTGGGAGGTTCTGGTGTTCTGGCACCTCAGGGGCTCTGCCAGTGTGACATGGCACCACACCACAAACCAGTCCAGTAAAATCTCAACTCCAATATGATGCTTCTTCTAAGCTGTTCACTGTTCCTCAAAAGTAGTTTTCGACCACATATGGGAAATCATTGTACTCTTGAGAAATTGTGCAACAAATTTTTTGGTCCATTTTCTACTGCTATCCTTGTGAAAATGAAAGCATTTGAAGCTAAATCAACTTTGGGTGAAAAATATATATATTTCTCCTTCGCCTCATTGGGGGACACAGACCGTGGGGTGTATGCTGCTGCCACTAGGAGGCTGACACTAAGTGATACAAAAAAAGTTCTCTCCTCCCCTGCAGTATACACCCTCCTGCTGGCTCTCAGCTAACCAGTTCTTGCTTAGTGTCTGTAGGAGGCACATGGGTCTCTTTCAGACCCCAACATTTTTATTTTATTGTTTAATTTTCTGTAAATTTTTATTTTTTAATTAACGGAGTGAAGGGGGCGACGGTTCCTTGCAAGGTTCCGATCTCCCTCGAACCATCAACAGGCGAGCACGGCGAGTATTCCTCCCCGTACCCTCTCCTGCGACGTGGGAAGCCATGCCTGAGCTCACTTCAGGGGCGACGGTTCTTTCACGGTCCCGATCTCCCCACACCAGCAGCAGGCGACCACATGGAGTGTCGCCTCCATGTATCCTCTCCTGGAGCCAGGCCTAATGCCGGACAACTGGCCCTGTCCACCCGGGGGCTGAACTCCGTGGCTGTACAGAGGCCCCTCTCTATGGCGTCCGAGCAGCCCCCACTGTCCCACCACTGTGAAAGCGGATGGCACAAGGAGGCGGACGGTTCCTCTCCACCTCCCTAACAAAGGGATGGTGGATTGAGGTTTATCCCTGCACCGTCCACGCTGCACAGAACAGCGCTGAAACCCACATCCGCGGCGGCTCCATGCCGGGACGCGCATCAATGGTGAGTGGATCCATCTTCAGTGGGATATTCACATGCTGACAGGCAGCCTCAGCCACTTCCCTGTGGCCCACCTCTCTGAGGTAACGCTCTGGATGGCTGCAAAAATTTAGCCCCTGGCTTCGGCCGATTTGTAGGCCGCATCCTGGAAGTCTTGCCTGGAACGACCCACTGGTGACGTCCGCCGGCTACAGAAATTTAGGCTTGGGCCTATTCAACATCGTGTCTGTGGCTCCGCCCCCCAAATTGGCGCTTCTCGCTCTCTGCGAGATTTTATCAACTCCGCTACTCCCGGTGGCCATCTTGGTCCACCCGGCCAGCTCACACTGGGGTGACAGTTTTTTTGCATTAAAGGGACACATCGACTCTACATCAGTACCCGGGTAAGGAAGTACCTTGTCTTAAAGGCACACGATTAGTAGTCCCTGGTCTTAAAGGCACATGACAAGTATTTCCTGGTCTTAAAAGCACATGACCAGTATTCCCTGGTCTTAAAGGCATATGGCCAGTATTCCCAGTCTTAAAGGCATATGACATGTATTCCTTGATCTTTTAAAGCGCATATCCAGTATTCTCTGGACTTAAAGGCGCATGACCAGTATTCCCTGGACTTAAAGGCGCATGACCAGTATTCCCTGGTCTTAAAGGCGCATGACCAGTATTCTCTGGTCTTAAAGGCACATGACCAGTATTCTCTGGTCTTAAAGGCGCATGACCAGTATTCCCTGGTCTTAAAGGTGCATGACCAGTATTCTATGGTCTTAAAGGTGCATGACCAGTATTCTCTGGTCTTAAAGACGCATGACCAGTATTCTCTGGTCTTAAAGGCGCATGACCAGTATTTCCTGGTCTTAAAGGCGTATGACCAGTATTTCCTGGTCTTAAAGGCGCATGATCAGTATTCCCTGGTCTTAAAGGCGCATGACCAGTATTTCCTGGTCTTAAAGGCGTATGACCAGTATTTCCTGGTCTTAAAGGCGCATGATCAGTATTCCCTGGTCTTAAAGACGCATGACCAGTATTCTCTGGTCTTAAAGGCGCATGACCAGTATTCCCTGGTCTTAAAGGTGCATGACCAGTATTCTCTGGTCTTAAAGGTGCATGATCAGTATTCCCTGGTCTTAAAGGCTCTTGATCAATCCGAGGAGCCCTCCGCCGCCGACCCCAGCTTTATCCTCTAGTTCACCTCAGTGGACTTCTATACTGACCACAATCCATGGTTCTCTGACCAAGAGATTGAATCCCTCTGTGTACCCTCTGTGTTTGGAGTGCTCGCAGGACCAATATACATGGTCCCTATCCTACATGGGAGCCGTCGGCTAGCAGGGGCCGCAAGTATTCTAGAAACGTGCAGGCGTCTAGAAACATACAGGCATCTAGAAAACGGAAGTTTTTCGTTTCCTGCTCCCTCACCAATGATTTGATGACCACAAAGCTCCGAATATGGATTGGATATTGCCTGAACTTGCCAAAGCTTCAGAGACTAAACTCCCTCGAGAGCATTTGCCATTCAATTCGGATAAGCGATTCACTGGACAGAAGCCTCTACGTGGGATGCCATGCCTGGCCTGTTTTTTTAAGGGCGACGGGTCCTTTAAAGGGCACCGATCTCCCCACACCATCAACAGACGAGCACACGGAGTGTCGCCTCCATGTTTCCTCTTCTGCTTCCAGGCCTAACGCCAGACAACCTGTCCTGTCCACCCGGAGACCTGAACTCTGTGGACATACAGAGGCACCCTTTTTGGCGTACGAGCACCCCCCTCTGCATCACCACTATTTAGCGGAAGATGCAAGAAGGCGGACAATTCCTCTCCACTTCCCTGTTAAGAGGTTGATGGATTGAGGGTTCCTAATTTTTATCTCTGCACTGTGAAAAGAGAGCGGCGATGGCAAGAGACTATGACCTGCTGGATGCAGCCGCACATTCTGCCATGGGGCAGATTAACCGGGTGGTATACCTACCAGTATCCCTACCCGATGGGTCATCAATTAAAAATACCACGGACTGTCAGATAGCAAATCTGGTTCGTTCGGGTTCGGCGCTCTATCCTCCCTAGCGGCCGCATGGATTGCTAGAGCAATGGTCTCCTGGCTGGAGACCTTAACTACCTTGATTCACACCAGCAACAACTGGCCAATCAAATCCTTTGAGCGGGAGACTGACAAAGGATTGTATAAGGATTATCCAGCACAGTCTAGATCTAAGGGATCTTGGTTCCAAACAGGGGAACGAAAAGTAAGATCGACCCTGGACCTCAAACTTCTAACAACCTTTGACATGGTCCCCCTTCTTTGGATGGAGTCCCTCTGCTCAGCCATTACTTCAACAGAAAAAGGTGCAGTTTCCGGCATCCATCGATATTCGGGGTGCTTAACCTCTGCAAAAATTCCTTCGCCTTTCCATTCGTCAACAGCATTTTCAAGTCACAACCTTGTCCTTTGGCCTTGCTTCCGCACCCAGAGTGTTCGCACGGGTCATGGCAGATGTCATGTTTCTCTTGCACTCTAGAGGCGTGCTCGTCCTGCCCTGTGTGGTCGACTGTCTAGCCGCCCTTCCAGGACTACGCTGAGTCGTCTATATCACTTGCGATGCCCAGCAGATATCCTTTTTGAGGATGATCCTGCACACTTCTAGAAGGATGGTAATTCTTCCTCGAGACAAGGTCATGGCCCTTCAACAGGGAGCTCGCGCAAGGAGAGTTCTGAGGACTTGATTACTCACCCCCTCATTTCATTCGATTTACTAGGAGAGTTCTGAGGAAAAATGGTGACGACAATGGAAGCGGTTTCCTTCGCTCCGCTCGTTTTCAGCAAGTCAAACAGACTTTCAGACAATAGTCTCTGAGCTCCTTCTTCATCCAGGGCCTTTCTCCCGGTTCAATGGTTATTAGTAACTACCAATGCCAGTCTTTTTCTCCCTATCATTGTTCTGGAGATCCGAACGGTAGTCCTACAGCAGGTCCACTGCCTTCTGGCGGGTCACCCTATCCGAATTCAATTGGATAATGCCATGGCGGTGCCATACGTCAGTCATCTAGCAGGTACCCACGGTCAGGCGCCATGACCGAGGTACCTCACTTTCTCTGATGGGCCAAAGTCTATTATTCGGTGATCTCGGTAGTATATATCCCAGGAGTAGAACTCTGAACGGCAAACAAATTCAGCCGTCAGGGTTCCGCCTCAAGTCAGTGGGAACTTCACCCCGAAGTCTTCCATCAGATCTGTCCTTCCTGGAGCTCTCCAGTTGTAGGAGGGATGACATCCAGACTGAAGGCCAATGTTCTCGAGTTCGTGGTTCGGCCTCGAGATCCAAGAGCCATCGCACTCCATGCTCTGGTTCTGCCGTGGTACCAGTTAACATAACTCCCCTTCCACTGCTTCTGAAAGCCTTTTGGAAGCAGAAAGGGGCCCCAGTGATCCTCAGAGATCCGCACTGACCACGTCCGTTTTTTGTTTGCGGAGCTAGTATCTTCTCGCCTTATCGCAGCACAACTGCAAGTAGGGACTTTCTCACAGGGAGTTTTCACACGTAGTCCTTCTCTATCGCATACCGTTAGCTCATTGGGACCTTATTATTCCTAGGAGCCTTACAGTAGGCTCCTTTTCATCTGGGCAGACTTTACTATCAGGGAAAGTCGCCCCTTTTTCCTCTGCAATATTCTCACTCTGACGAGTCTTCGGAGCTAGCTGCTCTGCTCTTTCAGACTTTTTCCCTTATTACCTTCGAGGCAAGGTTGTCCTCAGGCCATCCCCATCCCTTGTTACCAAGGTGGTACTGTATTACCACTGTTATGAGGGCATAGTTCTTCCCTAATCTCTTTTGGCACCAGTCCACAAAATGGAATGAGTTCCCCCATAATTTGGACGAAGTGAGTGCTCTGAGTAGGTACATCTTGAGGACGGCGTCCTTCCGAAGGTTGGACGCTTTATTTGTGCTTCCTGACGGTAGAGGAAGGCTTCCTGACATTTTCAGGAAGGGTTTAGCCGTTTCATCGACCATGATAACATGGTGAATTCGTTCCACCATCCAGGAGTCCTTCCGTGCTAGATGTCAGCCTATCTCCCTGTCTATCAAGGGTTCTAGGCACCAGGCGTCGGCAAGGCACGCCTGCAAGCTTGCGGATTTGTCCAGTCCGCATGCATTCTTGAAGCACTATAATTCCCACACTTCCACAGATGTGAGTCTGGGCAGGCGGACTCTGCAGGCCGCGGTGGCGCACTTGTGTACACAGGGCCTGATCTATTGTTGTCCCCACCCAGGGACTGCTTTGGGACGTCCCACGGTCCGTGTCCCCCAATGAGGCGAAGGAGAAATAGGGATTTTTGTGTACTCACCATAAAATCCTTTTCTCCGAGCCATTCATTGGGGGACACAGGTCCCACCCTGTTATTAGCTTATGATTGTTTTTTATAATCTGACATGCTATACTCTCATATATAATATGACATGCTATATGCTCATATATTGTTATTGATCTCCTACTGCTTTTGCACCGAACTGGTTAGCTGAGAGCCAGCAGGAGGGTGTATACTGCAGGGGAGGAGCTAACTTTCTTTGTATCACTTAGTGTCAGCCTCCTAGTGGCAGCAGCATACACCCCACGGTCTGTGTCCCCACGGTCTGTGTCTCCCAATGAATGGCTCGGAGAAAAGGATTTTACGGTGAGTACACAAAAATCCCTATTTTTTTATTTCCACAGATCAACGTTGTAAATTTCTGAGAAGCATCTGTGGTTTCAAAGGGCTCACCACACATCTAGATAAATTCCTTAAGTGGTTTAATTTCCAAAACGGGGTCACTTGTTGGGGTTTTCCACTATTTAAGGCACATCAGGCGCTTTCCAAATGCAACTTGACACTTGCAGACCATTCCATCAAAGTCTGCGTTCCAAAACTTCACTCCTTCTTTTCTGAGCCCTATCGTGCACGCAAACAGTAGTTTACCCCCACATATGGGGTATCTGCATGCTCAGGAGAAATTACACAAATTTTGGATTCTCTTTTCTCCTGTTATGTGAGAATACGGCTGAAATAACATTTTTTGTGGGAGGGGGGAGGTGCCCACCACACGTCATGAGAAGTTCCCAGAGGGGTTTAGTTTTCAAAATGGTGTAACTTGTGGTTTCCAATATTTAACCCCTTCATGACGGAGCCCTTTTTCATTTTTGCCTTTTTTTTTTCGCTCCCCTTCTTCGCAGAGCCATAACTTTTATTTATTTTTTTTCCATCAATATGACCTGGTAACGGCTATTTTTTTGTGGGATAAGTTGTACTTTTGAACAACACCATTGGTTTTACCATATCATGTACCCAAAAACGAGAAAAAAAGTGCTCTGAAATTGCAAAAAAAAAGTTACATTCCACGATACATTTTTTTTTTGTTTTTTGGATTTTATTTTTATCATGTTCACCAAATGCTAAAAGTGACCCACTATTATGATTCTCTGAGTCATTACGAGTTCATATACACCAAACATGTTAGGTTGTTTCTTATTTAAGTGGTGGAAAAAAAAAATCAAAAGTTTGTTAAACAAATTTTTAAAAAATTGCGGCATGTTCCGAGACCTGTAGCATCTCCATTTTTCGTGATCTCGGGTTGGTTGAAGGTTTATTTTTTGCGTGCCGAGCAGACATTTTTAATAATGCCATTTCGGTTTGGATAACGATCATTTGATCGCCCATTATTGCATTTTAATGCAATGTTGCTTTTATCAAATTTACTTAATTCTGATATTTTTTACTTTTTTTTTTTTCCACTACGCCATTTACCAATAGATTCATTCTTTTTATAGCTTGATAGATCGGGCGATTCTGAACACCGCGATACCAGATACGTGTATGTTTGATTTTTTTATTTTGAATGAGGCGAAAGGGGTTGATTTGAACTTTTATTTATTTCGTTTTAAATACTTTTTTAAACTTTTTTTTTTTTTTACTTTTGGCATGCTGCAATAGTCCGATCGCCTGTATGTAGCAGAATCGTTGACTTGCTATTAGCGCTGACCACCAGGCAGCGCTCATAGCAGTCCAGCAGTGACAACCATAGAGGTCTGCTGGAGACCTCTGGTTGTCATGCCAACCCATCGGTGACCCGCGATCAGGTGACCGGGATCACCGATATCTGGCACGGTTGCGGGCACATGTCAAAACGATTATGTGCCGGAAAAGATGTGGTCTCAGCGCCGGAGCCCGTAATAAAGGGGGAGACACGACATGTGCCGTACATGTAGGGGTAAAGCACATCAGGGGATCTCTAAACGTGACACGGCGTGCACTAATTATTCCAGCACATTTTACATTTAAAAAGTCAAATGGCACTACCTCCTTTTTGAGCCCTGCCATGCGCCCAAGCAGTAGTTTCCCCACATAAGGAGTATCTGCATGCTAAGAAGACATTTCACAACACTGTTTGGGGTAATTTTTTTCCAGTTACACTTGTAGAAATAAAGTAAATTTGGGTCTGAAGTACTTTTTTTGTGGAAAAAGTTTTAAATATTGATTTTTTTTTTTTTTTTCTCCTTCCATATTCCAAAAATCTCTGTGAAGCACCTGATGGTGAAACTTCTTGAATTTCGTTTTGAGCACTTTTAACCCCTATAATTTCTTAACAAAAAAAATTGTTTCAAAAATTGTGCTGATGTAGACTAGACATGTGGGAAATGTTATTTATTAACTATTTTGTGTGCGATGACTTATTTAAGAGCATAAAAATAAAATTTGAAAATTGCTGAATTTTCACCAAATTTCATTGTTGGTTTTTTTTCAAAAATGCATGTCTTATCGAAGAAATTTTGCCACTATCATGAATTAGAATATGTTACGAGAAAACCATTTCGGAAATAGTGGGATCTGTTGAAGCGTTCCAGAGTTATATTATCACATAAAGTGACACTGGTCAGAATTGTACAATTTGGCCTGGTCATGAAGGTGAAAATGGGCTTGGGAGCTGAAAGGGTTAAAACTCCGAGCATACATAGAGCACTATTAAATGGAACACCATCACTGCTGTCTCCCCCCTGGGCATGTCCTAAAATATGTGGGGGTGGGGTATTACTAGGAGATCATACATGTTGGGCACGATTCATAAAAGCTTTCAAGCCAAAATTCTTTTGTTACAAATGTTGAAAATTTGCTGTTTTGGAGCAATGCGAGGTGTTTGTTCGTAATTATTTATTTTTAAAGCACCATTAATTTTATGCTGCTGTACATGAGAAGGGAAAAAACGTAGTTCAATAAGTAATTCTCATTCACCATTGGCAGCTCTGTGCTGACTTGGTATGTTGAGGCATAAAATTCAAGAGGATGGGGGACACTCGGTAGAAGTCTTGGAGGCCGCTTTGGAGGTTACAGGTTCTCTTTAAAGGGAACCTGTCACCTCGTTTTGCCGCTATAAGATGCAGCCACTGCCTTTCGGGGTTTTTCTACAGCGTTCTATAATGCTGTAGATAAGCCTCCAGTCTGACCTGAAAGAGAAGAAAAACAAGTTTTATTATTAGTGATGAGCGAATATACTCGTTACTCAAGATTTCCCGAGCACGCTCGGGTGTCCTCCGAGTATTTTTTAGTGCTCGGAGTTTTAGTTTTTATTGCCGCAGCGGAATGATTTACATCTGTTAGCCAGCATAAGTACATGTGGGGGTTGCCTGGTTGCTAGGAAATCCCCACATGTTATCAAGCTGGCTAACATGTAAATCATTCAACTGAGGTGAGGAAAACTAAATAATAATAATAATCTTTATTTTTATATAGCGCTAACATATTACGCAGCGTTTTACAGTTTGCACACATCGCTGTCCCCGATGGGGCTCACAATCTAAATTCCCTATCAGTATGTCTTTGGAAACTAAATCACTGAGCACTAAAAAATATTCGGAGGACCCCCGAGCATGCTCGGGAAATCTCGAGTAACGAGTATATTCGCTCATCACTATTTATTATACTCACCAGGGGGCGGTCCAGTCCGATGGGTGTCGCAGGTCCAGGGCCTGGCGCCTCCCATCTTCATGCAATGTCGTCATCCTGCTTACCTCGTGCCACGCTCCTGGCGTACTGATTTGCCCTGTTGAGGGCAGAGCAAAGTACTGCAGTGCGCAGGCGCCGGGAAAGGTCAGAGATGCCCAGCGCCTGTGCACTGCAGGAATTTGCTCTGCCCTCAACAGGGCAAATCAGTACGCCAGGAGCGTGGCACGAGGTAAGCAGGATGACGAGCTCGCATGAAGATGGGAGGCACCAGGCCCTGGACCTGCGACACCCATCGGACTGGACCGCCGCCAGGTGAGTATAATAAAACTTGTTCTCTCTGCTACAGACCTAGCAGTTCTCTGAATGCTGAGCTCTGTATAATCCCGCCCACACCAATAATTGGCGGTTTTCTCCTTTTTCACTGTATACACAGAAGGCTGTCAATCAGTGGTGGGGGTGGGGTTTCACAGAGGTCATGAAAATGGAGGACTGCATGGCAGCAGGTTTACTAGTCCTCTAGTGATAAAACTGATTGTATCAAACCTACAGCAAGAAGAAAATTAAGTTATACATAACTTGAAACAATCGCTTTCTCCACATTATGCTTCTTCCAGATTAGGTGGCTACATTTCCTTTAAGGTGGGCTGCTCTGTTAAAGTAAGACCAGGGGGACCTGTAGAAGCCCATCTGAAAGTGAAATATTGAATGTATTCTGATAAAAAGCATATTTGGTAATACAGCATCTGAAAAAGTCCACTCTATCAAAATATAAAATTAGTTGATGCCTACACATGTACTGCTGTAAGAAAAAAAAATCAGTGCCAATACTGACATTTTTTATTTGCAGCAGCTCCCTAAAAGATTCAATAAAAAGCTTTCAAAATGTTATATGTATCCCAGAATAGCATCATCGAAACATCAGCTTGCCAAGCAGAAAACAAGGCCTCCTACAGGTCTAGAGACTAGAAAATGGAAAAAAAGTTACAAATTCATAAAATGTAAGAAAACCTGTATGAGTTTGGTACGGTTTTCAGTTTGTTATAGTTCTGCTGGTCTACAAGCTGTTCGATAAACTACAAGCACAAGACCCACCAGGGACAGGACGATTATCAGGTATCCATCACCTACACACAGCCAATGAGCCGAAGCCATTGTTGAGCCTGGCGATCAGCTCTAATATTATCCATGACTAAAACCTGAAGATCTTTGGCACTCAGACTCGTTTATTAACAGACAAAGGTTATTTGTTCACACTGGTATTTATGGGTCTGTCATCAGTTCTTTACAATATGGCACCTACAGTCATGGCTGACGATGAATCTATTTATACCGTAAAGGCTTGAGTTGTTAGCATTGCTGGAATATGTCAGCTGCGACCTCCGGACACTTGACAAGTACATTCATTTTGGAATGGTGACATCACAGGTTAAATCCGTCAATTCAGTGGGAGTGAAATGATTCATTTTTTTCTTTTGTCACAAGGATCGTAAGCCTTATTGCCCTTTAAACACCACTGTACTGTTTTTATATTCATACAAGCATTATGTACATATGTAGCAAAACTTAACTTGACATTCAACTTCCTACATACTAAAGGTAACGTCACACATAGCAACTTTACAACGAGAGCGACAACGATCCGTGACGTTGCAGCGTCCTGGATAGCGATCTCGTGTTTGACACGCAGCAGCGATCAGGATCCCGCTGTGCCATCGCTGGTCGGAGCTAGAAGTCCAGAACTTTATTTGGTCGTCAGGTCGGCGTGTATCATCATGTCTGACAGCAAAAGCAACGATGCCTGCAATGTTTTCACATGGAGCTAACAACCAGCAAGAACGATAAGTGAGTCGCCGTTACATCACTGGCTCGCTCCTCCATCGTTCTGGAGCTGCCGTGTTTGACGTCTGTACAGCGACCTAAACAGTGATGCTGCAGCGATCGGCTCGTTGTCTATATCGCTGCAGCGTCGCTGAGTGTGACGGTACTTTTAGTGATACATCGCTGGTATCTATGTCTCTGACCCTATGTCATCCTGCTCTCAGATAGGGTAGCAAATACTTGGTGACAGATTCCATTTAAGATACTTTACATTATATAAGATGATGCACTCGTCAATAATTTATAACCAATAACTAATGCACATGAAATGGCAAACTAGAATATTGAGTAAAAAATGCCTGCATTTGTCTTTTTTGGGGGGTTCTTTTGTGTTAAACTGGTGGAAAGTCAATGGGTCTATATCCACAATGCAGTACATTATCTGCAGCTGCCATCTGCTGGGAAGCAAAAGCGTGGGACCCAGAACAAAATCTACCTCTTAGACTGACTTGGGGATAATGTGTTATTCTCTATTAAGTACCTAGTATAGCTCCATAACAAATAATGTTGGGTGTTGACTCCTGTATGTTGTGTGGGAGAGAACTTGTAAACATTCAGTATATTTTCCTTCCTGAAGAGAAGTATATTTATGGCAGTCACCACATGAATGCTGTGGATATACAGGTGCTTCTCAAAAAATTCAAATATCATCAAACCTTTAATTTATTTCAGTTCTTCAATACAAAAAGTGAAACTCCTATAGTATAAAGAGTCACTACAAACAGAGTGATCTTTTTCAAGTGTTTTATTTCTGTTCATGTTGATGATTATGGCTTACAGCCAACGAAAACCCAAAAGTCATTATCTCAGTAAATAAGAATAATTAAAAAACACCTGCAAAGGCTTCCTACGGGTTTAAAAAGGTCCCTTAGTCTGTTTCAGTAGGCTCCACAATCATGGGGAAGACTGCTGACTTGACAGATGTCCAGAAGGCAGTCATTGACACACTCCACAAGGAAAGTTAATTTTGCATTTCATTTGGAAATCAAGGTCCCAGAGTCTGGAGGAAGAGTGGAGAGGCCACAATTCAAGCTGCATGAGGTCTAGTGTGAAGTTTCCACAATCAGAGATGGTTTGGGGAGCCATGTCATCTGCTGGTGTAAGTCCACTGTATTTTATCAAGACCAAAGTCAGTGCAGCCATCTACCAAGAAATTTTAGAGCACTTCATTCTTCCCTCTACCGACAAGCTTTTTGGAGATGGAAATTTCATTCTCCAGCAGGACTTGGCACCTGTCCACACTTCCAAAAATGCCAATGCCTGGTTTAAAAACAACAGTATCACTGTGCTTGATTGGCCAGAAAAGTCACCCGACCTTAACTCCATAGAGAATTAATGGGATATTGTCTGGAGGAAGCTGAGAGACACCAGACCCAACAATGCAGACAAGCTGAAGGCTGCTATCAAAGCAACCTGGGCTTCCATAACACCTCAGCAGTGCCACAGGCTAATCACCTCCATGCCACGCTGCGTTGATGCAAAAGGAGCCCTGACCAAGTATTGAGTGCATTTACTGAACATACATTTCATTAGGCCAACATTTTGGATTTTAAAATCATTTTTCATGCCGGTGTTATAAAGTATTGTAATTTGGGTTCTCATTGGCTGTAAGCCATAATCCTCAACATTAACAGAAATAAACATGTGAAATAGATCACTCTGTAATGACTCTATATAATGAGTTTCACTTTTTGTATTGAAGAACTAAAATAAATTAACTTTTCGATATTCTAATTTTGCGAGAAGCAACTGTACTTGTATGTTCTATGTTTTGTTGAATGATTTACCCAGAGCATCACATATTTTTAATGCAAAGACCTGTGTGTTTTGCTTTTTATATCTGACACCGTAGTGCTGACCCTATTTTCTAGCAGTGGACTAAATTCAGAATACTTTGCTTTCTTTGATGACCGGTATGTTGTCAGAGGCAGGCAGCATTATAACTGCGCCCTTCGCTCATCCTGTTACTATATACCATATAAATGACAGTGGTTTTCTCCATTGCAGAAAAATAAATGGGTCTCATTTTGTAGGTGCTTAATGTGCTCTTTCCTTGTCAAAATCATGAAATGTCCATGAACATAACCTGGAGGCTCATGTACCTTGTAACTGCCTTCATTGCTTTCTTACAGCAGTGGACTGTACAAGGGGCGGTGGGTGCGTATGTTTTCTTATTAGATGTTAAGGATCACTTCCACTTGCTAATTTGCTAGGATTTGACTACTTAAAAAACATTTGCCTCCCTGTAACATAACTCCATAGGTAGAACTGGCCGGTATACAACATCCATTGGTCTGTCCAGTTGCGTTCATCGGTCTATGTTTTAATTTGCAGGCAAGAATTTGTAGATGCCTATGTGGACTACACGTTCAATCATTCAGTGGCTGCCTTATTTAATGCATTCTATGCAGGCTTTCACAAGGTGTGTGGAGGCCGAGTCCTAGAGCTCTTCCAACCAAATGAGCTGCAGGCCATGGTTATCGGCAACACAAACTATGACTGGAAAGAATTGGAGAAGGTTGGTAAAAACGGTCTTGCTGGCAGTGTATCATTGTAAATTCTACAATACCAGGAGAAAAAGTAAGGCACATCTATAGACTATGACAAAGCAGTCCGCCGTTATGTTTCTAATTTACATACGTACAAAGTTTTAGGCAGGTTTTGAAACAAAATTCTGGAATTATTCAAAAAATATAAGTGTTAATAGTTTATTATTTATCAAGTTAACAAGATGGAAAGTAAGTGAGCAAAAGAGAAATGGAAATCAAATAATTCAGTGTTTCCACCCTTTCTCTTCACGACCAACAATTCTTCTAGGTACTTAACATAGTTAGTAACATAGTTAGTAAGGCCGAAAAAAGACATTTGTCCATCCAGTTCAGCATATATTCCATCATAATAAATCCCCAGATCTACGTCCTTCTACAGAACCTAATAATTGTATGATACAATATTGTTCTGCTCCAGGAAGACATCCAGGCCTCTCTTGAACCCCTCGACTGAGTTCGCCATCACCACCTCCTCAGGCAAGCAATTCCAGATTCTCACTGCCCTAACAGTAAAGAATCCTCTTCTATGTTGGTGGAAAAACCTCCTCTCCTCCAGACGCAAAGAATGCCCCCTTGTGCCCGTCACCTTCCTTGGTATAAACAGATCCTCAGCGAGATATTTGTATTGTCCCCTTATATACTTATACATGGTTATTAGATCGTCCCTCAGTCGTCTTTTTTCTAGACTAAATAATCCTAATTTCGGTAATCTATCTGGGTATTGTAGTTCTCCCATCCCCTTTATTAATTTTGTTGCCCTCCTTTGTACTCTCTCTAGTTCCATTATATCCTTCCTGAGCACCGGTGCCCAAAACTGGACACAGTACTCCATGTGCGGTCTAACTAGGGATTTGTACAGAGGCAGTATAATGCTCTCATCATGTGTATCCAGACCTCTTTTAATGCACAGTATTTGAAAGAACTTGGCAGGGAGCCCGTTTAAAACATTTTGAAGAATTAAAGATGAGTTGCCATCTCCAAGTTCCTATCCCAATATGTTGTAATAACAATATTATTAGCAAATGCCTCCAACTAGAAATGTGGTATAGTTTTTCTGATTCGCTATGTCTCTTTTCTCATGGGCAGACATTGAGTATCCATGCTAACTGTCACTGTATCAGTGGTCGTAACCATGGATACCTAAGGTTCTGCACTGCCTGCACAAGAGGAAAGGAACATGGCGAATCAGAAGAACTATACTATATTTCTAATTGTAGGTATTTGCTAATAATAATATTATTATTATTATATCTCAACATATTGGGATAGGATCTTGGAGATGGGAATACCCTTTTAACCACAGATCATCTGTGGATGCGCTTGTGAAAATCCTCCTGTCTATTCATGTAATCCCAGACAGACTTGATGTTGAGACCAGGGCTCTGTGGGGCCGTATCATCACTTCCAGGACTCTTCTTCTTTTCACGGAAGATACTTATTAATGACTTCAGCTCTGTTTGGGGTCGTTGTTCTGCTGTGGAATAAATCTGGGGCCTCCCTGATAGTATTACATGGTGGATAAGTAGATAAGTATCTGCCTGTATTTCTCCAAGATGTTTGGAACAGACTCCTTGCCGAATTCCTTCAAAAACTGCATATAAGTGTACCAAGTTGTTGGTGTTTCAGCAAAATAACAATTTTCACATTTTTGAGTACAAAACCAAATTTTAAGATATGAATCCTGTTATGCCCCCATACCTATAGAGTAGGAACTTGGCACTTTGTGAAAATGCAAAACTGCAGTGAAAATGCTGGGTGGAAAAATGTGGCATTCTGAAAAAGTGTAAAAAAAAATGTGTTTACGATGCAAGCATAGTATGAGAAACACAAAAAGCCCTAAAAAAATACATGGTCCTATGTGGTCTACTCAGTATTTTAGAAGGACCAAAAGATTAAGGTGAGATGGTGGTAACAGAAAGTAAATCATTGCATTACCCGTCTCACATGCTGCCAAGTGTTTCCACATGGAAATTGACCTGCTGTTTGTTTTTGGGTTTTCCCGATGTGGTGACATTCATGCCCGTTAATATATAAGCTAAAGAGTTACACAGCCTAGATATATAAATAAGGGTTCTACATCAGTAAAAGACATCTATATGGCAGCAGAGAAAGGGGAGAGCGTATAAAGCAATCATTAAACAATGTGCACACCTGTAAGTAGATTTAGTAAGAAACCACATGTGAAAGCTCCAGAAAAACAAGTAAAATGTGAAAAAATCCCTGACATCGACATCCAGATATCCGTGTGCAAGTATAATATATAATGAAGTCTAAATGCCAGACATGGAAATACCAACTAGATATAAATTAATCTATAACATTTGCAAATTATGAATATAAATAGAGTATAAAATTGGTAGCTTCGCAGGTCGGTCGACCATGGCAGCGTTGACTACACGTGTCAGAGGTGCACACAACTAATGGTGAAAGTGTTTTGGTGCTCCTAACTGACCGTTAAAGGGGATGAACAGAAATATCCTGTAAAACGTGTATAAACTACATCACCCCCCATCCAATTTAAAAAAAAAAAAAAAACTACAACTCGTCCCACAAAAAAAAGCCCTCATACAGCTATGTTAACAAAAAAATGAAAAGTTATGGCTCTTGGAGGAAGGGGAGGAAAATCTGGCAAGGCAATGATGAAAAGTATACGCAAATGCATCTCCAATGGAGCATATGATGAGTGTGTGCTAATGCTTTGTTTCAACGTTTGTCTTATGTAGCATACTGAATATAAAGGGGAGTTCTGGGCAGACCACCCGACTATGAAACTGTTTTGGGAGGTTTTCCATGAGTTGCCACTTGAAAAGAAAAAGCAGTTTTTATGTAAGTATGCTTTAAAGTTCCTGGTTTGTTTTGCTCTTTTGTTATTGTGATGCAACTTTCATAAATTGAGCATAAATTATGGCACCAAGATAATAATTTCATGGTGATAAAAGCCAGTATGATCACCACATTATCCAGTTGTTTGCAAACAAAAGCAGGTCCTCATACAGCTACATCAGTGGAAAAATATAAATGGCATGGGTTCTGAATGCTGGGATGCCAATATGATCATTGTCCTTGACAAATGAATGATTTGTTCTTTTGATTGTTGTATGACCAAATGCAGCAGCGTTCAACCAGAATTACACCAGAAGGAATCTTTCTTGGTTTGTGGTCTGCAAATCATCCAAGATCCCATCACATATTCGGCAGAAGATGATAAAACAATTACAAAACATATACATGTATATTTTATTTATTATACACATACAAGGTATGCAGACTTTTGATTGGGTTACGTACTGACTTTTAAAGTCGCGGGAAGACAGGTTACTCGCTCTTCCCGGTCAAACACTGCCTCTCCACCCCTGTCCTGATCTGTGTTGGTCAGCTGCAGCGGTGAGCTCACGTCTACAGTGATTCAGCCAATAAGTGAGCTCAGTGGTTTGTACCGCCTGCATCCGCTGAGCCCAGTGATTGTCTGCAGTGCTGTCGTTGTGACCTCCCATTTCAGATGATCAACTGAGACCGGAGCAGCAGCGGAGATAAAGCTCTGGACCTGGGGAGGGTTAGTATAGCAAACTTTGTTATTTTACAAGTTGCTAATACATCAGGCTAAAAATGGGTAATAGGAGTCCAGTAATGCAGATAAGTTTCACGTAATGTATGGCCCAATGTGACAAGTGTAGGACATGTAAGCATAGTGTTGATTGGGACCACCGCTTTTCTAAGAGTTTTCTTCTCATATGTTAATGGCATATAAAGGTAAAGATTAGTTTACCAGAATGCAGAATACAGTCCTTTCTACCATGTCCTCACGTGTAACTTTTTTTTTTTTTTTACAGTGTTTCTGACCGGCAGTGACCGCATACCCATTCTTGGGATGAAAAGTTTAAAACTTATAATCCAACCAACAGGCGGAGGAGACGGTTTCCTACCAGTCGCCCACACATGCTTCAATCTTTTGGATCTCCCCAAATATACCAGTAAAGAGACTCTACGAGAAAAACTGATCCAGGCAATTGACCATTATGAAGGATTCAGCCTTGCATAATAAAGATTTTCCATCACTTCTACTTTACTTCGCAGCCTTGAGTAACTGAGCCATGCCAAGACGACATTTAATATTATATATAATTCTAGTTTTCTTCAGGCTGTTTTTGCAGTTAAGACAAAAGACCTGTACAGGCTCTGTGTACAGCACCTTGTACATAAACGTGAGTGTCCCTTCTCATCTTAAAAGTTATTAGGAAATCTTTGGTCAGATTTTTGTGGTCATTTTCTCTCTATTTAGTGTGTTTCCATTCAATAATATTGTTTATAATCCTTGATCAAATTGTAAAGAATTCTGTGAAAATAAAGTTTTTACTTTAAGATTTGAAGGGTTTTCTGTTTTGTGTATATTCTGCAGATCACAGAAATCATATGTATTCAACACTAGACGTTAAAGGGTTGAATAAAATGAGACCTTGATATCTGTGAACCAATGTCTTGTTCCAAAAAAAAATCCACTTTTTTTTCATATATAAATGAGCAATTAAGACCTATGGACTGGATACATCTGCCTCCAGAGCTTGTTACATGAATGGGGACTTACCAGTGTGAAATATGGAATGGTTGACACTTTCTCTCTCGTAATCACAAACAGCTCTTCAGTGAGATCAGAACTGACACAGTACAGCAGAGCTGACACAGTACAGCAGAGCTGACACAGTACCGCAGAGCTGACACAGTACCGCAGAGCTGACACAGTACCGCAGAGCTGACACAGTACCGCAGAGCTGACACAGTACCGCAGAGCTGACACAGTACCGCAGAGCTGACACAGTACCGCAGAGCTGACACAGTACCGCAGAGCTGACACAGTACCGCAGAGCTGACACAGTACCGCAGAGCTGACACAGTACAGCAGAGCTGACACAGTACAGCAGAGCTGACACAGTACAGCAGAGCTGACACAGTACAGCAGAGCTGAGCTTTCTCTCTTTCCACTGGCTTTCTGTGAAATGGAAGCTGGCAGCACTATACTGTGCAAGCTTTGCTGTAGTGTGGCCGTAATGTGTGAGCTGACGGGAAGCCCCCCGGATGACTGGTTTCCCCATTCCCAGCTACTTCTCAAGCTATGTTTTTTTTTTAAATGCCTCTGTGCTTGAAACTAAAACCTTGATGTCTGCAATGGGGAGCCAGCCCCCTCACTGCTTATGTCATAGTTGACAAGGAAAATGTTTTCCTTTGTTAAGCACAGGATCGGAAGCATGGTAACCAGGTAGCACCTAGTTGAAGAGTATGGCGCCTGGGCTAATACATAATTTACTGTACTTATATAATACTAATATCCCTACCTCATTTAGCTATATTTAATTTGGCTGGAAAATCCTTTTAACTGGTTAACTTGAAGCCTAAATGGGAGACATGCACTGCTTTTACCTAGTTTAAAGGTACCGTCACACTAAGCGACGCTGCAGCGATACCGACAACGATCCAGATCGCTGCAGCGTTGCTGTTTGGTCGCTGGAGAGCTGTCACACAGACAGCTCTCCAGCGACCAACTATGCCGGTAAGCAGGGTAAACATCGGGTTACTAAGCGCAGGGCCGCGCTTAGTAACCCGATGTTTACCCTGGTTACCAGCGAAGACATTGCTGAATCGGCGTCACACACGCCGATTCAGCGATGTCAGCAGGAAGTCCAGCGACGAAATAAAGTGCTGGACTTTCTGCAGCGACCAACGACATCACAGCAGGATTCTGATCGCTGCTGTGTGTCAAACTGAACGATATCGCTAGCCAGGACGCTGCAACGTCACGGATCGCTAGCGATATCGTTCAGTGTGACGGTACCTTTAGTCTGAAATATTTTGGACCTTCATAATTAAAGAGAGCCTGTCATGTAAAATACAGTTAGGTCCATAAATATTTGGACAAAGACAACATTTTTCTAATTTCGGTTACAGACATTACCACAATGAATTTTAAACAAAACAATTCAGATGCAGTTGAAGTTCAGACTCTCGGCTTTCATTTGAGGGTGTCCACATTAAAATTGGATGAAGGGTTTAGGATTTTCAGCTCCTTAACATGTGCCACCCTGTTTTTAATGGGACCATAAGTAATTGGACAATTGACTCCAAGGCTATTTCATGGACAGGTGTGGGCAATCCCTTCATTATATCATTCTCAATTAAGCAGATAAAAGGCCTGGAGTTGATTTGAGGTGTGGTGCTTGCATTTGGAAGGTTTTGCTGTGAAGTAAACATGCGGTCAAAGGAGCTCTCCATACAGGTGAAACAAGCCATCCTTAAGCTGCAAAAACAGAAAAAAAAAACATCCGAGAAATTGCTACAATATTAGGAGTGGCAAAATCTACAGTTTGGTTCATCCTGAGAAAGAAAGAAAGCACTGGTGAACTCATCAAGGCAAAAAGACCTGGGCGCCCACGGAAGACAACAGTGGTGGATGATCGCAGAATGATCTCCATAGTGAAGAGAAACCCCTTCACAACAGCCAACCAAGTGACCAACACACTCCAGGAGGTCGGCGTATCAATATCCAAATCTACCATAAAGAGAAGACTGCATGAAAGTAAATACAGAGGGTTCACTGCACGGTGCAAGCCATTCATAAGCATCAAGAATAAAAAGGCTAGATTGGACTTTGCTAAAAAACATCTAAAAATGCCAGCACAGTTCTGGATGAACATTCTTTGGACAGATGAAACAAAGATCAACCTCTACCAGAATGATGGAAAGAGAAAAGTATGGCGAAGGCGTGGTACAGCTCTTGATCCAAAGCATACCACTTCATCTGTAAAACACAGCGTTGGCAGTGTGATGGCTTGGGCATGCATGGCTGCCAGTGGCACTGGGTCACTAGTGATTATTGATGATGTGACACAGGACAGAAGCAGCTGAATGAGTTCTGAGGTATTCAGAGACATACTGTGTGCTCAGATCCAGCCAAATGCAGCAAAACTGATTGGTCGTCATTTCATACTACAGATGGACAATGACCCAAAACATAAAGCCAAAGCAACCCAGGAGTTTGTTAAAGCAAAGAAGTGGAATATTCTTGAATGGCCAAGTCAGTCACCTGATCTCAACCCAATTGAGCAGCATTTCACTTGTTAAAGACTAAACTTCAGACAGAAAGGCCCACAAACAAACAGCAACTGAAAACCACAGTAGTGAAGGCCTGGCAGAGCATCAAAAAGGAGGAAACACAGCGTCTGGTGATGTCCATGAGTTCAAGACTTCAGGCAGTCATTGCCAACAAAGGGTTTTCAACCAAGTACTAAAAATGAACATTTTAGTTAAAATTATTGAATCTGTCCAATTACTTTTGGTCCCTTTAAAAACAGGGTGGCACATGTTAAGGAGCTGAAACTCCTAAACCCTTCATCCAATTTTAATGTGGATACCCTCAAATGAAAGCTGAAAGACTGAACTTCAACTGTATCTGAATTGTTTTGTCTAAAATTCATTGTGGTAATATCTATAACCAAAATTAGAAAAATGTTGTCTCTGTCCAAATATATATGGACCTAACTGTAATGCTATTAACCTGCAGCTATGGGGCTTATCTGCATGTTAATAGCATTCTGACACTGCGGCACCAGCACTGAGAGCCCCACTGCCAGGAGGAAATTAACCTTTTTTCCCTCGTGGCAGCCTCACTTTCAGTCACAGGGGTAGTGCTAGCATGATTGCTGTTACTGCTTAGCACATAGAGAGCGGTGGATGGAACTGTGCCCCCGACAATGACACAGCTGCCACTCTCTATACACAGGGCGGTGACGGAAACTGTGCCAGTGCCGCCCCATGACTGAAAGGGCGAACCTGCCGGGAGGAAAAGTTAATTTCCTCCTGACAGCGGGGCTCTCAGTGCTGGTGTCATACAGTGTCACAACACTATTAACTTGCAAATTATCCCCATATATTTAGCTTAATAGCATTATTTTACATTGCCAGTTCCTTTTTAAACCCTGGCAATGTTTAAGGGCATGTAACATTCTGGCTGTTACTTTTGCCCAACTATCATTGAAATTTTTTTTTTTGTGTTACGCAGGTTTAAATTTTGAACATCCTTATACATATCAATTTCTCCTTTGCCTCATTGGGGGATATAGACCATGGGTGCATGCTGCTGCCACCAGGAGGCTGGCACTAAGTATTACAGAGAAAGTTAGCTCCTCCCTGGCAGTATACACCTTCATGCTGGCTCCCAGAGAGCCGGTTCTTGCTTAGTGTCCGTAGGAGGCATACGGACTGGTCTGCTATTCAGACCCAAAACTCTTTATTATTTTACTTTTCAATTTTGATTATCTTTTTGATTTTTGATATTTTTCCACGGACGAATGGGGCGATGGATCCTTTCAAGGCTCCGATCTCCCCAAACCATCAACAGGCGAGCACGAAGAGTGTCGCCTCTCCGTATCTCTCCTGCAACGTGGGATGCCATGCCTGAGCTGATTTTTTTTTTTTTTTTTTTAGGGGCAAATGGGTCCTTTAAAGGGCACCGATCTCCCCGCACCATCAACAGATGAGCACATGGAGTGTCGCCTCCATGTATCCTTTTCTGCAGCCAGGCCTAATGTCAGACAACTGACCCTGTCCACCAGGGGGCTTGATCTCCGTTGATGTACAGAGACACTCTGGCGTCCGAGCAGCCCCCACTGCATCACCACTGTTAAAGCGGGATGGTACAAGGAGGTGGACTGTCCCTCTCCACCTCCCTAACAAAGGGATGGTGGATTGAGGTTTACCCCTTTATCCCTGCACCGTCCACGCTACAATACCTGACCTGCAGCAGAACCGTAGAGTGCGCTCGCTTTCCTCGGCGCTGAAACCCAGTCATCCGCGGTGGCTCCATGCCGGGACGCACACTGATGGAGAGTGGATCCAGTCAGAGGTGGGCCTCTGCAGTGGGATATTCACATGCTGACAGGCAGCCTCAGCCATGACTTCCCTGTGGCCCACCTCCCTGAGGTAACGCTCCGGCCGGCTGCAAAAATGTATCTTCCGGCTTCGGCCGATGTGTATGCCTCATCCTGGAAGCCGTGCCCGCACTATGGCGCTCCAAGGTGGCTCCGCCCACTTTTCTGGCGCTTCTCACCTGACATGGGAGCGCTCGTTTTTTTTCTCGGCCACCACCAACGCACCCTCACCTCTACCCCTGGTATTGCTCCCGCTGGCTGCAGAAATTTAGTCCCTGGCTTGGGCCTATTCATGGAAGTCACAAGGCTCCGCCCACATTGTGGCTGTGGCTCCGCCCCCGAATTGGCGCTTCTCGCTCTCTGCAAGACTTTACCGCCTCTGCAACTCCCGGTGGCCATCTTGGTCCACCCGGCTGGCTTACACAGGGGCGAAGGTATTAAATTTAAGGGTTACAACGACTGCAACATCAGTACCCTGGTAAAGAAGTACTGCTCTCTCCCCATGTAGTGTTTCCCTGGTCTTAAAGGCGCATGACCAGTATTCCCTGGTCTTAAAGGTGAATGACCAGTATTCCCTGGTCTTAACCTTTGTCAGGCTGCATCATTTTACGTTAACAGGCTGCAGAGGTACAATTGTACCTTCACATATATTTTATTGAAATTTGGCCAATATATTCTGGACCAAAACTGCAGAGATGTCACGAAATTTCAGCCCTCTACGGCTTTTCAAAAAAAAAAAAGTTATTGCAATTTTAAAACGGAATAGTTACAATTGTACCTTCTCAGCCGGACGAAGGTGCAAGGCACATGACCAGTCCGAAGCCGGTCACCCCAAAAGAGCTCAGGAGCCCGCCGCCGATCCCAGCTTATCCCAGAGTACCTAGTTCCCCTGAGTGGGCTTCGTCAGTGCCGCAATCCATGGCATCTCTGACCAAGAGATTGAATCCCTCCCTGAACCCTCTGTGGCTCGGAGTGCTCGCAGGACCGATATAGATGGTCCCTCTCCTACATTGGAGCCGTCGGCTAGCATGGGCCGCAAGTATTCTAGAAACGTACAGGCATCTAGAAAACGGGAGCTTCATTCCCTGACCTCCCTCACCAATGATTTGCTGAGAACAAGACTCTGAATATGGATCGGATATTGCCTTGGATCTTGACTCGCCAGAGCTTCAGAAAAGGATGGATTCGCCTGGATAAGTGATTCACTGGACAGAAGCCTCTTCAAGCGCGGTATCTTTTTTTTCAGCCAATATGTGAACACGTGGGGTATCTCCCCCCCCCCCCCCCCCACGTATACCCCCCTACAATGTGGGATGCCAAGCCTGGTCTAATTTTTAGGGACGACGGGTCCTTTAAAGGGCATCGATCTCCCTACACCATCAACAGACAAGCACATGGAGTGTCACCTCCATGTATCCTCTTCTGCAGCCATGGCTAACACTGGACAATCAGCTCTGTCCACCCAGGGACCTGAACTCCGTGGATGTACAGTGGCACCCTTTTCGCATCTGAGCAGCCCCTGCATCACCACTATTTAGCAGATGATGCAAGAAGGCGGAAGATCCTTCTACACTTCCCTGTTAAGCGAATGGTGGATCGAGGGTTCTTCATTTAACTCTGCACCGTAAAAAGAGCGGCGATAGCAAGAGACTTTTTTTTCCTGACCTGCTGGATGCAGCCGCACATTCTGCCACTTGACAACTTAACTTGGTAGAATCTCCTGTGTTATGCCTACCAGTATCCATGCCCAATGGGTCATCAATTAAAAACACCACGGACTGTCAGATAGCAAATCTGGTTCATTCTGTTTTGCGGCCTCGGGTTCAGCACTCTACCCTTCCTTAGCCGCCGCATGGGTTGCTAGAGCAATGGTTTCCTGGCTGGGGACCTTAACTACTTTGATTCACAACAGTAACCTTTTCCCGAAGACACTACAGCTGGCCAATCAAATCTTTTGAGCTGGAGATTGTGGTTCACGCCTCTTGGATGTGGCTAGTTGCGCGGCACTGTCAGCAGCGAATGCCACTACATTCAGAAGGGCATTATGGATCAGAGAATGGAATCGTACTCTGCGTTCAAAAAACCTGCCATCACTCCCTTACCAGAGTGGTCAGTTATTCGGTGAGAATTTGGGAGCGTTTCCCACGTAACAAAGGATCGCATGTTTCCTATAAACCCAACCAGTAGTGGAAGGGTTGCCCAAAACAGTCTGGATCTGAGGGATCTTGGTCCCAAAAAGGGGATGGAAAAGTAAGATCGATCCTTTCTCAACATTCGGGATGTTTACCTCCACATTCCGATTTTTTTTTTTTTTTTCCCATTCACGAATAGCATTTTCAGGTCATGACCTGCCCGTCGGCCTTGCTACCGCTCCCAGAGGGTTCACAAGGGTCATGGCAGCTGTCTTGTCTATCTTGCACCCTCGGGCATGTTCGTCCTGCCCTATCCGGTCGACTTTATAGCTGTCCTTCTAGGACTGCGCTGAGTCAGACTATATCACTTGCTATACCCTTTCTCACCTGGGCTGGCAGATAAACTTAGATAAGTCTTCCTCATTTCCAGCCCAGCAGATATCCTTTTTGAGGATGATCCTTGACCCCTCAACAGGGAGCTCGCACACTTGGTTATTCATCCCCTCATTCCATTCGATTTGCTATAAGGGTTCTGAGGAAAAATGGTGGCAGCAATGGAAGCAGTTCCCTTCGCTCCTCTTGTTTTCTGAAGGTTATACAGGCTCCACACTGCTCAAGGCCATCCGTTCATCTCTGGAATCCAGTCTCCCAATCCTTGTTCTGGGGATCCGAGCGGTACAGCTAGTCCTACAGCAGGTCCACTGCCTTCTGACGGGTCACCTCATCCGAATTCAATCGGATAATGCCACGGCTGTGCCGTACGACAATCATCTAGGAGGTACCCGGGGCCAGGCGACCATGGCCGAGGTACCTCTTATTCTCCGATGGGCCGAGAGCAATCAATCGGTAGGCAAACAAGGCTGTACCCATGTCAGCACCATATCATAACAATCCAATAGAGACAAAAAAAAACCTGAGGGCACTACTAATGGTAATATATGGGATCACCAACCACATGCTAAAAAATGTGTGACCAAAGAGAAGAAAGGTAAAAATCACCACAAACAATATAACAAATATTAGTTTTATTAAGACAATTAAAGTTAGACAAGCCACAAACAAGTTAAAAAGAATTAAAAAAATCACAAGGTTAACAAATGAACAATAGTGTGGAGGTCCTTATAAGTGCCCCTCACACACACAGAGACGTTCCTCCACTATGTACATCGGGAGAGTGTTATGATAAAACACACTAAGCTACTCAGGATGGTAACCAGAGCTCACCAGGATAATCCTGCAAATTAACAAACAGCAGCAAATGTGATGACAAAATCCAAACGTGGTACCAAAGACAAAAATGGCACAACAGGATAAGGCCTGCAGACTCACAAAATATAGTAAAATAATAATAATGATTAAGTAAATAAAGCTTATAACCCCCCTAAGAGCATCTCCGTAATCCAGAAAGATGGTCAAGAAAGATATATGACCCTCTGATACATAAACAGAAGGTTAAAGGAGGGAAAAGAAAGAGTAAGGCCGGCGTCACACTAGCGAGTTTTACGGACGTATGAGCGCATAAAATACGTCTGTAAAACACGCATTACACACGGCCCAATTATTCTCTATGCCCCTGCTCCTATCTGCCGTATTTTACTGATCCGTATTATACGGCTTTCTACGGCTGTAGAAAATCGCAGCATGCTGCGTTTGTCACCGTATTGCGCAAAAAAAACGCCAATGAAAGTCTATGGAAGCCAGAAAAATACGGATTACACACGGACCAGCAGTGTGACTTGCGAGAAATACGCAGCGGTGTTAGAGAGAAAAGCCGGTAATTCAGTGCGGTGTACAGTAAAATCACACTGACAGCTTACAGTAGAATAAATGTGTACACATAGAATAGGTGTATATATATTTATGTATGTCAGTGAGACACATATATGTATATATATTATTATTTCATACAGCGCGAGATAGCTTTAAAGCCGGTAATTCAATTGCCGGCTTTTGCTATCTCCTTCCTAAACCCGACATGATATGAGACATGGTTTACATGCAGTAAACCATCTCATATCCCCATTTTTTTTGCATATTCCACACTACTAATGTTCGTAGTGTGTATATGCAAAATTTGGTCGTTCTAGCTATTAAATTAAAGGGTTAAATGGCGGGAAAAATTGGCGTGGGCTCCCGCGCAATTTTCTCCGCCAGAGTAGGAAAGCCAGTGACTGAGGGCAGATATTAATAGCCTGGAGAGGGTCCATGGTTATTGCCCTCCCCCACCCCCCCTGGCTAAAAACATCTGCCCCCAGCCACCCCAGTAAAGGCACATCTGGAAGATGCGCCCATTCTGGCACTTGGCCACTCTCTTTCCATTCCCATGTAGCGGTGGGATATGGGGTAATGAAGGGTTAATGCCACCTTGCTATTGTAAGGTGACATTAAGCCAAATTAATAATGGAGAGGCGTCCATTATGACACCTAATCATTATTAATCCAATAGTAGTAAAGGGTTAAAAAAACAAACACATTATTAAAAAGTATTTTAATGAAATAAAAACAAAGGTTGTTGTAATATTTTATTCTACGCTCAATCCATCTGAAGACCCTCGCTCTGTAACAAAGTAAAAATAATAAACCAACAATATACATACCTTCCGAAGATCTGTAATGTCCCACGATGTAAATCCATCTGAAGGGGCTAAAATATTTTTGAAGGTAATGTAGGTCATTCGCGGTGAGGCGCTCTCTGCTGGTTGTCCTCATATGAACTCGAGCCTGGGAGCTTTCTAGGAAAGTTCCCACGCTCGAGGGACAACCAGCAGAGGGCGCCTCACCGCAAATGAAGGAAAAATAGAATTATTCTTACCGTTAATTTGGTTTCTAGGAACCTTCCACGACGGCATATGGAGGTTGTCTCTTTGCCCTAATGGGGAACAGGAAACAGAGGTTAAAAGCACCTCCGACCTCCCACTCGCCAGTGACTTACAACTGAGACCATAGCACCGGTTTACCTTCTGAATCCCAGAATCAATCCAGGAATATAGAGGGTGGGAAATTAGCGCCGTCGTGGAAGGTTCCTAGAAACCGAATTAACGGTAAGAATAATTCTATTTTCTCTAGTCACCTTCCACGACGGCATATGGAGGAATACCAACTAATTGGCACTAGGGAGGGACAACAGCCTGAAGAACCTTGCGGCCGAAAACTAAATCTCTATTGGATAATACGTCCAATCTATAATGTTTGGAGAAGGTATGGAGTGAAGACCACGTAGCTGCCCTGCAGATCTGCTCCGGAGATGCGCCTGCTCTTTCTGCCCAGGAAACCGACATCGTTCTAGTTGAATGGGCCTTGATCCCTACCGGAGGTAGTTTATTTTGAGCAAGGTAAGCTTATGTTATGGCTTTTTTAATCCATGTAGCAATGGTACTCTTGGCTACCTTCCTTCCCTTATTTTGTCCTGAGGAGTGGACAAAAAGGTTATGATCAACTCTAAGGACACGGGTTTGATCCAAGTAATGTAGCAGAATACGCCGAACATCGAGAGTATTAAATTTTCTTTCTTCAGAGTTTGCAGGATTATTGCAAAAGGTTGGTAGCACGATTTCTTGAGAACAATGAAATTCAGAGACCACTTTTGGAAGGAAAGAGGGATCAAGTCGGAGCACTATCGAATCTTCTCTAACAAGTAGATAAGGTTCTCTTATTGATAAGGCCTGTAATTCACCCACTCTTCTAGCTGAAGTTATAGCTACCAAGAAAACGGTTTTGTAAGCAAGATTTTGTGAGGAACAGGCAGACAGAGGTTCAAATGGTGGACCTGTTAGGCCTTGAAGCAAAATATTGAGATCCCATGGAGGAACTATAATTTGCTTCCTAGGGTTTATTCTGTTCGCTGAGGTCATGAACCTTTTAATCCAACGATGTCCTGCTAGATCTTGATCAAAGATAGAACTGAGCGCAGAGACCTGGACCTTCAGAGTACTGGGTTTCAGACCAATTTCCAGGCCTCTTTGTAAAAAATCTAATATCTTAGGTATATCTGGCCTAAGAGGGTCCGGAGGGTTAGGCATACAAAAAGATGAAATTTTTTTCCACATTTTATTATAAATAGCGTTTGTTACCGGTTTTCTGGATTTTTGTAGAGTAGCTATAACAGGGTTTGATAACCCTTTTGCTCTCAACACATTGGCTTCAGAAACCACGCCGCTAAATTCCATTTCTGAGGGTCTGAGTGAAGAACTGGCCCTTGAGAAAGGAGATTGTCTTTCATCGGTAACATTACCGGTTCGTCCACCTGTAGTTGGATGATCAGGTTGAGCCAACTTCTCTTGGGCCAAAATGGAGCAACCAAAATAGTTGGGGTCTTTTCTATCCGAATTTTCCGTAGCACCCTTGCAAGAATCGGGATGGGCGGAAATGCGTAAGCCAGATGAAAGTGCCAATCTTGGACTAAGGCATCTACTGCTCTGGGATTTCCTCTTGGATCCAAGGAAAAAAATGTTTCGACTTTCGCATTTTGGTGAGAGGCAAAGAGGTCGACTTCCGGGAGACCCCATCTGTTTACCAGAAGGTTGAATGTTTGCCGATCCAGACTCCATTCGCTTGGGTGAATATCCTGGCGGCTCAGATAATCTGCCTGAAAATTGGCAGTACCTTTCAGGTGAGTTGCCGTCAGGGACAGTAAGTGTTTTTTGGCCCAGGCAAAAATTCGGGCAGAGATCTTTTTTTAGACCGGTGAATTTTGTACTGCCCTGATGTCTGATATGAGCCACCATGGTCATGTTGTCCGAGTATATCTGGACATGTTGTCCAGAGAGCTGACGATTCGCTGCTAGGAGAGCTTCTTCCACACAGGGGCGGATTATCAGAGGGTCAATATGGGCGGGAGCCCAGGGCCCAGTGGTCTGGGGGGGCCCTGGGCTACCGCACAGATTGACCCTCCACTAATTGTCTGAATGCCCGCCAGCATTTGTGTGCCCCCGGACCCGGTGGGCAGAGAGAGGGGGCCCGCATTGGTTGGGAGGTGCGTGTATCAGCCGGTCAGCTAAGAGCTCCGAGTCCCTGCACCAGGCCTGCACAGCAGCACACCACATAATGGCTGCTCTGTGCACAGGACCTGTGATGAGGTCACAGGATGGGAGGAGTCAGGTGTCACATGATCGGGAGGAGGACCTCCGTGTACAGGACTTTGCTGGTTGCCATGGCGCCGGAGGAGGGTAAGGCAGCGTATGTGTGAGGTCAAGAGGTGTTTACAAGGTGGATGTAGCAGAGCCGTGTGTGTACGAGGTGTATGGATCAGAGCAGCGTGTGAAAGGTCTATGGAGCGGAGTCGTGTGTGTACGATGTGTACGGAGCCGTGTGCATGAGGTGTACGGAGCCGCGTGTGTACGGAGCAGAGCAGCGTGTGTATGAGGTGTACGGAGCGGAGTCGTGTGTACAAGGTGTACGGAGCACAGCCGCGTGTGTACGAGGTGTATGGAGCACAGCCGCGTGTGTACGAGGTGTACGGAGTGCAGCCGCGTGCGTACGAGGTGTACGGAGCACAGCCGCATGTGTACAAGGTGTACGGAGCGGAGTCGTGTGTAAGAGGTGTACGGAGCAGAGCAGCGTGTGTATGAGGTGTACGGAGCGGAGTCGTGTGTACAAGGTGTACGGAGCACAGCCGCATGTGTACGAGGTGTACGGAGCACAGCCGCGCGTGTACGAGGTGTACGGAGCACAGCCGCGTGTGTACGAGGTGTACGGAGTGCAGCCGCGTGCGTACGAGGTGTACGGAGCACAGCCGCATGTGTACAAGGTGTACGGAGCGGAGTCGTGTGTAAGAGGTGTACGGAGCCATGTGTACGAGGTGTACGGAGCACAGCCGCGTGTGTACGAGGTGTACGGAGTGGAGTCGTGTGTACGAGGTGTACGGAGCGGAGCCGTGTGTACGAGGTGTACGGAGCACTGCCGCGTGTGTACGAGGTGTACGGAGCACAGCCGCGTGTGTATGAGGTGTACGGAGCACAGCCGCGTGTGTACGGAGCACAGCCGCGTGTGTATGAGGTGTACAGAGCACAGCCGCGTGTGTATGAGGTGTACGGAGCACAGCCACGTGTGTATGAGGTGTACGGAGTAGTGCCGTGTGTGTACGAGATGTATGGAGAGGAGCCGTATGTGTATGAGGTGTACGCAGCGGAGCTGTGTGTGTGCAAGGTATGCGGAGCAGTGTGTGCAATGTGTATGGAGCGGAGCGGTGTGTGTATGAGGTGTACGGAGTAGTGCCGTGTGTACGAGATGTATGGAGCGGAGCCGTGTGTGTATGAGGTGTATGGAGCGGAGCCGTGTGTGTATGAGGTGTATGGAGCAGAGCCGTGTATGGAGCGGAGCTGAATGTGTACGGAGTGGAGCCGTGTGTGTATGAGATGTATGGAGTGGAGCCGTGTGTACGGAGCGAAGCCGTGTATGCAAAGTTTACAGAGCGCAGCCGCGTGTGTAGGAGTAGCTATGTGTGGCCATTATCATGTGCGGCCAATATACAGTAAGGAGCATCATGTGTGGCCATTATACAGTATGGAGCATCATGTGCGGTCATTATACAGTATTATTGAGCATCATGTGCGGTCATTATACAGTATGGAGAATCATGTGTGGCCATTATACAGTATGGAGCATCATGTGCGGTCATTATACAGTATGGAGCATCATGTGCGGTCATTATACACTACGGAGCATCATGTGTGGTCATTATACAGTATGGAGCATCATGTGCGGTCATTATACAGTATGGAGCATCATGTGCGGTCATTATACACTACGGAGCATCATGTGTGGTCATTATACAGTATGGAGCATCATGTGCGGTCATTATACAGTATGGAGCATCATGTGCGGCTATTATACAGTATGGAACATCATGTGCGGTCATTATACAGTATGGAGCCTCATGTGCGGTCATTATAAAGTATGGAGCCTCATGTGCGGTCATTATACAGTATGGAGCATCATGTGCGGCTATTATACAGTATGGAACATCATGTGCGGTCATTATACAGTATGGAGCATCATGTGTGGCCATTATACAGTATGGAGCATCATGTGCGGTCATTATACAGTATGGAGCATCATGTGCGGCTATTATACAGCATGAAGCATCATGTGTGGCCATTATACAGTATGGAGCCTCATGTGCGGTCATTATAAAGTGTGGAGCATCATGCGTGGCCATTATACAGTATAGAGCATCATGTGCGGTCATTATACAGTATGGAGCATCATGTGTGGCCATTATACAGTATGGAGCATCATGTGCTGTCATTATACAGTATGGAGCATCATGTGCTGTCATTATACAGTATGGAGCATCATGTGCAGTCATTATACAGTATGGAGCATCATATGCTGTCATACAGTATGGAGCATCATGTGCAGTCATTATACAGTATGGAGCATCATGTGCGGCTATTATACAGTATGGAGCATCATATGCGGTCATTATACAGTATGGAACATCATGTGTGGCCATTATGGAGCATCATGTGCGGTCATTATACAATATGGAGCATCATGTGTGGTCATTATACAGTATAGAGCATCATGTGCGGTCATTATACAGTATGGAGCATCATGTGTGGCCATTATACAGTATTGAGCATCATGTGCGGTCATTATACAGTATGGAGCATCATGTGCAGTTACTATACAGTATGGAGCATCATGTGTGGCCATTATACAGTATTGAGCATCATGTGGGGTCATTATACAGTATTGAGCATCATGTGGGGCCATTATACAGTATTGAGCATCATGTGGGGTCATTATACAGTATTGAGCATCATGTGGGGCCATTATACAGTATTGAGCATCATGTGGGGTCATTATACAGTATTGAGCATCATGTGGGGCACTTATACAGTATTGAGCATCACGTGGGGTCATTATACAGTATTGAGCATCATGTGGGGCCATTATACAGTATGGAGCATCATGTGTGGCCATTATACAGTATGGAGCATCATGTGTGGCCATTATACAGTATTGAGCATCATGTGGGGTCATTATACAGTATTGAGCATCATGTGGGGCCATTATACAGTATTGAGCATCATGTGGGGTCATTATACAGTATGGAGCATCATGTGTGGCCATTATACAGTATTGAGCATCATGTGGGGTCATTATACAGTATTGAACATCATGTGTGGCCATTATACAGTATGGAGCATCATGTGTGGCCATTATACAGTATTGAGCATCATGTGGGGTCATTATACAGTATTGAACATCATGTGTGGCCATTATACAGTATTGAGCATCATGTGGTCATGTGGGGTCGTTATACAGTATGGAGCACTGTGTGGCCATTATACAGTATGGAGCACTGTGTGGCCATATTTTTTTTTTATAATTATTCTTTATGAACAGTGTGATCAGCAGTGCTAAATGGGTGTGGTTGAGACATGGATATGGGTGTGACTAGTGAATGGGTGTGGTCAGAGGTGTGTCCTAAAATTTGCTGCGGCGCGCAACTTTGTCCCTCTTTCCCAACTTAAAAAGTTGGGAGGTATGGTAATATGTGGTCTGGAAATGGTGCGGTGGTATTTGTCCCTTGTATGTGCTATTATTCGATCACTGTGGTTGTAATTTGTGGTCTGGTCATAGTGCGGTGGTATTTGTTCCTTGTATGTGATATTATTGGTCAAGATATACCTAAATTGTATTGCAGATTTTAACAAATATTTCCTAGGTTACAGTAGAGTAGGGCCCGGCCCTTTTTCTGGAATAATCTGGTTCGGGTATATCATGACCCCCGTCACATGACCCCCGTCACGTGACCCCCGTCACGTGACCCCCGTCACGTGACCGGGGGGGCCCACAGTGTGTGAACAGCCCGGGGCCCTGGCTACCCTTAATCCACCCCTGCTTCCACAGCTTTGAGTTCTCGGAAGTTTGACGATCTCTCTCTGATTGACTGGTCCCAAAGACCATGATAAGGAACATGATTTATCATGGCTCCCCAGCCCCTCTTGCTGGCATCTGATTTGATCGTGGTTATCGGGAATTGAATCCAACTCACACCCCTGCGAAGGTTTTCGGATTTCATCCACCATGCTAAGGATGCTTTCACCCGACCTGGAGTGTGAATCCTTTTGCTTAAAGAGCCGGGACGACCATCCCAATTGTCTAGCACATGGGTCTGGAGAATTCTTGAGTGGGCTTGAGCCCAAGCCACCGACTGAATGCAGGCTGTCATGGAGCCTAAGAGCGACATTCCCTCCCGGAGTGTAGGAGATCTCATCTCTTTGTATTTCCTGATCTTTACTACTAATGGTAGTCTGTGATCGTCTGGAAGGAAGGACATTTGTTTTTCTGAGTCCAGAATTACTCCCAAAAACTTTCTGGTTTTTGAGGGTTGAAGCTGAGATTTCTTTATGTTCGGTATCCAACCCAGAGACTTCAATATCTCTAATGTGGTTGACACATGGGATACCAGGGTCATTTCGGTGGGAGCCACCATCAACAGATCGTCCAGATAGGGCACTATACAAACCCCTTGTCTCCGGATGAATGACACTGCCTCTGCCATTACTTTGGAGAATACCCTCGGAGCTGATGAGATGACAAAGGGAAGGACTCCAAACTGATAGTGCTCCACCTGATGATTCCCCTGAATCGCAAACCTCAGATATTTTTTGTGTCTCGGGTGAATAGGAATATGAAAATATGCATCCTTTAGGTCGATTGTTGCCATAAAGGAGTGTTGATCTATTAAGGGAATGGCTGATTTTACAGACTCCATCTTGAATCTTCGGTATTTCACATACTGATTCAGACCTTTTAGATTTATGATGATACGTACTTCTCCTGATGGTTTAGGTACCAGGAATAATCGGGAATAATGTCCCAGACCCCATTCTGATTGTGGAACTGGGGAGATCACGTTTGATCTTAGAAGATCTCTGAGACCCAATGTTAACAATTTGTGATCCCTCATTGAGGGGATAGTAATCTTTAGAACCTGAGGAAGGGGAGAAGTTAACTCGTTCAATAGGCCCTCTTTGATAACATTGAGGACCCAGTGGGAGCTGGTGATGTTTTCCCACTGATCCACATATTTTGAGAGTCTTCCACCCACCGGGTCGGAGTCATTGTTTATCTTTTTGGAATGACTGCTGCTGTTGTTGTTGAGAGACGAAGATATTTTTCCCTCTACCTTTAGCATAGCTCCATCTACCGGTTTTGCCTTTACCCCTCGGCTAAGAGGGCTGAGACAGTGGGGCACGAAAAAACTGTTTCCTCGGTTGTTTTTGCTCTGGAAGTGCCTTTTTCTTGTCAGTAGCTTTATCAAGAATGTCGTCTAAAGCTGGACCAAACACATAGTCTCCCTTAAAGGGGATGGCGCATAACTTGGCCTTAGAAGTGATGTCACCACTCCATAGTTTAAGCCAGAGAGCTCTTCTGGCAGAGTTAGAGAGCACTAAAGATCTGGTGGCAATTCTAACGGATTCCAGAGAAGCGTCCGCCAGAGACCCAGTAGCCTTATGTAAGATAGGGAGTGAATCCAACATCTCACTTCTAGAGGTACCCTGAGAAATGTGAGATTCTAATTTCTCCAGCCAGCAGGAAAGGGTCCTAGCTACGCAGGTAGAGGCGATATTAGCCTTGAGGACAGAAGAAGAAGTTTCCCAGGACTTCTTCAGGAGACTCTCAATCTTCCTGTCCATAGGATCTTTCAATTGCGAAGCATCCTCAAAGGGGAGTGCAGTTCTTTTGGCGACTCTGGCCACCTGCACATCAACCTTGGGAATGTCAAGTTTGACAAAATCACCTAATAGAGGAAATCTATGTTTCATCTCAGAAGACATACTAAGGCGCTTTTCAGGGAGTTCCCATTCTTGCTCAATCATACTATAATAACATTAGCGTGAACAGGGAATCCTGCCTTTTTCTCCGATCTGAGCCCACCAAACATATGATCCTGTATGGACTGTGGTACAGGTTCCTCTTCAAGACCCATAGTGTTACGAACAGCAGACACCAGGTCCTCAATATAATCCGAGGAGAAGAGGTATTTCCTGACCTCAGCCTTAGGGGATGCTGGATCTTCCCAGCCAGCAGATGAAGTATAAGAGTGGTCTGAATCAGAATCAGATTCTACGACCTGAATCTTCCTCTTCTTAGCTGGGGAATGTGGTGGCGGAGGTGGGGGTGGAGGTGTAAAAGCTGCTAAGGAAGATTGTACCTCCTGTTTAACAAGAGAGCGTATCTCATCTAGAAGGGATGGTTGCTCAGCTTTAATTATCCTGTCAGTACATGGCTGGCAGAGTTTTTTATCCCAGATAGGAGGGAGTTTTGTAGAACAGACCGGACACTTCTTCCTAATAGTAGCTCTAGGGGCAGACTTTTCTCCCTGAAACAGAAAGGGAGAGAAGAATGAGGAGCTAACCCCTAAGGAAACTACCTCCCGGATCCAGTCCCTGCGTACTCACAGTAGCAGGGGCAGTGCTGGGCTCTGCAGACGCAGGGCATAAAGAACCGTCCATACTGAAGAGATTTTAGTCTTACCTTCAGTGGTGATTCAGCAGGCTTTTATGGAGCACCGCTCCTAGCACCTGCCTCCAGTGACAAGATTCCCCCTCCCCCTCCAGGATCCACGTGTGGGACGCCATTGCTCCGACAACGCCGGCCGGCGAACCCGGAAGTACTGGCTTCAGGGAGATACAAAAACCGGAAGTGACGCGCGCGCGACCGCTGACGTCACTTCCGGAACGCTGAACCAAGCAGCATGGAGGGGAGGAAGCCGGGAAGCTCAGAGAGGATCCCGGCTGGGGATCCCGGCCTGCTTTACCCTCGTGGGGGCGCAGGAAGGCCGGGAAGAGTCCCGAGGTACCTGACATGCAGGACGAAGGGAGCAGCTCAAGGAGAGGCACGGGGCGACCACCAGCTGCCCGGCTTAAACAGGTAAAACCTGTAATAATAACTGTAGTCGCCGGCCACTACAGCATATGGAAACCTCTCCCTGTCCCATGGGGAACAGGAAAGACACTGGCGAGTGGGAGGTGCTTTTCACCTCTCTGTGTTTCCTGTTCCCCATTAGGGCAAAGAGACAACCTCCATATGCCGTCGTGGAAGGTGACTAGAGAAATATAGGTCATTGACCTATTTTACCTTCATTCCCCGGGGTTTTGCAGCCACGAGCACCGCTGCATTAGCAGAGCTCCTGGCTGTAAAATATTTTAACCCCTTCAGATGGATTTACATCGTGGGACGTTTCGGAAGGTATGTATATTGTTGGTTTATTATTTTTTCTTTGTTACAGAGCGAGGGTCTTCAGATGGATTGAGCGTAGAATAAAATATTACAACAACCTTTGTTTTTATTTCATTAAAATACTTTTTAATAATGTGTTTGTGTTTTTTTTAACCCTTTACTAGTATTGGATTAATAATGGGTAGGTGTCATAATTGACGCCTCTCCATTATTAATTTGGCTTAATGTCACCTTACAATAGCAAGGTGGCATTAACCCTTCATTACCCCATATCCCACCACTATACGGGAATGGGAAGAGAGTGGTCAAGTGCCAGAATAGGCGCATCTTCCAGATGTGCCTTTTCTGGGGTGGCTGGGGGCAGATGTTTTTAGCCAGGGGGGGGCCAATAACCATGGACCCTCTCCAGGCTATTAATATCTGCCCTCAGTCACTGGCTTTCCTACTCTGGCGGAGAAAATTGCGCGGGAGCCCATGCCAATTTTTTCCGCCATTTAACCCTAATTTAATAGCTAGAACGGCCAAATTTTGCATATACACACTACGAACATTAGTAGTGTGGAATATGCAAAAAAAAAATGGGGATATGAGATGGTTTACTGTATGTAAACCATGTCTCATATCATGTCGGGTTTAGGAAGGAGATAGCAAAAGCCGGCAATTGAATTACCGGCTTTAAAGCTATCTCGCGCTGTATGAAATATTAATATATATACATATGTGTCTACTGATATATATATATATATATATATATATAGACAGTATGTATGTTTTTATGGGGGTTTTTTACACATGGATCCCTTGTATATCCGTATGTCGGTTTTGCAAGCCTGCGAGAAAAACACGCAGTACGGATGCCATACGGATTACATACGGAGGATGCCATGCGCAAAATACGCTGACACACCCTGCTTACGGAGGAGCTACGGACCACTATTTTGGGGACTTTTCAGCATATTACGGCCGTAATATACGGACCGTATTGTCTTACGCCGAGTGTGACGCCGGCCTAAGGCTGTATAAGACCTGTTAGATCCTGGAGAAAGAGTAACCCGGTCACATCATAGAGGACTGCGTTACTCTTTCTCCAGGATCCAACAGGTCTTATGCAGCCTTAGGCCGGCGTCACACACAGCGTAAAACAATACGGTCCGTATATTACGGCCGTAATACGCTGAAAAGTCCCGAAAAAAGTGGTCCGTAGCTCCTCCGTAGGCAGGGTGTGTCAGCGTTTTTTGCGCATGGCATCCTCCGTATGTAATCCGTATGGCATCCGTACTGCGTGGTTTTCTCGCAGGCTAGCAAAACCAACATACCGCTATAGAAGTGATCCATGTGTCCCAAAAAGAAAAGAAAATATATATATACTGTCTATATATATATATATATATATATATATATATATATGTATATATATATATATATATATGTGTCAGTAGACACATATATTAGAGAGAAAAGCCGGTAATTCAGTGCGGTGTACAGTAAAATCACACTGACAGCTTACAGTAGAATAGGTAGAATAAATGTGTACACATAGAATAGGTATATATATATATATATATGTCAGTGAGACACATATATGTATATATATTAATATTTATTCCAGCGCTAGACAGCTTGAAAGCCGGTAATTCAATTACCGGCTTTTTCCTTCTCCTTCCTAAAACCCGACATGATTTGAGACATGGTTTACATACAGTAAACCATGTCTTCTCTCCATTTTTTTTGCAGATTCCACACTACTAATGTCAGTAGTGTGTATCTGCAAAATTTGGCCGTTCTAGCTCTTAAAATAAAGGGTTAAATGGCGGAAAAAATTGGCGTGGGCTCCCGCGCAATTTTCTCCGCCAGAGTAGTAAAGTCAGTGACTGAGGGCAGATATTAATAGCCTGGAGAGGGTCCACGGTTATTGGCCCCCCCCTGGCTAAAAATATCTGCCCCCAGCCACCCCAGAAAAGGCACATCTGGAAGATGCGCCTATTCTGGCACTTGGCCACTCTCTTCCCATTCCCGTGTAGCGGTGGGATATGGGGTAATGAAGGGTTAATGCCACCTTGCTATTGTAAGGTGACATTAAGCCTAATTAATAATGGAGAGGCGTCAATTATGACACCTATCCATTATTAATCCTATACTAGTAAAGGGTTAAATAAAACACAAACACATTTTTTAAAATTATTTTAATGAAATAAAAACAATGGTTGTTGCAGTATTTTATTCAACGCCCAATCCAGTCACTGAAGACCCTCGTTCTGTGAGTAAAAAAACATAATAAACCAACAATATACTTACCCTCCGCAGATCTGTAACCTCCAACGATGTAAATCCTTCTGAAGGGGTTAAAACATTTTGCAGCAAGGAGCTGTGCTAATGCAGGCTGCTCCTCGCTGCAAAACCCCAGGGAATGAGGCTAAAAATAGATCAATGATCTATATTTAGCTTCATTTGCGGTGAGGCGCCCTCTGCTGGCTGTTCATAGATCGTGGGAAATTACCTAGAAAGCTCCCTGGCTTTCTAGGTAATTTCCCACGATCTATGAACAGCCAGCAGAGGGCGCCTCACCGCAAATGAAGCTAAATATAGATCATTGATCTATTTTTAGCCTCATTCCCTGGGGTTTTGCAGCGAGGAGCAGCCTGCATTAGCACAGCTCCTTGCTGCAAAATGTTTTAACCCCTTCAGAAGGATTTACATCGTTGGAGGTTACAGATCTGCGGAGGGTAAGTATATTGTTGGTTTATTATGTTTTTTTACTCACAGAACGAGGGTCTTCAGTGACTGGATTGGGCGTTGAATAAAATACTGCAACAACCATTGTTTTTATTTCATTAAAATAATTTTAAAAAATGTGTTTGTGTTTTATTTAACCCTTTACTAGTATTGGATTAATAATGGATAGGTGTCATAATTGACGCCTCTCCATTATTAATTAGGCTTAATGTCACCTTACAATAGCAAGGTGGCATTAACCCTTCATTACCCCATATCCCACCGCTACACGGGAATGGGAAGAGAGTGGCCAAGTGCCAGAATAGGCGCATCTTCCAGATGTGCCTTTTCTGGGGTGGCTGGGGGCAGATATTTTTAGCCAGGGGGGGGCCAATAACCGTGGACCCTCTCCAGGCTATTAATATCTGCCCTCAGTCACTGACTTTACTACTCTGGCGGAGAAAATTGCGCGGGAGCCCACGCCAATTTTTTCCGCCATTTAACCCTTTATTTTAAGAGCTAGAACGGCCAAATTTTGCAGATACACACTACTGACATTAGTAGTGTGGAATCTGCAAAAAAAATGGAGAGAAGACATGGTTTACTGTATGTAAACCATGTCTCAAATCATGTCGGGTTTTAGGAAGGAGAAGGAAAAAGCCGGTAATTGAATTACCGGCTTTCAAGCTGTCTAGCGCTGGAATAAATATTAATATATATACATATATGTGTCTCACTGACATATATATATATATATATATATATACCTATTCTATGTGTACACATTTATTCTACCTATTCTACTGTAAGCTGTCAGTGTGATTTTACTGTACACCGCACTGAATTACCGGCTTTTCTCTCTAACAGCGCTGCGTATTTCTAGCAAGTCACACTGCTTGTCCGTGTGTAATCCGTATTTTTCACGCTTCCATAGACTTTCATTGGCGTATTTCTTGCGCAGTACGGTGACAAACGCAGCATGCTGCGATTTTGTACGGCCGTAGAAAGCCGTATAATACTGATCAGTAAAATACGGCAAATAGGAGCAGGGGCATAGAGAATAATTGTGCCGTATTTTTTGCGAGTTTTACGGACGTAGATTCTGCGCTCTTACGTCCGTAAAACTCGCATGTGTGACGGCGGCCTTACTCTTTCTTTTCCCTCCTTTAAAAAGACAAAACTTGAATTTTTATGGAAATCACCTGGTGCTGATTTTTCCTTTTTTGCCTGCAGCTTACCAAAGTGCCTAGACCAGATATTAAATATCAAGCCCATATCATTGCCCCGCTTTCAGCAAGCTTTACCTTTGGATTCGGTGTCAGGCAAGTACCTTTCTCCTGGTATTTACCAATCTCAGACTGCTAGATAGAGAATTGTGATTCATTCCATAGAACATGTTTGCGCTGGTCCAGAATCCACAGGCAGTGTGCTTTACACCACTGCATCTGACACTTGGTATTGTGCATAGTGATGTAAGGCTTGCATGCAGCGGTTCAGCCTTGACACTCCAGACATAGGTTTGTTTTTTATTTGTTGATGCCAAAGGAGGTTTGGATCTCTGCAATTAATTAATCTACATCATGCTGGCAAACTTTATGTCCCATGTTTCTCAGCACTCAAGAGACCATACTATACCTTTGTCTTTACGTAGTCCCCATTTCATGGCTGAGTTGCTGCAGTTCCTCCAACTTCTCAATAAAACTGCTCACGGTTGATCATTGAATACGAGTGGAGACATTTCATCGACTGACTTGTTACAATGGTGGCATCCTCATTTAAGTGCCACATTCAAATTCCGTAATCTCTAAAACAAAAGCTGTTCTTCCACAAATGATAGTAGAGGCAGACGGCACGGCGAGGGGCTGGATGTTATACACCTGTGGTTTTGGAAAAAAAACTGATTTCTGGTGTCCAATACTTATGTCCATATAGTGAACGTGCCAGACTGTTGAGTTCAGGACAGGAGACCTGCAGCCATTCTCTACATCGCAAGCCCTATTCTGACCGTTAGCTGTGTCAAACCGGCTTTAGCGCTCATTCACACATGAATTTGTGTCGTACTTGTGTTGTCCTTGTTTTTCACTGACCATACACTGACATATTATACTCCGAAGCTAGTCATACACTTGTTTTTCTTGCTTTGTATTTTTTAGCTGGCTGCATTCAAAAATAGAGATATTCTGTATTGATCCGATTTGAATCAAAGTCGCCCAATCAAGTGAATCAGTTTGTGAAGTTTTGAATTTTTTTGCATGACAAAAAGGAATGTCACCCTGATTGTAAAGACAAACAAGCAGATTAAAAGTGAATCCAGCACACTAAAAAAAAAAAAAGTCACTTTTAACATATAAGGAAAATAATCAGAGTATAAATTTGGCTGCAGGTGAATCTGGATTGTGGAAGGAATGGATTGAATTGTTCCCAGTTTAGTAACTAATGTGGCAAAACAACACACACAAAAAAATGGATACCTGATGTCACTGCAACAAAAAATACATTGGATTGATGTACAGGTAAAATTAAAAAGATCTTATCAATTAGATAACTTTTTCCTGAGCATTTTCCTTGGAAACCTTAGGCTAGAAATGTGGGCTGCTGCGGATATTAAATCCTACAATCTGATAGGGCTCTTTTATTAGTTCATATCTTGCAAGGATTGTGTTTGTTTTGGGCACAAGATTCATTTAGCCATAAACGCACTGATGATTTACCTCCTATCGGAAGCCTGTACTGTCTACATAGAATATCTGTAGTTACTCTATCCAGCATGCTTGGCAGTTTAAAAAAAACATTGTAAATATTACTAATACAGCGTTTCTCCAAAAATTAGATAGGGTCTTATATATTTTTTTTTTGCTCTAAAAATTGATTAGTGCTTATTTATTTTAGGGGATGTCTTATTTTTTTTTTTCCAGGAACAACAATCCACATTTATTCTTGAACAAAATAAAATTAACATTTTTCCAAATATATTCATGATATCACACACTGCACTTACACATGTATGATGATGTTCGTCCTTCGTTTTCGAAGATCACCATGACTTCAGGGTTAGAAGAGAATTAGTAGTTATGGGTCCGGAGGTGGCTGAGTCCAATCCGGGCCCTGAAGGTTCACCCACATACTTGACATAAGGAAGCAGATGTGGTCAGTACACCAGATTCTACTTGTGCCTTGCGTACAGCACGCTTTCTTTTTGCGTCACTGATTTTCCTATCTTCAGCTGCACGTGCTCCTGAGGTAATCCTGCCCCGCCAACCTGGACGATCCAGGGCAAGCTCTTCCCATTCATTGGTGTTGACTTCCAGGTTTTTGAGACAGAAAAGATATATATATTGGTACCGTGTTAGCCAGTAGATAGAAAAATATGTAGAATTGAGAGTCCTCAGTGGTTGATACCTTTTAATGGCTAACTGAAAAGATGGTAACAAATTGCAAGCTTTCGAGACTACTCAGGTCTCTTCATCAGGCAAAGACTAAAACAAATTCTGAATAAATGCATAAATATGTGATTCTTCAGAATTTGTTTTAGTCTTTGCCTGATGAAGAGACCTGAGTAGTCTCGAAAGCTTGCAATTTGTTACCATCTTTTCAGTTAGCCATTAAAAGGTATCAACCACTGAGGACTCTCAATTCTAAAGGTTTTTGAGAGACACCTTAAGGCAGTTTTTATAGCGCTTCTTCTGCCCCCAACTGTTCGCTTTCCTTGGCACAGTTCTCCGTACAGCAGTTGTTTCGGTAGTCAGCATTCTGACCACATGTCCAGCCCACCTGGCTTGGACTTTCAGCAGGAGAGTCTAAACGCTGCAGAGCCCAGTTTGTTCCAGAATTGCCGTGTCCAGAACATTGTCTTGCCACCTGATGTGGAGGAGGCAACTCATGTGGAAATGATTAAGCTATTTAGCATGCCGGCTGTACACTGTCCAGGTCTCGCTAGCATAGAGAAGTGTGGTGAGGACCACCGCACAGTACACCTTCAGCTTGGTGGTAAGGCTGAGTCCCCTTCGTTCCCAGACGTTCTTACGCAGTCTCCCGAAGGCGGCACTGGCTTTGGCGATTCTGTTATTAACCTCAACGTCTATGGTTACTTCACGAGAAAGTGTGTATGTATATACACATACACACTGCACATACACATGTACTGTGTATATATACACACACATATGTATACACACACTGCACATGTATACACACACACACTGCACATACACACGCATACACATGTATGTATATACACATACACCACACACACATGTACTGTATGTACACACACTGCACATACACATGTACAGTAACCCCCGGATGAGGCACGGAGGGTCGGAAGTAGGGGGACATGACCCGTGCAGGTTGCCAGTGACCAGGTGATTGGGGATTTTGGGAAAAGGCAGGGAGAACAGCAAGGAAGGAGGGGGGAGGTAGTAAAGGATTGACAAAGGGGAAATGACATAGGGGAAGTGACCTAGGCACGGGGGAGAAGGAGGGAGATCAAGGGGGATAAAAGGACGCAGGGAGGAACCATAATCCTCTTTCACTCCCAGGACGGCTGGACAACAAGCCTGAGGTTCTGTTATAATCAACGGAATAGTGATTTGAGCGCTGGTGGGTCCTCGAAGCTGGCAAAAAAGTTCGGTATGGGGGGGTTCTCGTATTGCAGGGCCCCCCCCCTACAGTGGATGGTTACGGGTTGTTGGTGGTCTGGTTAAACTTGGGTGATACCCGACGAGACAAGTCGGGGTCACATTATGATGGGACCCGGAGGGCCACCCGATGTTGGAGGTCGGGTGCGCGGTATCGATGGGTGGGTACCCGACGATGGAAGTCGGGTACAGGTTTAACGGTGTGGAGGCAACCTCTTCCCTCAATTCATGGTGCTTCCGAGCCTGGAGGAAAATGCGTCTGGAAGTAAGGCTGGGAGGGAAGAGGCAATGCCGACGGTTTAATCACCAGACCAGGATCGGGTTAGCTTTGAGGACCCCACCAAGTGTCTTTAATTATTATTATTATTATTATTATTAATAATAATAAATTGGCTGCTGTGGCTGTTATCCAGAAGTACTGGTGTGGCTTGTTTATTCAAGGGAAAAAGGGGGAAGGTCACGGAGAGTCAACCTTGCGAAGGTCATGTATACACACTGCACATACACATGTATATACGCATACTGCACATACACATGTACTGTACACACACTGCACATACACATGTATATACATACACATGTATATACACACTGCACATGTATATACACATACTGCACATACACATGTATACACATACTGCACATACACATATATACACATACTGCACATACACATGTATATACACACGCACATACACACACATATATACACACTTCCCATACACGTGTATATACACACACATGTATATGCACTTGCACTGCACATACACATGTATACACACTGCCTATACACATGTACTGTACACACACTGCACATACACATGTGTATTCACACACTGCACATGTATATACACACACTGCACATACACATGTATATACACACACTGCACATACACATGTATACACATACTGCACATACACATGTATATACACACTTCCCATTCACGTGTATATACACACACTGCCCATACACATATTTATATACACATACTGCACATACACATGTATATATACACTGCACATACACATGTATACACACACACTGCACATACACATGTATACACATACTGCACATACACATGTATATACACACACTGCACACACACACGTATATACACACTTCCCATACACGTGTATATACACACACTGCCCATACACATATTTATATACACATACTGCACATACACATGTATATATACACTGCACATACACATGTATACACACACACTGCACATACACATGTATACACACTCACTGCACATACACATGTATACACATACACTGCACATACACACACATGTATACACACACTGCACACTGCACATACACACTGCACATACACACACATGTATACACACACTGCACATACACATGTATACACACATTGCACACATACATGCAACACACACACACGTATGTATATACACACACACTGCACATACACGTGTATATACACACACGTGTATACACAATGCACGTGTATATACACACACACATGTATATACATACTGGACATACACATGTATATACACACACTGCACATACACATGTATGCATACACTGCACATGTATACACTGCACATACACATGTATACACACACTGCAGATACACATGTATACACACACTGCACATGTATACACCCACTGCACATGTATACACCCACTGCACATACACATGTATACACACACGTATGTATACACACACTGCATATACACATATATACAGTTAGGGCCAGAAATATTTGGACAGAGACACAAGTTTTGTTATTTTAGCTGTTTACAAAAACATGTTCAGAAATACAATTATATATATAATATGGGCTGAAAGTGCACACTCCCAGCTGCAATATGATAGTTTCCACATCCAAATCGGAGAAAGGGTTTAGGAATCATAGCTCTGTAATGCATAGCGTCCTCTTTTTCAAGGGACCAAAAGTAATTGGACAATGGACTCTAAGGGCTGCAATTAACTCTGAAGGCGTCTCCCTCGTTAACCTGTAATCAATGAAGTAGTTAAAAGGTCAGGGGTGGATTCCAGGTGTGTGGTTTTGCATTTGGAAGCTGTTGCTGTGAGCAGACAACATGCGGTCAAAGGAACTCTCAATTGAGGTGAAGCAGAACATCCTGAGGCTGAAAAAAAAGAAAAAATCCATCAGAGAGATAGCAGACATGCTTGGAGTAGCAAAATCAACAGTTGGGTACATTCTGAGAAAAAAGGAATTGACTGGTGAGCTTGGGAACTCAAAAAGGCCTGGGCGTCCACGGATGACAACAGTGGTGGATGATCGCCGAATACTTAATTTGGTGAAGAAGAACCCGTTCACAACATCAACTGAAGTCCAGAACACTCTCAGTGAAGTAGGTGTATCTGTCTCTAAGTCAACAGTAAAGAGAAGACTCCATGACAGTAAATACAAAGGGTTCACATCTAGATGCAAACCATTCATCAATACCAAAAATAGACAGGCCAGAGTTAAATTTGCAGAAAAACACCTCAAGAAGCCAGCTCAGTTCTGGAAAAGTATTCTATGGACAGATGAGACAAAGATCAACCTGTACCAGAATGATGGGAAGAAAAAAGTTTGGAGAAGAAAGGGAACGGCACATGATCCAAGGCACACCACATCCTCTGTAAAACATGGTGGAGGCAACGTGATGGCATGGGCATGCATGGCTTTCAATGGCACTGGGTCACTTGTGTTTATTGATGACATAAGAGCAGACAAGAGTAGCCGGATGAATTCTGAAGTGTACCGGGATACACTTTCAGCCCAGATTCAGCCAAATGCTGCAAAGTTGATTGGACGGCGCTTCATAGTACAGATGGACAATGACCCCAAGCATACAGCCAAAGCTACCCAGGAGTTCATGAGTGCCAAAAAGTGGAACATTCTGCAATGGCCAAGTCAATCTCCAGATCTAAACCCAATTGAGCATGCATTTCACTTGCTCAAATCCAGACTTAAGACGGAAAGACCCACAAACAAGCAAGACCTGAAGGCTGCGGCTGTAAAGGCCTGGCAAAGCATTAAGAAGGAGGAAACCCAGCGTTTGGTGATGTCCATGGGTTCCAGACTTAAGGCAGTGATTGCCTCCAAAGGATTTGCAACAAAATATTGAAAATAAAAATATTTTGTTTGGGTTATGTTTATTTGTCCAATTACTTTTGACCTCCTAAAATGTGGAGTGTTTGTAAAGAAATGTGTACAATTCCTACATTTTCTATCAGATATTTTTGTTCAACCCTTCAAATTACACGTTACAATCTGCACTTGAATTCTGTTGTAGAGGTTTCATTTCAAATCCAATGTGGTGGCATGCAGAGCCCAACTCGCGAAAATTGTGTCACTGTCCAAATATTTCTGGCCCTAACTGTACACTGCACACACACACGTATGTGCACACATATATATGTACACGTGTGACAGACATACTGCACATACGGTACATACCAGCCTGTCTCCTCTTCAGTTCCTTTACACTCATTATCATTGTCACATGACTTTCTCCAAAGTTCCTTAAGCAATTTGAACCTTGGAGTAAATCTGCTGGGGGCCCCTAAGAGAGTGTGAGCCCTGCACAATACACCAGTATTTTTTCCCCCACATACCGGTCTTGACGTCCTGACTAACTAGGGCTTATTTTTGGGGACAGGCGGTACAGTATATACAATGGGACAAAGCTGTAGGATGGCTTGACTTTAATGCATTAAACAATATTGTACACTTAAGCAGCGATGCCGGAGTTTAAAATGGCAATACACCTTAGGTCTGCCGTCACCTGTTCCGATGACTGCTAATTTGCCCAATTGCTCCACACTCTATACATGTACACACTTTGCTTGGTCAAGTCCACACGTTTATTTGATGTGGAAAAAGTAACAAAAATGGCTGGCACTGGCTTTTCTTAAGAACAAAAGGATCAGGCATGTTGAAATCCAACATGCCTGATCCTCATTCTACAAGCATGTCCTGTAGGGGGAGAGTCAGAATATATCTGTACAAATTAAATGGTTGTCTGGTCTCACTGAAATTTGTGAGCTCAGCAGATAATTACCTAATGTGTATAGCCAACCTAATTCTGCCAGACCATTGCATTTAATTTAAAGTATATGTGTTGGCATCCTTCATATAAGGGCATTTTGAGGCTCGTGGGACCAGATCCCAAAATGCAGAGAAACAGAAGAACAAGAGAAGCTTTTATTCTGAACTAGATGGTGGCCCGATTCTAACGCATCGGGTATTCTAGAATATGTACAGTCATGGCCACAAGTATTGACACCCCTGCAATTCTGGCAGATAATACTCATTTTCTTCCTGAAAATTATTGCAAACACAAATTGTTTGGTATTATTATCTTCATTTAACTTGTCTTAAATGAAAAAACACAAAAAGAATTGTCCTAAAGCCAAATTGGATATAATTCCACACCAAACATAAAAAAGGGGGTGGACAAAAGTATTGGCACTGTTCAAAAAATCATGTGATGCTACTCTAATTTGTGTAATTAACAGCACCTGTAACTTACCTGTGGCACCTAATAGGTGTTGGCAATAACTAAATCACACTTGCAGCCAGTTGACATGGATTAAAGTTGACTCAACCTCTGTCCTGTGTCCTTGTGTGTACCACATTGAGCATGGAGAAAAGAAAGAAGACCAAAGAACTGTCTGAGGACTTGAGAAACCAAATTGTGAGGAAGCATGAGCAATCTCAAAGCTACAAGTCCATCTCCAAAGACCTGAATGTTCCTGTGTCTACCGTGCGCAGTGTCTTCAAGAAGTTTAAAGCCCATGGCACTGTGGCTAACCTCCCTAGATGTGGACGGAAAATAAAAATTAACAAGAGATTTCAACGCAAGATTGTGCGGATGTTGGATAAAGAACCTCAACTAACATCTAAACAAGTTCAAGCTGCCCTGCAGTCCGAGGGTACAACAGTGTCAACCCGTACTATCCGTCGGCGTCTGAATGAAAAGGGACTGTATGGTAGGAGACCCCACTTCTTACCCCGAGACATAAAAAAGCCAGGCTGGAGTTTGCCAAAACTTACCTGAAAAAGCCTAAAATGTTTTGGAAGAATGTTCTCTGGTCAGATGAGACAAAAGTAGATCTTTTTGGGCAAAGGCATCAACATAGAGTTTACAGGAGAAAAAAAAGAGGCATTCAAAGAAAAGAACACGGTCCCTACAGTCAAACATGGCGGAGGTTCCCTGATGTTTTGGGGTTGCTTTGCTGCCTCTGGCACAGGACTGCTTGACTGTGTGCATGGCATTATGAAGTCTGAAGACTACCAACAAATTTTGCAGCATAATGTAGGGCCCAGTGTGAGAAAGCTGGGTCTCCCTCAGAGGTCATGGGTCTTCCAGTAGGACAATGACCCAAAACACACTTCACAAAGCACTAGAAAATGGTTTGAGAGAAAGCACTGGAGACTTCTAAGGTGGCCAGCAATGAGTCCAGACCTGAATCCCATAGAACACCTGTGGAGAGATCTAAAAATGGCAGTTTGGAGAAGGCACCCTTCAAATATCAGGGACCTGGAGCAGTTTGCCAAAGAAGAATGGTCTGAAATTCCAGCAGAGCATTGTAAGAAACTCATTGATGGTTACCGGAAGTGGTTGGTCGCAGTTATTTTGGCTAAAGGTTGTGCAACCAAGTATTAGGCTGAGGGTGCCAATACTTTTGTCTGGCCCATTTTTGGAGTTTTGTGTGAAATGATCAATGTTTTGCTTTTTGCTTCATTCTCTTTTGTGTTTTTTCATTTAAGACAAATTAAATGAAGATAATAATACCAAAGAATTTGTGTTTGCAATCATTTTCAGGAAGAAACTGAGTATTATCTGACAGAATTGCAGGGGTGTCAATACTTTTGGCCATGACTGTATGTAGTTTATTTATGAAGTTTTAAGAATAATGCAATTTATACACAGGTTCGGCGGTCAGGCGCGACCAATTAGCGAAGCATGGTTCAAATTCTGCGCCAATTCGTGGCTGGACTGCGCCTGTCGCTGATTGGTCCCGGCCAGCTGGTCCCGGCCGGCTGGGCATGCCCAATCAGTGAAGCCAGGGCCGGCTCCAGGTTTTTGAGGGCCCCAGGCGAAAGAGTCTCAGTGGGCCCCCCACTTTAACACATACCACGATTCATGATGCACAGATACAGCAGAGAAATATACCATAGCCAAGTAACATATAACACAGCTCACATAGCATACTACACAGCCCACGTAGCATAGCACAGCCCAAGTACCATATAGCACAGCGCATGCAGTGTATAACACAGCCCACGTAGTATATAACAGCCCACGCAGTGTATAACAACCCACGTAGTATATAGCACAGCCCACGCAGTATATAGCACAGCCCACGTAGTATATAACACAGCCCATGTAGTATATAGCACAGCCACGTAGTATATTGCCCAGCCATGTATATTGCACAGCTACGTAGTATATAGCACAGCCCACGTAGTATATAACATAGCCACATAGTATATAGCACAGCTCATGCAGTATATAGCACAGCCCACATAGTATATAACACAGCCCATGCAGTGAACAACAGCACCCGTTGTATATAGCACAGCCCACGCAGTATATAACACAGGCCACGTAGTATATAACACGCCAGGTAGTATATAGCACAGCCACGTAGTATATTGCCCAGCCATGTATATTGCACAGCTACGTAATATATAGCACAGCCCACATAGTATATAACAGCCCACATAGTATATTGCCCAGCCATGTATATTGCACAGCTACATAGTATATAGCACAGCCCACGTAGTATATAACACAGCCCACGCAGTATATAGCACAACCCACACAGTGTATAACAGCCCACGTAGTATATAGCACTGCCCACATAGTATATAACACAGGCCACTTCTATATAACACAGTGTATAACAGCCACGTAGTATATAGCACAGCTCAGGCAGTATATAACACAGCCATATAGTATATTGCCCAGCCACGCAATATATTGCACAGCTACATAGTATATAGCACAGCCCACGTAGTATATAGCACAGAGACGCAGTATATAACACAGCCCACGTAGTATATAGCAATGTGGGCAACATATATAATGTGTGCAAAAAACTGTAAAGCGCTGCGGAATATGTTAGCGCTATATAAAAATAAAGATTATTATATTATTATTATATGTTAAAAAAAAAGAATTAAAATAAAAAATAGTTATATACTCACCTTCCGGCGCCCCCGGATCCAAGCGAGGCGTTTAGCGATGCTCCTCGCAACGCTCCGGTCCCAAGAATGCATTGGGGTCTCGCGAGATGATGACGTAGCGGTCTCGCAAGACCGCAATGCATGGCCCGGAACGTCGCGAGGAGCAGCGGAAAAGACGTCGGAAGGTGAGTATATAATGATTTTTTATTGTTTTTATTATTTTTAACATTAGATCTTTTTACTTTTGATGCTGCATAGGCAACATCAATAGTAAAAAGTTGGTCACACAGGGTTAAAGGGACTGTCACCTGAATTGGGCGGGCTCTGTTAATGGTCCGATGGGCGGTGTTTTCTGTTCTTTCATGCACCCCTTCCTTTCCTGCAGGCTGCAATATTGTCTTGAATGTGATTCGGTTTCCTCTGTAGTACACGCGTGCGCAATGCAATCTTGCCTTGCGCACGCGCAGTATGCCTTGCCCAACTGCGGGCAAAGCCAAAAAGCATTGGTGCGCATGCGCCGACGCACTATGTCCCGGAACACAGCAAAATACTTCCGGGACATAGTGCGCCGGCGCATGCGCACTAATGCGTTTCGGCTTTGTCTGCAGTTGGGCAAAGCATACTGCACGTGCGCAAGGCGAGATTGCATTGCGCACGCGTGTACTACGGAGGAAGCCGAATCACAATCAAGACAATATTGTGGCCAGTGGGAAAGGAAAGGGTGCATGAAAGAACAGAAAACACCGCCCATCGGACCGTTAACAGAGCCTGCCAAATTCAGGTGACAGGTTCCCTTTAATAGCAGCGTTAATGGACTGTGTTACACCGAGGCATAACGCTGTGTAACGCAGCCATTAACCCTGTGTGAGCGCTGACTGGAGAGGGCACTGACAGAGAGTAGGAAGGGGCAAATTCATGGCCGGACTGTGCCCGTTGCTGATTGGTCGCGTCCGCCAGGCCGTGACCAATCAGCGACGCGGAATTTCCGTGACAGACAGACAGATGGAAGTGCCCCTTAGACGATTATATATATATAGATTGTGCATGGCTTCTGCATATCCAGTGATCTGGAAATAATATGTAGAAATAAACAGACTGTTCCTTGCCAGTTTCTTTATTACAAGATAATGCACATAGATAACACATTGACAATATTCAGACATATTAGACAACTGAAGTATACTTTGGACAGAAATAAGCAGCAATTCCTTGTGTTACTGACACTCTGGACTAAACCGATTTAGGGCTTTGGGCAATTCACCCTTATGCTAATTTTAGTGTCAGATTGGTCCCATTTTAGACAAATCGAGATGATCTGCTTGCACTGGCACCTTTCTATGCAGTTCTAATAGCAGGCAGGCATAGTGTATGATATACATTGGCATGCTATATCCCAATATACACGCATGCTGACTGCCATAGGATCGGATACCACTGACTACCTCTATTGCTGTTTACCTACTGGTAAAATAAAGGTTGTGCCTGTGATACCCTTGAAGAGCCCTTACATGATGTAACACGAGTGTGGAAAGACCGCCATCTGCAGGCCCGGTCTTTAAAGAGGTAAGAGGTATTCTGCTGTTGGCTTTGTGGCCCCCAGTGACCAACACCACTTATACAGATTCTGGCTGCGGTGGAAACTACACCACACAAGTCATGCAGCCAATCACTGAGCTTGTCTACATCAGCACAGTTGCTGAGCTCAGTGATTGGCTGCAGCGGTGATGTGCACCGCAGTGATGACATACCACCACACCAGAACACACAACAGATCCTACAGAGGCAGCGCTAGAGCAAAGGGAGAGTGAAAAATATCTGATTTTATTTTTTTTAACCAGTGCTGGCCATTAAAGTTTAGAAAAACCCTTTAATGCCCGGGCTATTGATAGATTTCAACTATGGAGCTAGAGCCTTCATACAAAGTAATACTATCATTATATAATGAAAACTCAGGTGTGGACAGTGCATGATGAGTGCACTTAGAAGGCAAATGTATACATCTAGAAAACTCTCGCACAAGTACATTCTTGTAAATATTCTCTAATGGTTAAACATTACAATATATATGTTTCGAAGACAAGTACAAATCCTTGTGTGGATCTGAAATAAAATACAGTAAAAATATAATTTTATATTTATAATATGGAGGAAAGACCATTTAATACTTCAGGGAATGATCTCTAGATTTCGTAATTTCTGAATTTCCGAAGGAGATCCGAGGGAGCCTCGGCCGACCAGCGAAAGCGCAGGAGACAGTAAGTCATGTCGGGACTTCCTATAAGAAAAAGGCAAAGAACAAACTGCTAGTAAAGTGCTCCAGACAGTGTCACTAATATAACTGTCACCATGAGATAACAAGATAAAAAAAAACCTGTGGAGATTTATGCCTGATCTTTTTTTTAGTTATAGGTTGAAAGACAATATAATGGTGGAAACTAGTGGAATAAAAACCTCTTCTGTCTCTGGATCAAAAATCTTTATTTCGGTAGTGCAACCCAAAGCCATAAATCGTCTTTTCTTGTCAAGCATCCTGGTGGAGATCATCCCTCAGCGTCTACGCAGCAGTAACTGGTATTGAGCTTTTACAGGAGTTTTGCCTACACAGGTGAGCAGATTACCTAGAATCCTAAAGGGTCATCGTGTCCGACCCCCTGCTCAATGCAGGAGTCACTAAACCATCTCAGACATGTCTGTCCAGCCTCTGTTTGAAGACTTCCATTGATGGAGAATCCCCAACCTCTCGTGGCAGCCTGTTCCGCTCATTGATCACCCTCACTGTCAAAAAGTTTTTTCTACTATCTAATCTGTATGTTCTCCCTTTCAGTTTCATCCCATTACTTCTCGTAATGTGTAATTAAGAATAATCCCTCTACCTGGATCTATTGCATTTTTTACAAGGGTATCACCCTATTATCTGATGCCTACAGTCTATTTCCGTACAGTCTTTATCTAAAAAGACAATTTAGGCATTTATACATTTTGGTCTGCATTTTGCAGCATTTTTAAAGGGACTCTGTCACCTGAATTTCGAGGGAACAATCTTCAGCCATGGAGGTGGGATTTTCAGGTGTTTGATTCACCCTTTCCTTACCCGCTGGCTGCATGCTGGCTGCAATATTGGATTGAAGTTCATTCTCTGTCCTCCGTAGTACACGCCTGCACAAGGCAATCTTGCACAGCGCAGGCGTGTACTATGGAGGACAAAGAATGAACTTCAATCCAATATTGCAGCCAGCATGCAGCCAGCGGGTAAGGAAAGGGTGAATCAAACACCCAAAAACCCCGCCTCCATGGCTGAAGATTGTTCCCTCCAAATTCAGGTGACAGTGTCCCTTTAAGCCAAAGGCCATTAGCCTGAAACACAGTAAAATGTAAATTACAAATATTAACCAAAATATGCAAGTATGAATGAAGCCATATGGCCACTTTACACAAGGTGATTCATTACCGATCAACTGCTGAACGAGCAAAACTCTGATTCTTAAGGCAGGTGCAGACGACCGTATGTTCTCTCATCTGAGAGAATTGGGTCGCTTCTACTAATCACACTCTAATCAGAGTTTAATTACAGTGTTCCCCCATTCTCTTGGAAGAGGAGAAGATGGAGAAAAAAAAATGTCTCCATCTTCTCCATTCTGTCAGTCCGTAGGAATCGAGTGCAGTCCAATGTTTTCCACGGAATCATTGACTTGCATGGCTGAATGCAATATGAATATCTGATCAAACTCGAGCATGCTTCAATTTTTTTCCCGGGCAAACTCTGTCCCAAGAAAAATTGGACATTTGCATGGCCCCATAGCATAACATTAGTCCGAGTGAAATATCATGTTTCGCTGGATCACAATCAGACCGCAAATACGGTTGTCTGCATGAGTCCCGAGGATGATTTGACTTTTATGCATGTATAAAATCATTATCAGCAGATCCTCATCCCTGTAAGCAGGATGGAACAATCAGATTAGCAATCATTCAGTCTCTACATGAGATGATCACCGCTGATACCTAGAATGAAAGGTCTCTATATCGTTCACAATCCTACGTGTCTCTTATCAGATATTTCCGTTACTGGACACATTCTGGGCAAACGGCCATTAATATGATGGGCCCTCGCATTGTCAGATTTTAGCACCACGAACAAGGTATGAGATCTCTATAGGACTCGTCATTCTGAATCCGTGTTGGCCCTGGATCAGACTTTATCGGTGTCATCTTCTCAGAAGTTTCTATAACATTTCATTAAAATATTTTCTGAGGTCTTTCAGCTAGTGTAATAATGGAGCTGACGTATTAGGACTTACAAATTATTCAAAAAGCAATGGCAGCTTATTATCGTGGATCGAGACGAAAAGTTACAATCCATTAAAAAAAAAAAAACCCTAGCGAAAAAAAGACATGCTGACAATAACATGAAGGTCACATGGAATTTGATGTGTGAAAAGTCACTGAATATTTGCAATGTTTTTGAGCTATAACTAAACCCTATATATTGGAATTACAGTGTGAGACCTGTGTGTAGGGTGCTATGTGGCGAGAACGAGGGAGGACGATCTTTTCTGGTTCCATTCTTGACAAAGAATGGAAGGACACTGTTCACATTTATATATCATCTCATATTACTAACAAAGGAAGACCATAAGTAAATCTGTCTGAGTGTTCTCAGCCCAAAACAACAATAACCTAAATGAAATTATCACTAACTTAATGAACACATCGCCCCATAGCATCTAGGAGAGTTTCATTGCTTTAAAAGAGTGGGAATGCTTTTGTCTGACGTGGTACTGATCGTTCACTTTGAAGGGTAAGTACACCTTCACAATGACAGTTATGTAACACATCCGCTTACAGTAGGTTAACGAGAAGTAGAAAAGTGATGGATCAGACTACAGGGTTTGTTTGTAGTCTGTTACCATGGAAACATGGATCTGTATGGGAGCTGTAGATTCTTCTGTAGCTTCATTCATCCTTTTAGATACTTAGAAACAATGCAAAAATGGTTTGAATAGGTGGACATTTAAAGGGAATATGTCATTTGGTTTTGACTACCTCATCTGAGAGCAGCATAACATAGGGAAAGAGACCCTGATTTCAGTGATGTATCACTTAGTCTGCTGGGTGCAACAATTAAGATAGAATCAGAGTTTTCTCTGTTGTAGAAGTAGCATGGCTCAGAAAGCTATTTCCACCCACACTACAGCTTTGTATGTATATGGTACAGTATATTGACAGTGAGCTGCTAATCAGTGGTGTGTTTGGACCAGGAGGCACCAGGCAGCTAGTCTGGCAGTGATAAAAACACTTTGTCTCTTGCTGATAAAGCACTTATTGTATTGAAACAACAGCACACAGCCTAATAAGTGATACATCGCTAACATTAGTCTATCATCTCCTACCGCATGCTGCCCTCAGATTACACAGCAAAAACCTGCTGACAGATTTCCTTGAAAGAAAAATATGGTGGAAGGTCTCACTGGCATCTTTGGTCTATGACATCTCCCTGTGCTTAGATGCCTCTCATTAACACTGTAGTAGCAGAAAGTGTCATAGCCGTCTCTTTTCTATGTTCATAATGATCAAAATGTGCTTGTTCATCTCTTGGAAATTGGCAGTTCCTCACTTAGCTTAATCCATTGTGAGTGTAATTTATGCCATATGTCTACATAAATCCCTGCGATGAAACTGCCAATGGAGGAGAAAGAGCAGTCCTACACCTATAACACCCCAATCACACTATACTGGGGAGCCATTTTTCTGCATTAGGTCAAATAGCGTATGTGTCCTACCATATTCCTACATCTATGCCATATCTCATCATCGTTGCTTGTTCTTCTGCTTTTAGAACTGAATTACTACAGCAAGGCAGGAGAGGTTACATTTTCATGACTTTGTGTCTCGTCTTTCAACTTTTTTTCATGTTTCAAGAAAAACAAAAGCAGGCACAGCGTGTATGAGTAATAAAGCGCTAATAATTCCGCTCTGAAGGGTGACATGTGAGAAGGGCTTTTCACCAGCGAAGCCTCGGCTTAAACACCACATCGATTGAACACTTTATTTAATTGTGTTGTTACCTTCGGGACTTTTAGGCGACAGCAAATCAATATCCTCCGGTGGTTTCTTCAATACATGATCCTCGTTTCCAGCAATGATTTGGTTTTTCTTTTCTTCTGAGTTAAATGAAATGTCATTATGTGTTTCAATTGAAGATTTATCTGGGGCCTCCAGCATTGCTTCCTTCTTCTTTACAGCCCAGTGCATTGACTAAAAATGATTAATAATAAAAAAAAATTATGCTATGATTTCTGCAAGATTTTCCATCTGCTTCCTCCTTATGAAGCTTTAAAAACAATTGACCTAAATGGATATGATCTGACCGAAATGAGAATCAGGTGTGATTTATGAGGTCTCTGCTGAACATGGTCATGCATAGCCACCTCCGTCCCAAACCTACGGCATATCCAAAGGATATACCATACACAAGATGGATGTACCCCTCTAATTTTCATTGAATTGATGCAATTAGGACAATGGAATGGATGAACCTATACAATACTGTACATTTCTATATACAATACTCGTCTTCTAATCATAGAGTTCAATCCTCCGAAAACAAGAGATTCAAGATGGAACCGAGCAATGGAGAAACATGGATAATGCTTTCTGATGTTGGGCTAACGTCACCATACTGAGCCTTATAATTTGTTACAGATTGTTCTATAGAAAATCTCCAGATACTTCCTGTTGTGTTAGTTTGTGGACAGCATGGTGGCATGATTGTTTGTGGTACAACTTGCAGCAATGGAGCATTAAGTTTCCATGTAATTAAAAAAAAAACCCAATGGCATGGAGATGAAATGTTCTTCCATGCTAACACAAGTTTTCTACACATCCTCCAGTTTCTCTCTTGACTATACGATGAGCTGCCGTTAACCTAAAACAATATATTTTCTTTTGCTTATAAACCTAATCAGTCATAACATAAAAATCGTCGGCCTCGTAGTATGTAGCTCCTCATCGAGCCATCACAAGAGCTGTGACAGCGAGGCCATGCCGTTAACTCCTGTAGATTTAAGGTAGACCTTTATGAAGCGGAATTATATTGTTCCTCGAACATTTCCTGAACAATTTTTGCAATGTGGACGGGATCATCATCCTGCTATTAGGGAATATTATTGCCATTAGAGTGCATTCAGACGACCGTATAAATCTGACTGAGATTGGACCTCAATACGTGGACTGACCGGCTGGTCTCCCGACCTGAGCATGACGGCTTCATATATGCCTGAAGCTGTCACAATCAGGTCAGGAGACATGCCGGCCACTCCCTGCATTGCAGTCCGATATCGATCAGATTTATACAATCACCTGAATGCGCCCTAAAGGGGTCTACAGGTCTAAGTATGTGGCACGTGTCACTGCACATATCCATCCATATGATGTAATGGAAACTTGACTCTGTGTCTGCCTTCCAACACATCAACTTCAGATACTGATTGTTCAGTGACTAATACATCTTACCCTTTTAGAGGTGCCATCGAACAGGATAATCAATATTATTTACTTTAGTGCACAAAGATTATTAAAGCATTCTGAAGACTACCAGACATGAAGGAATTTCAAAATGTTCTTACTAATTTAATTAATTTAAATTTCTCAATTTTATCGTTTCTTCTCTATTCTATCTGTGCTTCCTTCCCAGAGCTAATGATAAGTGAAGAGCTGGCAAGAGAACGCACTGTTAGTGCGTATTGAAAAGGAAAGAATGTGGCAAGCAGAGAGAGCAGAAACCAGAAACAACCCACACAACTGACATCACTGATGACATCTGTTTTGGAGGTTGGGCTACTCTCTGCAGTGCCTACTCATTGCATTCTCTCGTTTATTGTTTTCACTGACAGTGTGCTCTCTTGTCTGCTGTTCACTTCTCATTAAAGCCAGTGAGGGAGTGCACTGCCACTGTGCAGTCAAAGGAAATATACCACTGCACGCATCAGATTCTTACTAAGCATACATTAGAACAGGGACTAGAGCAGTCCTTGAAATGGGCGTCACTGGTGACACTTAATTTCAGGGTGGAGAAAGCCGCTGGAGCAGTGACTGCAGTGACTGCAGCCACTGCCCACTGATGACATCCTGACATTCTGAGTATCTCAGCGTACACTGGGGAGTCTCAAATGAGACAACATCAAAATGGAAGTAAAAAATACAAAGCAGGAAGATAGAGAGGGAAATAAGGAATGGTAGGAAATTTTGAATGAACCTATGATAGAAAAGTCATGAGATTATTGCATTAAATAGATAGACATTAAGGCTTAATTTAAACTTTGCATCCCTTTAAGTTTGCTCTGTTCCTGAGCGGTGACATGTGCTGATGCGACCTTCAGCTCCTTACTCCCTCTACAGTCTGCTAGAGGGCTGAGCTAGCAGCTCTGCAGTGTGCTCTGTACAGTGATGTCATGAGGATGTGGCCTGTAATCCGTGCAAGTTTAGAGTGTCCGGGGTTGTGCACAGGGAGGCAAAGTAGTGAGACATTGCAGGCTTCACATAGAACAAGGAATGTTATCAACTCGTGACTAGTGGGAATGGTATTTGGCTTAGTAGTAGAGTACTATGGGTACTAGATTACATATGGATAAATACATTATATGATGCCCTGCAGCACGCTGAGACTTTGTTGTGCCAGTGTCAGCACACGTTACATTACTGCCCGCAGGAAAGTGTCAGGATAGCATATATTAAGAGAAGTAGTGGGAGGAATCTTGGGAAGCAGAACCTGTGTGCAGCAATTCAGCTATCTTAATGCAGTGCCTTAGTGGCAGTCATTATAGATGGAGTGGGTGAGGAGAGGGTGGAAGTGTGTGAGTAGTGGGACAGATACAACTCTCCCTGTTGAGAACTGTTTTCTAGAGGCATGGAGGGAGAGCTGGCAGGAATCTCAGGATGTCAACAATAACAATCCACAAGAATGGCTTTGGGGGAGCAGATGGGAAGATTAAAAAAATATATAAATAAAGGAAATAGGGTGGCTAGGGGACAGCCATATCTTTTTTTGGCACCCAGAAAACTCCTTTAACATATCATATATTATTAGATCTTTGAGGAACCTCAACTAAAATGGCAAACACAAAAAAGAGCCACCAAACTTCATTCATTGGATCTGAACCCAGGACCTCAATACTGCAGGTAGAAACCACTAAGTCTCCTTGTAGCCTATGCTGTACTAAAGAACAAAACGATCAATATTAATGGTAAAAAGAACAGTACAATCATGTCGGTAAAGGATGTGGTACATCAGCAGCCCCGTTTATAATACTACAAAGCTCGGATTAGGAAATGTTTATTTACAATGTTGCAAGACTCAGGAAGCTGAAAGCATTTCATCAAAACAAATTATTGTGAAATACATGTTCCAGTAGCAACAAACACGTTAACGGGAATGCCATCCCTACTACAAAATGTCATTGTTTTTTGTGCTGCGAGACAAACGTGACTTATTCAAAACATGTGTATGAAATTATGAAATGAAGCTCAGACAGCATGGAGTCACATAAACACTACATTGTCAGGAAATTGGGCCTCCCTGTCTCCTGCCGTCATTTACTTGATTTTCCAGACTGTGGCATATTAGGTTTCTTGCATATTCAGGGTGACCTACCATCTTTATTGTATCACTCAGGACTTCCCATTGTGGAAATGGAATCATGATTTTACTTTGTCTCCAATGGTCGTACTGTGCCCGGCTCTCCTCGTTGGTAAGGGTGTCTTTGGCTTGCTGAAGTTTCTGAAACTCTTCCACTACAAAAGAATAAACATAGATTGTGAAGATCAAACTAGGGTTCAGAATATCTTTATGACCTGGCTACATATTGGGGTTGTTGCAGTAGAAAATATTTAACCCAACCCAGGCCGGCCCCTGTGCACCCAAATCTAGTTAGCAGAAAACTTCAAATGGTGATTCATTAAAGAAGAACAACAAAGCAGATTTCTTCACCCAAGGAATCAATTTAGCCTGTATAACAGCGCCATTACAGTCATGTCTTTACATTACAAGATCATGCTAACAGGTTCTCTTTAAACTCCCTCCATTGTCCCACTTATAATGGTAGACTTTCAGGTGACTGTGTATACAGGCATCCACGACACCATCCATTAGGTGTCCAATGGTCACAAGATTTTGACACCAAATTGTGAAGTCCATTGGTCATCATGGCGTCTGTAATCACCTTTACTTTATTATCCCTGTTTCTCATAAAGGTGAAAATAGTTTTAAATGAGTTGTTTGGAAAGGTCTACATCAGTGTTCCCCAACTCCAGTCCTCAAGATCCACCAACAGGTCATGTTTTCAGGATTTCCTTAGTATGGCCCAGGTGATGGAATTATTGCCTGTGCAGGTGAAGCAATTATCACCTGGGAAATACTAAGGAAATCCTGAAAACATGACCTGTTGGTGGCTCTTGAGGACCGGACTTGGGGAACACTGGTCTACATCGTCCATGAGCTGTGTCTGATATTGCAGTTCAATTCTATTGATTGACACCAAACAAACATAATGAAATACCTGCTTTTTGATTGCCGGGGTGTTTGTCAGGATGGCACTTGAGGGCTCTAACTTTATATTCTGCCATAATTTGCTCAACCTGATGGAAAAACATACAGTCATTTGCTTATGACGTCTCTGTATATAAATAACTGTCGTCCTGACTATTCAGAAGAACAAGCCTTACACCTTCTGACAATGGCCTGCGCTTCCCCGAGAGCAGCGGGAGCCTGTCATGATTCATCTTCCTCTTCTGAGTCTTTTGTTATTATAACCATGTTTCCCCTTAGTCATCACTACCTACCTGATAACAAATGTAAAGTTTAAAGCTCCAGAATCAATTACCACTGTCAACAGTGGAAAGTACGGAGGAACACACATAGATGTAATACCACATTTTCAAGATTTGCGTTTCAGAACTGCGCTTCTGACCTCTCGTCATCTCTAGAATTTAATCATTCCTATAACTAGGTTAAGCAAAGTAATACAGAACAAGGAAGAAGACAAAAATGGTATGCATAATAATAATCTTTACATGAATAATTACTGTGTATACATAACCTAAAACTATTATTATAACACTAATAGTATTTAAAAAAGTACCGTATTTGTATTTTTGCTCACACTCTCCCAGAATGAGTAGTAATTTCAATGTTGTGAGATTATGTCATTGAATTGAGCAATACGTCTTAATTTATAGAATGTCACAATTCCAACTTGTTAGGCGTCCCTTCAAAATAAGTATGCAAATTGCCTCTTCAGAGAGGAAGAGGACTAGAATTCTAGCACCACCTATTGGAAGTAGCAATCCTAAAATTCAATATTGACCACTTACCATATGACTTAGGAGAAAAGCCAAATGAGAATCTAAATTTGCAGACACTTTGTTTCAGGTTGTTTCCCCTCATCAGTGCAAAGTATGAGATCTGATTTGGCTAGGTGAGAAGCTAAAGACTGGGACTTAAGGTACCTTCACACTAAACGATCCGGATCGCTGCAGCGTCGCTGTTTGGTCGCTGGAGAGCTGTCACACACGCCGATTCAGCGATGTCAGCGGGAGATCCAGCGACCAAATAAAGTTCTGGCCTTCTAACCCCAACCAACGACATCACAGCAGGATTCTGATCGCTGCTGCGTGTCAAACTGAACGATATCGCTAGCCAGGATGCTGCAACGTCACGGATCGCTAGCGATATAGTTTAGTGTGAAGGTACCTTTAAGGTGTGATGTTTCTCCTTGTGGAGAGTGACAATCCAGGCCTGGCATGTCACAGTAAGGAGACTTATATGCCACACAAGCTTTTTGGGGAAATTAAATAGGTAAATTGCCTCTTCAGAGAGGAAAAGGAGTTGAACTCTAGTATTATCTACTGAAAGTAGCAATCCTAAAGCTCAATATCAACCCTTTAACCCCTTCATGACCCAGCCTATTTTGACCTTAAAGACCTTGCCGTTTTTTGCAATTCTGACCAGTGTCCCTTTATGAGGTAATAACTCAGGAACGCTTCAATGGATCCTAGCGGTTCTGAGATTGTTTTTTCGTGACATATTGGGCTTCATGTTAGTGTTAAATTTAGGTCAATAAATTCTGTGTTTATTTGTGATAAAAACGGAAATTTGGCGAAAATTTTGAAAATTTCGCAATTTTCACATTTTGTATTTTTATTCTGTTAAACCAGAGAGTTATGTGACACAAAATAGTTAATAAATAACATTTCCCACATGTCTACTTTACATCAGCACAATTTTGGAAACAAAATTTTTTTTTGCTAGGAAGTTATAAGGGTTAAAATTTGACCAGCGATTTCTCATTTTTACAACGAAATTTACAAAACCATTTTTTTTAGGGACCACCTCACATTTGAAGTCAGTTTGAGGGGTCTATATGGCTGAAAATACCCAAAAGTGACACCATTCTAAAAACTGCACCCCTCAAGGTGCACAAAACCACATTCAAGAAGTTTATTAACCCTTCAGGTGCTTCACAGCAGCAGAAGCAACATGGAAGGAAAAAATGAACATTTAACTTTTTAGTCACAAAAATGATTTTTCAGCAACAATTTTTTTATTTTCCCAATGGTAAAAGGAGAAACTGAACCACGAAAGTTGTTGTCCAATTTGTCCTGAGTACGCTGATAACTCATATGTGGGGGTAAACCACTGTTTGGGCGCACGGCAGGGCTTGGAAGGGAAGGAGCGCCATTTGACTTTTTGAATGAAAAATTGGCTGCACTCTTTAGCGGACACCATGTCACGTTTGGAGAGTCTCCGTGTGCCTAAAAATTGGAGCTCCCCCACAAGTGACCCCATTTTGGAAACTAGACGCCCCAAGGAACTTATCTACATGCATAGTGAGCCCTTTAAACCCCCAGGTGCTTCACAAATTGATCCGTAAAAATGAAAAAGTACTTTTTTTCACAAAAAAATTCTTTTAGCCTCAATTTTTTCATTTTCACATGGACAACAGGATAAAATGGATCCTAAAATTTGTTGGGCAATTTCTCCTGAGTACATTGATACCTCACATGTGGAGGTAAACCACTGTTTGGGCACATGGTAAGGCTCGGAAGGGAAGGAGCGCCATTTGACTTTTTGAATGAAAAATTATCTCCATCGTTAGCGGACACCATGTCGCATTTGGAGAGACCCTGTGTGCCTAAACATTGGAGCTCCCCCACAAGTGACCCCATTTTGGAAACTGGACCCCCCAAGGAACTTATCTAGATGCCTAGTGAGCACTTTAAACCCTCAGGTGCTTCACAAATTGATCCGTAAAAATGAAAAAGTACTTTTTTTTCACAAAAAATTTATTTTCGCCTCAATTTTTTCATTTTCACATGGGCAATAGGATAAAATGGATCCTAAAATTTGTTGAGCAATTTCTCCCGAGTACGCCGATACCTCATATGTGGGGGTAAACCACTGTTTGGGCACACGGCAGGGCTCGGAAGGGAAGGCGCGCCTTTTGACTTTTTGAATGGAAAATTAGCTCCAATTGTTAGCGGACACCATGTCGCGTTTGGAGAGCCCCTGTGTGCCTATGCATTGGAGCTCCCCCACAAGTGACCCCATTTTGGAAACTAGACCCCCCAAGGAACTTATCTAGATGCATACTGAGCACTTTAAACCCCCAGGTGCTTCACAGAAGTTTATAATGCAGAGCCATGAAAATAAAAAATAATTTTTCTTTTCTCAAAAATGATTTTTTAGCCTGGAATTTCCTATTTTGCCAATGGTAATAGGAGAAATTGGACCACAAATGTTGTTGTCCAGTTTGTCCTGAGTACGCAGATACCCCATATGTGGGGGTAAACCACTGTTTGGGCGCACGGCAGGGTTCAGAAGGGAAGGCACGCCATTTGGCTTTTTAAATGGAAAATTAGCTCCAATCATTAGCGGACACCATGTCGCGTTTGGAGAGCCCCTGTGTGCCTAAACATTGGAGATCCCCCACAAATGACCCCATTTTGGAAACTAGACCCCCAAAGGAACTAATATAGATGTGTGGTGAGCACTTTGAACCCTCAAGTGCTTCACAGAAGTTTATAACGCAGAGCCATGAGAATTAAAAAATAAATTTCTTTTCTCAAAAATGATTTTTTAGCCCGCTATTTTTTATTTTCCCAAGGGTAACAGGAGAAATTTGACCCCAAAAGTTGTTTTCCAGTTTCTCCTGAAAGTAAAAGCAAAGCAATATTACAGGGATCAAAAAAGAAGAAAAACATACCATGCAGTAAACTATTAAAAATATGGCTTTATTAAAGGAAATGCCAATGATTATACAATCATAAAAATTAAAAACAGAAAAAAACAAAAAACCACATCCGCGTAGCAACGGGATTACAGAGTTGTACAAGCAACAGAGCCCCCACAATATCAGGTTAAAAATAAAATTAAATATAAATGGACTGTATATCACACAGTTTACATGAAAAAATTAGAAAAAGTCAGGAATAAAAAATATATATAAAAATATATTTTAAAATATAAAAAAAAGGAAAAGAAAAAAATAAAAAAATATATTTATATATGTGTAAAAATATATATTATGTGCAAAAATACAACAAAGTGGTACAGAAAATTAGAAAAAATAATAATAATTACTTGATTGCAAAGTCTCATATACTGTGATATACGTAAAAATTATATACTGTTGCACAAAATAAAAAAACAGCAAAATAGTGAAACAAAGAAACGGGGGTAAATAGAACCGAGGGTAATAGAACCCACTAATAAATCCCCTCAAAGCTATACTAAGGTGCATGAATGAATAAAGTGCTATAGTGCTACCACACCGCCCAAATCACCTTGGATCTATTCCTGCTGATTCCAACCACATAAGCACCCTAATGGCGCCTATATGGATATGCACAATATAAGGTGCAGCTATACAGTCGCAATTATAAAATATCACTACCTGGGGGGTCTCTCCTGTGCCAACGCGTGCCCGACGCGCATTTCGGTTTTTAACCTTCGTAATTGCGACTGTATAGCTGCACCTTATATTGTGCATATCCATATAGGCGCCATTAGGGTGCTTATGTGGTTGGAATCAGCAGGAATAGATCCAAGGTGATTTGGGCGGTGTGGTAGCACTATAGCACTTTATTCATTCATGCACCTTAGTATAGCTTTGAGGGGATTTATTAGTGGGTTCTATTACCCTCGGTTCTATTTACCCCCGTTTCTTTGTTTCACTATTTTGCTGTTTTTTTATTTTGTGCAACAGTATATAATTTTTACGTATATCACAGTATATGAGACTTTGCAATCAAGTAATTATTATTATTTTTTCTAATTTTCTGTACCACTTTGTTGTATTTTTGCACATAATATATATTTTTACACATATATAAATATATTTTTTTATTTTTTTCTTTTCCTTTTTTTTATATTTTAAAATATATTTTTATATATATTTTTTATTCCTGACTTTTTCTAATTTTTTCATGTAAACTGTGTGATATACAGTCCATTTATATTTAATTTTATTTTTAACCTGATATTGTGGGGGCTCTGTTGCTTGTACAACTCTGTAATCCCGTTGCTACGCGGATGTGGTTTTTTGTTTTTTTCTGTTTTTAATTTTTATGATTGTATAATCATTGGCATTTCCTTTAATAAAGCCATATTTTTAATAGTTTACTGCATGGTATGTTTTTCTTCTTTTTTGATCCCTGTAATATTGCTTTGCTTTTACTTTCTTGAGCAGTGGTTTCCATTGCAATTGTGCACAGTGCACCCTGGTGGTTGATTTTATATATTCTTATATATATCACTTTTTTAGGGGTGATAGTATATTGGTGAATTTTATATATACCAAGTGTGGGCATACTGTGTTATTTACCCAGTTTCTCCTGAGTACGCTGATACCCCATATGTGGGGGTAAACCACTGTTTAGGCACATACTGGGGCTCGGAAGTGAAGTAGTGACGTTTTGAAATGCAGACTTTGATGGAATGATCTGCGGGCGTCACGTTGCGTTTGCAGAGCCCCTGATGTGGCTAAACAGTAGAAACCCCCCACAAGTGACCCCATTTTGGAAACTAGACCCCGAAAGGAACTTATCTAGATGTGAGGTGAGCACTTTGAACCCCGAAGTGCTTCACAGAAGTTCATAACACAGAGCAGTGAAAATAATAAATACGTTTTCTTTCCTCAAAAATAATTTTTTAGCCCAGAATTTTTTATTTTCCCAAGGGTTACAGGAGAAATTGGACCACAAAAGTTGTTGTCCAGTTTGTCCTGAGTACGCTGATACCCCATGTGTGGGGGTAAACCACTGTTTGGGCACACGTCGGGGCTCCGAAGGGAAGTAGTGACTTTTGAAATGCAGACTTTGATGGAATGGTCTGCGGGCGTCACGTTGCGTTTGCAGAGCCCCTGGTGTGCCTAAACAGTAGAAACCCCCCACAAGTGACCCCATTTTGGAAACTAGACCCCCAAAGGAACTTATCTAGATATGTGGTGAGCACTTTCAACCCCCAAGTGCTTTACAGAAGTTTATAACACAGAGCCGTGAAAATAATAAATACGTTTTCTTTCCTCAAAAATAATTTTTTAGCCCAGAATTTTTTATTTTCCCAAGGGTTACAGGAGAAATTGGACCACAAAAGTTGTTGTCCAGTTTGTCCTGAGTACGCTGATACCCCATGTGTGGGGGTAAACCACTGTTTGGGCACACGTCGGGGCTCCGAAGGGAAGTAGTGACTTTTGAAATGCAGACTTTGATGGAATGGTCTGCGGACCTCACGTTGCGTTTGCAGAGCCCCTGGTGTGCCTAAACAGTAGAAACCCCCCACAAGTGACCCCATTTTAGAAACTAGACCCCGCAAGGAACTTATCTAGATATGTGGTGAGCACTTTGAACTCCCAAGTGTTTCACAGACGTTTACAACGCAGAGCCGTGAAAATAAAAAATAATTTTTCTTTCCTCAAAAATGATGTTTTAGCAAGCATTTTTTTATTTTCACAAGGGTAACAGGAGAAATTGGACCCCAGTAATTGTTGCGCAGTTTGTCCTGAGTATGCTGGTACCCCATATGTGGGGGTAAACCACTGTTTGGGCGCACGTCGGGGCTCGGAATTGAGGGAGCACCATTTGACTTTATGAATACAAGATTGGCTGGAATCAATGGTGGCGCCATGTTGCGTTTGGAGACCCCTGATGTGCCTAAACAGTGGAAACCCCTCAATTCTAACTCCAATACTAACCCCAACACTAACCCCCCCACACCCCTAACCCCAACTGTAGCCATAACCCTAATCACACCCCTAACCACAACCCTAATTCCAGCCCTAACCCTAAGGCTATGTGCCCACGTTGCGGATCGTGTGAGATTTTTCAGCATCATTTTTGAAAAATCCGCGGGTAAAGGGCACTGTGTTTTACCTGCAGATTTACCGTGGATTTCCAGTGTTTTTTGTGCGGATTTCACCTGTGGATTCCTATTGAGGAACAGGTGTAAAACGCTGCGGAATCCGCACAAAGAATTGACATGCTGCTGAAAATACAACGCAGCATTTCCGCGTGGTATTTTCCGCACCATGGGCACAGCGGATTTGTTTTTCCATAGGTTTACATGGTACTGCAAACCTGATGGAACACTGCTGCGAATCCGCAGCCAAATCCGCACCGTGTGCACATAGCCTAATTCTAAAGGTATGTGCACACGCTGCGGAAAATGCTGCAGATCCGCAGCAGTTTCCCATGAGTTTACAGTTCAATGTAAACCTATGGGAAACAAAAATCGCTGTGCACATGCTGCGGAAAAACTGCACGGAAACGCAGCGGTTTACATTCCACAGCATGTCACTTCTTTCTGCGGATTCCGCAGCGGTTTTACAACTGCTCCAATAGAAAATCGCAGTTGTAAAACCGCAGTGAAATGCGCAGAAAAACCGCGGTAAATCCGCGATAAATCCACAGCGGTTTAGCACTGCGGATTTATCAAATCCGCAGCGGAAAAATCCGCAGAGGAACAGAATACGTGTGCACATACCGAAACCCTAACCCTACCCCTAACCCTACCCCTACCCCTAACCCTACCCCTAACCCTACCCCTAACCCTACCCCTACCCATACCCCTAACCCTAACCCTACCCCTATTCTAACCTTAGTGTAAAAAAAAAAAAAAATTCTTTATTTTTTTATTGTCCCTACCTATGGGGGTGACAAAGGGGGGGGGGGGGTCATTTACTATTTTTTTTTATTTTGATCACTGAGATATAACCTATCTCAGTGATCAAAACTCACTTTGGAACGAATCACTGCACATGCGCCCGCCATTTTGGAAGATGGCGGCGCCCAGGAAAGAAGACGGACGGATCCCGGGAGGTAAGTATAAGGGGGGGGGGAGATCAGGGCACGGGGGCAGCGTCGGAGCACGGGGGGGTGGATCGGAGCATGGGGGGTGGATCGGAACACGGGGGGGTGGATTGGAGCACGGGGTGGGGCATCGCTGTGCAGGGGGGTGGAATCGGAGCACGGGGGGGGATCGCTGTGCGGGGGGGGTGATCGGAGTGCGGGGGGGTTTGATTGGAGCACGGGGGGGTGTGATTGGAGCACGGGGGGAGCGGACAGGAGGACGGGGGAGCGGAGCACAGGACGGAGGGGAGCGGACCACAGATCGGGGGGCTGGGGGGGCGATCGGTGGGGTGGGGTGGGGGCACATTAGTATTTCCAGCCATGGCCGATGATATTGCAGCATCGGCCATGGCTGGATTGTAATATTTCACCAGTTTTTTAGGTGAAATATTACAAATCGCTCTGATTGGCAGTTTCACTTTCAACAGCCAATCAGAGCGATCGTAGCCACGGGGGGGTGAAGCCACCCCCCCTGGGCTAAACTACCACTCCCCCTGTCCCTGCAGGCCGGGTGAAATGGGAGTTAACCCTTTCACCCGGCCTGCAGGGACGCGATCTTTCTGTGACACAGCATATGCGTCACAGGTCGGATTGGCACCGACTTTCATGACGCATACACTGTGTCACAGGTCGGGAAGGGGTTAACAAGCCTTGCCATATGATTTAGGATGAAAGCCAAACAAAAATATCAATTTGCAGACACGTGTTTTGGGGTGTTGCCCCCTCCTCATTGCAAAGCATGAGATCTGATTTTGCTGCATGAGAAAGAGGCCACGGACTTTTATCTAAGGAGTAAAATCTCTCATTGTGGACAGTGATATGCCTGACATGCCTGGGTGAGGAGACTTATAAGCCATGCAATTCTCCAAGCAGACTACAAAGTGTGCCCTGTGGGGATGCTGAATGGTAATCATCTCTGAAAAAAGTGTTCAATTTCCTTGCAGAGTAACCACAGGTGAAGTTTAGAATTAGAGTTACCATGTAGGACAGGTCCTCCTGGGTAAGGGACGCTGTATGTTACCACTCTCCACCAAGGAAAATACTGAACAGACGACGCCCTTCTATTAACCCCATCACGACATCTGCCGTACGTGTATGGAGCTGTGGAAGGTGTATTCTTAAAAACCACCATACATGTATGGCTCACTCCGAGCACCAGAGTGATCAAAAGCAAGTGTCAGCACTCTGAGAGCTGACACATTTGGACAATGCCCGCGATCAGTGCTAGTGCCGATAATGGGCATTTAACCCCTCTGATAGTGACAGTAACATTGATCGGTATAGCAGAGGAAGGGAGCTCCATCCCTGCTCCAATTGGCACAATGCGATTGGTCTCCAAGGTGACTCTGGGCCCAAGTTGGCAGCAGGGTCACCCAGGTACGGTGGTCTGTAAGCTCCTGTACAGAGCAGAAGCTGACACTCCTCCTCCCTGTGTGTGATGTACTGAGCTAATGCCATGCTATGCAAAAACATTGCAGAGTATTAGATCAGCGATCAGGGCAGGGAAAGTTGATGTCTCATCCAGGTAGAAGGTAAAACAGTTTTTAAAAAAGTTTAAAACAAAAAATGAAAAAAATATTAATCCATTTATTAATAAACTTATTTATATAAAAACAAAAATAAACAAATAAAGTAAACATATTTGGTATTTCCGCATCCGGAATGACCTGACCTATAACACTGTTCCATAAATTAACCCCTTCAGTGAACTTCGTAAAAAAAGTGGCAAAAAACTTTTTTGTCTTTCTGCGGAACAAAAAGTGGAATAAAACGCAATTAAAAAGTCGAATGTAAATTAAAAAGGTTATCGCTGAAAATGTCATCTTATCCCACAAAACTCAAGCCATCATACAGCTCTATCAATGCTAAAAATAAAAAGTTATAGCTCTCAGACTAAAGCGAAGCAAAAACAATTCTTTGTTCTGTAAAATAGTTATTATTGTGTAAAAGCAGCAAAACATAAAAAAATATATATATGAATGTGATATCGCTGTAATCGTACTGAGCCGAAGGATAAGGGTATGTTCCCACGGTCAGTAAACGCTGTGGGTTTGACACTGCGTACATCCGCAGCGCCCACCCCCCCAGCGTGCAGATGTTACAGCATAGTGGATGGGATTTCAGTATTAGCGGTAGAAATCGCTGAGGTAGTGAGAGATGAAATGGACATCACAATCGATTCCTTTACATTCTACACAGATAGTAGAGTGGTACTTGGATATATATATAACTAAATGAAACAATTCTACGACTATGTGAGTAATAGAGTAGAGCGCATCAGACATTTTGCTCCTCCTGAGCAGTGGCATCACATCCCTTCTGATCTAAACTTAGCTGACCGGGGAACGAGACTCACAGCTGCATCCAAGCTCGATGACAACATGTGGCTGAAACCTTCAAGTATACATACGATAACTGCGTCAGCATCGCATATGAGCTGGTGGATCCAGAATCTGACAAGTAAATTAAGCCAATTCCTAACTTACAAGAAGGAGAACTCGTGCTGCTTAAAAGATAAAAAGGCTCATCATATCCATTGGCTGATGGGTCTGATCACCAAGGTTGTGCGCAGCCATGACGGAAAGACTCGGAAGGTAGAAGCCAAGGTGACAAAAGGGGGTTCAACTCAAATCTTCTTTCGCCCACTTACTGAACTCGTGCTACTTCTACTGAAGGAGGACATCACATGAACTGAACATTGTTGCTGGACTCTGTCATGGCGGGGAGCATACTTCTTCATACCCCAGCCATGTTAGAACATAAAACGCTCTGCGTGCAACCGGACTTGAACACTTCTCCGTGGATTAAATGTTACCATTGGATTGTTGGGTTGGTGGAAGAGTTGGCTAGTTGTGGCTTCCCCAACCTAAAGATGGTTTTTTTCTACCAAACTCATTCATTTTTTATTCAAGAACTACACGACATTGTTCAAGTATGGACTTGAATTGCTGCATATTGCCTTCTCTCCTATATTCAGGTTCCATATCGGCGTTGGACAGTAATGACTTGTCACGTCATACAGAGGCATTGCGAAATCTGAAGATTTCAGATGGGGAGTGTTATGTGTCCCATGAATGGGAAAAACTTGTTGTGTATTTTCTGTGTTATGCATTTAATTCTGCTGTTGCTAGGGAGAAGCTCTGTCTTTTGAAGTGTGTCCTTTCTTCCCTTCTGTAGTTGATGATGGTAGCCCTTGCTCCTCCAGTCTTCTTAATTATCAGTTTGCTGTAGCCATCTTTAGATGCACATGTATACTTCTCTGTTTGATATTACTCTTTCCACCTGCTGCATTGTACTTAATACAAGATTTCAGAAAATATCAACTCTGTTTCTTCTGAACTCTCATTACAAGTGAGTACAGCTGAGTTAGCACTATCTGAGGATGCCTGGCATGTGAGTACAACAATCATACAGCTATCTAAGGGATTAATGGTCATATTGCTTATAGACTCATACTGGCTTGAAAATCAGAATAATGAATGCGGTATCAACATACTCAGGAGAAATTGCGCAACAAATTGTATGGTTCATTTCCTCCTGTTACCCTTGTAAAAATACTAAATTTGGGGCAAAATTAACATTTTTGTGGGAAAAATTTAAATATTCATTTTTTTTCTTCAACATTGCTTTCATTCCTGTGAAGCACCTAAAGGGTTAATAAACTTCTTGGATGTGGTTTTGAGGACTTTGAGGCTTGTAGTTTATAAAATGGTGTCACTTTGGGATATTCTTTGTCATATAGGCTTAAAGTCACTTCAAATGTGATGTGGTCCCTAAAAGAAAATTAGTAAATTTTGTTGGAAAAACTAGAAATTGCTGATGAATTTTAACCTCTTCATGACCTTGGGGTTTTCCATTCTTGAGTTTCTGTTGCGTTTTTTTGCTCCCATTCTTCCCAGAGGCATAGCTTTTTTATCTTCCTTCAATATGGCCATGTGAGGGCGTGTTTTTGTAGAACGAGTTGAATTTTTGAACGACACTATTGGTTTTGCCATACAGTCATGGCCAAAAGTATTGACACCCCTGCAATTCTGTCAGATAATACTCATTTTCTTTCTGAAAATGATTGCAAACACAAATTATTTGGTATTATTATCTTCATTTAATTTGTCTTAAATGAAAAAACACAAAAAGAATTGTCCTAAAGCCAAACTGGATATAATTCCACACCAAACATAAAAAAGGGGGTGGACAAAAGTATTTGCACTGTTCAAAAAATCATGTGATGCTGCTCTAATTTTTGTAATTAACAGCACCTGTAACTTACCTGTGGCACCTAACAGGTGTTGGCAATAACTAAATCACACTTGCAGCCAGTTGACATGGATTAAAGTTGACTCAACCTCTGTCCTGTGTCCTTGTGTGTACCACATTGAGCATGTAAAAAAGAAAGAAGTCCAAAGAACTGTCTGAGGACTTGAGAACCAAATTGTGAGGAAGCATGAGCAATCTCAATGCTACAAGTCCATCTCCAAAGACCTGAATGTTCCCGTGTCTACCGTGCACAGTGTCATCAAGAAGTTTAAAGCCCATGGCACTGTGGCTAACCTCCCTAGATGTGGACAGAAAAGAAAAATTGACAAGAGATTTCAACGCAAGATTGTGCGGATGTTGGATAACGAACCTCGACTAACATCCAAACAAGTTCAAGCTGCCCTGCAGTCCGAGGGTACAACAGTGTCAACCCGTACTATCCGTCGGCATCTGAATGAAAAGGGACTGTATGGTAGGAGACCCAGGAAGACCCCACTTCTTACCCCGAGACATAAAAAAGCCAAGCTGGAGTTTGCCAAAACTTACCTGAAAAAGCCTAAAACATTTTGGAAGAATGTTCTCTGGTCAGATGAGACAAAAGTAGAGCTTTTTGGGCAAAGGCATCAACATAGAGTTTACAGGAGAAAAAAAGAGGCATTCAAAGAAAAGAACACGGTCCCTACAGTCAAACATGGTGGAGGTTCCCTGATGTTTTGGGGTTGCTTTGCTGCCTCTGGCATTGGACTGCTTGACCGTGTGCATGGCATTATGAAGTCTGAAGACTACGAACAAATTTTGCAGCATAATGTAGGGCCCAGTGTGAGAAAGCTGGGTCTCCCTCAGAGGTCATGGGTCTTCCAGCAGGACAATGACCCAAAACACACATCAAAAAGCACTAGAAAATGGTTTGAGAGAAAGCACTGGAGACTTCTAAGGTGGCCAGCAATGAGTCCAGACCTGAATCCCATAGAACACCTGTGGAGAGATCTAAAAATGGCAGTTTGGAGAAGGCACCCTTCAAATATCAGGGACCTGGAGCAGTTTGCCAAAGAAGAATGGTCTAAAATTCCAGCAGAGCATTGTAAGAAACTCATTGATGGTTACCGGAAGCGGTTGGTCGCAGTTATTTTGGCTAAAGGTTGTGCAACCAAGTATTAGGCTGAGGGTGCCAATACTTTTGTCTGGCCCATTTTTGAAGTTTTGTGTGAAATGATCAGTGTTTTGGTTTTTGCTTCATTCTCTTTTGTGTTTTTTCATTTAAGACAAATTAAATGAAGATAATAATACCAAATAATTTGTGTTTGTAATCATTTTCAGGAAGAAAATGAATATTATCTGACAGAATTGCAGGGGTGTCAATACTTTTGGCCATGACTGTATAGTGTACTGGAAAATGTACGAAAAAATTCAAAGTGCGGTAAAATTGCAAAAAAGTGCAATTCAACAATTGTTTTTTGTTTTGCTTTTTTACCATGTTCACTAAATGCTAAAACTGACCTGCCATTATGATTCTTCATGTTATCACGAGTTTGTAGATACAAGACATGTATAGGTTCTTTTTTATTTACGTGGTGAAAAAAAAATATCCAAGGTTTGTAGAAAAAAAATCGTTAGATTCTTTGCCCCTTCCCTTTCCTTTTTTGTGATCTGGGGCTGGGTGAGGTCTTATGTTTTGCACGCCGAGCTGATGTTTTTATTGATACCATTTTTTGTGTAAATATGATCTTTTGATGCAATGTTGCAGGGACCCAGAAAAAAAACAAAACGTATTTCTGGCGTTTTGACTTTTTTGTTACTTCATTTACCGATCAGATTCATTCTTTTTATATATTGATAGATTGGGCGATTATGAAAGTGGCGATATCAAATATGTGTGTTTTTATTTTTTTTTATTTTGAATGTGACAAATGGGGGGTGATTTGAACTTTTATATTTTTTAAATTTTTTAAATATTTTTGAAAACTTTTTTTATTACTTTCTACTAGCTTCAAAGTCTCCATGGGAGACTAGACGCTACGATCAGCCGATTGTTTGTGCTACACAGAGAAGGGCTCCAGCCCTATGTAGCTGAACAGATCACTTGCTATGAGCTCCGACTGCTGGGCAGTGCTCATAGCTATTAGACAATGACAACCACAGGGGTCTCCTGCTAACCCATCGTCGATCCGTGATCGGTCATGTGACACGAGCGCTGATGGGCGGGATTAGTGACGCGCTTCCAGCACTATCTTGTTAAATGTCACTGTCAGAGATTGAAAGCAGCATTTAACATGCTAACAGCCATGGGTGGATTGCAATTCCAACTGTAGCTGTTAGGGGCACATGTCAGCTGATAAAATCAGCTTATATGTGCCGGAAAAGTTGGGGGCTCATTGCCAGAGCCCGCAACAACCAGAAGGAGTGCACCTTAGACTAAACTATACTTCTAAGGTTGGAAAGGGGATAACTCTTCTAACAAAAAAATATATATTTCAAAAATGATGCTGATGTAAAGTGGATATATGAGACATTATTATATATTATTTTGTACAACATGACTAACTGATTTAAGGGTATGAAAACTGAAAGTTTGAAAATTGCTAAATTTGTTCATTCTTTGCCAAAATTTTGATATTGTCAAAAATAAATACAAAAAAATTTGACCTAAATTTACCACTAGCGTAAAGTACAATGTGTCATTAAAAAAAACAACTTACCACATAAAGTGACACTGGTCAGAATTGTAAAATTTGGCCCAGTTATGAAGGTGAAAACAGGCTTCGGGGCGAAGGGGTTAATCCATTAATAGAGTATATATAAAAATTGGACAAACCCTATTAAGAAAGTTAGTTGCTCAAAATTTTGCATATGAATCATGGCAGATGCTATGGAATATAACACAATTTTATATCTCTAGTTTTTATGTTCTTGTAATGATGATTACAGCAGACAAGAATTTATATTAAATTAATGTGATCAATTAGGTGCTATCTTAAAGGGGTTTTCCACTACTAGGACAACCCTTTCTTAAACTAAATGTTCAGCCCCAACAAAATAAAGCCTATACTAACCTCCCGTGCCAGCTCCGTTCCAGCGGTGTCAGCAGTCATGGTCCCGGTGCTGTGATGCTATGGAATGATGTGATGCCCGGCGCCAAATCAGTGCTGGCGGTCACTGTCTCCGCCTTCGGACAAACTGAACATGAAGTGGAAGTCCAGGATGAGTTGTAGTCCAGACTTCCTGTTCATTTTCAGTTTGTCTGAAGACGGAGACAGTGACCGCCAGCACTGATTGAGTGCTGGCGTCATGTGCCACAACACCACATTGCAGTTCCGGTGAAAGCCTGTGCCGACACCGCGGGAACGAAGTCGGCACAGGAGGTGAGTATAGGCTTTATTATTTTATCGGGACCGAACATTTAGTTTAAGAAGGGGTTGTCCTAGTAGTGGACAATACGGTCTGTTTACATGGACAAACCACTGGCATGATATGACCAGCAATCGGTAAACGTTTACCGAACAGTGGTCGGTAAAAGCAAACAAACGATGTGCACTGAATGATCTATACTAGATCTCTCAGTGCATATATGTTGACATGGTTCTGGAGAGCACGAAATCCTGTTTATACCGTCGAAAACAATGATGTTTTATGCTGCACAATAGATCACTGCTTCCGATGAACAAGCTGTGATCGACAGCCTGTTTACTCAGCAAGATAATTATGAAAGGAGCTATCTATTCCAGTTACCATAAATATCAGCATTCAATATCAAATTTTTCAATGTGAAGGGGAAGTAACATAATGCTATGATAGCTCATGTGAGACAATAGTGCAACCCATATCATCCTTATCAGACTAATGAATTATCCAGATCTTATAACCAAATACTGAGGACTTCAGCATAAAGTCACATTAGTTTTATCCTAATTAAATCAGTACCGAAAAAAGGGTTGAGAGTACTGGCACAAAGTTGCTTCCAGCCCCCAGCTGTCTTCTTCAGCAAGGCTGGTTGTCAAAAATGTGGAGGACCCCACACCTTCTTTTTCTAAATTATTTATATAATTTAAAAAAGCAGCTTCGGGACCCCTCTATTCTTGATTACCAGCATTGCTGAAGCTGACAGCTGAGGGTTTCAGCCTGCAGCTGTCAGTTTTGCCTGTCTGTGTATTAAAAATATAGGGGAACCCCCGCTGGGATTTTCATTTATTTATGTATTTATTTATAGCGCAGGCAGTGGCTCATAAATGCTCTCATCAGCTGCTGCCTGCTCTCACTGTTATTAGCGGCAGCAGGTGTAGGCTGATGGGAGTAGTAGTCACATCAGCCGCCACCTGCTTTTGTGGTTATCAGCTGAATACAACTCTCAACATTCTCCCCTGCTCATGCTGATCTGATTGCCGGCAGAGCAGGGAAGAATGTTGAGAGTGGCCTTCAGCACTCGACACCAGGGAACAGTGCGAACTGTACCACTGCTTCCCAGGTGCCGGTACGTGTGGTACTGATGTGACATATGGTATTACACACACGGATACATGAACACTGATATATCCAGTCCTGTTTTTTCCAGTACCGGAAATATCAGGACGTGTGAAAGAAGCCTAACCAAAAATAAATAAACTGGAGTGTAAGTTGGTATGCATGCAAAGTAGGAGCATGTTCACAATGCCCATTAAACAGATAAAATCCAAGACAGAAAGAAAACGAACAGATACCCTGCCATGGCCTCCCTTTCTTTGAGATGGACACCACGTTTATATAGCTTCCCATTTGCTGGGTATCCATTTGGGACCCGCCCTTATTCACATTGATGTCACTTTGACACATGGTAAGGTTTTAATACTAGTGGTTAGGACCATCTGGATTTAGGTGCACCTTGACAATGGTGGGATGGCGTTTACCCTTTTTTTTTTATAGAAAATGGTGCTTACCAAGTACCCCATGATATTTATATGCACTTTTGCCTTTACTTATTTACTTACAGCAGGGTGTATGTTCATTTTCTTTCTGTCTTGGCTTTTATATTTTAAACCCTATAGCTAAATAATTAGGAACAAAAGAACAAATAAATAAGTAGAAACAAGATTACAGAGTTATTGTAATGGTTTGTATTTATAGTAATAATCAGATTATATACAATTTCTCATTTTACTATTGTCTACCGTGAGAATCACAATATTAGAACAATATGCATTTGTTAAATTGTTCATAAATGTGATGAACTTGTCACTAATGTTAAGATATTGGACAAATATATGATTTGGTTATTATTATTTTTTTACCCACTTAGTTTTGCATGCATCCAAAGTATTAAAGTGCACGCCACATACACAAGCACATCAGAGCTGCTTTGCGAAAGCTGTACTTACATAAGAAGACATTTCCTAAGCACGCCATAAAAAATAATAAGCTATTATAATAATGCTATGACAGACAGATGTATAGATATAGAAGAGATAAGATGGACACTGACCGTGGAGAGCTCGTCACAGCCCAGCAGTGAGTAGTAGTCATCGCCCACAGCCTCTGTGCCACTCAGTACAGACTCCATCGATGGGCAGCACCCAGCCAGCTCTGTTGCTCCTCACTTTCTGATGATGCAGGGTCTCCACCAGCCTTTATATTAGATGGGCAGCTCCACACTTGTTGCTTGCTATTGGCACTTGAAAGGGGGAGCGGCAGCTTCAGTCGCAGAGCAGCCTGGGATCTATAGTCAACAAAAATAAAAGAGCTCGGCTTATTACGTCTGTTTGTGCACAATGTGAGCGGGATCTGGTTTGTATTACAGAATGGCTCCAGGAAGAATCATTGACTCGTAGAAACCGGCAGCCTACAGGCATCTGCAAATATCCAAGATGATTTCATATATAAAGGCATTTTGCAATAAATGGTTAATATAGAACACTGAATACACAGAATAATCAATGTTTCTTTAGATCATCACATTTTGTGAACTCACATATACACGGTCATGTACTGGAAAATGTGTCGCTGATAATTAGTACGTGTTGGAAAATATTCTGCAATTATACCTTCAATTATAAAAAAAACCCTCAGGCTGTGTTCATACTGCGGCCAAAAACCGCAAAAGCCCCGTGCGGTTGCGGTCTCTCCAATCACTTATTCGTGCAGGGAAACAGGTGTTTCACCTACAAGACAAAGTAGCCGATTTTTTTATTTTTTTTTCACAGGTGAACAACCTGTTTCCCTGCAATATGAAGAGATTGTGCTGGGAAACAGTGGAAAGACCGCAATGGTGCAAGGCTGATGCAGTTTTGAGCTGTAGTGTGACTGTTGTGTGAGAACAAAGCCTAATACCACTTGCAAATTGATGAAACCTAAAGAAATGAGCTGAGATATAAGTTGGGGTGCATGCAGCATGTAAGTGAATGTTCACTCTGCCCAGTGAGCTGGACATTCTATTCATGTTGTTCCCCATGGCTGTGTATCTAGTAGCCGGGATCAGTCCTTCTCAGCCCTTAGCCACATGCATGACGCTTGACAAACAGTAAGGTTTTAAATATTAGGCCAGGGTCACACTTGCGAGTGCCATGGGAGAAACTCGCGCAAGTGTTCCCTAAACAGTGATCCGTATGTCATCTGTTATCCGTAGGCAGGGTGTGGCTGCGTATTGGAATGGAATGTGTTCCCCTGCATTCCATTCATTACCCAGTTTTTACAACCAGGAGCAACAGCTGCATTAGCAGGCTCCTGGTTGTAAATTTATTTAACCCCTTCGGATGGATTTACAGCGTGGGACATGACTGGTCGCCGGAAAGGTATGGGATATTGTTGCTTTTTTATTTTATTTTTTTCACAGAATGAGGGTCTTCAGGTGGATTAAGCGTACAATAAAGATTTTAAACCGCGTGTGTATTTATTTCATTAAAATACTTTATTCATAATGTGTGCGTGTATTATTAACCCTGTACTACTATTGTATTAATAATGGATAGGTGTCTTATTGACATCTCTCCATTATTAACCAGGCTTAATGTCACCTTACATTAGCAAGGTGACATTAGCCCTTTATTTCCCCATATCCCACCGCTACTCGGGAATGGGAAGAGAGAGGCTAAGTGCCAGAATAGGCGCATCAGACAGATGTGCCTTTTCTGGGGTGGCTGGGGGCAGATGTTTTTAGCCAGGGGGGCCAATAACCATGGTCCCTTTCTAGGCTATTAATATCTGCCCTCAGTCACTGGCTTCCCACTCTGGTGGAGAAAATTGCGCAGGAGCCCACGCCATTTTTTCTGTGATTTAACCCTTTATTTTAATAGCTAGAGCCATCAAATTTTGCACACAGACACTTCTAACATTAGTAGCGAGTAATATGTAAAAAAAATAAGGGATATGAAATGGTTTACTGCATGTAAACCATGTCTCATATCCTGTCGGGTTTGATAAAGAGATAGCAAAAGCCGGCAATTGAATTACCAGCTTTTATGCTATCTAGCTCTGTAATATATATATATATATATATATATATATATATATATATATATATATATATGTATGTATGTATGTATGTATGTATGTATGTATGTATGTATGTATGTATATATATATATATATATATACACATATATATATATATATATATATATATATATATACAGTAAAGACCAAAAGTTTGGACACACCTCATTTAACCCCTTTCTGACTTCGGACGGGATAGTCAGAAGCCCCTCTTTGATGCGGGCTCCGGCGGTGAGCCCGCATCAAAGCACGGACATGTCAGCTGTTTTGAACAGCTGACATGTGCCCGTAATAGGCGCGGGCAGAATCGCACCTATTAACTAGTTAAATGCCGCTGTCAAACGCAGACAGCGGCATTTAACTACCGCATCCGGCCGGGCATCGCCGACCCCCGTCACATGATCGGAGGTCGGCGATGCTTGTACATTGTAACCATAGAGGTCCTTCACACCTCTATGGTTACTGATCGCCGGTAGCTGTGAGCGCCACCCTGTGGTCGGCGCTCACAGCACACCTGATTTTCTTCTACATAGCAGCGAACATAAGATCGCTGGTATGTAGAAGAGCCGATCGTGCTGTGCCTGCTTCTAGCCTCCCATAGAGGCTATTGAAGCATGGCAAAAGTTACAAAAAAAAGTTTAAAAAAATGTGAAAAAAATAAAAAAAATATAAAAGTTTAAATCACCCCCCTTTCGCCCCAATCAAAATAAATCAATAAAAAAAAATCAAATCTACACATATTTGGTATCACCGCGTTCAGAATCGCCCGATCTATCAATTAAAAAAAAGCATTAACCTGATCGCTAAACGGCGTAGCGAGAAAAAAAATCGAAACACCAGAATTACGTTTTTTTGGTCGCCGCGACATTGCATTAAAATGCAATAACGGGCGATCAAAAGAACGTATCTGCACCAAAATGCTATTATTAAAATTTTCATCTTGGCACGCAAAAAATAAGCCCTCAACCGACCACAGATCATGAAAAATGGAGACGCTACGAGTATCGGAAAATGGCGCAAATTTTTTTTTTTTTTTTTTAGCAAAGTTTAGAATTTTTTTTCACCACTTAGGTAAAAAATAACCTAGTCATGTTAGGTGTCTATGAACTCGTACTGACCTGGAGAATCATAATGTCAGGTCAGTTTTAGCATTTAGGGAACCTAGCAAAAAAGCCAAACAAAAAACAAGTTTGGGACTGCACTTTTTTGCAATTTCACTGCACTTGGAATTTTTTTCCTGCTTTCTAGTACACGACATGCTAAAACCAATGATGTCGTTCAAAAGTGCAACTTGTCCTGCAAAAAACACGCCCTCACATGGTCATATTGATGGAAAAATAAAAAAGTAAGGGCCCTGGGAAAGGAGGGGAGTGAAAAACGAGAACGCAAAAACGGAAAAGGGCAAGATCGTAAAGGGGTCGTTCAAAAGTATAACTCATCCCACAAAAAATAAGCCCTAACATGACCAAATTGACGGAAAAATAAAAAAGTTATGGCTCTGGGAAGGAGGGGAGTGAAAAACGAACAGGGAAAAACAAAAAATCCCAAGGTCATTAAGGGGTTAAAGATTTTTCTGTATTTTCATGACTATTGTACATGAATTAACACATGTGGAATTATTCTTGTCCAGGTGTCAATGGTAAAATGCACCCTGGCAGACATAGATTTTTTCAGGGAACGAATGATGTTATCTTCGACATGCTCGTGTAGCACAGGCACAGCTTTCTTAGAGAAGTAATGGCGACTAGGCAACTGTTACTGGGAAACTGCGACAGCCATCAGCTTTCAGAAACTGTATCCACCAGACAGAAAGGCAGCATTTCCGTAGCCAACAGATTGGAGATGGTGGAGTTTAAGCTCTTAGCTCTGTAGTAGCACTCTGCATGTGTAGGAGGAAACATCCTTTTTCGTGACCACAACTGCGGGACCAAGGGCTGGCTGCTGTGTTGAGGGTGGAGGAGGGTGAACACGACAAACTGCTGGACTGAGAGTGAGGTGCAGGCAGGGATGCTATGCTGTATTGAGACAGATGTGGTGTGCTCGATGAAACAAAAACAGCAGGCATCGTCACATTTGTAACAGCTGATGGGCTCTCACCCCGACAGTAGAGGGTATACAAGTGGAGGTTCTGCTGCCGGAGATCTGTGTCAGAACACTTGCCACGGTGACAGAATAGGAAGAAGCAAGAGATGTGGTTCTTGGGCCGGCAGTTGGCGAGGCCCGCTGGTAAGTATTTTAGTGCAGTGAGATTCCCAGACTAACGCATATTGATTGCACATGTGCATGTAGTAGTCTAATTATTGCAATTTTTGCCTCTACCAAGTCATTTTTTGCAGATTTGGCAGATAATGTGAGTTGGGTCATCCTTTGCGGTCTCAAAAAAGGCCTAGGTTAGGCAACCCTTGCCGTCCCTGTGAACTGTAGACCTGCGACTGCTGCTGGCCACAGCTACTCAATTGCTTGCCTCTGGGTTTGCAGCAAGTGGGATCAACAACCTCATCATCATCCTCTCTGTTCTCCCACTCCTCACCTTGAGAGTCACCCACGTGCACTTCAGGTATCTCAGTCTCTTCGGGATTCCCTCCACCCCCAGGGGTTAACATCTGGTGACAAGAGTCCAGATTCTGCTATTTCATCCAGCCCACCATCCAACTGAAAAAAATTTTGGGCATCGGTGCAGATACTTTCCTCCTCTTGATTCTATGAATATTTAGAGCAGACCTCTGATGCCCATGGAACAGAATGTGTGAACATCTCTGCAGACTGGCCCATCTGTGGTTACTGACAGTCAGTTGGGTGGTTGGAGAATTGTGATGTCGGGGGAAAACAAGGGGGTAATTGGAGTTGCACCTCTGAGGATTGTACGGCGTTTGATGTTAAGGTGGAGGAAGATGAGGAGAGGCCACTTGATTCAGCGCTTGCCATCCACTGAAGCACATGCTCTTTCTGGCCCTCATCTACAAGGCATACCACTGTGCGGCTGCCAAAGAAAGGGAGCCGAGTAGCCCATCAAGTAACAGATGTTAGTTGTCTTTGGACAGGAAGAAACAGTGTTTGTTTAGTAGAGCTTTCAGTAACATTACCACCTAACCCACGTACACCTTGAGCACCAAGCCTATTCCCCCTTCCACCACAACCTCACTTTTTCCCCACTCATGTTGGATGTACCTTTCCCCTCTTTTAGCCAGCTCTTTCAAAGCCCTAGACACTGTCAGTCACCTGTCACAAAATTAACAATCAGTGTTTATTTGCTAAGATAGTGTGTCTAGACCACACTATTAGCATAAAGGATTTGGATTCAGAAATGTGGCCTGGTGTCTGGACCACACTATTAGCACAAAGGTTTTAGATTCTGAAATGTGGCCTGGTCTCTTGCCCACACGATTAGCGCAAACAATTTAGATTCTGAAATGTGGACTGGTCTCTGGCCCACAAAATTAGCAGAAATGATTTAGGGTACCGTCACACTATAACATTTCGATCGCTACGACGGTACGATTCGTGACGTTCCAGCGATATCGTTACGATATCGCTGTGTCTGACACGCAGCAGCGATCAGGGATCCTGCTGAGAATCGTACGTCGTAGCAGATCGTTTAGAACTTTCTTTCATCGCTGGATCTCCCGCTGTCATCGCTAGATCGGTGTGTGTGACACCGATCTAGCGATCTAGCGATGCGATCCAGCGATGCGTTAGCTTGTAACCAGGGTAAACATCGGGTAACTAAGCGCAGGACCGCGCTTAGTTACCCGATGTTTACCCTGGTTACAAGCGTTAAACTAAAAAAAAACAAACAGCACATACTTACATTCTGGTGTCCGTCAGGTCCCTTGCCGTCTCTGCTTCCAGCACTGTGACTGCCGGCCGTAAAGTGAAAGCAGAGCACAGCGGCTGTGCTTTCACTTTCACTTTACGGCCGGCAGTCACAGTGCGGGAAGCAGAGACTGCAAGGGACGTGACGGACACCAGATGTAAGTATGTGCTGTTTGTTTTTTTTTAGTTTTACACTTGTAACCAGGGTAAACATCGGGTAACTAAGCGCGGTCCTGCGCTTAGTTACCCGATGTTTACCCTGGTTACCCAGGGACCTCGGCATCGTTGGTCGCTGGAGAGCTGTCTGTGTGACAGCTCCCCAGCGACCACACTACGATTTACCTACGATCACGGCCAGGTCATATCGCTGGTCGTGATCGTAGGTAAATCGTATAGTGTGACGGTACCCTTAGATTCGTAAATGTGGCCAGGGGTATGACCCACACTATTAGCAGAAAGGATTTAGATTTGGAAATATGGACTCGTGGCTGGACCACAATATTAGCACAAACGATTTATATTCTCAAACATGGCCTAATGTATAGCCCACACTATTAGCACAAACGATTTAGATTATGAAATGTGACCTGGTCCCTCGTCCACACAAATAGCCCAAACTATTTAGACTCTGAAATGCGGCCTGGTCTCTGGCCCACACTTTTAGCAGAAACTATTTAGATTCTGAAATGTTGCCTGGCGTTTAGCCCACATTACTAGCAGAAAAGATTCAGATTCAGAAATGTGGACTCCTCGCTTTACCACACTGTTAGCACAAATGATTTAGATCCTGAAATGGGCCATGGTGTATGGCCCATAATATTAGAAGAAAATATTTAAATTCTGAAATGTGGCCTGGTCTCTGGCACACACTATTAGCACAATCAATTTGGATGTTTGGAAGGTCGATTTCACACAGGATCCTATCTATTCGAATTATCTGACTAACATACACTTTTTAAATGGAGAGGGACACGTGACTTCGGCAGCCAATGACAGAAGCCCTTGTGTCTGGACGTTGTGGATGGTTTCTGTGCTCTGATTGGCTGTTAGAATCTCCACACACTAAGTTACCGTAATTAAAAAAAGAATAACAATCTAGTGCTCCTCTGACCTCTTCCCTCATCAAAGATGTTCCCCCGCTCATCATACAGCACCACTATCCTAGCCAAAGTACTAACAAAAGCATTAGTGGAAACTCGATTATATACTGAACTTTGGCCAAATTTTGCCAATTTTGAGGAAAATGCTCAGGAATCCGAATCCGAAAGTGCAACATTCGAGACGAATTTGAGATTGACGAATGTTTTCTGAACAATTTCGTTCATCTCTACTCTTAATGAATCAGGTGCATCTGAAAACTGGCATGCACATTGCCACAAATCTTACTCAAGTCAGAAACTAAAATAAGATTTGGTCATGAGTGTGTCATATCCTCCTGGGACATCTATGGTTAGAAGATCACTACGTATTGTGAATCACAGTTCTTTCATTTAGCCTGTGTGTTTGTGTCCCATATTTAATGGATTTGGTTTCCTTGGGTGCTGAAGAGATTAATGACACTTTCTATGCTGGTCAGAAACATAAAGCACCATTGCAGCTGCTTCTGATCTGGTCATTACCTCTCCCAATGAAACCTGACCAGACCGTTTCTTCCTTGCCAGTGAAAGCTTTAAAAGCTTTACTTTCTAGCTCCTTAGAGTTGCTGTGCTAAATTGGAGATCATTGTTGCTACTGGAGATTGTTGTGTGCTGTTTTAGTGTATATGCTTTCCTTATTGTCCTATTTCCATTTGGTTGGTACATTCTCATCCTTCACTATATAACGCTCTACCTTTGGTGCCTTTGGTGAGTTTTTGTGTGTTTGTTTCTTTCTGTTATCCCGCTCTGTCTTATGTGTTGATACACTAGCATTTTTGTCCCGGCCTCCTGGGGAGGGGGAGGGGACAACTTAGGGAATAACAGAACATTAAGGCAGGTGGCCCAAATCTCCTCAACTTTAGAGGTACCTTTGTGAGCAGGGATAGTTAGGGCCACATTCTTAGGAACAGTGCACGGCCCTTTTCCCCTAATCACTTACAGTCACTGCGTGGCAGATTTCTGGTGTAAGGTATGCCACAGTTCGTGATGAATTAGGTGAGCTGTGGCAGTCCCGCTTTCTCTGCCCATTTTGACATACCATGGTGAAACTATTGTGAAAATAGCAAGTCTCAAAATCTTAAACTTTTCAAAGCAATTTAAGAGCAGAATTTTGGCATAATCGCTTTGTTGAATTGGTGTCTTTGTTTTTATTTAAATGAGATGCAGTGTGGGTAAATGTAAAGCATACCTTTAAAGGGGTTGTCCAAGCTTGGGAAAAAAGCCACTCTATGTGACTGCAGATTGGAAAATCGTGACATTGTGTTGTGTTGTGATTCCCCTGTATTCCTATGAGCGGGCCCTCATGTGACGTGTATGCGATTTGCACACCTGAAGTCACGTGCCGACTAGACTCGTTTGGCTTCTCTCAATACAAAAGAAACTGGGCGAGTCTAATTGGCAAGTGACTGTAAGTATGCACGTTGCATACACAAGGTCACAAGACTGCCCACTAGCACCTGAAATACCAGGTAATCATGACAGCACGCACACTGCACACAACTCAGCAACTTGCAGTCACGTAGAGTGACTGCTGACATTTGTCCCAAGCCTGGACAACCTCTTTAATTTCAGCTCACCTTTCATAATAAGCTTCCATGTATACATTAGAAATAACACCATTTCTGGCCATTATGTGACTTGCATACTGCATTTTTCCCTATTTAGGATCTCACTTTAATTTTCATTGTCTTTGAACTAGTGTAGGGTGCCAGTTAGCTAAAAATGACATGGTGTAATTGTCATGTGTCGTTCATCTGAGGTTGCATATACCTCATTTTAAAACCTTCTAAAGACCAGATTTTTTGTATTATGTCCAGAGGACATAGCTGGCTGTGTTCATCCTGAGCTGCTCTTTGCACACTATTGTCCCTCTCTTTCCAATATGCTCCTGCCCAATGACATATAATGCAAAACTTTATAAATCCATTTGTACTATGGATATTTGTAAATAAATAAATACAAATATTTATATAAGTATGATTTGACATTTTAGATAAAAGATAGGAAAAATTTAATTTTTAATTGATATTTGAAGATTATGAAATGACCATTAAGTGACTGATAAGAAGTAACAGGAGATGAGTTACTATATATTGAATCATATAATGTTAGAGTTGGAAGGGACTTTCAGGGTCATCGTGTCCAACCCTCTTCTCAATGCAGGAGTCACTAAACCATCTCAGACAAATGTCTGTCCAGACTTCCATTGAAGGAGAACTCCCCACCTCTAGTGGCAGCCTGCTCCACTCATTGATCACCCTCACTGTTTTTTCTAATATCTAATCTGTATCTTCTCCCATTGCTTCTAGTATTTCTTTGTGTGACCGTGTGACAGCCAATAATGTTTGTAGATCAAATAATATATTTACGGTATGTTATGGTTAAGGTAGCCTGATTTTACCATGAACACCTTCATGGGAAGAGTCGTGATTCTTCATTCATTGTTGTTTTGGAATCACCCGACAGATTGCGTTAGGATGGGGCATGTGTTATCTGATCTTTCTAAATCGCATAAGCAGGTGCTATAAACCTTATTTTATGGCACCAATTTAAAAAGGTACATAAAAGTCAAGGCAGAAAGCAATCATGATTTGCATGTTGACTGTTTCTTAGGAAAAAATAAAAGAGACATTATAAAATAGAAATGTAATTCACCTGGTTTGCGATTCCCAGAGAAAGGACTATATTGGACCATACTGGTTTTTTTTCTAAAGCAAACTCTGTCCCTGATTCTTGAAGACTGGTGTTTTATACTGGAGGATTGAAGAAAAGTGTGCTGGAGAAAGATGCTCCAAATTCATTAACAGGTATACACCTTTTACAGAATTTGTCAAACTTTTTAGATGCTGGGCCCAACTGCATGGCGTGTACACCAGTCATGGGCCCAAATATATTTCTTCTGTAATTTACAGATTAGATTATGATGAATTTGTTGGCAGGGCTAGACTATACCCCTTCTTGGCTAAACTATGGCCACTTTTAAAAAAAGTTGGAAAAGATGGACAGGACTTCAGAAGTTGCAAATATCTTGCAACATTTAAAAAAACTGCGTAATAATAATAAGCTAAACACTGACGGACACAGACACTCGGTCACTCACTTCTACATTGGTGGGTTCAGTTTGGGGAAGTTAATGGAAATAGTTATTTCCCAGCTTGTTAGGAAAGAAGCAGAACCATTGAGGAACCATGGTGGAAACTATTTGGTCAGAAGGAAAGAGAGACAGATTCTTTTGAGATCCTGACCCCAGCAACAAAAATAGAGGCTCGTTAAAGCAAGAAATTGCAGTCTTTTGGGACTTTTAATATCATTTAACCCCTTTAAAAATGGCGCTCTGTATTCTGATAGGGGCAGTCATGCACAATGTACATTATGATGGACGCCGTGAGCTGTGCTGATTCACAGAATAGTGAAATTACTGCTTGTTATGGCAAAGTATCAATAAGCACCATTGAAATATTACTTAAAACTGGAGGGAATTTCTCTCTGCAGACGCTCATACGTCCTTAAGGAGCACATCTTGTATGATGCCTTTGAGGAATACAGCTAATTATATTGTAAACATGCAGCTTTATTTTTACATTATATCACTCTAGAGAGTTAAGCATTGGGGAAATTAAATAAAAGTATTTAAAGTGCAATAACAACAGAGCTGGATAATCCAGACTCAGATTACAGACGTGGAGGTAAAATTACATATTAATTGACTCAGAAACTGCACATATTTAGAGAAATTGCACATTTGTAGAAACACAACAATTTTAGCTTTATATTTAAAATTTAACTATAATACGAAAAATTATACAAATAAATCAAGCTATACAACATTTTCAGAAATAAATAATATAGGAATAATTTTATACGTTTGCCTAGTTTATTTACCTGTTATATTATTCAAAGACGCGTAGTAAAAGGGGATAATAAGTATAATACAAATTTAGGAATGAAATGATCATTAAATTTAATAATTGTTACCTTAAAGACTGAAAGGCAATCTGTCAATTACAAAAATGCCTTTAACATGCAGATATTGGGGTAATAGCATTCGGAACAACATTTCAGTCATAACGGCAGAGTGGGCACAGGTTCCATCACTGCTCTATGTATAGAGAGTAGCGGCTGTAATTCGTATCCAGAACTGACTGATAGCCGGCTATAATGCTGACCTGCTGTCAGTCACTGCCGGAGATGCAGTTACAGCTGTCGCTCTCTGTACACAGAGCTGTGATTGAACCTGCGCCGCCCTTGTGACTGAAAAATTAAAGCTGAACCCTGTAAAGCTAAAATATGCAAACATTGAATATATGAAATTGGAACTGCATTACTGTTATAGAAAATAAGTTAAATATGAAGCTAGTTAGCACGTAAATTGGCTAAGTCATGTGTGCCCAACAGCCAGCGACAAGGCGATCTTCTTTGCTGGGAACCTAACCTAATATGATACCTCTCCCGGGCTGAAAGCCTACAGATATATAAGTAGGTAGGATCAAGTTGTGATTAAAACTGCCATAGGCTTAGGGGTGGAATGCTCAGTCACAAGGCATGTGTATACAAATATCAAAAGACTGACCGTCACTTCCAAAAAGACAGACAAGTGTGAACAGGTGCAAGCTAAGAATGCCACCTCCACCGCCCCTGTGACTGAAACCGGAAGGAATAAAGTTCATTTCCTTCCGGCAATGGGGGTCTAAGTGTGAGCGCCGGGCAGGTTCAGAATGCCGTTAACCTGCAGATTAACCCCATATCTGCAGGTTAATAGCATTTTTTCATGTGACAGGTTCCCTTTAAACATTATTAAATCTTCATATTTTATGGATAAAATAACCCATTGATTTTTTTCTTGTAATGACTGCAGTTTCAGCTTAGCTTTGTGGGATCATAAAATTGAAGCTTGCTAAAATAAATTAAAAAAATGTGGTGATAAGAATCTTAGCCCAAAAGACTAGTTAATAATAAAAAAATATATAACAATATAATAGAAAAGGATAAATTGCAAAAGTGATTTAATAATGGAAGATATATTGCAATGTATTAAATACTAAATATTTTAAACATTTGATATCACTTGAATGTAGAAGCCTGAGCCTCCAATGCTGTGTCTCTGCTTCTCCCCAGTCTCTGATTACACGGCTGCAGTATTGACATCTCGTCTACACTATGTGACCGCTGCAGTCAATTACTATTCGCAGCGGTCAAGCTGGTGTATAGAACAAGAGACTGAAGAGGCCAGCCATTGGCATCCCAGCGGTACCATGTTGTAGACGTCATATCACAACTTTCTAAAGAAAAAAACATGGGGAGCAGGAGGCAAGCATTACTGGTGTGGCAGGGGATTTCACAGGTAAGTAATGCTTATATTGCTATTTTATGCATTACTAGCCTGCAAGGTTGAAAACAGGCAAGCCCTTTAAAAAAACTGTTGAAATAACAATTTTCCACTTTTATCTGCAGACCCCATATAAATAAAACATCCTGCCCATGTCAGTATTTCATGATGGAGTTCACTGAGGTAAGACGCTACTTTATCATTGCCTCAGTAATCAAATACAAGTGTAGACATTTTTACTTATAGGAATAATTCCTATCTTAAAGAAAATCTGTCTCCAGATTTTTGCCACCTAATCTGAGAACAGCATAGTATGAGGACTGAGACCTGGATTCCAGCGATTTGTTGTAGTTTTTATAAATTAACAGTTTTAATCAGCACTAGATTATCACTAGAGGACTAGTAAACCTGCTGCCATCAGCATCAGGGTCTCTGCCCTACATCATGCTGCTCTTAGCAAAAATCTATTGACAGATTTCCATTTAAGTGTTCCCTATAGTTTCAACAAACTTTGCTTAATTCAATGGAACAAACACAGTACAAATGAATTATAAAACGTATTTTGCGGATTATAAAATACATCAGATTATAAAACGCACCCCAAGTTTTGGGGAGGAAAATAGGAAAACATTTTTTTTTAAAAATAGAATGGTGGTGCATCTTATAATACACCTACCTGGGGGCAGTGGAGCGGGGTCTCAGGTGGACGGTTTGCTGCGGCAGGAAGCTGGTGGCCATGGCAGGAGATGCTGTGGGCCCCAGTCTGGTAGGAGGTGGTGTTCGGCGGAGGTGACTGGGGTGATGCTGCGGGCCACAGGCTGGTAGGAGGTGGTGTTTGGCAGGGGTATGAGTGGTGTGATGCTGCGGGCCACAGGCTGGTAGGAGGTGGTGTTTGGCAGGGGTATGAGTGGTGTGATGCTGCGGGCCACAGGCTGGTAGGAGGTGGTGTTTGGTGGGGGTATGAGTGGGGTGATGCTGCGGGCAACAGGCTGGTAGGAGGTGGTGATGGCGGAGGTATGAGTGGTGTGATGCTGCGGGCCACAGGCTGGTAGGAGGTGGTGTTTGGCGGGGGTATGAGTGGGGTGATGCTGCGGGCCACAGGCTGGTAGGAGGTGGTGATAGCAGAGGTATGAGTGGTGTGATGCTGTGGGCCACAGGCTGGTAGGAGGTGGTGTTTGGCAGAGGTATGAGTGGTGTGATGCTGTGGGCCACAGGCTGGTAGGAGGTGGTGATGGCGGAGGTATGAGTGGGGTGATGCTGCGAGCCACAAACTGGTAGGAGGTGGTGTTTGGCAGAGGTATGAGTGGTGTGATGCTGTTGGCCACAGGCAGGTAGGAGGTGGTGATGGCGGAGGTATGAGTGGGGTGATGCTGCGGGCCACAGACTGGTAGGAGGTGGTGTTCAGCGGAGGTATGAGTAGGGTGATGCTGCGAGCCACAGGCTGGTAGGAGGTGGTGTTCGGCAGAGGTATGAGTGGGGTGATGCTGTGGGCCACAGGCTGGTAGGAGGTGGTGATGGCGGAGGTATAAGTGGGGTGATGCTGCAGGCCACAGGCAGCGGGCCACAGGTTTGTAGGAGGTGGTGTTCGGCAGAGGTATGAGTGGTGTAATGCTGTGGGCCACAGGCTGGTAGGAGGTGGTGTTGGCGGTGTTATGAGTGGGGTGATGCTGCGGGCCACAGGCTGGTAGGAGGTGGTGTTCGGCGGAGGTATGAATGGGGTGATGCTGCGGGCCACACACTGATAGGAGGTGGTGTTCGGCAGAGGTATGAGTGGTGTGATGCTGTGGGCCACAGGTCGATAGAAGATGGTATTCGGCGGGGTGGGGGCTCCGCCGACATTTTGTGGAAGCTCAGAGCCCCCACACTTTCCATGCGGCGCCCGTTTCCATGGAGTTCACCGCATTGAAAAGCATGGAAAGTGCAGGGGCTCTGGACTTCCACAAAATATGGCCCACAGCATCACCCCACTCCTGCGGCCACCAGAAGCTTCCTGCAGCAGTGACCCTCGGACCCCACTCCCCTTTAGCTGGTAAGCTACATTTGGATTATAAAATGCACCCCCATTTCACCCCCAATCCCTTATCTTCATGTCTCCTGAACTCATCCTATAGTCTGTAAAACAACTAAAATTCATCTTGTTCAAGACAGCATGAACTGTTAGCTCACGGCGAGGATAGTCTATGGTAAGTCTAGAGTAAGTGAAGATGCGGTGAGAGGCACAAAAACAATGTTGCTCACTCCAGCACTAGATTCGCAGCTACACTACTCAGCACTGCTGTATGATGTCCTTCATGTTGCTACTGCTTCTGGATGTATACTGTATTAACACAGGAATGCTTCCTACATGTGTGTATAGAGGGGTTGTACCACAAACAAAAGTATATTTTAATTTTTAGTTATTATATGGCAGCTCAACACTATTGGTTATATATGTATGTGGCTCTCAAGCTAAACACAGTTTGGAAACCTCTGGCATAGTATTAAAGGGAACCTGTCACCAGGTTTGGCCAATAAGAGATACGGCCATCACCTTTCAGGGCTAATATCCAGCATTCCATGATGCTGTATATCTGCCCCTAACCCTGCAAGAGAAGAAAAATAACTTTTATTATACTCACCGGTGGGGCGGTCCGGTCCGATGGGTGTCGCTCTTCTTGATCAGTTGCCTCCCATCTTCTTACGATCCCCGTCCTCCTGTTTGCTTCGTGTGGATGACACGTCCCTTCGTCTTCCACACAGTCTCCTCAGCACAGCGCTCCTGCGCAGGCGTATCTCTCTGACCTGTTGATGGCAGAGCAAAGTACTGCAGTGCGCATGCATCGGGACTCTTTGACCTTTCCCGGCACTTCCGCACTGCAGTACTTTGCGCTGCCCACAGAGGGCAGAGAAGTACGCCTGCGCAGAAGTGTGGTGCCGAGGAGACCTATCATCCACATGAAGCAAGCAGGAGGGCGGCATTGCAAGAAGATGGGAGGCGCCAGACCAAGAAGAGCGACACCCATTGGACCGGACCGGCCCGCAGGTGAGTATAATAAAAGTTATTTTTCTTCTCTTGCAGGTCGGGTTGGGGGCAGATATACAGCATTATAGAATGCTGTATATCAGCCCTGAAAGGTGGTGGCCGTATTTCTTATCAGACAAACCTGGTGATAGGTTCACTTTAAAGAGGTTTGTGACTTAAGTGTAAAAATACTAAATTAGTTAATAAAGGTGGTACATGCATTGATCTTTCATTATCTTACTGGGTTGTTTTACATTTAATTTTCCCCCAAAAATGGCAATGAATTATTTTCAGGCTCATTCACATGAAGATACTTTTGGTCAATGTGTGCATTACACCCTGGGCATGGACCAATTATAGGCAATGCGCTAGTGCACACATGCTCTTTTCCACAAGGACCAAAGGTCTATTTTACAGACCAGAGCAGTGCTATAAAAGGCAGCTTCTACACCCATATGCATTTCGCACAAGCACATAGAGCCAATTTTTTGTTATAGACAATGTAGGTGCTACTTTCAGCATCACCCTAGTAGTGACTTCATAGACTATCATGTTGTTACCATACTATTCTCTTGTACACAAACGTATATTTTTTACCTTGGAATAATGCTCTTTGCGCTACTGTAATTTTGCAACGTTTGGCGTTAACATATAGATCATGAAAATCAATAAGCTGATCTTCGACAGAAGCATATGTCTGATTAAAAAAGTCTGGTTTTAAGTGTGTGCCTGAGGTTTCGGCTTTGCATTCTCATGTAGATCAATGTACGAATGCCGGAAAGTATTGACACACCTTGGACGACACTTCAAAAGAATATATTTTTGTCATTTTGCAGTCTGACCCATTCGCAGGATGTGCAATGGAAAACAGAAGCTGGGCAGACAAATTCCTGCTCCTTGGATTGACAAAAGAAAGGGACATGAGCATCATACTCTTTATATTTTTTCTGATGATCTATCTGGTAACCCTTTCAGGAAACGTAATTTTAATTTCGCTCACTAGAATTGACACCAACCTAAGAACACCCATGTATTTTTTCCTAACCAGCTTCTCTTTCCTTGAGATAGGTTACACGACAGTCACTGTACCTAGAATGCTGTTTGATCTTTTATCTGGAAACATGACAATATCCTTTAAGAGTTGTCTCACTCAGATGTATTTCTTTTTTCTCTTTGGCACTACAGAATTCTTTATTCTGGCCCTAATGGGATTTGACCGTTACCTCGCCATCTGCCATCCGCTTCATTATACCAACATGATGAACAAAAGATTATGCTACCAGCTAGTTTTTGGCTCTTGGGTAAGTGGATGTATGGTCCCAACCATACCCACTATTGTACTTTCTGGAAAGCCATTTTGTGGCTCAAAAGTCGTTAACCACTTCTTCTGTGATGTTGGGCCTCTGGTGAAGCTCTCATCTCCCGACACACTCTTCTTAGATATTTTTGTCTTTATGATCTCTGCTGTTGTGGTCCTTGGTTCTTTACTACTTGTGACAGTCTCCTATGTCTTCATCATATCTGCTATTTTCCGAATATCTTCAACTTCTGGACGACACAAAGCTTTCTCAACGTGTGCTTCACATTTTTCAGTTGTGACTATTTTCTTTGGAACTGTGATATTTATGTACATCCGACCATCGTCTGGAGAAAATTTTGAGATGGACAAGGCTATATCCATCTTTTACTCTGTTGTTACACCTGCGATGAATCCTCTTATTTACAGCTTAAGAAATAATGAGGTAAAAAAGGCTTTATTAAAAGCTTTTAAAAAAAACAGAACCTCAGAAAATTTAGGAGTTGTATATTCCATAAGGTTGAAAAAACATCCTAGACCACAGTAAACACATCTTTAGTCCTAAGGGATGCTTCAGAAGTCGGTGCAAATCGGTCCCAGCATGGACTGGCTGCAGATATCCCGGCCAGAGCGTGATGGCTTCATATATGTCTACGAGACTGTGGCACTCAGGGCAGGAAAGACACGGCCAGTCCGTGCAGTGCGGTCCGTGCTTGAACTGATTTGCATGGAGGCTTCAAGCAGCCATAATTCTTGTGGTATAGACTTGGTGAAATTTTCATAGCAAAAAAATGCCCCTAAAATATAACTTTTAATTAATAATAGGTAAAATGACCTAATAGAGTCAGGAGACAGTATTTGTCTTTTTTGGTTGTCATTAGCTATATGCTCCGATTCTATATTTTTTTGCCTGGTTGAAATTTTCATAGCAAAAATTATGACGAATCCAATATGGTTGAAATCAATAAGGCATTTAATTGAATATATGAAGAACTTCAAAATGTTTTAAGAAGTTTAATAAGAAATAAATTGCATTACAAATAAAATTAGAAGCTGCAATATAAGATGTTTCCAGGGAATCTATCAGTAAGATCAACCCTCCCAAGTAGTATATTGTATATGGACATGTAGGTCATAGGAAGCTGAATGAAATAATGCCTTGCTACCTGTGATCTAATGTCTTATTCCAGAGAAATCCTTGTTATTATACGTAAATGAGCTGTTCAGGACTATGGGCCGGACACTGATCTGCATGAGACTCTGCTGATAGAGATTATTTTAAATGATAGTTGTCTCACACTGGTAACGCCCCTAACTAACTCAGAACAGAACTAAGCTTTACGTCCTTACAAACATATTTTCTGCAGCTGTCGAAGCTCTGCTGTATAACAACAATCTTCCAACGCCCCCCTGAGGAAGGATAACTCCGAAACACGCGTCGGGGTGGGTTTGGAGTGGACACGTTCCCCACATCATACTACTGGTATGGTATTTATCTGGGCTACTATCTTAGGGTATTGCAATATATATAATTTCATTATTGTTACCTGTATACTCCTGGTTTAATATTATGTTCTGGCACTATGATGGAGTATGCAGGGGCAATATTGTGGTTTAAACTCCCCAGTATGCTTTACTCACTTGCTGGTGTGGGTTACGGAGTCTGACTCCATGCGTTTCATGCATCGTGTTTGCAGTTTTTAACCCGTTACTATTTTGATACCTTGTGTTGTTACATGTATATTTAATAAAGTTATTTAATATTATATCTTGGATTTTATTGCACCATTTTTTCTGTGGTTTTTTGCTTCTCAGCAATTGGTGTGTCCCACACAATTCCATTGACAGGCGTTAGCTATCTCTTATTTATACTTTTTTATGACATCATGATTAGAGGGTATGTATATTTTTGCCTGATTTGTTTTCCTTGTTTATACTTAATCTTCCAATCATGCCTGCGAGACTGAAGCTGAGAGGAACCTGCAGATGTCAGGTATGATCACACACAGCTCTGCAGTGAGATCAGGAGAGTAGAGAGCGGCCATCATCACACATCACACTGGTAACTCCACCTTCATGTTAAATAATCTCTGGAGGCAGAGTCTCATGTAGATCAGGGTCCGGCTCATATTCATGAACAGCTCGTTTCCATATATAAAAACATGGATATCTCTGGAATAAGACTTTGGATTACAAATATCAAGGCATCATTTTATTCAGCTTCCTATGACCTGTGTGCACATATAGACGGCTTAGAAGGGTTGATACTACTGACAGATTCCCTTTAAAGTTAAAGAAGCACACCAGTATATATTTATTTTCAACTATACAATGCAACATTGGCTAATATTCAAGAATAATGTAGAGGTTCTTTTGTATGCCTCATGTACACCTGTGTTAGATAATATGCCATGTCTGGGTTACCGTGGGTTATTTTTCCAATATGCCACAGTCTCATCAAATTGCTCATCCTCCAATCTAATGGTTGCCAGTGATCGATCAATAACATAGAACTACTAGAACCCATCAATCAGTTGTTCACAATGCTGACAGGATGTAAACCAGGGGTGCACAATCTGTGTCCCGAAGGGACATGTGGCCTGCAATGCAGCTCTTTGTGGTTCCTCAACCATCTGGTCATAGGCATACTTGCTTGTGTCAGGCCTTTTGTTCTTTTCCAGCGTCGCGCCGGTCCATTTCCAGCGAAAAGTGTCTGCTGGAGTGCGCCGGAGGTCACTTTTCAATTAAAAGTCCAAGAAAGCCTCGTTCTGGCTCTCATAGACTTGTACTGAGTACTTGTGACTAGAGAAGGGCGAACCTGAACAGTAAAGTTCGAGTTCCATACGGAACACCTACTGGAAGTCCATTTTACTGTTCGGGTTCGGCACCCTGAACACCGGGTGTTTCACACGATGTCCTCTGTATGACAGCGCAAGAAACACTGGAGGCTCTGATAGGCAGTAAGAGTAACACCACCAATCAGACAGCAGCAGTTCTCATGCTGTCAGATGACAGCGTGAGCCCACAGCTGTGACCTTAGGTAAAAGGTTCACCTCCGGTCACTGGCATCGGCTGATGGGACTACTACTCCCATGAGCCTACGCCTGCTGCTGCTAATAACAGCGAGAGAAGGCAGCGGCTGATTGGAGTATTCATCAGCTGGTGCCTGCACTTTAAATAAATAATAATTTTAAAAAAACAGTCTGGGTTCCCTTGTATTTTTATAAGCTCACAGCAGCTCATTCCTCAGTGGTTCCCAGCTTGGGCAGTCGCAACTCGGCACCGACCAGGTTGAAAACTGTTTATCTCAGACATGGTTTACGGCGTGGGACAGAATGATAGACCGAGGGATATGGTTGATTTTTCTTTTTTACAAATGCTGATATTGTGACTGTAGCCTTAATGCGCCACTCCAGCGCTGGAAAAAAAACAAATAATGGAGTGGTGCTTCAAATGTAGTTTTATGGGAGTAGTGAAATACATTTTAGCAATTCCCATCAATGGGAATCTGTCACCAGGCTTTTCCCATATGAGAAAAGAGAGCACCTTTCATCCCTGATATACAGCATTCTAATACGCTGTATGTATGCCTTGCCCTCAATCCAGGCTGCAAGGCAAGAAAAAGACCTTTTATAATACTAACCTATGGGGCAGTCCGGTCTGATGGGTGTCACTGCAGTACCTCCTTTCTTCTTGCAATGCCGTCCTCTTTCTGAGCTTCGTGTGGATGATGGGTCCTATGTCATCCACGCAGTGTCCTCCCGGCATTGCGCTCCTGTGAATGCAGAGCAAAGTACTGCAGTCAAAGAGCGCCATTACTAGTTTAATGATAGGTGGACTTCCATATATATGACAGTTTTGTCACTTAATTACAATATTTTATAAATGGCACAGATCGCAGCTCTTGAAATTTGTTCAGTCTGACAATGAAGCTTTTGGGCCAGAAAAAGTTGTGCATCCCTGTAATAAGAAGAGGTCCTTCAACTGTTTAGTGTCTGCAGCAGAGTACTATCGATCAACTTCTACATCGGGATCTATGTCTATGCCAAGTAGTCTATGATACTACTTTCATTCTCACTCTTTGCACCTTTCTCCATTACTTAACCTTGTACTTTTTTGCATGCTGTTGAAGAATCCTTCTCTTATCATTGATATATAACTTTTTATCATATTTTTCTGAGATATTTATTGCTACTTCTAATCACCGTCAGGCAATTTTGTAAGGTGATTTGCATCTTACAGTTGAATATTGTCTCTGGCTTAACCACTGGTCCAATCCCATGTGTCTGTAGTATTTTTTTTATATGTTGCTTTTTTAATTATTTATTATTTTTACATATGTACAAATAAAAGGTGATGTACATTGGTCCTGCCCATGGACCATTTTCTTGATAAGAATCACTGCAATGAATGAAATCCATAGCAAAAATCCACACTTCTGATACTGAGAGCAGGTTGCCAACCTGTATCTTCACAGCCATCTTGAATCCACCGCCGATTTTTATGTTTTGTGTAAATGGGAATTGTTTAACCCCTTCACGACCTCCGCTGTACTATTACTGTGGAGTTCGGATCCCCTGCTTTGATGTGGGCTCCGGCGCTGAGCCCACCTCAAAGCCGGGACATGTCAGCTGTTTTGAACAGCTGACGTGCCCGCAATAGCGGCGGGTGAAATCGCGATTCACCCGCCGCTATTAACTAGTTAAATGCCGCTGTCAAATGCTGACAGCGGCATTTGGCCGGAAAAATGCGCATCGCCGACCCGTCACATGATCGGGGGTCAGCGATGCGTCAGAATAGTAACCAGAGGTCTCCTTGAGACCTCTATGGTTACTGATGCCGGCTAGCTGTGATCGTCACCCTGTGGTCGGCGCTCATAGCAAGCCTGTAATTCAGCTACATAGCAGAGATCATCAGATCACACCTATGTAACAGAGCCGATTTGGCTATGCCAGCTTCTAGCCTCCCATGGAGGCTATTGAAGCATAGCAAAAGTAAAAAAAATTTAAAAAATATAAAAAAGTTTAACCCCTTTCTGACCTCGGACGGGATAGTACGTCCGAGGTCAGATCCCCTGCTTTGATGCAGGGCTCCGCGGTGAGCCCGCATCAAAGCCGGGACATATCAGCTGTTTTGAACAGCTGACATGTGCCCGTAATAGGTGCGGGCAGAATCGCGATCTGCCCGCACCTATTAACTAGTTAAATGCCGCTGTCAAATGCAGACAGCGGCATTTAACTACCGCTTCCGGCCGGGCGGCCGGAAATGACGTCATCGCCGACCCCTGTCACATGATCGGGGGTCGGCGATGCGTCAGGATGGTAACCATAGAGGTCCTAGAGACCTCCCTGTGGTCGGCGCTCACAGCACACCTCCATTTCTGCTACATAGCAGCGTACAGCAGATCGCTGCTATGTAGCAGAGGCGATCGAGTTGTGCCTGCTTCTAGCCTCCCATGGAGGCTATTGAAGCATGGCAAAAGTTAAAAAAAAAAGTTAAAAAAATGTGAAAAAAATAAAATATAAAAGTTTAAATCACCCCCCTTTCGCCCCAATCAAAATAAATCAAATCTACACATATTTGGTATCGCCGCGCTCAGAATCGCCCGATCTATCAATTAAAAAAAAGCATTAACCTAATCGCTAAACGGCGTAGTGAGAAAAAAATTCGAAACGCCAGAATTACGTTTTTTAGGTCGCCGCGACATTGCATTAAAATGCAATAACGGGCGATCAAAAGAACGTATCTGCACCAAAATGCTATCATTAAAAACGTAATCTCGGCACGCAAAAAATAAGCCCTCAACTGACCCCAGATCACGAAAAATGGAGACGCTACGAGTATCGGAAAATGGCGCAATTTTTTTTTTATTTTAGCAAAGTTTGGATTTTTTTTTCACCACTTAGATAAAAAATGACCTAGTCATGTTTGGTGTCTATGAACTCGTACCCATACTGGAGAATCATAATGGCAGGTCAGTTTTAGCATTTAGTGAACCAAGCAAAAAAGCCAAACAAAAAACAAGTGTGGGTTTGCCCTTTTTTTGCAATTTCACCGCACTTGGAATTTTTTTCCCATTTTCTAGTACACGACATGCTAAAACCAATGATATCGTTCAAAAGTACAACTCGTCCCGCAAAAAATAAGCCCTCACATGGCCAAATTGACGGAAAAATAAAAAAGTTATGGCTCTGGGAAGGAGGGGAGTGAAAAACGAACACGGAAAAACGAAAAATCCCAAGGTCATGAAGGGGTTAAATCACCCCCCTTTCGCCCCATTCAAAATAAAACAATAAAAAAAAATCAAACCTACACATATTTGGTATCGCCGCGTTCAGAATCGCCTGATAAAAAAAAAAGGATTAACCTGATCGCTAAACATCGTAGCGAGAAAAAAATTTGAAACGCCGGAATTACATTTTTTTGGTCGCCGCGACATTGCATTAAAATGTAATAACGGGCGATCAAAAGAACATATCTGCATCAAAATGCTATCATTAAAAATGTCAGCTCGCCACGCAAAAAATAAGCCCTCACCCGACCCCAGATCACAAAAAATTGAGACGCTATGGGTATTGGAAAATTGCACAATTTTTTTTTTTTTTTAGCAAAGTTTAGAATTTTTGTTTACCACTTAGATAAAACGCAACCTAGACATGTTTGGTGTCTGTGAACTCGTAATGACCTGGAGAATCATAATATCAGGTCAGTTTTAGCATTTAGTAAACCTAGCAAAAAAGCCAAACAAAAAACAAGTGTGGGATTGCACTTTTTTTTGCAATTTCACCGCACTTGGTATTTTTTCCCCGTTTTCTAGTACATGACATGCTGAAACCAATTATGTCGTTCAAAAGTGCAACTTGTCCCGCAAAAAACACACCCTCACATGGTCATATTGATGGAAAAATAAAAAAGTAAGGGCCCTGGGAAAGGAGGGGAGTGAAAAACGAGAACGCAAAAACGGAAAAGGGCAAGGTCGTGAAGGGGTTAAAAGCCACTTGCCAATGTCATCCTGTAAATTGTAACAGGTTCCACAATGTAGGAGTCTAGCCTAAGGGTAGGTTAACACAGGGCTTATGTCTATGTGACCTCACAGTAAAGTCACCAAAAAATGGATATAGCTTTGCTGTAAATTTGCATTACGAAGGCCAAAAACTGTAATTAAGCCACCACTTTTCAAAAATATATAATAGATGTATTTATTGTTAGCAAATTCGTGATGGCAAAATTGGACATTTGTGAATCTATGCTAAGACTTTAAATGCTAATTATGCAAATTGTCTCTTCAGAGAGGAAGAGAACTGGAACTCTAGTGCCACCTATTGGAAGTAGGAAAGACTTTAAATGGCATCACATTTTATCTGACAAACATGGGTCTATAAAGACAAATTAACATCATAGATGCCCATGCTGCTGTTAAACAGATGAAGAGAAGCTTTATTTGCCTGGAACCTGCAGACATGATATAGCGGCTCCAAGGTGGCTGCAATAGTGTCATATGAATGAGGGGAAGCAAATGCTTAGGAACAGCAGAAAGTACAGCTGAAACCAACGGACTGAAACGTTAGGACAAGGCAAGCACCTGGAAAATGGAGAAATAGGAAATGTGACAGTGTGCCCATGATGTGAAATAGAAATATTTTACATACTTCTCTTAACCACCCAATTTTTTGCCACTCTGCATTCCACAAGCAATAACTTTTTTTCTGCAGGACAAAGGTTTTTTTTTTTTTCTTTTAAACCACGGCTTTGTGGTGTGTATGTATACATATGAAAATTGTAAATTCACACTGAAGGCATCAAAACTATGAATTAACACATGTGGAATTATATTTCTTAACAAAAAAGTGTGACACAACTGAAAATATGTCTTATATTCTAGGTTCTTCAAAGTAGCCACCTTTTGCTTTGATGACTGCTTTGCGCACTCTTGGCATTCTCTTGATGAGCTTCAAGAGGTAGTCACCGGGAATGGTTTTCACTTCACAGGTGTGTCCTGTCAGGTTTAATAAGTGGGATTTCTTGCCTTATAAATGGGGTTGGGACCATCAGTTGTGTTGAGCAGAAGTCTGGTGGATACACAGCTGATAGTCCTACTGAATAGACTGTTAGAATTTGTATTATAGCAAGAAAAAAGCAGCAAAGAAAAACGAGTGGCCATCATTACTTTAAGAAATAAAGGTCAATCAGTCCGAAAAATTGGGAAAACTTTGAAAGTGTCAACAAGTGCAGTGGCAAAAACCATCAAGCGCTACAAAGAAACTGGCTCACATGAGGACCGCCCCAGGAAAGGAAGACCAAGAGTCACCTCTGCTTCTGAGGATAAGTTTATCCGAGTCACCAGCCTCAGAAATCGCAGGTTAACAGCAGCTCAGATTAGAGACCAGCTCACTGCCACATAGAGTTCCACCAGCAGACACATCTCTACAACAACTGTTAGGGCTCGTTTCCATTTGCGAGAAACACATCTGTGACTCGCATGTGAAAACCAAGCTCTGGCGCCAGCACTCCAGAGCGGAGCGTGCAGCCGCACAGCAACACATGGAGGTGCACGCTCCGCTCCAAAGTGCCGGCGCCAGAGCTTGGTTTTCACATGCGAGACATGGACGTGTTTCTCGCAAATGGAAATGAGCCCTTAAGAGGAGACTTTGTGCAGCAGACCTTCATGGTAAAATAGCTGCTAGTAAACCACTGCTAAGGACAGGCAACAAGCAGAACAGACTTGTTTGGGCTAAAGAACACAAGGAATGGACATTAGACCAGTAGAAATCTGTGCTTTGGTCTGATGAGATTTTTGAGATCTTTGGTTCCAACCACGTCTTTGTGCGATGCAGAAAAGGTGAACGGATGGACTCTACATGCCTGGTTCCCACCGTGAAGCATGGAGGAGGAGGTGTGATGGTGTGCGGGTGCTTTGCTGGTGATATTGTTAGGGATTTATTCAAAATTGAAGGCATACTGAACCAGCATGGCTACCACAGCATCTTGCAGCGGCATGTTATTCCATCCGGTTTGCGTTTAGTTGGACCATCATTTTTTTTTTTCAACAGGACAATGACCCCAAACACACCTCCCGGCTGCGTAAGGGCTATTTGACCAAGAAGGAGAGTGATGGGGTGCTACGCCAGATGACCTGGCCTCCACAGTCACCAGAACTGAGCCCAATCAAGATGGTTTGGGGTGAGCTGAACCTGAACCTTTTGAAGGCAAAAGGGCCAACAAGTGCTAAGCATCTCTGGGAACTCCTTCAAGATTGTTGGAATACCATTCCCATTCAAGAGAATGCCAAGAGTGTGCAAAGCAGTCATCAAAGCAAAAGGTGGCTACTTTGAAGAACCTAGAATATAAGACATAATTTCAGTTGTTTCACACTTTTTTGTTAAGTATATAATTCCACATGTGTTAATTCATAGTTTTGATGCCTTCAGTGTGAATGTACAATTTTCATAGTCATGAAAATACAGAAAAATCTTTAAAAGGAGAAGGTGTGTCCAATTACCAATTCCAATAAGTGTCTCTGATGGCTGAAATCTTAAAACTTAATACTGACTCTCAGGCTATGTTCACATGTCCATCCGTTAAGGCCGGGTACAGCAGAAATAAGTTGGCAAAAAAGTGTATTTCCTTTTTGCCAGTTGTCAAAAAACTGATTTCAGCTTGATCCGTTTTTTTTTTTTTGAAGTTCATGGACAACAGATCTGTTAAATAGCGATCCGTTTTATGCTTGCAGGATACGTTTCAAACAGTAGATTGCTAATTGCTAATTAATAGATCCATTGTCCTTAGACTTCAATGTTAAAATACTGATCCAGCCAATTTGTTTCTTCTCTGATATGTTAGATAATATCAGATGAGAAATTAATTTTAAATTGCCCTTTTTTTTTGTGTGTGTGTGTAATTGCCATTATTTGATGAATAACATCGATTACATGAGGGGGACCGTAAAAACCGGCCCTGATCATGTTCTCAAGGGTACCTGGAGATTTTCCGATGCTGGGGAGCGCTATACCCTTATTTCTCAGCGCTGTTAAAAAACAGCGCTGAGGAATAAGTACCCTTAACTGCTGTCATTAAAAGATGTATCGGTGGTCGTTAAGGGGTTATAGAAGTTGTCCACAAGTCTCGTTTGGCTCTCATAAAATAAAGCTTATACTCACCTCCCATTTTGGCACCGTTCATGCGGTGTTGGCACTCGTTCTCTCTGGAGCTCTAGTCCGGTTTTGTGACACAAGAGCCCAGTGCCCAATCAGTCAATGCCTCTTCTCAGATGAAGAGGAAGTCAGGGATCATCTGCAACCCAGACTTTCTTTTCATGCTCAATTTGTCCAAAGGCCGGGAACAGTGACGCCAGCAGTAATTGGGTGCCGGGATCACAACAGCACAGGAGAGCGAGTGCCGACACAGAGGCAGCGGCGGCGGCATGGAAGGTGAGTACAGGCTTTTTTATTTTTATGAGGTCCAAGAATCAAAATTTTCAGGATTACCAAGATTCAGGTGGGACTCTTCTCTCTGAAGATGCAATTTTCATATTTAAAATTAAAAGTGAAGCATTGCATGGCCTAGGAGTCACCACTGGTGGACACAGACAGAAGAGGGTCCCTGTGCATATTGATATTGGTCCTTTGCAGTCCAATAGCTCATCAAAATGCACAATTCCACCTGGTTTGGATGTAGAAATGTCCCCCTCGCTTTACATCTGCACAGGTTGCACCAATGATATGGACTGCCTCTGTACGATGCCCTATGCAACTTGCCACTCTCCATCAGGAGAAACTTTACCTGTTAGTAAGGATGAGTGAACCTGAAACAGAAAGTTCAGGGTTCGGTCTGGTATCGAACACTTGACTTTTCACTGTATGTCTGGTTTCCTGTTCGAGTTGGCCAGTTCAATAAAGTCAAGTATTGGCATGGCATAAAGGCCAGATCAAGACTGCCACCACCATTATGCGCTTGTTAATGTAGGGATAGGATGCATCTGGAGTGAGGAACAGATTCTGACTAGTGATGAGTGAGTATACTCCTTGCTTGGGTTTTCCTGAGCACGCTTGGGTGATCTCCAAGTATTTGTTTGTGCTCAGAGATTTAGTTTTCCTCGCCTCAGCTGCATGATTTACGGCTGCTGGACAGCCTGAATACATGTGAGAATTCCCTAACAAACAGGCATTCCTCACATGTATTCAGCCTGTCTAGCAGCCATAAATCATGCAGCTGCGGCAAGAAAACTAAATCTCTGAGCACTAACAAATACTCGGGAGACCACTAGAGCGTGCTCGGGAAAGCTAGAGCAACAAATATACTCACTCATCACTAATTCTGACTCATTTCTGGCAGCCCATATGCCCTTAAATTATGCTATGATTAAGGACATCTGGGATGCCAGAAATGCGTAATTTTTTTTATCTTTGCGTGTCACGTTTTACAGTTTAATGAAAATAGCGCTTTTATTTCACCTGTGGGAGTGCAGCTTTCTTCACTTTTCCCACTGTTGTTGAGCCACGCTAGGTGGAGCTATGGCACCCACCGGTTTTCCTGCCATGAACTGTCAATTCACAAAGCATGGTAAGCTCTGATATTTTTTTTCTGCATAAAAAGCCATTGTGAGTACTCTGCATCCCCACCTGTGGGAGTACTGTCCTTTAAGCTGCTGTGTGGACTCTGCACCCCAAACCTGCGGGAGTACTGTCCTTTAACCCTGCTGTTCTGTTCGGTCTGGGGAGACCTATTTTGAACTTTGGTATTTTTTGGGGTGTTCAAGATGCGGTTCTGAAACTTGTGGTTGATTGACTTAAATGAGGATGGGTCGGTCGGCCACGGGTTTCAGAGCCGCATCTTGAATATTTTAAAGAATATTGATGTTCAAAGTCGGTCATTTTTGACCAACAGAACAGCAGGGTTAAGCTGCTGTGTGGACTCAGCACTCCCCTTCACTTGTGAGAGTACAATTCTTGAAGCCACTACATGTATTCTGCACCCCCACCTGTGTGAGTACTGTCCTTGAACCTTCGGTGTGCACTCTGCACCTCCACGCCTGTAGGAGTAGCGTCCTTGTGTGTTTTGTATTAGTCTGAGAAATAATAATTGTCATCAATCGTCTTATTCCTATTAGTAGGTTACCAAAAATATTTTTTCAGGCCTCGTGTGTGCATTCTACTAGCTTTGCAAATCAATATATCACATCAGACATCTCGTTGGCCTTTGTAGACCACAAAAATACTTCTACAGCCCTCATCTCTGTTTTCTAGTAGTTTTGCACATCAGTATATTGTATCAGCTATCTCGTCGCCATTTCTAGGCCCCAAAACTATGATTTCAGGGTTATTAATTAAGGAAATGAGGTGCTGGCATAGCTACGGACGGTGCAGCTGATGCAGAGACAGGATATGGTTGTTAGGTACCTGCTATATGCACAATTCCAATACCTTCCTCTGGTGCACGTAGTCCCAAATAATGCTGCACGAAAGGGGAGGACACAACATACATAAAGTGTTAAATTGGATGGCTGAGTGGCTCCAGTTCTTCCACCCATTCCAGGGCAGAGAGTGCACAGTTGGCACCTGAGGACCATGGTCAGCTGGCTTCCACCTGAACCCCTTGCAAATCAGCCAAGCAGTCCGAGCCCCAAGTCATGCAGCAGTATCTTCTGATTTTTTGATGACACTGTTGGGGTTTCGTGGCCCATCCACCTGCCCCTGCTCCAGAAGTGGAAGAGAATGAGTGCACTGATGCCCAAGCACTTGTTAGATTGCACTAGCCCTCCCACGTACTCCTCGTCCACACGGTCAGTGGACCACCGCAGAACATGTCAGATAATGAAACAGTTGCCAACTGCAGCATCTTTATGCAAAGTGCATACTGGTGAAGAGGGCAGGGTTAAGGAGTCAGTGGAAGATGGTGCAGGGGATGATTAGGTCCTAGACCCCCCACATGGAGCGGAGGCCATCTTAGTAACGTGCACAGTTCAGAGGAAGAGGAGGTGGCCACGCTGCCACAACACAGCAAAGGGGGAGCAGGGTGCAAAGGCATAGTGGGCAGTCGCTAATCAGTACGTCGGCTGCTACTAGCTGCTAAAAAAAAGGACACCAAAGACAGCTCAAAATAGTTAACTGGTGTGGCATTTCTTCAGGGAACATACTGCCGACAAGCGACAGGTGGTTTGTATGGTGCGAGGCATAAACGTTCTCAATCTGAGCATCACCTGTATGACAAAGCATCTGAATTCCAAGCACAAGGTGCAGTAGAGTACACACCTTAAAAATCATGACAGATCTAAGCCTCCTCGCACTCCCTCATCAACTGCCGTCTCAGCCTCTTCCTCCAGCTCACAGTCAACAGGGTCGCATGCCTCCCTGCCTTTAGAGGATGTGACAGCACCACCACCATCGTCACCAAGCATCTTCACACCATCCCATAGAAGTGTTCAGCTTTCCATTCCTCGAGAGAAAAAGCGGAGATGCCAACCTAGCCACCCATGAGCTGTGCTCCTGTGACAGCATTCCAAAATGACTGGCCTTTGAAATGCTGCCAATCTGGCTGGTGGAATCGTACTGTTGTTGGTGGCTGGCACACAGTTAGTCATTCCCAGCCACCACTACTTTTCCTGGTGGGCCTGCCCTGCCTTGCACAAACATGTTGTGGACCAAATAAAGTGTGAACTGCGTAACACCATCAGTGGTGTTCATTCATCCCAAACCATAGAACCCATATATGTAATTCAGTTCTCAGATAATACTTATATATGATTAAGTATTAAGAGTATCTGAGCACAACTGAATTATACATATGGGGTCTGTGTTGGGACGAATAAGCTTCCCCCTGCTTTTTCTAATAAATAGCCCTTTTAACCCCTTAGTGACAGAGCCAATTTGGTACTTAATGACCGAGCCAATTTTTACAATTCTGACCACTGTCACTTTATGAGGTTATAACTCTGGAACGCTTCAACGGATCCCGCTGATTCTGAGATTGTTTTTTCGTGACATATTGTACTTCATGTTAGTGGTAACATTTCTTCGATATTACTTGCGATTATTTATGAAAAAAACAGAAATGTGGCGAAAATTTTTAAAATTTTGCAATTTTCAAACTTTGTATTTTTATGCCCTTAAATCAGAGAGATATGTCACGAAAAATAGTTAATAAATAACATTTCCCACATGTTTACTTTACATCAGCACAATTTTGGAAACAATTTTTTTGTTAGGGCGTTAAGGGTTAAAAGTTGACCAATTTCTCATTTTTACAACACATTTTATTTTAGGGACCACATCACATTTGAAGTCATTTTGAGGGGTCTATATGATAGAAAATAATGAAGTGTGACACCATTCTAAAAACTACACCCCTCAAGGTTCTCAAAACCACATTCAAGAAGTTTATTAACCCTTTACGTGCTTAACAGGAACTGAAACAATGTGGAAGGAAAAAAAATGAACATTTAACTTTTTTTTTGCAAACATTTTAATTCAGAACCATTTTTTTTATTTTCACGTGTGTAAAAACAGAAACGTAACCATAAATTTTGTTATGCAATTTCTCCTGAATACGCCAATACCCCATATGTGGGGGTAAACCACTGTTTGGGCGCACCGCAGAACTTGGAAGTGAAGGATTGCAGAATTGGCAGGAATTCCAATTCTGGAATGCAGAATTGGCTGGAATTGAGATCGGACGCCATGTCGCGTTTGGAGAGCCCCTGATGTGCCTAAACAGTGGAAACTCCCCACAAGTGACACCATTTTGGAAACTAGACCCCTTAAGGAACTTATCTAGATGTGTGGTGAGCACTTTGAATGCCCAAGTGCTTCACAGAAGTTTTGAATGCAGAGTCGTGAAAATAAAAAATATTTTTTTTTTCCACAAAAGAGATATTGTAGCCCCCAAGTTTTTATTTTCACAAGGGTAACAGGAGAAATTGGACCCCAGAAGTTGTTGTCTTTCCTAGAAAGCTCTCAGGCTCGAGTTCATATGAGGACAACCAGCAGAGGGCGCCTCTTATGAACTCGAGCCTGGGAGCGTTCTAGGAAAGTTCCCACGATCTAGGAACAGCCAGCAGAGGGCGCCTCACCGCAAATGCAGGTAAATATAGGTCAATGACCTACTTTACCTTCATTCTCCGGGGTTTTGCAGACATGAGCAACATTGCATTAGCAAAGCTCGTGGCTGCAAAATAATTTAACCCCTTCAGATGGATTTACATCGTTGGAAGTGACAGATCCTCGGAAAGTATGTATATTGTTGGTTTATTTATTTATTTTTTTTTATTTACAGATCGAGGGCATGCGCCCGCCATTTTCTTTTCCCCAGAAGATGCCGGCCGCCAGGAGGAGCAGCAGGAGGACCCAGGGACACCGGTAAGTATGATAGGGTCCCCGAATCCCCCTATTTCTCTGTCCTCTGATGTGCGATCACATCAGAGGACAGAGAATTACACTTTGCTTTTTTATTTTCCTTTTTTTTTTGCGGTCGCCGGTAAACCGTTAATTACCGGCGATCGCAAAAAAGGGGTCGGTAAAACCGACCTCAATCATGCTCTTTAGGGTCTCGGCTACCCGCGGTAGCCAAGACCCCAAAGATTCTCCCGGGGCTGGCCGGCGCACTGCGCATGCGCCCGCCATTTTGAAGATGGCGGCGCCCATCGGGAGCCACGAGGCGCACCGGGGGAGACAGGTAAGTATTGGGGGGCTACCTGGCACCCCATTTCTCTGTCCTCTGATGTGCGATCACATTGGAGGACAGAGACATTAAAAAGAAATCGCGTTTTTTTTGCGATTGCCGGTAAACGGTTAATTACCGGCGATCGCAAAAGCGGGGTAGGTAAAAAAAACCCCGAATCATTTTCTCTGGGGTCTCGGCTACCCCCGGCAGCCGAGACCCCGGAGAAAATCCGACTGGGGGGGGGGTGTTATTTACTTTTTCCACAGCGCCGTTGCCGTGGTTTAAGTACCCTTAGCGGCCGCCGTTAAAAGGCGTATCGGCGGTCGCTAAGGGGTTAAAACTCTGCACTACCAGCTCTATGATTATATAAGACATGCTGTCTATTATAAAATTTTTATTATAGTCCATGGGTAAAGATTTCTTGAATTTCTATATGTATGATTTAATCTGAAGACCTAGTATATGACCTCTAAAGACTTACCTTCTATGTAACAATTTTTTACTGTGTGAATTCATGCCACTTCTGTACTATAGTGTACCATGTGCTGTCTTATGTACTACCTTACAACCCTCTTAAAAAAAAAATCATATGTAATAAAAATTTTTGTATTGCCATTTTAATCATAGTTCTCCAATTTTTGATAGGAGATACTTAGAGGATCCAAACATCCACTGGGGATTCTCAAAAAATATCATAAAAATGAAGTAGGTAATAAGAAAAAAAAATAAAATAGTACAGATTAGAGAGGGAACAACAGTGGCTTTTTAAAGTCAATTAGTGATTAGATTACTACAATAGACTTAGGATTGAAACCATCTGTTTCAGACCACTCCTACAATAGTTTATCCTGCAGAAGCCACTAGTGGAAGCCAGAGTGGAATTCCAGACTACAGAACTCCTCATGTCCAAACTGCCCACCTTTGTCAACTTCGAGTCAAAGGATGTGATGACAGTAGCCCTTTAAAGCCTTGTTCTGTATGAAAGTTTAAGGGGTTACAATGAACAGTATCGGCATCTAACCCCTTTTAAAGCACGTCCTGGTACAATGTAAATATGGTTTGTTAGGATTGTATAATTCTTTGTCTAGTGCTGTATAGACATGTATTTTATGTATTATTTTGCTACTGTACATTTACTTCTATGTTGGTTATAGGGAAAGTGTAGTGCTAAGTTTAGCCACTAGATGGGGGCATTTTAGTGTACATAGATAGGATAGGACGCAGTCTATTATATAGTTAACTGTAGGAGGGGTTAGCTGGGGAGTGAGAAACATTTCCTGGGTCCTCAGAGCCAGAAGGGGCTAGGGAGCCCGAAGTGCTCGGGTGGGCTTAATACCAGAGCTACTCAGCACCCTGCAACGTTGACAAGAACAAGGCCCGGCCTTCTAGTATTGGTGGCCAGGACAGCATCAGAAGAAGCAGCAGCAACAACCGTGCCATCAGTGCAGCTTTAGTGAGAACTACAGTTGCTAGGGAAGACTAAGTACGGGCAGGTCACTCATGTGGCAGCTTATTGCGTGGGCTGATAACCCTCAGGACTGGCGCGAAATGGTCGAGGAAGTCCCCAGATGGAGAAAGCCCCGCACAGGGAGGACGCTGAAGAACCGAAAGGTAAGGTCTGTCCCGGAAGCAAACTTAGTGACACGGAGAGGACAGAGGAAGAGTTGCATGATCTGAAAAATGATGCGGATGATGGAACGAATATGGATGTGCTGTGTACGAAGACCAGCTAATGCAAGTGCACTCAGCCACGATTACCACCCTGTACCCTCCATCTCAAAAAGACCAATACTAAATGAAAAGAAAACAGATTGTTATTAATATATCAAGTATTTAATAAAGATTTTTTTTTACTTTAATATATATGGCTTTCAATAGTAATACAAGTCCTCTTCAGTGTGGAAGGTCATAATGCACAACCTTGTAGTGAGAGCCACACTGTGGGCAGCGATTTACCTGCCCCTCATGGGCCCAGAACCAGATTACTTGAGAATTATCTTCTTCACCTGGAACAAAGATAGATAAAAGAGGTTTCAGTTTTACGATAAATTCAAACTGAGTATTTAAAATCCACACGGCTGTCAGGCTCCATCATGCTACTGCAATAGCCACCATGTAAAAAATAATGACATTTACTCTGAGAATGTTCAACAACGATATACACAACTATCTGAACTGAGGTTCTAAAGTAGGCTGGAATGCATAGACTTTGGAGGAAAAGTGATTGCGGGGCCATTGTAATTATATTTTATACTAGTTTTCTAGTTTGTCCCTTTGAACATATTTTGTATGTTTATGGCCTTGTGCTTTATTCTAGATGACATGACCATTTTAAATCTACAAGTGGCAGTACCCCATATGTGGTTGTACACTACTGTTTGAGCACACGGCAGGGATCAGATGGAAAGAAGCGCTACCTGGCTCTTAGAATGTATATTCTGTTTGAATAGATTGTGGGCTCCATTAGCTGAACATCTGAGGTGCCAGAACAGCAGAAAACTATCAGCAGAGTCTTAAAGACTGAGTATTCACCCTCAACCACTTAGACGCCACTGTTGTGAACGACGGCAGTATCTGATGGGTTAATCGGCCCTGATCACTTCCAAAATCAGTCTAGACCGATGCAGTCATAAAGCAGACACTTGTAGGATTTTCCCACACTGGCTGAAAAGACACATTGGTGGTTAATCAATTCAGGACTCCTATGAAAAAACATGTATTCTTTCCTCCTGTAGCTGCAACATTCCAGTGATGTCATGTGCTGACCAGTCAGCAAGCAGCCGCTGGACAGTAGTGCATTAATATTCTGTCAAAGTGGACGTCCACTGACGGACTAGTAATTCCTGCAGATGGCAAGCTGGTTTATATTTCAGTTAGGGTCCTGAATGGATTAAGCTGGTGTTATCCAGTAGTGGGCAACTGCTAAATGTCAAAGAGCTGCATCAGGTTTGATAACTTTAGTGCATCTTGTAACATCTGTAAACATGATAGACAGGAGGGTTACATTACTTTACATCCATCTACATAAAATTGCAACTATGTTACAAAATAAATTGCCCTTTACAAAGTCTGGCTTACAGCTCATTTGCTTAGCTAACCATTCACTTTTGTCAATTGCAAGATGAATTTAAAATAATTACTTTATCAAGTGCCAAGAGACAATTTTAATACCAGAAAATTGATGAACAGATCAAAAGACCGTCATTTAAAGGGAACCTGTCAGCAGGATTGTGCACAGTAACCTACACACAGTGTCAGATCGGCGCGTTATACTGATTAACATGATACCTTGGTTGATGAAATCCATCTTATGGTTGTTCTTTAATCTTTATTTTCAGTTGTGTCAATAAAATTCTGGTGCCCTTAAGCCGGGGTTGGTGTATGTGGTGCTCTGCTTAGATATTCATAATGCAGACTGCTGACAGGTCACTGCTCCCTCAGTCACCTGCCCCCTACTTTGCATAATGAATCTGTATATACTAAAAAAAAAAAAAAAAAAAAAAAAAAAAAAATGCTTCTGCAGGCAGGTGCCAATACACATTTTTTTCCAGGTTATTCAGCTAGTTTGGGGAAAAAAAAAAAAAACAATTTGAAAATGGCACCACCCGAGCCTGCACAGTAACTGCTATCGGTTTCTGCTGCTGTGATCTGATACTGTGCATGCGCCAGCAGCTAAATCTTACTGGAGAAGTGGAAAAAAGTCCTCCTCCAAGATGGCACTGCCGCTCAAGAGATAGCCGAGGGTGAGGGGAGAGAGAAACACCTGCCTCGGCACTAAAAAAAGGATAGCAAGAAGTCAGGAAAGGGTGGAAGATGTGCTATCTAACATCGAACTGCCGGACACATGGCAGAAGCCCATATGTAGACCCTGCACTTCAAAAAGACGACTTCTTTACTGTCGGATATGAGGTCCATAATCAGAGAAGAGGTCCAGGCACATAACTCACAGCCTGAATCCCAGAGTGGTTCCCGTAAAAGACTGAGGGAAATAGAAGTGTCCTCTGAAGATATGGTATTTACTGACCAGCCAGAGGGAGGGAAAATATATTTTTTCCTCCGAGGACACAGACGAACTCCTCCATGCAGTAATGAATACCATGCAGGTGGAGGAAGCCCGAAAACACCTCTCCGTAAAGGAAGAGATGTTTGGAGGGTTATGGTCCCAGAGAAATAGAGTCTTCCCGGTCAGCCACATTCACTCAATCATGGAGGAATGGGAGGATGCTGAAAAGAGACTGGTTATTCCTAGAGACTTCAAAGTTCGCCTACCCTTTGAGCCGGAGTACATCAAAGCCTAGAAGACATCCCCAAGGTTGACATTCCAGTAATCAAGATGGCAAAGAGAACCTCAGTTCCGTTGAAGGACTCCTCCAGTCTAAAAGGAACTCATGGACCGGAAGGCAGGCGGACGGCCTCCTACAGGGAACCTGGGAAACCTCAACAGCCATAATTCAGGCTAACATCGCGGCAACCTCGGTGGCTTGATCTATGCATTTATGGGTCGATGACTTGGAGGAACACTTGAGGTCTAAGACCCCCAGGGACACCATCCTGAAATCCCTTCCCCTCCTGAAGCTAGAGACCAGATTCATGGCTGACGCATCAGCAGAATCTGTACGATTTTCAGCCAGGAATGGGTCCTTATCCAATGCCACCCGAAGACCTATCTGGCTAAAGACACGGTCAGGGGACACAGTCCCAAAACAAAACTATGTTCCATTCCCTTCTCAGGCAATAGTGTTTCGGCTTGTTTTAGAAGATATTCAAGAAAAGGCATCAGACAAAAAGAAAGGGTTCCCCAAGGAGAAACCAAAAGAAATCAACCTTTTCGTAGGTCCCAACCTAGCCAGAGGTCAGGCTATAAAAAGGGCAAACAGGCAGACAGAGCTCCCCCAAGGGTAGGGGTAAGGACTCCGTTTTTGGTTCAAGCTCAGGTAGAAAGTGACGCTGTGAGAGTGGCAGCTAGGGCAGTTACTGGGGGGCTGGCAGTAAATTTCAGGAAATTAGGGGATTTTGGTGATAGTTGCCTGTGGTTACAAAATAGAGTTTACCCAACTCCCCCCCCAGGGAGGATCATCATCAACTTCCACCTTAAGTCAGCAGTTTCCTCCATGTGAACAGATGTCCAGGATTTCCTAAAGATTGGAGCAGCAGTCCCAATGCCAAAGCAGGAAAAGTGCAAGGGCCATTACTCCAGTCTCTTCTCTGTAAAGAAAAAAAAAAAAAAACCCTCAGGAGAGAGCAGGACAGTATAAATTTACAGCCCCTGAACCGCTGGATAAAATACAAAAAATTCAAGATAGTCCATCAGATCTACAATTCCCCTTATAGACAGGAATGCTGTAATGTGTACCCTAGACTTAAAGAACGCGTACTATCACGTTCCTGTGCATGATTCATTTCAGAGATGCCCACGATTTGCTCTGAGGGTCTAGTCCATCACTACCTGTTCTGTGGTCTCTTTTGACCTAGCTTCAGCACCCAGGGTGTTCACCAAGCTTGTGGCAGAGTTAGTCGCCTATCTAAGGAAACGGGATATCATATTCACCTACCTAGACGACTTTCTGGTCATAGCCAGGTCCAAGGAAAAACTCATGGAGTACTGCCAGACCTAGATTACCACACTTCAGAGGCTGGGATGGGTCATGAATTGGGAAAAGACAGATCTCATTCCAGAATCTAGAATAAGATCCCTTTGGATTCTTCTAGACTCCCACCTAAGAACATCTTTCTTACCAGAAGAGAAGCATATCACTGAGGGAAAGAATCTACCAATTTAAAGGAAGCCGCTGCTCCATCAGAGAAGCAATGAAGATCCTGGGACTGATGACCTCTTGAATCCCCTGCGTACAGTGGAGTCCGTTCCACTCACGAGAACTCCAGGGCGCGATTCTATCTGCCTAGGACAAATGTCAACTCTCGCTTGACACCGATGTCCCTATGTCTGAGGGAATCTCTATGATGGTGGACCACTATGGAAAACCTCCAGGTGGGAGTTCCCTGGATTCTCTCCACTTGCACCGTGATCACCATCGACGCAAGTCAGCTGGGTTGGGGTGGCCATTCGGAGGAAGATATTTCCAGGGAGAGTAGAGTCCAGAGATGGGATCCAGATCCTCGAACGTCAGGGAACTGTATGCAGTATGGAAGGTACTAGTCCAGGTCCAGTCAACTGTCAGGGGCAGGCATATAAGGATCCTGTCCTAAAACACGACGATGGTGGCATTCTTACACCATCAAGGGGGGGCCAAAACAACCTGCCCTGCAACACCTAGCAAGGAAGATCTTCAAACGGGCAGGAAGGATGACGATATCCATCCCTGCAGGACACCTGGAAGGATCCAGGAACTGGGTGGCAGACTTCCTGAGAAGGCAGAAGATATCCCTGATGGAGTGGGAACTGAATGGGGATGTGTTCGGCATGCTGTATCAACCCGGGGGTGGGGTTGTATGGTTCCACGAGTGGCTCTCATCCAAAGAAAACACGAAGGTCAGAATTTTTTCCCTAGACAGCTCAGTAGAGTATGTACTGTCCCAACCTTGGGGAGAGAAGCTGTCCTATGCATTTTTCCCTCTTCCTCTAGTTCCGAGAGTGCTGAGGAAAGTACAGGAAAAAAAAGGGCAAAGATCATCATGGTGGTGCCCTTCTGGCCAAAGATTTGGTTCTCTTTGCTGAGAAAGATGGTAGTAGAAGACCCCATCCTCCTCCCAAAGAGAAAATACCTCTACCAGGGCCCAGTTTACTGCAATACAGACAGTCTTCAGCTATCAGCATGGATTCTGAGAGGCAAGTCCTGGAATCAAGAGAATTGTCCGACTAAGTGATATCTACCCTTCAAGCAAGCAGAAAACCTGTGACCTTTGCTATATATAATAAGATTTCGAAGCACTTCTGCATTTACTGCGAGGAGTTATCAGTAGATACATCTCACCTGCACATTCCCAAGATTCTTGAATCCCTGCAGACAGGTTTCAGCCAGGGTCTTGGACCAAGTACTCTGAGGGTACAAATTTCATCCCTTAGCATATATTGACTCTCCGCTACCTACCCACCCCTGGATAGCTAGGTTCTTTAGAGCTATACAGAGGCTGAGGCCTTCTGTAAGGCTTCTTTCACACTTCTGTTCTGGGTGCGTCATAATGTGATATTTTTTCCCCCTGACTTGAAAATCCTTCCGGGTATGCTTAGAATGAAAAAACGGGATTACTCGCTGGATTCCTGTGTTTGACGGTCAGCGACGGATCCTGCGCCCATAGGCTTCCATTATAGCCGACGACGGACAGCGCAGGACCAGTCGCTGAGCTATTTTCCGACGGATCCAGTGTACGACGGATGAAACGGATGGCCATCTGTCACAATCTGTCGCTAATACAAATCTATGGGAAAAAACAGGATCCTGCAGAAAAATTTGCAGGATCCTGTTGAAAAAAAAAAAAAAAAAAAAAGACGTATTTCAACAGGAGGAAAAAGACGGAAGTGTGAAAAAGGCCTAAGGAAATCTGTCCCATCATGGGATCTAAACCTGGTGCTAAACACACTTTGTAAACATCCATATGAACCAGCAAATTATATGGACATTAGTAGGCCCTCATTTAAAACGGCTTTCCTGGTAGCGATTACCAGGGCTGTGGAGTCGGTAAGCCAAACCTCCAACTCCTCAATTTCCATGACACCGTCTCCACCACTCCAACTCAACAGCCCTGGTAATTCGGCCAAAAGAATAGGGGAATTGCAGGCCCCATTTATCAGGGACCCATATTTACAGATATTTGAGGATTGACTGGTCTTGAGACTCGACCCAGCATTCCTCCCTAAAGTAGTATCAACCCCGAACATGAACCAGGAAGTCGTTCTTCCCTCCTTCTGCCAGCACCCTAGAAACCTAAAGGAACAATTTTTTCATTGCCTAGATGTTAGGGAGACAGTTCTCTAATACCTAGAGGCAACTAGGGACCAGAGACCGGACACAAACTTGTTCGTGCAATATGGGGGATCAAATAGGAGAAAGACAGTGGCAAAATCCACAATAGCCAAGTGGATCAGATCCACAATTGGTCTGGCCTATCAGGCTAAGGGAAGCTCTCCCCCAGAAACTCTTAGGGCCCATTCAACGAGGGCCATAGCTACCTCATGGGCAGAGAGGAGGGCATCAGTGGATCAAATATGTAGGGCAGCAACATGGTCGAATCTGAATACTTTCTTGAGACATTACAAGCTAAACGTAGTCTCCTGACAAGTGGCCTTCGATAGGAAGGTTCTTCATGCGGCGACCCCACCCTAGATCATTATACTTTGGTATTGTCCATGGTGCTGTCAGTATTGATGACCTGGAAAACGGTAATTAGACCTACCTGTAATTGCATTTCCAGGAATCCATCCTAACAGCATGGCTAGTTCCCCGCCTTCTGAGAAATTCTACACTAATGTGACGTAACATTTGTATAAATGAATAATTAATAAACTTATGTTGCAGCCATCTAGGTGTGGTACTTAGAAAAGAAAAAAAAGGGGGTTGAGTTCCAGCTCCTTAAAATAATTATTTTATTGATGCCTTTAAAAACATTGTACACGGTGTACATTCTCCCTCCAGTATGTGCCGATGGACAGCAGAGACACGGCGACGTGTTTCGATCAAACGATCTTTGTCAAAGCCATACTGTGATCTAACTGATCACCTTAGTTATAGGAAACATTATCCAATCAGATCCCATCTACTAGTCACATGACCTTTAGACAGGTCCTTCAATTAAAGGCATCAATAAAAGAATTATTTTAAGGAGCTGGAACTCAACCCCCTTTTTTTTCCCTATGGAATACGCTTGTCGGCAGTGGAGTTCCGAGCACCTGTGGTGAAGACTGGTGAGCTGGCTTATGTTTTATTTTTTGTTATTACTTAGAAAAGACATTGAGGGGTGTAGATGAGAGGGTCCTTTTAACCTCTCGTTTCTGTTCCCAGTGAGGATAAGAAAGACGTCCTCCATGGTGCTGTCAGGATTGATGACCTGGAAAATCATGTTTTGAACTTTATAAGTCAGGCTTCTGCAGCTGAATGCACCAGCACAGGTCAGCCTGGTGTACATATCTGGTACAGAGCCCAAAGTGACATGTGCTCAAGTCATGACAGATCTGTACATACAGCTTTAAGGAGTTAATCACCCTTTCTACAAGTTTATTACACTGAAATGAAATATGCAGCAAAGAAACTTACATATGCAGCCCACAATTCTCTGCTTGTTGATGGATGGCACGATGTGTGGACTCTCTTTGGTTCCTGCATAGGATTTTGGCTTCTGGACGTTAAAAGGATCCTTAGAAAGAGAAAACATGTCATAAGTGGTCATTTAACATTTAGCTGTAAAGAATGCAGAAGAGTTCATTTAAAGTTGCTGAAAAAATTAAATTTAGCAATGTCTTGCCATGAACCAGATACACTGAAGTTCCTGCAAAGGTCTCCTTATGGACTGACCTTTATCCACATTGGTATAAGATCAGCCATTTGCTTCACTTCTTCTGGAAGCAAAGGAATAACTGGAACAAGGCCTGAACCTCATGACTGGCACTGCTGTAGGTACATGATCGATCTACTGAAGTCAGCACAGCATATCCCATATATAGCTATACAGTATAGTTAATCTCAGACCTTCAACATTTACTGTGCGTTGAGAAAGCAAGAACACAACCTTATAGTAAAGATCTGCAAAGAGGTTGAACCAGGACAAACTTATTAAAATACACCTGCAAGCAGTGATCATTTTAATGAAGGCCAAGTCTGTCAATAGCAGGAGAACCGCTTCCTCCCCACTGTCTAAAATGATGGGTACATGGTAAGCACCCCATTCTGCTTTATGACATCCATGTGCACTCAGGACCTGTGGAGAGGGTCTTTAATATAGTGGCATTACCCCTCGAGTTGTTTCCACATGACAGTCGTTTACAGTCCTTCATAATGAGAAGCAAGGTAGAACAACTTAGTTATACGATACTACCAAAGTATCATTAAATGGGTTATCCAGGACTTTTATTTTTAACTTTGAGCCTGAAAACAGGCAGGTAGTTGCAAACAAAGGCAACTGCCTGCTTTACCGGCTGCTCCATGACAGCAGCTATTCTGGGCAGCTCTGTTGATGGGGCAAGACTGCAGTTATGCTGGTGTATAACTTGCTCCCCTCAGTAAGGCAGTAGGGAGCCAGCTGTCAGAGCAAAGCTGAAGAGAAGCTGCTGTTCTGTGGACAGGACTTCAGTGGAAGATGCTGACTGTCGGCACAGACCGTTAGTAACTACCTGCTTGCTGGGTCTTAAGTAGTGATGAGCAAATGTGCTCGGACAAGGTGTTATCCAAGCATGTGGGAGTGCTGGAATATTAGGTTCGAATCCCTGTGGTCGCATGATTTACGGCTGTTAGCTTCAACACGTGCCAGGATCCCCCAACAGCCCATGCTTTTGATCCCTTGCTGATTTTGTAAGTTTGCCCACTGACAAAGACATGAACAGTCTACAATTTTAAGGGTAGGTTAATTTTAACAGCGATAGAATATAAAAATTAAAATCCAGAAAATTACATTGTATAATTTATATAAATTTATTTGCATTTTGAAAAGAAAGGTATTTGATCCCTCTGGCAAACAAGACTTAATACTTCGTGGCAAAACCCTTGTTGGCAAGCACAGCAGTCAGACGGTTTTTGTAGTTTATGATGAGGTTTGCGCCCATGTCAGGAGGAATTTTGGTCCACTCCATTTTGCAGATTATCTCTAAATCTTTAAGATTGAGGCTGTCGCTTGGCAACTCGAAGCTTCAACTCCCTCCTTAAATTTTCTATAGGATTAAGGTCTGGAAACTGGCTAGGCCACTCCATGACCTTAATGTGCTTTTTGAGCCACTCCTTTGTAACCTTGACTGTATGTTTTGGGTCATTGTTTTGCTGGAAGACCCAGCCACGACCAATTTTTAATGTCCTGGCAAAGGGAAGGAGGTTGTCACTCAGGATTTTACAGGATATGGCTCCATCCATTCTCCCATTGATGCGGTGAAGTAGTCCTGTGCCCTTAGCAGAGAAACACTCCCAAAACAATGTTTCCACCTCCTTGCTTGAAAACACAGTGAGTTGAGTTAATACCAAAGACCTCAATTTTTGTCTCATCTGACCACAGCACCTTCTCCCAATCACTCACAGAACCATCCAGGTCTTCATTTGCAAACTTCAGACGGGCCTGCACATGTGCCTTCTTGAGCAGGGGGACCTTGCGGGCACTGCAAGATTTTAAGCCTTTACAGCGTAATGTGTTACCAATAGTTTTCTTGGCGACGGTGGTCCCAGATGCCTTGAGATCATTAGCAAGTCCCCCTCGTGTAGTTTTAGGCTGATCTCTCACCTTCCTCATGATCAAGGATACCCCACGAGGTGAGATTTTGCATGGTGCCCCAGATTGATAGTCATCTTGCTTTTCTTCCATTTTCTTATTATTGCACCAACAGTTGTCTCCTTCTCACCCAGCGTCTTAATGGTTTTGTAGCCCATTCCAGCTTTGTGCAGGTCTATGATCTTGTCTCTGACATCCTTATAAAGCTCTTTGGTCTTGCCAATGTTGTAGAGGTTAGAGTATGATAGATTAATGGAGTCTGTGGACAGGAGTCTTTTATAAAGGCGACTATGTAACAGCTGTCTTTAATGGAGGTAGTGAGTTGATTAGAAGAGTCTAACTGGTCTGTAGGAACCAGAACTCTTAAGTATTTGATCCCCTACAAACCATTATTTCTCACTGCAAAATGGAAATAAATTTATAGAATTTATACAATGTGATTTTCTGGATTTTATTTTTGATATTCTACCTCTCAATGTTAAAATTAACCTACCCTTAACCCTCGGAGCTTTTGTCGGTCTCGCGTTTTCGTTCTTCCCAGAGCCATAACTTTTTATTTTTCCATCAATATTGCCATGTGAGGGCTTGTTTTTTGCAGGACGAGTTGTACTTTTGAACGACCATGTCGTGTACTAGAAAACGGGAAAAAAAATTCCAAGTGCAGTGAAATTGCAAAAAAAGTGCAATCTCCCTTTTTTGGTTTGGCTTTTTTACTAGGTTTACTAAATGCTAAAACTGAACTGCCATTATGATTCTCCAGGTCATTATGAGTTCATAGACACCTAACATGTCTAGGTTCTTTTTTATCTAAGTGGTGAAAAAAATTCCAAACTTTGTTAGAGAAAATTGCGCCAAATTCCGATACCTGTAGCGTCTCCATTTTTCATGATCTGGGGTTGGATGAAGGCTTTTTCGTGTGCCGAGCTGACGTTTTCAATTATACCAATTTGGTACCCTTACGATCTTTTGATCGCCCGTTATTACATCTTAATACAATGTCGCGGCGATCAAAAAAATTTAATTTTGGCGTTATAATTTTTTTTTTCTCGTCACGCCGTTTAGCAATCAGGTTAATCTGTTTTTATTGATAGATTGGGTGATTCTGAAAGTGGTGATACCAAATATGTGTAGGTTTGATATTTTTATTTTATTTTGAATGGAGCGAATGTGTGTGTGTTCAAATCACCCCCCTTACTGTATATACTCGAGTATAAGCCGAACCCCCTAATTTTGCCACAAAAAACTGGGAAAACTTATTGACTAGAGTATAAGCCTAGGGTGGAAATGCAGCATTTACCGGTGAATTTCAAAAATAAAAATAGATCATCATTTCCCCATAGCTGTGCCATATAGTGCTCTGCACCGTTCATAGTTCCCTATAGCTGTGCCCCATATAGTGCTCTGCACCGTTCATAGTTCCCTATAGCTGTGCCCCATATAGTGCTCTGCACAGTTCATAGTTCCCTATAGCTGTGCCCCATATAGTGCTCTGCACCGTTCATAGTTCCCTATAGCTGTGCCCCATATAGTGCTCTGCACCGTTCATAGTTCCCCATAGAAAGCTCTGCCATTGCTGCAGTAAAAAAAAAAAAAAAAAAAAAAAAAAAAACATACTCCCCTCTCTTGCTTGCAGCTCCCGGCGTCCAGTCCCGGCGTCTCTGCACTGACTGATCAGGCAGAGGGCGCCGCGCACACTATATGCGTCATCGCGCCCTCTGACCTGCTCAGTCAGAGCGCAGAGACGCCGGGAAGATGGAGCGGCGCCCGGCGGTTGGAACGTGGACAGGTGAATATTACATACTTACCTGGTCCCGACGTCCGGCTCCCTCTGCCTGTCACAGCTGGTCTTCGGTGCCGCAGCTTCTTTCTGCCGGTGACCGCTGATTAGAGAAATGAATAGGCGGCTCCACCCCTATGGGAGGTGGAGCCGCTTATTCATTTCTCTAATGAGCGGTCCCACGTGACCGCTAAACAGGGGAAGAGCTGCAGCACCGAAGACCGTGTGACGGCAGGGACAGCGCCAGGATTGCTGGGACTAGGCAAGTATGCCTCAGCGCCCTCACCCGCCGACCCTGCCACCCACCTTGACTCGAGTATAAGCCGAGAGGGGCACTTTCAGCCCAAAAATCTCGGCTTATACTCGAATATATATATATATATATATATATATATATATATATATATATATATATATATATATATATATATATATATATATATATACACACACACACACACAGACATACACACACACACTTTTATTATTATTTATTTTTATTTTTTTAACTTTTGGCATGCTTCTATAGTCTCCATAGGAGACTAGAAGCTGCCATAGCCAGATTGGCTTTGCTACAGAGGTGATGTTCAGATCGCCTCTATATAACAGATTTACTCACTTGCCATGAGCACCTACCACTGGGTGGCACTCACAGCAAGCTGGCACTTGCGCAGGCGTGTACTATGGAGGACAGAGAATGAACTTCAATCCAATATTGCAGCCAGAGGGTAAGGAAAGGGTGAATCAAACACCGGAAAACCCCGCCTCTATGGCTGAAGATTGTTCCCTCCAAATTCAGGTGACAGAGTCCCTTTAAATGCTGCTGTCAGTTTGACAGCAGCATTTATTTGGTTAATAGCCACGGGTGGATCGAGATTCCACCTGCAGCTATTTCAGGCACATGTCAGCTGTTCAAAATAGCTGACATGTTCCCGGAAAGATGTGGCTCACTGCCGAAGCCCACATCAAAGGGAAGGAGACAGATGTACGCCTGATGTCGGTAAGGGGTTAAAGTTATAGACTGTTCATTTCTTTGTCAGTGGGCAAACTTACAAGATCAGCAAGGGATCAAATAATTATTTACCCCACTGTATGTATTGTGTGGTAAAAAACCCTAATATCAGGGTATAATATAAGGTAGTACACGTCTTAATTATGTAGCAAGGATTGGGGTAGCCCCCTCAAATATAATGCGGCACCCTCATAACCCTCTCCACTACCTCCATCATTGCCCTCTCCCCCACCACACCCATCACTGCTTTCTCCCCACCACTCCCATCATTACCCTCTCTACCAACTACACACACCTCTCTGAACTTTCCCCCACAGAGACACACATGCAAGACTGGCCCACCGGAGAATTCTCCCCTGGGCCCAGGCACTGACACCTGCTGGGGCAGCTGTCTATGTCCCCCCGTTGCTCCAGGGGCCCCCAGCCAGTGGCGTGTTGCTAATAGCAGCACACCATACAGCTGCTATGGGGCCCGCCCGATGCCAGCAGAGCAGCAGTGGGAGACAGGAGGCAAAATCCTGTCCCCACTGCTAAAGAGAAATGAATATTAACTCTTCCCCATGCCCCCATGGGCGTGGAGAGGGGTGAATATTCATTTCACTGTAATTGCTACTACACAGCAGGTGCAGTAATAGGGACACAACAGCAGCGGCTCAGCATTAGGGTATCATCAGGATAGGGAATTTGTGCTGGTTGGGGATAGATTGAGACCGTGCGAGAAGTGAAATGTGTCTTTGTTGTATTCTCTGCAGACAAGTCCTGGCAGGAGAAATAGTCATGTCGGTCTGGGCCAGATGGAAAAGTGAACGATTCCATCAGAAAGAACGTCCTCTGTAAGGCTACTTTCACACATCAGGTTTCTGCCGTCAGGCACAATCCGGCAAATTTAAAAAAAAACAAAAAAAAAAAAAAAACACGGACCCGGCAAAGTTGCCGAAGGATCTGTTTTTTTCTCAGACTTGTATTAGTGACGGATTGCCTCACGTTTCATCCATTTGTTGAATCCATCGCCGGAGAAAACGTACATAGGAACATTTTTTCTGTCAGGCGAAAAAACGCACAGCGACGGTTCCTGCGAGAAACAGATGAAACATGAGGTGAAATGAACAAATCCATTTTTTCTTGCATTGTTCCATTCAAATCATGCATCTCTCTTTCCGGAACAGGAAATTTAAATTTTATCCCCGGATTTACAAAAAAAAAAAAAAAAAAAAAAAAAGAAAAAAAAAAAAGCAAACAGATCCACAAAATCCATTTTTTGCAAAATTGCCCAGATTGTGCCTGATGGCAAAAAACTGATGTGTGAAAGTAGCCGAAGTCACTATCTGTAACTGAACTGTAATAAGTTGTGTGCTTTGTGGGACTGGTATCTACCACAATATGGCGGTAACATCAGTGTTCTTTGTGGAGATGTTCTTTGATGTAGCTGTAATCAGAGGCTAGGGGCCCACTCAGATGTTTTGCTACCCCCTGAGCTGAACCCCTAGCAGCAGATTGGCTGCAGCACACAAATGCCACAAAAACATCATGCAAAACCAGGGAGACCCAGCACCACCATCGCTAGAATGGCACCCATACAGGAGGAGAGTCTCCGCTTCTATTCTACCTCGACTGAATCCAAGAAAGCGGTTTAACCCCTTAGTGACGGAGCCAAGTTTTTGAAATCTGACCAGTGCCTTTTTATGTGGTAATAACTCTGCAACGCTTCAACAAATCCCAGTGATTTTGAGATTGTTTTTTCATGACACATTATACTTTATGATAACGGTAAATTTAGGTCAATATGTTTTGTGTTTATTTATAGAAAATATCAAAAATTTGAGAAAAATGTAAAAAAATTGGCAATTTTAAAAGTTTGAATGATTATCCCTTTAATACAGATAGTCATACCACAGCAAACCATTAATAAATAACATTTCCCTCATGCCTGCTTTACATCAGCACCATTTGTAAAATGTTCTTTTATTTTGTTAGCATTTTAAGAGGTTTAAAAATGTAGCAGCAATTTTTCATTTTTTTTTAGGAAATTTACAACATTTATTTTTTTAGGGAACTATCCATGTTTGAATTGACTTTAGGGGTCTCATGTATTGGGAAACCCCCAAACGTGATACCATTTTAACAACACCCCCAGACATATTGAAAACTGCTGTCAGGTAGTTTATTAACCCTTCAGGTGCTCTACAGGAATTAATGCAAAGTGGTATGACAGAAATGAAAATGTGTATTTTTACCACCTAAATGCCGGTAACTTCTGAACAGTTTACAACAGCCGACAGACTCTAAGGCCGCTATTTGGTCATGAATTGCCATCGCAAACATCAAGACCATACAATCATGATCTGAGGGCACCAATTGGGATAAAGAGGAAGCCCTTACACTGTTAACCATATATAATGATGTAGTCACTATTGACAGCAGCATCTAAGGGGTTAAACAGATATGTACGGTGCCAACACTGATCATGGCTGATACAGCAAGTTGTCAGCTATAGTGGACAGCCGACAGCTGCTGGATTGTCTCCTGTATAGGGAGGCTATTCTCTTATATTTCAGGTCAGTTAAAAGACGTATTGGTGGTCATTAAGGGGTTAAAAAACAAACAAAAAACTGGCAAGTGTACGATGCAAGTGTGTGAACAAGGCTCATCCTGACCCTAGTCTAGTGTCCCCAGCTGTACATTTCTCTATGTTCTGCATTGATCAGGTCACTTACCTCTCCCTTCTTCAGAGCATTGATGATTTTCCTCTCCAGGCCGGTCGCCTGCTCCTCATCAGTGGGGATACCTAGACAGAAAGGCCACAAAAAGAGACAGATCATAGCAAAAATACAAAGGAAAAACAAAGTACAAGTAGGAGAGGTGACCTGGGAGTGGCTGATAACAGCGGGCACTAGCCAGTATACGTCCCTGACAGACACCGGGCACAAGGTCGGTCCTGGCCGTCACCTGCTGTCAGGCGGAGTACGTGCTGATGGGCGGCGCACATTACTACACTGCTGCAAAGTCACGTCCACTGGCCCGTGCTCTGCCCTTCACAGGGGACACTCCAGCCTCACACACCGCAGGCGGCCAGCACTGTCCACATGACGGTCATACCCACCACCAGCGCTCATTGCCCTGACGCACGGTCTGCTGAGGCACACTGTCCTGGGAGCCGCTGCGCCCCGGGGGAGAAGGTGACGGACGAGCTGGAGAAACCTCCACGAAGCCATGACTTGTGCACCTCACAGCCGACAGCCGCCGCAACAGCGTCCAGTGGGCGGGGCCGAGGGCGGGCACTGCCTATTTATACCCGGAGATCGTACCAAGCGCATACCGGAGGGGTGGACCGTAACCCGCCGGCGGCCAGAGCCCGTGTCATCTCCGTACATGGCCGCGATGTGGCGGGAGCGCTGGTTATCGCGGGGCTTATTAGCTGCCACATGGACCGTGACTCAGGGACAGCTGGAAACACCATGTGTTCTATAGTAGTGGCCTCCCAATAAAAGTGACCTCGTGAATGGGAAGAATTGCTGTTTTTTTTAATTTAATAAGCAGCTTTGTAATTTACTTGTTATAAAAAAATCATCTTCATTCTTAAGGACACGAGGAATTTTAGTTGTATTAGTTATTGCTCGTTGCCTAGGTTACCGGCCACTGCCGTGCTAGGTGCTTACAAGCTGTTTTCTATAGAGCTTGTTCACACTGATCTAAGGCTGCCAGGATTTAGTCCAGTGCTGCAGAGGTAAAGCTGCCTCGTGTCAGAACCGTTCGGGTTCAGCAATGCTACATTGTCACGTGTCTGATCTGTCAATCAAACAGAAATCAGGAGGCTGGGGAACAGGAGTCTGGAGAACGAGAGGCTGGGGATCGGAGGCTGGGGATCGGGTGCTGGGGGAGCCTGGGGATCGGAGGCTGGGGATTGGGTGCTGGGGGACCCTGGGGATCGGAGGCTGGGGATCGGGTGCTGGGGGACCCTGGGGATCGGAGGCTGGGGATTGGGTGCTGGGGGAGCTGTTGTGAGTTCTGTTTTTGGGCTCCCTCTGGTGGTTACTGATGGTACTGGGTGACTTGTCTTTCCTGGGTTTCTGGGTTCCACCTGTTCCATCAGCATATGGGAGTTTCCTATTTAACCTGGCTTTGCTGGCATTTCCTCGCCGGTTATCAATGTATCCAGTGTGTCTTGTTACCTCTGCTCCCTGCTCCTAGAACCTATTGGACAAGCTAAGTTTGGATTTTCCTGTTTTGTGTTTTGCTTAATTTGGTTTTTAGTCCAGCCTGCAGATATGTGATTCTCTGCTGCTGGTTGCTCTAGTGGGCTGAAATTGCTTTTCATGTACCATGAGTTGGCACATGAGTTCAAGTAATTTCAGGATGGTTTTTTGAAGGGTTTTTCGCTGACCGCGCAGTTCACTTTTGTATCCTCTGCTATCTAGCTTTAGCGGGCCTCATTTTGCTGAAACTGTTTTCATACTACGTATGTGCTTTCCTCTCATTTCACCGTCATTATATGTGGGGGGCTGCTATTTGCTGTGGGGTATTTCTCTGGAGGCAAGAGAGGTCTGTGTTTCTTCTGATAGGGGAAGTTAGATCTTCGGCTGGAGCGAGACGTCTAGGATCATCGTAGGCACGTTCCCCGGCTACTTTTATTTGTGTGTTAGGTTCAGGGTCGCGGTCAGCTCAGGTTCCATCGCCCTAGAGCTTGTTTGTATCTGTGCTTGTCCTTTTTGTGATCCCCTGCCATTGGGATCATGACAGTATAACCGGCCCACAAAGTGTTAATTGTATTGGCTGAAGTAGGAGGATAAGTAGTCTGAGGAAGTTTTTTTTTTTTTTTTTCCCCTCAGAGTTTGCTGCTTAGCCTTATTGCAGCCTGGCTACTTCCTCCTCCTCTTAATCTTTGAATGGCTCTGATCCCAGCTGTTTATCATGGACGTCCAGAGTTTGGCTTCCAGCCTGAATAATCTTGCCACTAAGGTTCAAAATATACAGGATTTTGTTGTACATGCTCCTATGTCTGAACCTAGAATTCCTGTCCCAGAGTTTTTTTCTGGAGATAGATCTCGTTTTCTGAATTTTAGGAACAATTGCAAGTTGTTTCTTTCTTTGAAATCTCGCTCCTCTGGAGACCCTGCTCAGCAAGTCAAGATAATTACCGTATATACTCGAGTATAAGCCGAGATTTTCAGCCCAAATTTTTGGGCTGAAAGTGCCCCTCTCGGCTTATACTCGAGTCACGGTTGGCGGTGGGGTCGGCGGGTGAGGGCTGAGGCATACTTACCTAGTCCCGGCGCTCCCCCTGCAGTCCCACGGTCTTCGGGTGCCGCAGCTCTTCCCGTGTTCAGCGGTCACGTGGGGCCGCTCATTAGAGAAGTGAATATGGACTCCACTCCCATAGGGGTGGAGCCGCATATTCATTTCTCTAATGAGCGGTAACGGTGACCGCTGATAGAGGAAGAAGCTGCGGCACCCGGAGACCAGCTGTCCGGGAGAAGGAGCGAGACACCGGGAGCAGGTAGGTATCGCATATTCACCTGGCCCCGTTCCACACGCTGGGCGCCGCTCTGTCTTCCCGGCATCTCTCCGCACTGACTGTGCAGGTCAGAGGGCGCGATGACGCATATAATGTGCGCGCCGCCCTCTGCCTGATCAGTCAGTGCGGAGAGGCACCGGGACGGGACACTGAGGAGCTGTAAGCAAGACAGGTGAGTATGGCATTATTTTTTTTTTTTTATTGCAGCAGCCGCAGCATTATACCGGTAGCACAGCTTTCTATGGCACATCTATGGGGCAATAATGAACGGTGCAGAGCACTATATGGCACAGCTTTATATGACACAGCTTTCTATGGGGCAAAAATGAACGGTGCAGAGCACTATATGGCACAGTTTTATATGGCACAGCTTTCTATGGGGCAATAATGAACGGTGCAGAGCACTATATGGCAGAGCTTTCTGTTGTGAATTCTGTGGCTGAATTCACTCCTGTGGTCACAAGTGGTACTGCGGCTTCTGAGCTTCCTCCCTCAGGTGTTCTGGTGAGCTCGTTGGCTTCTTTGTTATTTAACTCCGCCTGATTCTGTCTTCCTGGCTCCTTGTCAGTGTTCCAGTGTTGAATCTGAGCTCCTGGATTTTTCCTGTGGCCTGCAGATCTGCTTAGATAAGTGCTTCTTTGCTTTTGTTGCTACTTTTTCTGTCCAGCTTGTCTATTCGTTTTGCTGGAAGCTCTGAGACGCAAAGGGTGTACCGCCGTGCCGTTAGTTCGGCACGGTGGGTCTTTTTGCCCCCTTTGCGTGGTTTTTTGCTTTAGGGTTTTTTGTAGACTGCAAAGTTCTCTTTGCTATCCTCGCTCTATCTAGAATATCGGGCCTCACTTTGCTGAATCTATTTCATCCCTACGTTTGTCTTTTCATCTTGCTAACAGTCATTATATGTGGGGGGCTGCCTTTTCCTTTGGGGTATTTCTCTGAGGCAAGTCAGGCTTGTGTTTCTATCTTCAGGCTAGTCAGCTCCTCAGGCTGTGCCGAGTTGCATAGGTAGTTTCAGGCGCAATCCACAGCCACCTTTAGTTGTGTTTAGGATAGGTTCAGGTTTGCAGTCTACAGAGATTCCACGTCTCAGAGCTCGTTCTATTGTTTTTTGGTTATTGTCTGATCACTGTATGTGCTCTGATTTCTGGCACACTGTGTCACTGGATTGCTATCATAACAGTACAAGGAGCCTACCTAATGATTCTCAATAGAGGGAAAAAAGAAGTTCTGACATATTTTTTTTTTTTTTTTCTCTCTCAGCTCTGTGTTCAATTTTTTTTTTTTTCCCCCTAGACATTTGGGTGTTTCAGGACACAGGTGTGGACATGGATATTCAGGGTCTGTGCTCTTCAATGGATAATCTCGTTACAAATGTACAAAGGATTCAAGATACTATTGATCAGAAATCTATGTTAGAACCAAGAATTCCTATTCCTGATTTGTTTTTTGGTGATAGAACTAAGTTTCTTAATTTCAAAAATAATTGTAAGCTATTTCTGGCCTTGAAACCTCATTCTTCTGGTAATCCTATTCAACAGGTTTTGATTATTATTTCTTTTTTGCGCGGCGACCCTCAGGACTGGGCATTTTCTCTTGCGCCAGGAGACCCTGCATTGAGTAATGTTAATGCGTTTTTCCTGGCGCTCGGATTACTTTATGATGAGCCTAATTCAGTGGATCAGGCTGAGAAGAATTTGCTGGCTTTGTGCCAGGGTCAGGATGATATAGAAGTATATTGTCAGAAATTTAGGAAGTGGTCAGTACTCACTCTGTGGAATGAATCTGCGCTGGCAGCTTTGTTCAGAAAGGGTCTCTCTGAGGCTCTTAAGGATGTCATGGTGGGTTTTCCTATGCCTGCTGGTTTGAATGAGTCTATGTCTTTGGCCATTCAGATCGGTCGACGCTTGCGCGAGCGTAAATCTGTGCACCATTTGGCGGTATTATCTAAGAATAAACCTGAGCCTATGCAGTGCGATAGGACTATGACCAGAGTTGAACGGCAAGAACACAGACGCCTGAATGGTCTGTGTTTCTACTGTGGTGATTCCACTCATGCTATTTCTGATTGTCCTAAGCGCACTAAGCCGTTCGATAGGTCTGCCGTCATTGGTACTGTACAATCCAAATTCCTTCTTTCCATTACCTTGATATGCTCTTTGTCATCGTATTCTGTCATGGCGTTTGTGGATTCAGGCGCTGCCCTGAATCTGATGGATTTGGATTATGCTAAAAGTTGTGGATTTTTCTTGGAGCCTTTGCGGTGTCCTATTCCGTTGAGAGGAATTGATGCTACACCTTTGGCCAAGAATAAACCTCAGTATTGGACCCAGCTGACCATGTGCATGGCTCCTGCACATCAGGAAGTTATTCGCTTTCTGGTGCTACGTAATCTGCATGATGTGGTCGTGTTGGGGTTGCCATGGCTGCAAACCCATAATCCTGTATTGGATTGGAACTCTATGTCGGTATCCAGCTGGGGTTGTCAGGGGGTACATGGTGATGTTCCATTTTTGTCTATTTCGTCATCCACTCCTTCTGAGGTCCCAGAGTTCTTGTCTGATTATCAGGATGTATTTGAAGAGCCCAAGTCCGATGCCCTACCTCCGCATAGGGATTGTGATTGTGCTATCAATTTGATTCCTGGTAGTAAATTCCCTAAAGGTCGATTATTTAATTTATCCGTGCCTGAACACGCCGCTATGCGCAGTTATGTGAAGGAATCCCTGGAGAAGGGACATATTCGTCCATCGTCATCACCACTGGGAGCAGGGTTCTTTTTTGTAGCCAAGAAGGATGGTTCGCTGAGACCGTGTATTGATTACCGCCTTAATAAGATCACAGTTAAATTTCAGTATCCCTTGCCATTGTTATCTGACTTGTTTGCTCGGATTAAGGGGGCTAGTTGGTTCACTAAGATAGATCTTCGTGGTGCGTATAATCTGGTGAGAATCAGGCAAGGAGATGAATGGAAAACTGCATTTAATACGCCCGAGGGTCATTTTGAGTATCTAGTGATGCCGTTCGGACTTGCCAATGCTCCATCTGTGTTTCAGTCTTTTATGCATGACATCTTCCGTGAGTTTCTGGATAAATTCCTGATTGTTTACTTGGATGACATTTTGATCTTCTCAGATGATTGGGACTCTCATGTGAAGCAGGTCAGAATGGTTTTCCAGGTCCTGCGTGCTAATTCTTTGTTTGTGAAGGGATCAAAGTGTCTCTTCGGTGTGCAGAAAGTTTCATTTTTGGGGTTCATCTTTTCCCCTTCTACTATCGAGATGGATCCGGTTAAGGTCCAAGCCATCCAGGATTGGACTCAGCCGACATCTCTGAAAAGTCTGCAAAAATTCCTGGGCTTTGCTAATTTTTATCGTCGCTTCATCTGTAATTTTTCTAGCATTGCCAAACCATTGACCGATTTGACCAAGAAGGGTGCTGATTTGGTTAATTGGTCTTCTGCTGCTGTGGAAGCTTTTCAGGAGTTGAAGCGTCGTTTTTGTTCTGCCCCTGTGTTGTGTCAACCAGATGTTTCTCTTCCGTTCCAGGTCGAGGTTGATGCTTCTGAGATTGGAGCAGGGGCGGTTTTGTCACAGAGAGGTTCTGGTTGCTCAGTGTTGAAACCATGTGCTTTCTTTTCCAGGAAGTTTTTGGCTGCTGAGCGTAATTATGATGTGGGCAACCGAGAGTTGCTGGCCATGAAGTGGGCATTCGAGGAGTGGCGTCATTGGCTTGAAGGAGCTAAGCATCGCGTGGTGGTATTGACTGATCATAAGAACCTTACTTATCTCGAGTCTGCCAAGCGCTTGAATCCTAGACAGGCCCGTTGGTCGTTATTTTTTGCCCGCTTCAATTTTGTGATTTCGTACCTTCCGGGCTCTAAAAATGTGAAGGCGGATGCTCTGTCTAGGAGTTTTGTGCCCGCCTCTCCGGGTTCATCTGAGCCGGCGAGTATCCTCAAGGAAGGAGTCATTGTGTCTGCCATCTCCCCTGATTTGCGGCGAGTGTTGCAAAAATTTCAGGCGAATAAACCTGATCGTTGTCCGGCGGAGAAACTGTTCGTCCCTGATAGGTGGACTAGTAAAGTTATCTCTGAACTTCATTGTTCGGTGTTGGCTGGTCATCCTGGAATCTTTGGTACCAGAGACTTAGTGGCTAGATCCTTCTGGTGGCCATCTCTGTCACGGGATGTACGTACTTTTGTGCAGTCCTGTGGGATTTGTGCTAGGGCTAAGCCCTGCTGTTCTCGTGCCAGTGGGTTGCTTTTGCCCTTGCCGGTCCCAAAGAGGCCTTGGACACATATTTCGATGGATTTCATTTCTGACCTTCCCGTTTCTCAAAAGATGTCAGTCATTTGGGTGGTCTGTGATCGCTTTTCTAAAATGGTCCATCTGGTGCCCTTGGTTAAATTGCCTTCCTCCTCTGATTTGGTGCCTTTGTTCTTCCAGCATGTGGTTCGTTTGCATGGCATTCCTGAGAATATTGTTTCTGACAGAGGTTCCCAGTTTGTTTCAAGGTTTTGGCGAGCCTTTTGTGGTAGGATGGGCATTGACCTATCTTTTTCCTCGGCTTTCCATCCTCAGACTAATGGCCAGACCGAACGAACCAATCAGACCTTGGAAACATATCTGAGATGTTTTGTTTCTTCAGACCAGGATGATTGGGTGTCCTTTTTGCCGTTGGCTGAGTTCGCCCTTAATAATTGGGCCAGCTCGGCTACCTTGGTCTCTCCATTTTTCTGCAATTCTGGGTTCCATCCTCGTTTCTCTTCAGGACAGGTTGAGTCTTCGGACTGTCCTGGTGTGGATTCTGTGGTGGACAGGTTGCAGCAGATCTGGACTCAGGTAGTGGACAATTTGACCTTGTCCCAGGAGAAGGCTCAACTTTTCGCTAATCGCAGACGCCGTGTGGGTCCCCGACTTCGTGTTGGGGATCTGGTTTGGTTATCTTCTCGTCATATTCCTATGAAGGTTTCCTCTCCTAAATTTAAACCTCGTTTTATTGGTCCGTATAGGATTTCTGAGATTCTCAATCCTGTGTCTTTTCGTTTGACCCTCCCAGACTCCTTTTCCATACATAATGTATTCCATAGGTCGTTGTTGCGGAGATACGTGGCACCTATGGTTCCTTCTGTTGAGCCTCCTGCCCCGGTTTTGGTGGAGGGGGAATTGGAGTATATTGTGGAGAAAATTTTGGATTCTCGTGTTTCTAGACGGAAACTCCAGTATCTGGTTAAATGGAAGGGTTATGCTCAGGAAGATAATTCCTGGGTTTTTGCCTCTGATGTCCATGCGGCCGATCTGATTCGTGCCTTTTATGTGGCTCATCCTGGTCGGCCTGGGGGATCTGGTGAGGGTTCGGTGACCCCTCCTCAAGGGGGGGGTACTGTTGTGAATTCTGTGGCTGAATTCACTCCTGTGGTCACAAGTGGTACTGCGGCTTCTGAGCTTCCTCCCTCAGGTGTTCTGGTGAGCTCGTTGGCTTCTTTGTTATTTAACTCCGCCTGATTCTGTCTTCCTGGCTCCTTGTCAATGTTCCAGTGTTGGATCTGAGCTCCTGGATTTTTCCTGTGGCCTGCAGCTCTGCTTAGATAAGTGCTTCTTTGCTTTTGTTGCTACTTTTTCTGTCCAGCTTGTCTATTCGTTTTGCTGGAAGCTCTGAGACGCAAAGGGTGTACCGCCGTGCCGTTAGTTCGGCACGGTGGGTCTTTTTGCCCCCTTTGCGTGGTTTTTTGCTTTAGGGTTTTTTGTAGACTGCAAAGTTCTCTTTGCTATCCTCGCTCTATCTAGAATATCGGGCCTCACTTTGCTGAATCTATTTCATCCCTACGTTTGTCTTTTCATCTTGCTAACAGTCATTATATGTGGGGGGCTGCCTTTTCCTTTGGGGTATTTCTCTGAGGCAAGTCAGGCTTGTGTTTCTATCTTCAGGCTAGTCAGCTCCTCAGGCTGTGCCGAGTTGCATAGGTAGTTTCAGGCGCAATCCACAGCCACCTTTAGTTGTGTTTAGGATAGGTTCAGGTTTGCAGTCTACAGAGATTCCACGTCTCAGAGCTCGTTCTATTGTTTTTTGGTTATTGTCTGATCACTGTATGTGCTCTGATTTCTGGCACACTGTGTCACTGGATTGCTATCATAACAGCTTTCTATGGCACATCTATGGGGCAATAATGAACAATATGGAGCATTATATGTGGCACAGCTTTATATGGAGCATCTTATGGGGTAATAACGAACGGTATGGAGCATCTATTTTTATTTTTGAAATTCACCGGTAGCTGCTGCATTTCCTACCCTGGGCTTATACTCGAGTCAATACGTTTTCCCAGTTTTTTGTGGCTAAATTAGGGGGGTCGGCTTATACTCGGGTCGGCTTATACTCGAGTATATACGGTATATCTTTCCTGCGGGGTGACCCTCAGGATTGGGCATTTGCATTGGCACCAGGGGACCCTGCGTTGCTTAATGCAGATGCGTTTTTTCTGGCATTGGGTTTGCTCTATGAGGAACCTAACCAAGAGATTCAGGCTGAAAAAGCTTTGTTGGCCCTCTCTCAGGGGCAAGATGAAGCAGAAATTTATTGTCAAAAATTTCGGAAGTGGTCGGTGCTTACTCAGTGGAATGAGTGCGCTCTGGCTGCAAAGTTTAGAGATGGCCTTTCTGAGGCCATTAAAGATGTTATGGTGGGGTTCCCTGCGCCTGCTGGTCTGAATGAGTCTATGACTATGGCTGTTCAGATTGATCGGCGTTTACGGGAGCGCAAACCTGTGCATCATTTGGCGGTGTCGTCTGAACCGTCACCTGAGATAATGCAATGTGATAGAATTCAGTCCAGAAGTGAACGGCAAAAGTATAGGCGGAAAAAAGGGTTGTGCTTTTATTGTGGTGATTCAGCTCATGTTATATCAGCATGCTCTAAACGCACAAAAAAGGTTGATAAGTCTGTTGCCATTAGTACTTTACAGTCTAAGTTCATTCTGTCTGTGACTCTGATTTGTTCATTATCATCCATTTCCGTCGATGCCTATGTGGATTCAGGCGCTGCCCTGAGTCTTATGGATTGGTCATTTGCCAATCGCTGTGGGTTTAGTCTGGAGCCTCTGGAAGTCCCTATTCCTTTGAAGGGAATTGACTCTACACCTTTGGCTATGAATAAACCTCAGTACTGGACACAAGTGACCATGCGTATGACTCCCGTTCATCAGGAGGTGATTCGCTTCCTGGTACTGTATAATTTGCATGATGTTCTAGTACTTGGTCTGCCATGGTTACAAACTCATAATCCAGTCCTTGACTGGAAATCAGTGTCTGTGTTAAGCTGGGGTTGTCAGGGGGTTCATGATGATGCACCTCCGATTTCTATCGCTTCATCTACTCCTTCTGAGATTCCTGTGTTTTTGTCTGACTATCGGGATGTTTTTGAGGAGTCTAAGCTCAGTTCGCTTCCTCCTCACAGGGATTGCGATTGTGCTATAAATTTAATTCCGGGCAGTAAATTTCCTAAAGGTCGTTTGTTCAATCTGTCAGTGCCAGAGCATACTGCTATGCGGGATTATGTTAAGGAGTCCTTGGAAAAGGGACATATCCGTCCATCTTTGTCCCCTTTGGGAGCAGGTTTTTTTTTCGTGGCCAAGAAAGATGGTTCCTTGAGGCCTTGTATAGATTATCGTCTTTTGAATAAGATTACCGTAAAATATCAGTATCCTTTGCCATTGTTGACTGATTTGTTTGCTCGCATTAAGGGGGCTAAATGGTTCACTAAGATTGATCTTCGGGGTGCGTATAATCTTATACGAATAAAGCAAGGTGATGAGTGGAAAACCGCATTTAATACGCCTGAGGGCCATTTTGAGTATTTGGTAATGCCTTTTGGACTTTCTAATGCTCCTTCAGTCTTCCAGTCCTTTATGCACGATATTTTCCGTGAATATCTGGATAAATTTATGATTGTGTATTTGGATGATATTTTGGTTTTTTCTGATGACTGGGAGTCTCATGTTCAGCAGGTCAGGAAGGTGTTTCAGGTCCTGCGGGCCAATTCCTTGTTTGTAAAAGGCTCAAAGTGTCTCTTTGGAGTCCAGAAGATTTATTTCTTGGGGTATATTTTTTCCCCTTCTACTATTGAGATGGATCCCGTCAAGGTTCAGGCTATTTGTGACTGGACGCAGCCTACATCTCTTAAGAGTCTACAGAAGTTCTTGGGCTTTGCTAATTTCTATCGTCGTTTTATAACTAATTTTTCTAGTGTTGTTAAGCCTTTGACGGATTTGACTAAGAAGGGTGCTGATGTTGCTAATTGGTCTCCTGCGGCTGTGGAGGCCTTTCAGGAACTTAAGCGCCGGTTTTCTTCTGCTCCTGTGTTGCGTCAGCCAGATGTTTCGCTCCCTTTTCAGGTTGAGGTTGATGCTTCCGAGATTGGAGCGGGGGCGGTTTTGTCACAGAGAAGCTCCGATGGCTCAGTGATGAAGCCATGCGCGTTTTTTTCTAGAAAGTTTTCGCCGGCTGAGCGGAATTATGATGTTGGTAATCGGGAACTTTTGGCCATGAAGTGGGCATTTGAGGAGTGGCGTCATTGGCTAGAGGGTGCTAGACATCGTGTGGTGGTCTTGACTGATCACAAAAATTTGATTTACCTTGAGTCTGCCAGGCGTCTGAATCCTAGACAGGCTCGTTGGTCACTGTTTTTCTCTCGTTTCAATTTTGTGGTTTCATACCTGCCAGGTTCAAAGAATGTGAAGGCGGATGCTCTTTCTAGGAGTTTTGTGCCTGACTCCCTTGGAAATTCTGAGCCCTCTGGTATCCTTAGGGATGGGGTGATTTTGTCTGCTGTCTCCCCAGACTTGCGACGTGCTTTGCAGGAGTTTCAGGTGGCTAAACCTGATCGTTGTCCGCCTGAGAGACTGTTTGTTCCGGATAATTGGACCAGTAGAGTCATCTCCGAGGTCCATTCTTCTGCGTTGGCAGGTCATCCTGGAATATTTGGTACTAGAGACTTGGTGGCCAGGTCTTTTTGGTGGCCTTCCTTGTCGAGGGATGTGCGTTCTTTTGTGCAGTCTTGTGAGGTTTGTGCTCGGGCTAAGCCTTGCTGTTCTCGGGCCAGTGGATTGTTGTCACCTTTGCCTATCCCGAAGAGGCCTTGGACGCACATTTCCATGGACTTTATTTCGGATCTCCCTGTCTCTCAAAAAATGTCCGTTATCTGGGTTGTGTGTGATCGCTTTTCTAAAATGGTTCATCTGGTACCCTTGCCTAAGTTGCCTTCCTCCTCTGAGTTGGTCCCTCTGTTTTTTCAGAATGTGGTTCGTTTGCATGGGATTCCTGAGAACATCGTTTCTGACAGGGGATCCCAGTTTGTGTCTAGATTTTGGCGGACTTTCTGTGCTAAGATGGGCATTGATTTGTCCTTTTCATCTGCATTCCATCCTCAGACGAATGGCCAGACTGAACGAACTAATCAGACCTTGGAAACTTATTTAAGGTGTTTTGTTTCTGCTGATCAGGATGACTGGGTTACCTTTTTGCCGCTGGCCGAGTTTGCCCTTAATAATCGGGCTAGTTCTGCTACCTTGGTTTCTCCTTTCTTTTGTAATTCGGGGTTTCATCCTCTTTTTTCCTCTGGTCAGGTGGAACCTTCTGATTGTCCTGGAGTGGACATGGTGGTGGATAGGTTGCATCGGATTTGGAGTCATGTGGTGGACAATTTGAAGTTGTCCCAGGAGAAGGCTCAGCAGTTTGCTAATCGCCGTCGCCGCGTGGGTCCTCGACTTCTTGTTGGTGACTTGGTGTGGTTGTCTTCTCGTTTTGTTCCTATGAAGGTCTCTTCTCCTAAGTTCAAGCCTCGGTTCATCGGTCCCTATAGGATCTTGGAAATTCTTAACCCTGTGTCGTTTCGTTTGGATCTCCCGGCATCGTTTGCTATTCATAATGTGTTTCATCGGTCGTTGTTGCGGAAGTATGAGGTACCTGTTGTTCCTTCTCTTGAGCCTCCTGCTCCAGTGCTGGTGGAGGGAGAATTGGAGTATGTTGTGGAGAAGATCTTGGATTCTCGTGTTTCCAGACGGAAACTCCAGTATTTGGTCAAGTGGAAGGGTTATGGTCAGGAGGATAATTCTTGGGTGGTTGCCTCGGATGTTCATGCTGATGATTTGGTTCGCGCTTTTCATAGGGCTCATCCTGGTCGCCCTGGTGGTTCTCGTGAGGGTTCGGTGACCCCTCCTCAAGGGGGGGGTACTGTTGTGAGTTCTGTTTTTGGGCTCCCTCTGGTGGTTACTGATGGTACTGGGTGACTTGTCTTTCCTGGGTTTCTGGGTTCCACCTGTTCCATCAGCATATGGGAGTTTCCTATTTAACCTGGCTTTGCTGGCATTTCCTCGCCGGTTATCAATGTATCCAGTGTGTCTTGTTACCTCTGCTCCCTGCTCCTAGAACCTATTGGACAAGCTAAGTTTGGATTTTCCTGTTTTGTGTTTTGCTTAATTTGGTTTTTAGTCCAGCCTGCAGATATGTGATTCTCTGCTGCTGGTTGCTCTAGTGGGCTGAAATTGCTTTTCATGTACCATGAGTTGGCACATGAGTTCAAGTAATTTCAGGATGGTTTTTTGAAGGGTTTTTCGCTGACCGCGCAGTTCACTTTTGTATCCTCTGCTATCTAGCTTTAGCGGGCCTCATTTTGCTGAAACTGTTTTCATACTACGCATGTGCTTTCCTCTCATTTCACCGTCATTATATGTGGGGGGCTGCTATTTGCTGTGGGGTATTTCTCTGGAGGCAAGAGAGGTCTGTGTTTCTTCTGATAGGGGAAGTTAGATCTTCGGCTGGAGCGAGACGTCTAGGATCATCGTAGGCACGTTCCCCGGCTACTTTTATTTGTGTGTTAGGTTCAGGGTCGCGGTCAGCTCAGGTTCCATCGCCCTAGAGCTTGTTTGTATCTGTGCTTGTCCTTTTTGTGATCCCCTGCCATTGGGATCATGACAGTGAGCCTGGGGATCGGAGGCTGGGGATTGGGTGCTGGGGGAGCCTGGGGATCGGAGGCTGGGGATCGGGTGCTGGGGGAGCCTGGGGATCGGGAGGCTGGGGATCGGGTGCTGGGGGAGCCTGGGGATCGGGTGCTGGGGGAGCCTGGGGATCGGAGGCTGGGGATTGGGTGCTGGGGGAGCCTGGGGATCAGAGGCTGGGGATTGGGTGCTGGGGGAGCCTGGGGATCGGAGGCTGGGGATTGGGTGCTGGGGGAGCCTGGGGATCGGAGGCTGGGGATTGGGTGCTGGGGGAGCCTGGGGATCGGAGGCTGGGGATTGGGTGCTGGGGGAGCCTGGGGATCGGAGGCTGGGGATTGGGTGCTGGGGGAGGCTGGGGATTGGGTGCTGGGGGAGGCTGGGGATTGGGTGCTGGGGGAGCCTGGGGATCAGAGGCTGGGGATTGGGTGCTGGGGGAGGCTGGGGATTGGGTGCTGGGGGAGGCTGGGCATTGGGTTCTGAGGATCAGGAGGCTGGGGATCGGGTGCTGGGGGAGGCTGGGGATCGGAGGCTGGGGGAGCCTGGGGATCGGAGGCTGGGGATTGGGTGCTGGGGGAGCCTGGGGATCGGAGGCTGGGGATTGGGTGCTGGGGGAGCCTGGGGATCGGAGGCTGGGGATTGGGTGCTGGGGGAGCCTGGGGATCGGAGGCTGGGGATTGGGTGCTGGGGGAGCCTGGGGATCGGAGGCTGGGGATTGGGTGCTGGGGGAGCCTGGGGATCGGAGGCTGGGGATTGGGTGCTGGGGGAGCCTGGGGATCGGAGGCTGGGGATTGGGTGCTGGGGGAGCCTGGGGATCGGCGGCTGGGGATTGGGTGCTGGGGGAGCCTGGGGATCGGAGGCTGGGGATTGGGTGCTGGGGGAGCCTGGGGATCGGAGGCTGGGGATTGGGTGCTGGGGGAGCCTGGGGATCGGAGGCTGGGGATCGGAGGCTGGGGATTGGGTGCTGGGGGAGGCTGGGGATTGGGTTCTGAGGATCAGGAGGCTGGGGATCGGGTGCTGGGTGAGGCTGGGGATCGGAGGCTGGGGGAGCCTGGGGATCGGAGGCTGGGGATTGGGTGCTGGGGGAGGCTGGGGATTGGGTTCTGAGGATCAGGAGGCTGGGGATCGGGTGCTGGGGGAGGCTGGGGATCGGAGGCTGGGGGAGGCTGGGGATCGGAGGCTGGGGATTGGGTGCTGGTGGAGGCTGGGGATTGGGTTCTGAGGATCAGCAGGCTGGGGATCGGGGGGCTGGGGATCGGGAGGCTGGGGATTGGGTGCTGAGGATCAGGAGGCTGAGGATCAGGAGGCTGGGGATCGGGAGGCTGGGGTTCAGGAGGCTGGGGATTAGGGTGCTGGGGGAGGCTGGGGATTGGGTGCTGGGGGAGGCTGGGGATTGGGTGCTGGGGGAGGCTGGGGATCAGGAGGCTGGGGATTGGGTGCTGGGGATCAGGAGGCTGGGGATTGGGTGCTGGGGATCAGGAGGCTGGGGATTGGGTGCTGAGGATCAGTAGGCTGGGGATCATGAGGCTGGGGATCGGGTGCTGGGGATCAGGAGGCTGGGGATCGGGTGCTGGGGATCAGGGTGTTGGGGATCGGGAGGCTGGGGATCGGGAAGCTGGAGATCATGAGGCTGGGGATCAGGAGGCGGATTGGGAGGCTGGGGATCAGGAGGCTGGGGATTGTGGTGCTGGGGATCACGAGGCTGGGGATAGGGGTTCTGGGGATCATGAGGCTGGGGATCATGAGGCTGGGGATCAGGAGGCGGATCGGGAGGCTGGAGATCATGAGGCTGGGGAGCGGGGAGCTGGGCATTGGGAGGCTGGGGATGAGGGTGCTGGGGATCGGGGTGCTGGGGATCGGGAGGCTGGGGATTGGGGTGCTGGGGATCGGGGTGCTGGGGATCGGGGTGCTGGGGATCGGGGTGCTGGGGATCGGGAGGCTGGGGATCATGAGGCTGGGAATCGGGGAGCTGGGCATTGGGAGGCTGGGGATGAGGGTGCTGGGGATCGGGGTGCTGGGGATCGGGAGGCTGGGGATCGGGGTGCTGGGGATCGGGAGGCTGGGGATCGGGGTGCTGGGGATCGGGTGCTGAGGATCAGGAGGCTGGGGATCAGGAGGCTGGGGATCGGGGTGTTGGGGATCGGGAGGCTGGGGATCGGGGTGCTGGGGATCAGGAGGCTGGGCATCATGAGGCTGGGGATCAGGGTGCTGGGGATCGGGGTGCTAAACATCAACGTGGAGATGACCTCTTCATTATCTACCTTGGGCTAAGTTCACACACAGTTTTCTACATGGATTTTGTGCCAGATCTGCTCCAAAATCCACATTAATAAAACTGCTTCAGATATTCTGAATACTCTTCATATTCATTTCTATTGCATATACTCATTGCTGTTCATATTGTGAGTTAGTTTGAGTTTTTATGACTGAATATTAAAAACCTCTCTACAGAAAAAAATATAATAATTATCATCACTTGGAGAAAATACTTCAATAACGCTCCAAGAAAGCAACCCCAAAATGCAACGTTTCCTGAAGTAAATTCCTCTTTGAAACCTTTAAAAAGTCATAGCTTTGTCATTTATATTTTTAACCAAAGCCTGTCGGATCCGACGCAGGACAGAGCCCAGTGGTGCCTGGCGGACTGTAATGGTGGACAATAGGTTTTCCGGAGGTGCTGCCAGAACTTTTGGTGAAAAGGATTTTCTGAGATTTGTTTAACCCATGAGACTTCCAGAGGTTAATTGGGTATTCTACATTTGGAAAACCTCTGTCCCCCGGCTGCAGTTTATTTTAAAAAAAAATGAGCAAATTGTGCTTTACTTACCCTCCACAGGTGATATCTTTCTCTGACAGCATTGGCTGCAGGTAGCTCCGATCGTTGTCGTCAACCATTTCGATGCCTCTTTTCCCCATTCAAAAGTTAAAAAAATCCAAAATTAAAATGCAAAAAGAACATTTGGTTGCCTTGTCCAAAAAAATCCAAATATTAAAAATATCAAAATATTAAATTATTTAAACCATATGTAAAAGGACTAAAACAAAACCGCCAGAATTTCATTGCTGCTTTTTTGGGGGGTCACTCCAATAGAAAGGGATCAAAATGTCAAATGTACCCCAAAACAGTATCAATAAAAACTAGCTCAGTGCACAAAAAACAAGCCGACCCCCAGCTCCATGGACAGAAAAGATACAAATGCTACGTTTCAGAAGATTGGGACACAATTTTTTTTACAAGGTTCTGAATTTATGTTAATCACTAAAATACAAGACCTTCTAGGATTAGTATCGATAGCAATACTGACATGTACAAATCATATCGCAATGTCATTTATACCACACAATGAAGACAAAACCGGCCGGTGAGTGTACTGCCATGCAAGTCCCACCAAGGACAACATGTGCTAGGAGATTGTATGTTCTCCCCGTGTCTGCGTGGGTTTCCTCCAATTTCCTTCCACACTCAACAGAAACACGGACAGCGATGATAATGCATGTAAAGCGCTGCAGCATATGATGGCGCTATATCAGCAAAGTATAATCCTATATTATTATTTCAAAACACTCTTTTTCGGTGATTCCTTTGTATCTCCGTTCATACTGCCCCCCCCACACACAAATGATGCACCATTTGAAGGGTAAACTTGCCCCCTTCAGCAAGAAAATAGCCAAACAAACCACACATTCATGATGTGATCGCAAAATACATTTTAAACATAAATTTTCATAAAACTGCAGTAAGGAAAAATGACCTGCAGGTGGCACCACACTACCCCAAAGCACAATACCACAAAGCTGAAACAAATCCTAACATTTGCCTTGGCGGCTTTCCAGCTTGCCGAACTCCAAAGTCAAAGTAGCACTGCTGTACAGGGAGCTGCTCCGTTCACATACATAGGGCTGTGCTGCACTTCCCTACACGGCAGATAGATGGCAGTGCTGCTGTGGAGGGGAAAAAAAATGCTGCTGCCCCTGTTCTTCTGCAAGGTCCTCACAATCAGACCCCTTCTGATCAGTAAGTAAAATACCATTATGTTTAATGATGGGGGATCTCCTTTAGGCTGGAGTCACACACAACGTATAAAAAAAAATCGGTCCGTTTTACACGGACGAGAATCGAAGAAATGTTCCCTGAACAGTGATCTGTATGTCATCCGTGTGCAGTGCGAGGAAGCAATTTTCTCGCATGTAAGCATCCGTGTGATATCCATATGGCACGATTTTCTCACTGGCTTGCAAAATGGACATATAATGCATCCATGGGCTGAAATATTAGTGAAAATATATATAGTCTATATATACAGTACAGACCAAAAGTTTGGACACACCTTCTCATTTAAAGATTTTTCTGTATTTTCATGACTATGAAAATTGTACATTCACACTGAAGGCATCAAAATTATGAATTAACACATGTGGAATTATATACTTAACAAAAAAGTGTGAAACAACTGAAAATATGTCTTATATTCTAGGTTCTTCAAAGTAGCCACCTTTTGTGTTGATCACTGCTTTGCACACTCTTGGCACCTTGTTGTCAGCATTCCTTTTTCCTTTCAGGCTCCTCTGTGTCTCCGCCATACCTGCCCTGTGCCTGTGCTCCATGTCTCCGCCATACCTGCCCTATGCCTGTGCTCCGTGTCTCCGCCATACCTGCCCTATGCCTGCGCTCCGTGTCTCCGCCATACCTGCCCTGTGCCTGTGCTCCGCGTCTCCGCCATACCTGCCCTGTGCCTGTGCTCCATGTCTCTGCCATACCGGTCCTGTGCCTGTGCTCCGTGGCTCCGTCATACCTGCCCTGTGCCTGTGCTCCATGTCTCCGCCATACCTGCCCTATGCCTGTGCTCCGAGTCTCCGCCATACCTGCCCTGTGCCTGTGCTCCATGTCTCCGCCATACCTGCCCTATGCCTGTGCTCCGTGTCTCCGCCATACCTGCCCGGTGCCTGTGCTCCGTGTCTCCGCCATACCTGCCCTGTGCCTGTGCTCCGTGTCTCCGCCACACCTCTCCTGTGCCGGTGCTCCATGTCTCCGCCATACCTGTCCTATGCCTGTACTCCGTGTGTTATGGCTGGCAATCAGGCAACACAGCGTGCAGTAATCAGCGCACATACAGAGATCTGGCAATAACCCAAAACAATAGGACGAGCTCTGAGACGTGGAATCTCTGTAGACTGCAGTACCTGATCTATCCTCACACAACTGGAAGCAGCAGTGGATTGCGCCTATCAACTACCTATGCAACTCGGCACTGCCTGAGGAGCTGACTAGCCTGAAGATAGAAATACAAGCCTGACTTACCTCAGAGAAATACCCCAAAGGAATAGGCAGCCCCCACATATAATGACTGTTAGCAAGATGAAAAGACAAACGTAGGAATGAAATAGATTCAGCAAAGTGAGGCCCGATATTCTAGACAGAGCGAGGATAGCAAAGAGAACTATGCAGTCTACAAAAAACCCTAAAACGAAAACCACACAAAGGGGCAAAAAGACCCACCGTGCCGAACTAACAGCACGGCGGTGCACCCCTTTGCTTCTCAGAGCCTCCAGCAAAAGATAATAACAAGCTGGACAGAAAAAACAGAAAACAAACTAGAAGCACTTATCTAACAGAGCAGCAGGCCCAAGGAAAGATGCAGTAGCTCAGATCCAACACTGGAACATTGACAAGGAGCAAGGAAGACAGACTCAGGTGGAGCTAAATAGCAAGGCAGCCAACGAGCTCACCAAAACACCTGAGGGAGGAAGCCCAGAGACTGCAATACCACTTGTGACCACAGAAGTGAACTCAGCCACAGAATTCACAACAGTACCCCCCCCTTGAGGAGGGGTCACCGAACCCTCACCAGAACCCCCAGGCCGACCAGGATGAGCCACATGAAAGGCACGAACAAGATCTGGGGCATGGACATCAGAGGCAAAAACCCAGGAATTATCTTCCTGAGCATAACCCTTCCATTTGACCAGATACTGGAGTTTCCGTCTAGAGACACGAGAATCCAAAATCTTCTCCACAATATACTCCAATTCCCCCTCCACCAAAACAGGGGCAGGAGGCTCCACAGATGGAACCATAGGTGCCACGTATCTCCTCAACAACGACCTATGGAATACATTATGTATGGAAAAGGAGTCTGGGAGGGTCAGACGAAAAGACACCGGATTGAGAATCTCAGAAATCCTATACGGACCAATAAAACGAGGTTTAAATTTAGGAGAGGAAACCTTCATAGGTATATGACGAGAAGATAACCAAACCAGATCCCCAACACGAAGTCGGGGTCCCACACGGCGTCTGCGATTAGCGAAAAGCTGAGCCTTCTCCTGGGACAAGGTCAAATTGTCCACTACCTGAGTCCAGATCTGCTGCAACCTGTCCACCACATAATCCACACCAGGACAGTCCGAAGACTCAACCTGTCCTGAAGAGAAACGAGGATGGAACCCAGAATTGCAGAAAAATGGAGAGACCAAGGTAGCCGAGCTGGCCCGATTATTAAGGGCGAACTCAGCCAACGGCAGAAATGACACCCAATCATCCTGGTCAGCGGAAACAAAACATCTCAGATATGTTTCCAAGGTCTGATTGGTTCGTTCGGTCTGGCCATTAGTCTGAGGATGGAAGGCCGAGGAAAAAGATAGGTCAATGCCCATCCTACCACAAAAGGCTCGCCAGAACCTCGAGACAAACTGGGAACCTCTGTCAGAAACAATATTCTCAGGAATGCCATGTAAACGAACCACATGCTGGAAGAACAAAGGCACCAAATCAGAGGAGGAAGGCAATTTAACCAAGGGCACCAGATGGACCATTTTAGAAAAGCGATCACAGACCACCCAAATGACAGACATCTTTTGAGAAACGGGAAGGTCAGAAATGAAATCCATCGAAATATGTGTCCAAGGCCTCTTCGGGACCGGCAAGGGCAAAAGCAACCCACTGGCACGTGAACAGCAGGGCTTAGCCCTAGCACAAATTCCACAGGACTGCACAAAAGCACGCACATCCCGTGACAGAGATGGCCACCAGAAGGATCTAGCAACCAACTCCCTGGTACCAAAGATTCCTGGATGACCGGCCAGCACCGAACAATGAAGTTCAGAGATAACTTTACTAGTCCACCTATCAGGGACGAACAGTTTCTCGGCCGGACAACGATCAGGTTTATTAGCCTGAAATTTCTGCAACACTCTCCGCAAATCAGGGGAGATGGCAGACACAATGACTCCTTCCTTGAGGATACTCGCCGGCTCAGATAACCCCGGAGAGTCGGGCACAAAACTCCTAGACAGAGCATCCGCCTTCACATTTTTAGAGCCCGGAAGGTATGAAATCACAAAATCAAAACGAGCAAAAAATAACGACCAACGGGCCTGTCTAGGATTCAAGCGCTTGGCAGACTCAAGATAAGTAAGGTTCTTATGATCAGTCAAAACCACCACGCGATGCTTAGCACCCTCAAGCCAATGACGCCACTCCTCGAATGCCCACTTCATGGCCAGCAACTCTCGGTTGCCCACATCATAATTACGCTCAGCAGCAGAAAATTTCCTGGAAAAGAAAGCACATGGTTTGAACACTGAGCAACCAGAACCTCTCTGTGACAAAACCGCCCCTGCACCAATCTCAGAAGCATCAACCTCGACCTGGAACGGAAGAGAAACATCAGGTTGACACAACACAGGGGCACAGCAAAAACGACGCTTCAACTCCTGAAAAGCTTCCACGGCAGCAGAAGACCAATTAACCAAATCAGCACCCTTCTTGGTCAAATCGGTCAATGGTCTGGCAATGCTAGAAAAATTACAGATGAAGCGACGATAAAAATTAGCAAAGCCCAGGAATTTCTGCAAACTTTTTAGAGATGTCGGCTGAGTCCAATCCTGGATGGCCTGAACCTTAACCGGATCCATCTCGATAGTAGAAGGGGAAAAGATGAACCCCAAAAATGAAACTTTCTGCACACCGAAGAGACACTTTGATCCCTTCACGAACAAGGAATTAGCACGCAGTACCTGGAAAACCATTCTGACTTGCTTCACATGAGACTCCCAATCATCTGAGAAGATCAAAATGTCATCCAAGTAAACAATCAAGAATTTATCCAGATACTCACGGAAAATGTCATGCATAAAAGACTGAAAAACAGATGGAGCATTGGCAAGTCCGAACGGCATCACCAGATACTCAAAATGACCCTCGGGCGTATTAAATGCCGTTTTCCATTCATCTCCCTGCCTGATTCTCACCAGATTATACGCACCACGAAGATCAATCTTAGTAAACCAACTAGCCCCCTTAATCCGAGCAAACAAGTCAGAAATCAATGGCAAGGGATACTGAAACTTAACAGTGATCTTATTAAGAAGGCGGTAATCAATACACGGTCTTAGCGAACCATCCTTCTTGGCTACAAAAAAGAACCCTGCTCCCAATGGTGACGACGATGGGCGAATATGTCCCTTCTCCAGGGACTCCTTCACATAACTGCGCATAGCGGTGTGTTCAGGTACGGACAAATTAAATAAACGACCCTTAGGGAATTTACTACCAGGAATCAAATCGATAGCACAATCACAATTCCTATGCGGAGGAAGGGCATCAGACTTGGACTCTTCAAATACATCCTGAAAGTCCGACAAGAACTCTGGGATGTCAGAAGGAATGGATGACGAAATAGACAAAAATGGAACATCACCATGTACTCCCTGATAACCCCAGCTGGTTACCGACATAGAGTTCCAATCCAATACTGGATTATGGGTTTGTAGCCATGGCAACCCCAACACGACCACATCATGCAAATTATGCAGTACCAAAAAGCGAATAACTTCCTGATGTGCAGGAGCCATGCACATGGTCAGCTGGGCCCAGTACTGAGGCTTATTCTTGGCCAGAGGTGTAACATCAATTCCTCTCAACGGAATAGGACACCGCAAAGGCTCCAAGAAAAATCCACAACGTTTAGCATAATCCAAATCCATCAGATTCAGGGCAGCGCCTGAATCCACAAACGCCATGACAGAATATGATGACAAAGAGCACATTAAGGTAATGGACAAAAGGAATTTGGACTGTACAGTACCAATAACGGCAGAGCTATCGAACCGCCTAGTGCGTTTAGGACAATTAGAAATAGCATGAGTAGAATCACCACAATAGAAACACAGTCTGTTCAGACGTCTGTGTTCGTGCCGTTCTACTTTAGTCATAGTCCTGTCGCACTGCATAGGCTCAGGCTTACTCTCAGACAATACCGCCAGATGGTGCACAGATTTACGCTCGCGCAAGCGACGACCGATCTGAATGGCCAAGGACATAGACTCATTCAAACCAGCAGGCATAGGAAATCCCACCATTACATCCTTAAGAGCTTCAGAGAGACCCTTTCTGAACAAAGCCGCTAGTGCAGATTCATTCCACAGAGTGAGTACTGACCATTTTCTAAATTTCTGACAATATACTTCTACATCATCCTGACCCTGGCATAAAGCCAGCAGATTTTTCTCAGCTTGATCCACTGAATTGGGCTCATCGTAAAGCAATCCCAGCGCCTGGAAAAATGCATCAACATTACTCAATGCAGAATCTCCTGGTGCAAGAGAAAACGCCCAGTCCTGTGGGTCGCCGCGCAAAAAAGAAATAATAATCAAAACCTGTTGAATAGGATTACCAGAAGAATGAGGTTTCAAGGCCAAAAATAGCTTACAATTGTTTCTGAAGCTCAGGAACTTAGTTCTGTCACCAAAAAACAAATCAGGAATCGGAATTCTTGGTTCTAGCATCGATTTCTGATCAATAGTATCTTGAATCTTTTGTACATTTACAACGAGATTATCCATTGAGGAGCACAGAGCCTGAATATCCATGTCCACAGCTGTGTCCTGAAGCACTCTAATGTCTAGGGGAAAAAAAAGACTGAAGACAGAGCTAAGAAAAAAAAATGATGTCAGGATTTCTTTTTTCCCTCTATTGGAAATCATTGAATGGCTCCTTGTACTGTTATGGCTGGCAATCAGGCAACACAGCGTGCAGTAATCAGCGCACATACAGAGATCTGGCAATAACCCAAAACAATAGGACGAGCTCTGAGACGTGGAATCTCTGTAGACTGCAGTACCTGATCTATCCTCACACAACTGGAAGCAGCAGTGGATTGCGCCTATCAACTACCTATGCAACTCGGCACTGCCTGAGGAGCTGACTAGCCTGAAGATAGAAATACAAGCCTGACTTACCTCAGAGAAATACCCCAAAGGAATAGGCAGCCCCCACATATAATGACTGTTAGCAAGATGAAAAGACAAACGTAGGAATGAAATAGATTCAGCAAAGTGAGGCCCGATATTCTAGACAGAGCGAGGATAGCAAAGAGAACTATGCAGTCTACAAAAAACCCTAAAACGAAAACCACACAAAGGGGCAAAAAGACCCACCGTGCCGAACTAACAGCACGGCGGTGCACCCCTTTGCTTCTCAGAGCCTCCAGCAAAAGATAATAACAAGCTGGACAGAAAAAACAGAAAACAAACTAGAAGCACTTATCTAACAGAGCAGCAGGCCCAAGGAAAGATGCAGTAGCTCAGATCCAACACTGGAACATTGACAAGGAGCAAGGAAGACAGACTCAGGTGGAGCTAAATAGCAAGGCAGCCAACGAGCTCACCAAAACACCTGAGGGAGGAAGCCCAGAGACTGCAATACCACTTGTGACCACAGAAGTGAACTCAGCCACAGAATTCACAACATCCGTGGCTCCGCCATACCTGTCCTGTGCCTGTGCTCCGTGTCTCCGCCATACCTGCCCTGTGCCTTGCTCCGTGTCTCCGCCATACCTGCCCTGTGCCTGTGCTCCATGTCTCCGCCATATCTGCTCTGTGCCTGTGCTCCGTGTCTCTGCCATACCTGCCCTGTGCCTGTGCTCCGTGTCTCTGCCATACCTGCCCTGTGCCTGTGCTCTGTGTCTCCGCCATACCTGCCCTGTGCCTGTGCTCTGTGTCTCCGCCATACCTGCCCTGTGCCTTGCGCCGTGTCTCCGCCATACCTGCCCTGTGCCTGTGCTCCGTGTCTCCGCCATACTTGCCCTGTACCTGTGCTTCGTGTCTCCGCCATACCTGCCCTGTGCCTGTGCTCCGTGTCGCCGCCATACCTGCCCTGTGCCTGTGCTCCGTGTCTCCGCCATACCTGCCCTGTGCCTGTGTTCCGTGTCTCCGCCATACCTGCTCTGTCCGTGTGCTCCGTGTCTCCGCCATACCTGCCCTGTGCCTGTGCTCTGTGTCTCCGCCATACCTGCACTATGCCTGTGCTCTGTGTCTCCACCGTATCGGCCCTGTGTCTCCGCCATACCTGCCCTGTTTCTTTGTCCCGTGTCTCCGCTGTATCAGTCCTGTGTCTCTGCCATACCTGCTCCATATCTCCGTCATACCTGTCCTGTGCCCGTGCCCCATGTCTCCGCCGTACGTCCCAATCATACCTGCCTCGTGTCTCCGCCATATTTGTCCCTGAGTCTCTGTCTTTTTTGCCCTTTGTCATTACATATACTTGTCCAGCATCTTGTCTTGTCTTCCTGGCTTTATTACTTTTTAGCAGCATTGTTTTTGTCCATGTCCGGCTCCTGAAGTTCCATCACACCCAGCTTTCCCAGTTCCAGTCTTTTCCGTTCTGTCTTCAGTCTCCTTTTCTCTAAATTATTCGCCCCTTTGGCTCTAGCAGTTGTGTCTCCATCCCCCTTGGGCCTGCTCCTAACGCTTCCTGTATAGGGGGTGGTTCCATCTGGTCCGCTCGTCCTTGGGGGCTCTAAAGCCACGACCCAGAGGGTCCACTATCGGGTTCTATTCAGAATCCTCACAATAGTTTTTATGCCTTCAGTGTGAATGTACAATTTTCATAGTCATGAAAATACAGAAAACTCTTTAAATGAGGTGTGTCCAAACTTTTGATCTGTACTGTACATACAGTATATACCTGGAGGAAGACACATGTGGTGTCGAAACATGTCGTCCATAAGGGATTGAATGTATGCAATATTGTTACTGAAGATATCTGGAACTTTTTAATGGATAAATAAAAGGTACCGTATATTTTACTCTACTGTGAAGGAACAAATTATGAAAGATTCTCCATTTTGTGATTTGACTCCATTTTGTTGTTGGTTAAAGATAAATTCTGTTATTTACTTAGGTAGAAGGTTACAGCTGCTATGAAATAACTCTGTCCTGTTTCTCACGAAGATAACATTTTGTTATTCAGCTAGTCTATGGTTCATAATTGGTATAAAGACCTTGAGTATTCTAACTCGAGTGAGCCAGATAAGAGACTCGTGGGAGTATCGCTATACAAGACTGAGGCATCTGTTAATATGTTTTTCTATGCCAAAAAGACATGACTATATCTGTAGTTTCCATTTTTCCTGTATCCTCATGGGTTAAGTTTTTCCTGTATTCTTATAGGTTAAGAACTGTGAGCGTATTCTTATGCTGATTGGTTGAAGTATAATTTGTATGACTATGAAAACTCATACACAATAAACGGGGGCCCAGAGATCTGCTCGATCCCCCACACAGAGGCACGAGTCTCCGTCTGGTCATGTTCAGTTGCCGGCAACGCCCTTTAGATTAATTTGGAAATCACTGAGTCACCCGTGAAGGATCACTTTAGATCCTCCCTCAACAGCTTGGCGCCCGAAAACGTGGGGCCCCCAAACAGGAACGCCTCTGCCCCCCGGAGGACAACAAGACAAAGGACCCTCGGAGCGGACACAGGCACTGGAAAATTGGGACTGATCATCCCCCACAACAACCACGGTAAGTTGGCAGTTATACTGTCCAGACTGACCGTTTGGTGTGGTTTTCCTGTGTTTGTTGCTGCAAAGAGGATCTGAGGTTTGTCCCCGATGGTGGGTGATTTTTGGGTGGAATCATATAGAGGTGTAGTTCCGTTGGGAGCCCAGTGCTCGAACCGTACCTCATAAGGGACGGACACCCCGGATTGACCAGTGATGTAATTCTCTTTATAGTCAAAATATCCTGAATTCCTGATCATTGTTAGAATCAGGCGCGGTGAGGTGATCGAAGATTGGGTAGGATACGTAACTCAGGAATATATAGAAGTATACAGTATATATATCCAGAGGTATTCGGAGGGAATAGTCTAAGACGCCCTCCTCCTTTCACTGAGTACCGCGTTTTTGGGTTGTCCCAGCGGGGGACAGGTAAACCTAGTGGAATAGACTATATACGGCCGCTCTGGTACTATGCACGACAAAGTAAGGATATTTAGCTCTAAAGGAGAATCATGTTTCCATGGAAGTAAGAGAAGACTTTGAATTTGTGTGTTGAATCTGATACTGTTAGCCCAAAGATGAGGAAAATATTCTCAATCATTGGTGTTTAAAGCAATAGTACAATATTATATTAAAGTAGAAAGAAATATTGTAAGTTTAAAGTAAAAAATGGCGCCTAGTTTTAGAAGGTACATATATGCTAGCCACCTTAGGGAGAGACCCAAGTTGGGCTAAATGTAGCGGGACGAAAGAGACCGAAAAGCCCTCTACTTAAAGGAAATACATAGTGGATCACCTAGTTTTAGAAGGAAACTTGAAAGAGATGGTTATCAGTGTGATTGAAAGATTGGTAAAAGTTTCACCTGCTTCAAGTTGAGTGGTTGATATATAGCAAATTAAGGATTAACAGAGAAAGTGAATTCGGATTTGTTTTTGTTACGTTGAAAAAAGGAAAGTTGTCTATTACTATGACAAAAAGTGGATGTTTGTGGTGCCAGAAGGAACTGAGAAAGTGATTGAGGGTAATGTGTTAGAAAGACAAATAATTAAAAATAATAATCTGAAACAGGGGGGCTCCCTGCTAGATGATAAGGTCCCTCCCCAGGAAATCAAGCCTCTTCTCCCGACTGTAAGCTCTGTGCCCCTTAACCCCAAAGCTCCAATATATCCTGGGTTGCCAAAACTCAGTGCGCCCCCACCCTATGATCCTGCCGGGTGGATTTGTGATGTATGCAGAGTTACTAATTCTCAGTGGAGACAGGTCTGTTACAATTGTGAAGCAAGAAGACTTGGAGTTGTAGCCCCCACCTTTCCCTTGCTAAACGCTGACGGCACTTATTATCAGCCACCGCCAGCACCAGTCCCTGGCATATGCCCTGAAGAAGAGAGTAAGAAAGCTCTTGAAACGCGTAGGCTTCAATAAAAAACCTAAAATCTACCTCGTGAGCGCGGTCTTCAGTTCGCCCAAGACTACTACCCTCAATATCCTTTTGGATTTTTGTGGAGACCTGCTGCTACGGTTATGCCTTCATGGGAGTTGTGACCTTTGGTTCACAACTGAAATAGGTGAGCACATTTCCCGCAAAGGATTGTATTCTTTCAAATATAGCGAGACACATTGGGGGCGCCTTGTGTTTTTTTTCTTTAATGAGACCCGATACTGAGACTTCCATTCTGGACGATGCATTGAAAAAAAAAAAGTAGTACAAAGTTTTCAGAAGAATTTAACCCACTCTAAATCAGCAGCTGCAGCGATCTCTGCTCGCTCTCTAGCCCCCACCACCGCAGCTTCAAGGACGCAGCTCGGTTCCTTAGCAGTGGCCCAAGCAACAGACTTTAGCTCCAGCCCCCCTCCCTTACTCAAATCCAGTCTCATACTCCAATATCCATTTTAACCCTGTGTCTGGAAATCTCCCTTGCTATGTTAATTCTCAGATCAAGAGCCTGTTTTAATTAGAGTAGATGGCATACCCAATAAATATACTCTCACAAAACCCATCCCTGTGGGACCTTTCCCTGAAGTTACTGCTCAGTTTGTAATCTCTTCCTCATGTCCGGTAAATTTACTGTGGGCAGATTTATTATCACAGTTCCTGTTATGATTAGGTAATTCAGTACCACAATGGACATAGAAGTCAGAGCACATACAGTGACCTGACAATAACCCAAAAACATAGAACGAGCTCTGAGACGTGGGAACTCTGCTGACCGCAATCCCTATTCCTCTCCAACCACACTAGAGGCAGCCGTGGATTGCGCCTAACGCTCCCTATGCAACTCGGCACAGCCTGAGAAAATAGCTAGCCTGAAGATAGAAAATAAGCCTACCTTGCCTCAGAGAAATACCCCAAAGGAAAAGGCAGCCCCCCACACATAATGACTGTGAGTTAAGATGAAAAGACAAACGTAGAGATGAAATAGATTTAGCAAAGTGAGGCCCGACTTTCTGAACAGAGCGAGGATAGGAAAGGTAACTTTGCGGTCAACACAAAACCCTACAAACAACCATGCAAAGGGGGCAAAAAGACCCTCCGTACCGACTAACGGCACGGAGGTACACCCTCTGCGTCCCAGAGCTACCAGCAAGCAAGAAAAACCAAATAAACAAGCTGGACAGAAAAAACAGCAAACAAAAAATAACACAAGAGCAACTTAGCTATGCAGAGCAGCAGGCCACAGGAACGATCCAGGAGGAAGCAAGTCCAATACTAGAACATTGACTGGAGGCCAGGATCAAAGCACTAGGTGGAGTTAAATAGAGCAGCACCTAACGACTTTACCACATCACCTGAGGAAGGAAACTCAGAAGCCGCAGTACCACTTTCCTCCACCAACGGAAGCTCATAGAGAGAATCAGCCGAAGTACCACTTGTGACCACAGGAGGGAGCTCTGCCACAGAATTCACAACAGTACCCCCCCCTTGGGGAGGGGTCACTGAACCCTCACCAGAGCCCCCAGGACGACCAGGATGAGCCATATGAAAGGCACGAACAAGATCGGGAGCATGGACATCCGAGGCAAAGACCCAGGAATTATCTTCCTGAGCATAACCCTTCCACTTAACCAAATACTGGAGTTTCCATCTAGAAACACGAGAATCCAAAATCTTCTCCACAATATACTCCAACTCCCCCTCCACCAAAACCGGGGCAGGAGGATCAACAGATGGAACCATAGGTGCCACGTATCTCCGCAACAATGACCTATGGAATACGTTATGGATGGAAAAAGAATCTGGAAGGGTCAAACGAAAAGACACAGGATTAAGAACCTCAGAAATCCTATACGGACCAATGAAACGAGGTTTAAACTTAGGAGAGGAAACCTTCATAGGAATATGACGAGAAGACAACCAAACCAAATCCCCAACACGAAGTCGGGGACCCACACAGCGTCTGCGATTAGCAAAACGTTGAGCCTTCTCCTGGGACAAGATCAAATTGTCCACTACATGAGTCCAAATCTGCTGCAACCTGTCCACCACAGTATCCACACCAGGGCAGTCCGAAGACTCAACCTGCCCTGAAGAGAAACGAGGATGGAACCCAGAGTTGCAGAAAAACGGCGAAACCAAGGTAGCCGAGCTGGCCCGATTATTAAGGGCGAACTCAGCCAAAGGCAAAAAGGACACCCAGTCATCCTGATCAGCAGAAACAAAGCATCTCAGATATGTTTCCAAGGTCTGATTGGTTCGTTCGGTCTGGCCATTAGTCTGAGGATGGAAAGCCGAGGAAAAAGACAAGTCAATGCCCATCCTTGCACAAAAGGCTCGCCAAAACCTCGAAACAAACTGGGAACCTCTGTCAGAAACGATATTCTCTGGAATGCCATGTAAACGAACCACATGCTGGAAGAACAATGGCACCAAATCAGAGGAGGAAGGTAATTTAGACAAGGGTACAAATGGACCATCTTAGAGAAGCGATCACAAACTACCCAAATGACTGACATTTTTTGAGAGACGGGAAGATCTGAAATAAAATCCATAGAGATATGTGTCCAAGGCCTCTTCGGGACCGGCAAGGGCAAAAGTAACCCACTGGCACGAGAACAGCAGGGCTTAGCCCGAGCACAAATCCCACAGGACTGCACAAAAGAACGCACATCCCGCGACAGAGATGGCCACCAAAAGGATCTAGCCACTAACTCTCTGGTACCAAAGATTCCACGATGACCAGCCAACACCGAACAATGAACCTCAGAGATAACTCTATTCGTCCACCTATCAGGGACAAACAGTTTCTCCGCTGGGCAACGATCAGGTTTATTATCCTGAAATTTTTGCAGCACCCGCCGCAAATCAGGGGAGATGGCAGACACAATTACTCCCTCTTTGAGAATACCCGCCGGCTCAGACAAACCAGGAGAGTCGGGCACAAAACTCCTAGACAGGGCATCCGCCTTCACATTTTTAGAGCCCGGAAGGTACGAAATCACAAAGTCAAAACGGGCGAAAAACAGCGACCAACGAGCCTGTCTAGGATTCAACCGCTTGGCAGACTCGAGATAAGTCAAGTTCTTATGATCAGTCAAGACCACCATGCGATGCTTAGCTCCCTCAAGCCAATGACGCCACTCCTCGAATGCCCACTTCATGGTCAGCAACTCTCGATTGCCAACATCATAATTTCGCTCAGCAGGCGAAAACTTCCTGGAAAAGAAGGCGCATGGTTTCATCACCGAGCAATCAGAACTTCTCTGCGACAAAACAGCCCCCGCTCCAATCTCAGAAGCATCAACCTCAACCTGGAACGGAAGCGAAACATCTGGCTGACACAACACAGAGGCAGAAGAAAAACGACGCTTCAACTCTTGAAAAGCTTCCACAGCAGCAGAAGACCAATTGACCACATCAGCACCCTTCTTGGTCAAATCGGTCAATGGTTTAGCAATACTAGAAAAATTGCAGATGAAGCGACGATAAAAATTAGCAAAGCCCAGGAACTTTTGCAGACTTTTCAGAGATGTCGGCTGAGTCCAATCATGGATGGCCTGGACCTTAACAGGGTCCATCTCGATAGTAGAAGGGGAAAAAATGAACCCCAAAAATGAAACCTTCTGAACACCAAAGAGACCCTTTGATCCCTTCACAAACAAAGAATTAGCACACAGGACCTGAAACACCGTTCTGACCTGCTTCACATGAGACTCCCAATCATTCGAGAAGACCAAAATATCATCCAAGTACCGTATATACTCGAGTATAAGCCGAGATTTTCAGCCCAAATTTTTGGGCTGAAAGTGCCCCTCTCGGCTTATACTCGAGTCAATGTGGGTGGCAGGGTCGGCGGGTGAGGGGGTGAGGGCGCTGAGGTATACTTACCTAGTCCCAGCGATCCTCGCGCTGTCCCTGCCGTCCCACGGGCTTCTGTGCTGCAGCTTCTTCCCCTCTTCAGCGGTCACGTGGGACCGCTCATTAGAGATATGAATAAGCGGCTCCACCTCCCATAGGGGCGGAGCCGCCTATTCATTCCTCTAATCAGCGGTGCCGGTGACCGCTGACAGGAAGAGCTGCGGCACCGAAGACCAGGCAGAGGGACAGCGCGAGGATCGCCAGGACTAGGTAAGTATAGCATATTCACCTGTCCTCGTTCCAGCCGCCGGGCGCCGCTCCATCTTCCCGGCCGGCGCCTCCATCTTCCCGGCGTCTGCGCTCTGACTGTTCAGTCAGAGCAGAGACGCCGGGAAGATGGAGGCGCCGGAACGAGACGCCGGGAGCTGCAATCAAGGGAGGTGAGTATGTGTTTTTTTTTTTTTATTGCAGCAGCGGCGGCAGAGATTTCTATGGGGCACAATGAACGGTGCAGAGCACCGTATATGGCACAGCAATGGGGCACAATGAACGGTGCAAAGCACCGTATATGGCACAGCAATGGGGCACAATGAACGGTGCAGAGCACCGTATATGGCACAGCAATGGGGCACAATGAACGGTGCAGAGCACCGTATATGGGCACAGATATGGGGCACAATGAACGGTGCAGAGCACCGTATATGGCACAGCAATGGGGCACAATGAACGGTGCAGAGCACCGTATATGGCACAGCAATGGGGCACAATGAACGGTGCAGAGCACCGTATATGGCACAGCAATGGGGCACAATGAACGGTGCAGAGCACCGTATATGGCACAGCAATGGGGCACAATGAACGGTGCAGAGCACCGTATATGGGCACAGATATGGGGCACAATGAACGGTGCAGAGCACCGTATATGGGCACAGATATGGGGCACAATGAACGGTGCAGAGCACCGTATATGGCACAGCAATGGGGCACAATGAACGGAGCAGAGCACCGTATATGGGCACAGATATGGGGCACAATGAACGGTGCAGAGCACTGTATATGGCACAGCAATGGGGCACAATGAACGGTGCAGAGCACCGTATATGGCACAGCTATGGGGCACAATGAACGGTGCAGAGCACTATATGGGGCACAGCTATGGGGAAATAATGAACGGTGTAGAGCACTATATGGCACAGCTATGGGGAAATAATGATCTATTTTTATTTTTGAAATTCACCGGTAAATGCTGCATTTCCACCCTAGGCTTATACTCGAGTCAATAAGTTTTCCCAGTTTTTTTCTGGCAAAATTAGGGGGGTCGGCTTATACTCGGGTCGGCTTATACTCGAGTATATACGGTATACAATCAGGAATTTATCCAGGTACTCTCGGAAGATGTCATGCATAAAGGACTGAAACACTGATGGAGCATTGGCAAGTCCGAATGGCATTACTAGGTACTCAAAATGCCCCTCAGGCGTATTAAATGCAGTTTTCCATTCATCGCCTCGCTTAATACGCACAAGATTATATGCACCCCGAAGATCTATCTTGATGAACCAACTAGCCCCCTTAATCCGAGCAAACAAATCAGATAACAGCGGCAAGGGGTACTGAAATTTAACCGTGATCTTATTTAGAAGGCGGTAATCTATACAAGGTCTCAGCGAACCATCCTTCTTTGCCACAAAAAAGAACCCCGCTCCCAATGGCGATGATGACGGGCGAATATGCCCCTTCTCCAAGGACTCCTTCACGTAACTCCGCATAGCGGCGTGCTCAGGCACAGATAAATTAAACAGTCGACCTTTTAGGAATTTACTACCAGGAATCAAATCGATAGCACAATCACAATCCCTATGCGGAGGTAGGGTATCGGACTTGGGCTCATCAAATACATCCCGGTAATCAGACAAGAATTCTGGGACCTCAGAAGGGGTGGATGACGAAATAGACAGAAATGGGACATCACCATGTACCCCCTGACAACCCCAGCTGGACACAGACATGGATTTCCAATCTAATACTGGATTATGGACTTGTAGCCATGGCAACCCCAACACGACCACATAATGCAGATTATGCAACACCAGAAAGCGAATAACCTCCTGATGTGCAGGAGCCATGCACATGGTTAGCTGGGTCCAATACTGAGGCTTATTCTTGGTCAGAGGCGTAGCATCAATTCCTCTCAATGGAATAGGACACTGCAAGGGCTCCAAGAAAAACCCACAACGCCTAGCATACTCCAAGTCCATCAAATTCAGGGCAGCGCCTGAATCCACAAATGCCATGACAGAATAAGATGACAAAGAGCAGATCAAGGTAACGGACAAAAGAAATTTTGACTGTACCATACCAATGGTGGCAGACCTAGCGAACCGCTTAGTGCGCTTAGGACAATCAGAGATAGCATGAGTGGAATCACCACAGTAGAAACACAGCCCATTCTGACGTCTGTGTTCTTTCCGTTCAACTCTGGTCAAAGTCCTATCACACTGCATAGGCTCAGGTTTATGCTCAGATAATACCGCCAAATGGTGCACAGATTTACGCTCACGCAAGCGTCGGCCGATCTGAATGTCCAAAGACATAGACTCATTCAGACCAGCAGGCATAGGAAATCCCACCATGACATCCTTAAGGGCTTCAGAGAGACCCTTTCTGAAAATAGCTGCGAGCGCACCTTCATCCCATTGAGTGAGCACGGACCACTTTCTAAATTTCTGACAATATACCTCTATCTCATCCTGACCCTGACACAGTCAGTAAATTTTTTTCTGCCTGATCCACTGAATTAGGTTCATCGTACAGCAATCCGAGCGCCAGGAAAAGCGCATCAATATTACATAATGCAGGATCTCCTGGCGCAAGAGAAAATGCCCAGTCCTGAGGGTCGCCACGTAAAAAATAAATAATGATCCTGACTTGTTGAACTGGGTCACCAGAGAAGCGAGGTTTCAAAGCCAGAAATAGTTTACAATTATTTTTGAAACTCAGAAATGTAGTTCTATCTCCAAAAAACAAATCAGGAATAGGAATTCTTGGTTCTAACATAGAATTCTGAACCACAAAGTCTTGAATATTTTGTACTCTTGCCGTGAGCTGATCCACACATGAAGACAGACCTTTAATGTCCATCGCTACACCTGTGTCCTGAACCACCCAAATGTCTAGGGGAAAAAAAGGCAAAACACAGTGCAGAGAAAAAAAAATGGTCTAAGAACTTCTTTTTTCCCTCTATTGAGAATCATTAGTACTTTTGGCCTCCAGTACTGTTATGATTAGGTAATTCAGTACCACAATGGACATAGAAGTCAGAGCACATACAGTGACCTGACAATAACCCAAAAACATAGAACGAGCTCTGAGACGTGGGAACTCTGCTGACCGCAATCTCTAATCCTCTCCACACTAGAGGCAGCCGTGGATTGCGCCTAACGCTCCCTATGCAACTCGGCACAGCCTGAGAAACTAGCTAGCCTGAAGATAGAAAATAAGCCTACCTTGCCTCAGAGAAATACCCCAAAGGAAAAGGCAGCCCCCCACATATAATGACTGTGAGTTAAGATGAAAAGACAAACGTAGAGATGAAATAGATAATACCGCCAAATGGTGCACATTTTTACGCTCACGTAAGCTTCGATCGATCTGAATGGCCAAAGACATAGACTCATTCAGACCAGCAGGCATAGGAAATCCCACCATGACATCCTTAAGGGCTTCAGAGAGACCCTTTCTGAAAATTGCTGCCAGCGCACACTCATTCCACTGAGTGAGCACAGACCACTTCCTAAACTTCTGACAATATATCTCTACCTCATCCTGACCCTGACACAGAGCCAGCAAATTTTTCTCTGCCTGATCCACTGAATTAGGTTCATCATACAGCAATCCGAGCGCCAGAAAAAACGCATCAATATCGCATAATGCAGGATCTCCTGGCGCAAGGGAAAATGCCCAGTCTTGAGGGTCGCCACATAATAAAGAAATAATGATCTTAACTTGTTGAACTGGGTCACCAGAGGAGCGGGGTTTCAAAGCCAGAAACAGTTGACAATTATTTTTGAAATTCAGAAACTTAGCTCTATCTCCAGAAAATAAGTCAGGAATAGGAATTCTAGGTTCTAACATAGATTTCTGAACCACAATGTCTTGAATATTTTGTACTCTTGCAGTGAGATGATCCACACAAGAAGACAGACCTTTAATGTCCATCACTACACCTGTGTCCTGAACCACCCAAATGTCTAGGGGAAAAGAAAGCCAAAACACAGTGCAGAGAAAAAAAAATGGTCTCAGAACTTCTCTTTTCCCTCTATTGAGAAGCATTAGTACTTTGGGCCTCCAGTACTGTTATGAACTGGTGATTCAGAAACACAATGGACCTGGTGGTTAAGAGCACACAAAGTGACCTGATAGTTACTAATAACATAGGACGAGCTCTGGGACGTGGGAACTCTGCTGACCGCAATCCCTAATCCTATCACACCACACTAGAGGTAGCCGTGGAGCGCTCCTGACCAGACCTAGGCGCCTCGGGCACAGCCTGAGAAACTAGCTAGCCCTGAAGATAGAAAAATAAGCCTACCTTGCCTCAGAGAAATTCCCCAAAGGAAAAGGCAGCCCCCCCCCCATATAATGACTGTGAGTAAAGATGAAAATACAAACATAGAGATGAAATAGGTTTTAGCAAAGTGAGGCCCGACTTACTGAATAGACCGAGGATAGTAAAGATAGCTTTGCGGTCAGCACAAAAACCTACAAACAACCATGCAGAGGGCGCAAAAAGACCCTCCGTACCGACTAACGGCACGGAGGTGCTTCCTCTGCGTCCCAGGCTTCCAGCAAGCAAGGAAAACCAATATAGCAAGCTGGACAGAAAAAATAGCAAACAAAAGTAACACAAGCAAAACTTAGCTAATGCTGGGCAGACAGGCCACAAGACGATCCAGGAGAGAGCAAGACCAATACTGGAACATTGACTGGAGGCAAGGAACAAAGAACTAGGTGGAGTTAAATAGAGCAGCACCTAACGACTTAACCTCGTCACCTGAGGAAGGAAACTCAGAAGCCGCAGCCCCACTCACATCCACCAGAGGAAGCTCATAGACAGAACCAGCCGAAGTACCACTCATGACCACAGGAGGGAGCCCGACCACAGAATTCACAACATTCGGTTCTGCCTTGGTCAAGTGATATTTTTGGGTCACTGTCTCCTTCAGGGTGCCAGACACCTCACAGAAGAAAAATAAAAAAATAGCCGTCAGCTCCCTTCCTTTCCTAAAAGATAAGACTGAACTCCAGCGTTTTCTTGGACTATGTACTTATTGTTGTCAGTGAATACCGGACGCATCCCGCATAATGCAGCCTCTCTACAATGCCCTGAAAGATGGTTCAAGATATGATGATTTTAGCAGATTCCACACCGGATACACTGTTACTACAGAAGACACTGTAGTGCACACAGCTGCACTCCCTCCCTCACTGTCAGCACAAGAAGTAGAACTTCAGGCTCTGTCTACTGTATGTGTTCTGGCCAGAGACAGGCGGGCTAATATATACACGGACTACAGTATGCATTTGGTATTGCTCATGATTTCGGAGCCCTATTGGCCAATCGAGGGTTTGTTACAACTGCCGGGACTCCAGTGAAGAATGCTGAAGCTGTTAAAACCCTTATGGACTCAATCAAATTACCTACCCAGGTGGCCATTATCAAAGTTAAGGAGCATGGTACCATGGAACAGTCCACAGACTGTTGGTAACACCTTTGCGGATATGCAAGCAAAAGCTGCTGCTCTTCTACCCGTTGAACCGCCCATACCAGCTATGGTGACCACACGCTCTCAGCGTAAACAGTTACAAGAAACACTGACTCTACAGGAACCTGATGATCTATGCCAGACTGAGGTTTTCTGCCGGACCCCGCGAGACTGCTTAATGACGATGCAGAGAATGTCTCCAAAGGAAGAAGTGAAGCAGTGGAAGCTGATGGAGCATGTATGGACAATGGTCACTGGAAAAAGGACCAACTTGTGTGTCTCCCTAAGCGGATGTACCCTGCTATTGCCACGTGGGCACATGGGCCCACACACCGAGGAAAGACCAGGCCCTTGACCTGGTACAAAAATTCTACTGGGCTCCAGGTATTTCTACAGTCCTGACAGCACTCAACCGTGCATGTAATACCTGTCAGACCTGCAATCCCGGTCAACTTCAACGTGTAACCCTGAAGCACCTTGCTAAGCCTGACTACCCTTTCCAAAAGTTCCAAGTGGACCACATCACGTTGCCTAAGTCTGGAAGGTATGAATATTGTCTGGTGGTTGTCAACATGTTCTCCAGTTGGCCATAAGCATTCCCCGTTACCAACATGACTGCAAAGACCACAGCAAAGAAACTGGTGATGGAAGTTATATGCAGATATGGTGTTCCAGAAGTTGTTGAAAGTGACCAAGGCCCGGCCTTTTCTTCTCATGTGTATCAAGAGGTTCTGACAATGCTTGGATCCACTGTAGCCCTCCATACTCTGTACTATCCACAATCCAGTGGGAAAATTAAGAGGCTGAACGGCACACTGAAGGGACAATTGACCAAAATGATGCAGGAGACTACGGCTCCATGGCCAGGGCTCTTACACATTCGTACTACCCCTATTGCAAAACATGGCCTGTCCCTATATGAGATATTGTTTGGTGCTAGGCCCTCAGTTACAAATTTCCAGTCTCAGTAGTTATCAGAAGAAACTGACCGTACTGTTCAATATGTTATTCAGCTTCGTAAAAATCTTGCTAACACCCATGTTTTAGTTTTTTTCTTCCCTTCCAGATTAAGCAGAAACCGACACTTGTCACAATTTGAAGCCTGGTGGTTTTATGGTCGTGAAAAGCTATGTCAGAAAACACGGACTAGAACCCTTGTATGACGGTCCCTACCAAGTCCTCCTCATTACTCCTATGTCAGTAAAGCTGGAAGGAAGGCCGACATGGATCCACGTATCGCACTGCAAGCTGGTCAAACAGACTAGTGGCAAATAAGGGGACATGATGTTTTGGTTTTTCGTATTTCTATTTAATAATATTGATAACCGAATGGGACAGCCTAAATTCCACAACATCCTTGAATAATAAGTTTGTACAATATCATGAAAGATTAATAGTACAGATGGGTATAGCCAATAAAATTGTCAGTTCTATTTTCATTTACCCTATGATTACACAAATGTGGGATAAATTGCTTAGGGCCACAGATTATCCAGATGATCAAATTTGGGGATATATTGGATATACTTAATACTACTGTTGCTGTCCAAAACTAACTTATCATAGTCACTAATCAATATACTGTAGTACTGGACTACTTAACAGCAGCACAGGGCGGTATGTGTCAGGTTATTGGAGCCGCATGCTGTTATTATACAGATCCCAATAGTACTCTAAAGTTAAAGTTAGAGAACATTCAAAGATTTAGAGATCAATATGATAAAGACAATGACCGTAATAAGGACAGTTGGTGGGCAGACACCTTCTCCTTTCTTAATCCAGACAATTGGTTTGAGGGACTTGGGGGCTGGATAGCTGGAATCTTGTAAAGTTTGTTACACATCGCTGCCTTTATCCTTGTCATGTATGTAATACTAAAACTTGTTCTTTGGTGTATTTCTGTATGTATTAGGAAATTCTGCACTAAGACAACTAATGATGAAACCAAAAGCGTTGCTCTCTACACCGCTTTCACAAAGTTACCAGATGAAGATGTTGAAGCCAAGCGCATAGCTATCTTCAAAGGATCCCCACCACCGTTATCAATAATTGTTATTTGTAAATTCTAGTATACAGGGGGGACGGGTACGCCGCAACAGCCACGGCTGGTAACATGGCACCAGTCATGTGAAGACCAGTACCCCTCGAGCTTATAGCTTGGGATAGTACCTCTGATGCTGGACATTAATTAACAAAATGTATCTAGGGGGGAATGTGAAGGAACAAATTATGAAAGATTCTCCATTTTGTGATTTGACTCCATCTTGTTGTTGGTTAAAGAAATTCTGTTATTTACTTAGGTAGAAGGTTACAGCTGCTATGAAATAACTCTGTCCTGTTTTCTCACGAAGATAACATTTTGTTATTCAGCTAGTCTATGGTTCATAATTGGTATAAAGACCTTGAGTATTCTAACTCGAGTGAGCCAGATAAGAGACTCGTGGGGGTATCGCTATACAAAACTGAGGCATCTGTTAATATGTTTTTCTATGCCAAAAAGACATATCTGTAGTTTCCATTTTTCCTGTATCCTCATGGGTTAAGTTTTTCCTGTATTCTTATAGGTTAAGAACTGTGAGCGTATTCTTATGCTGATTGGTTGAAGTATAATTTCTATGACTATGAAAACTCATACACAATAAACGGGGGCCCAGAGATCTGCTCGATCCCCCACACAGAGGCACGAGTCTCCGTCTGGTCATTTTCAGTTGCCGGCAACGCCCTTTAGATTAATTTGGAAATCACTGAGTCAACCGTGAAGGATCACTTTAGATCCTCCCTCAACACTGGAAAATGAAATGCTAGGTGAAATCCCAAGAAACAATGAAAACCCTATATTAAGGGTCACCAATCTAACCCAAGAAGAGGTGCGAAACCGGCTAAATAAGATTAAAATAGATAAATCTCCGGGTCCGGATGGCATACACCCACGAGTACTAAGAGAACTAAGTAATGTAATAGATAAACCATTATTTCTTATTTTTAGTGACTCTATAGCGACAGGGTCTGTTCCGCAGGACTGGCGCATAGCAAATGTGGTGCCAATATTCAAAAAGGGCTCTAAAAGTGAACCTGGAAATTATAGGCCAGTAAGTCTAACCTCTATTGTTGGTAAAATATTTGAAGGGTTTCTGAGGGATGTTATTCTGGATTATCTCAATGAGAATAACTGTTTAACTCCATATCAGCATGGGTTTATGAGAAATCGCTCCTGTCAAACCAATCTAATCAGTTTTTATGAAGAGGTAAGCTATAGGCTGGACCACGGTGAGTCATTGGACGTGGTATATCTCGATTTTTCCAAAGCGTTTGATACCGTGCCGCACAAGAGGTTGGTACACAAAATGAGAATGCTTGGTCTGGGGGAAAATGTGTGTAAATGGGTTAGTAACTGGCTTAGTGATAGAAAGCAGAGGGTGGTTATAAATGGTATAGTCTCTAACTGGGTCGCTGTGACCAGTGGGGTACCGCAGGGGTCAGTATTGGGACCTGTTCTCTTCAACATATTCATTAATGATCTGGTAGAAGGTTTACACAGTAAAATATCGATATTTGCAGATGATACAAAACTATGTAAAGCAGTTAATACAAGAGAAGATAGTATTCTGCTACAGATGGATCTGGATAAGTTGGAAACTTGGGCTGAAAGGTGGCAGATGAGGTTTAACAATGATAAATGTAAGGTTATACACATGGGAAGAAGGAATCAATGTCACCATTACACACTGAATGGGAAACCACTGGGTAAATCTGACAGGGAGAAGGACTTGGGGATCCTAGTTAATGATAAACTTACCTGGAGCAGCCAGTGCCAGGCAGCAGCTGCCAAGGCAAACAGGATCATGGGGTGCATTAAAAGAGGTCTGGATACACATGATGAGAGCATTATACTGCCTCTGTACAAATCCCTAGTTAGACCGCACATGGAGTACTGTGTCCAGTTTTGGGCACCGGTGCTCAGGAAGGATATAATGGAACTAGAGAGAGTACAAAGGAGGGCAACAAAATTAATAAAGGGGATGGGAGAACTACAATACCCAGATAGATTAGCGAAATTAGGATTATTTAGTCTAGAAAAAAGACGACTGAGGGGCGATCTAATAACCATGTATAAGTATATAAGGGGACAATACAAATATCTCGCTGAGGATCTGTTTATACCAAGGAAGGTGACGGGCACAAGGGGGCATTCTTTGCGTCTGGAGGAGAGAAGGTTTTTCCACCAACATAGAAGAGGATTCTTTACTGTTAGGGCAGTGAGAATCTGGAATTGCTTGCCTGAGGAGGTGGTGATGGCGAACTCAGTCGAGGGGTTCAAGAGAGGCCTGGATGTCTTCCTGGAGCAGAACAATATTGTATCATACAATTATTAGGTTCTGTAGAAGGACGTAGATCTGGGTATTTATTATGATGGAATATAGGCTGAACTGGATGGACAAATGTCTTTTTTCGGCCTTACTAACTATGTTACTATGTTACTATGTTACCATTGGACTGATCGCTGGAGAAACAAAAAGTTTTTTCTTTACATGTGTGGATTTGTCCCAATCCGTTTTCCGTGCGAACTGTAACCACAGGTTGGATGTATTCCTGTTTCTTCAAAGCGGTAAGCTGGCTTTGCCAAAACCTCTTTTACATATATATATATATATATATATATATATATATATATATATATATATATATATACTGCTCAAAAAAATAAAGGGAACACTTAAACAACACAATATAACTTCAAGTAAATCAAACTTCTGTGAAATAAAACTGTCCACTTAGGAAGCAACACTGTTTGACAATCAATTTCACATGCTGTTGTGCAAATGGAATAGACAACAGATGGAAATTATAGGAGTGGTTCTGCAGGTGGGGACCACAGACACATCTCAGTACCAATGCTTTCTGGCTGATGTTTTGGTCACTTTTGAATGTTGGTTGTGCTTTCACACTTCTGGTAGCATAAGATGGACTCTACAACCCACACAAGTGGCTCAGGTAATGCAGCTCCTCCAAGATGGCACATCAATGCGAGCTGTGGCAGACGGTTTGCTGTGTCTGTGAGCGTAGTGTCCAGAAGCTGGAGGCGCTACCAGGAGACAGGCCAGTACACCAGGAGACGTGGAGGGGGCCGTAAGAGGGCAACAACCCAGCAGCAGGACCGCTACATCAGCCTTTGTGCAAGGAAGAACAGGAGGAGCACTGCCAGAGCACTGCAAAATGACCTCCAGCAGGCCACAGATGTGCATGTGTCTGCACAAACGGTTAGAAACCGACTCCATGAGGATGGTCTGAGTGCCCGACGTCCACAGATGGGGGTTGTGCTCACAGCCCAACACCGTGCAGGACGCTTGGCATTTGCCACAGAACACCAGGATTGGCAAATTCGCCACTGGAGCCCTGTGCTGTTCACAGGTGAAAGCAGGTTCACACTGAGCACATGTGACAGACGTGACTGACTCAGGAGACGCCATGGAGAGCAATCTGCCTGAAACATCCTTCAGCATGACCTGTTTGGCAGTGGGAGAGTAATGGTGTGGGGTGGCATTTATTTGGAGGGCAGCACACCCGTTCATGTGCTCACCAGAGGTAGCCTGACTGCCATTAGGTACCGAGATGAGATCTTCAAACCCCTCGTGAGACCATATGCTGGTACGGTTGGCCCTGGGTTCCTCCGAATGCAGGACAATGCCAGACCTCATGTGGCTAGAGAGTGTCAGCAGTTCCTGCAAGATGAAGGCATTGAAGCTATGGACTGGCCCGCTCGTTCCCCAGACCTGAATCCGATTGAACACTTCTGAGACATCATGTTTCACACCATCCACCAACGTCACGTTGCACCACAGACTGTCCAGGAGTTGGCAGATGCTTTAGTCCAGGTCTGGGAGGAGATCCATCAGGAGACCATCCGCCGCCTCATCAGGAGCATTCCCAGGCGTTGTAGGTAGTTCATACAGGCATGTGGAGGCCACACACACAATACTGAGCGTCTTTTCCTTGTCATGAGGCATTTCCACTGAAGTTGGATCAGCCTGTAATTTGATTTTCCACTTTGATTTTGAGTATCATTCCAAATCCAGACCTCCATGGGATATTCATTTTGATTTACATTGATAATTGTTATGTTTTATTGTTCTGAACACATTCCACTATGCAATGAATACAAATGTGCAACTGGAATATTCAGAGATATCTAGGATGTGGCATTTTAGTGTTCTCTTTATTTTTTTGAGCAGTGTATTTAATGACTCTCCAGACTCTGCTATAACAAAAGGGAAACCTCCAACAGCTCAGTATTAGCCCAAGTTACTGCAGATGCCCAAAAAAGACTCAGGAGCTCATGGATAGAGTTGAGCGACCTTGACCTTTTTAGAGTCGAGCCGGGTTTCGCGAAACCCGACTATCTCAAAAGTCGGGTCGAGTGAAATCGGCCGATTATGACGTAAAGTCGGGATCAACCGAAACACGAAACCCAATGCAAGTCAATGGGGCAGCATAGTCGGCAGTGAGTGGGGGCCAGGAAAACACCTAGAGTGCCCATTTTAATGTCAAAACCATCCATTCTTCTTAATGAAGCTTGTCAAGCGTAATTTACCTTATAATAATTGGAAGGCATTTGAAATTGGGGGTCATTTGGCTAAAGTTGTGTGGAGTAGGGTTGGTTCAAGTAATTAGTGGGCCCAGGAAATCTGGACCACGTCACGGCAGTGGAGCAGGGAGAGGTAAGTATTTCAACTTTGCAAGTGCTGTGATCCTGAGCAAGCAGGGGGGGCCCACTTGTTGGCATTGGCACTGGCACAGGGCCCCTCAAAGTACAGCGGTGTGTTTGCACGGCGGGGGCGCCTCCCACCGGCAGCAACACTTTTGCGTACTATGAGAGGCCCTGTGCCAGTGACGTCGCCAACTAGTATTCCTCCCCCCACCTGATGAAGGAACCTGCACTTTCATCTGCACCTTCCTCTTTGTCCCCGTGTAAGGTGGTATGGTATGCGGGAAGAGCAACCTGACTTTCAGCAGGGTCACAATGTTGTTGTGTAGCATGCACGGGGAATGTTGCGTTATGGGTCAATGTACCAGCAGACTCATCTATCACTGGCTGGGCAATGGGCACGATGAAGTGGAAACACAGATATAGGCCCAAAGAATAAAGTGGGCTAAATGCAGTTCAAAATTGGTAACACAGGAATAACCAGGGGGCATTGCAGTGGAGGACAACTGGAATGAGAGGCTGACACAGAGAGTAGGGCCAAATCAGTAAGTAGTCGAAATGCAGTTCAAAATTGGCAACCGTAGTAAACAGGCGGCACAGCTTTGTTCAGTGGAGGAGAACAGCAAGGAGTGGCAGACACCGATAGTAGGCCCCAACCCAACTAGTAGGCCAAATGCAGTCTAACATTAACAACTACTTAACGAGAGCCTGAAAATGGAATTTCAGGACAGGAAACCAGGAGAACAGCAAGGAGTGGCAGACACCGATAGTAGGCCCCAAACCAACTAGTACGCCAAATGCAGTTGTTCCATTTAACCACAATTTAATGAGAGCCTGAAGATAGAAGCTCAGGAAAGGCAACCTGGGGAACACCTTGGAGTGGAACACACCATCTCTCTACACCCCATACCCAATTTGAAGGCCTAATGCAGCGTAGTTTCCAACAACTACTAAACGAGAGCCGGAAGATCGAAGCTCAGGAAAGGCAACCTGGGGAACACCTTGGAGTGTAACACAACGTCTCTCTACACCACGGAAGGGCTGATTCTTAGGAAGGAAGGCTGTTGGAAATAAGCATTGCGCGTCCGAGGGTGATTATATTCTTATTAGGTATATACTCACCCTCGGACGCGCCCTGCTTCTTTATTTGGAATGAATGTTTATTTGCAATGTGGTGTTGACTTTCTCTATTATTTTGGTAATTAATGATTTTATTATTTTCATTGTTTTGCATCTTCTCGGCAATAATATAAAGAAGACGCGACAGGACAACACTCGGTGGATGCCATATGTGTGTTTTCAATTTAAAAAACCTTTCAGTTAACTACTTGCAGGAGAAAGTAATTGTAGCTGGTGGCCATTTTTAGTACTGTACCAGATTTTAGTTGTGTGTTTGTTTTTAATGTTAAAATGTCTGCATTTGATATCTCACCAGTATTTTCTTTTTTGTAAGCAAAATACTTATTTTTATATTTTCTGATGTTGGTTCCAGGGGTACACGGGCAGCAGTGCCCTGGTCAGTGTAGTAGTAGTTGAAAGAATGGACCGCAGACAGGCATCGAAGGCCTAAAATAAAAAAATTGGGCTGGCTGTAGGCAATTTTAAATTGGTTCCAGGGGTACACGGGCAGCAGTGGTGTGGTCAGTGGAGGCCTAGTGGAAGGAGTGACCGCAGACAGGCATCGAAGGCCTAAAATAATAACACATGGCTGTAGGCAATTTTAAATTGGTTCCAGGGGTACACGGGCAGCAGTGGTGTGGTCAGTGGAGGCCTAGTGGAAGGAGTCACCGCAGACAGGCATCGAAGGCCTAAAATAATAACACATGGTTGTAGGCAATTTTAAATTGGTTCCAGGGGTACACGGGCAGCAGTGGTGTGGTCAGTGGAGGCCTAGTGGAAGGAGTGACCGCAGACAGGCATCGAAGGCCTAAAATAATAACACATGGCTGTAGGCAATTTTAAATTGGTTCCAGGGGTACACGGGCAGCAGTGGTGTGGTCAGTGGAGGCCTAGTGGAAGGAGTCACCGCAGACAGGCATCGAAGGCCTAAAATAATAACACATGGTTGTAGGCAATTTTAAATTGGTTCCAGGGGTACACGGGCAGCAGTGGTGTGGTCAGTGGAGGCCTAGTGGAAGGAGTGACCGCAGACAGGCATCGAAGGCCTAAAATAATAACACATGGCTGTAGGCAATTTAAAATTGGTTCCAGGGGTACACGGGCAGCAGTGGTGTGGTCAGTGGAGGCCTAGTGGAAGGAGTCACCGCAGACAGGCATCGAAGGCCTAAAATAATAACACATGGCTGTAGGCAATTTTAAATTGGTTCCAGGGGTACACGGGCAGCAGTGCCCTGGTCAGTGTAGTAGTAGTTGAAAGAATGGACCGCAGACAGGCATCGAAGGCCTAAAATATAAAAATTGGGCTGGCTGTAGGCAATTTTAAATTGGTTCCAGGGGTACACGGGCAGCAGTGGTGTGGTCAGTGGAGGCCTAATGGAAGGAGTGACCGCAGACAGGCATCGAAGGCCTAAAATAATAACACATGGCTGTAGGCAATTTTAAATTGGTTCCAGGGGTACACGGGCAGCAGTGGTGTGGTCAGTGGAGGCCTAGTGGAAGGAGTGACCGCAGACAGGCATCGAAGGCCTAAAATAATAACACATGGCTGTAGGCAATTTTAAATTGGTTCCAGGGGTACACGGGCAGCAGTGACCTGGTCAGTGTAGTAGTAGTTGAAAGAATGGACCGCAGACAGGCATCGAAGGCCTAAAATAAAAAAATTGGGCTGGCTGTAGGCAATTTTAAATTGGTTCCAGGGGTACACGGGCAGCAGTGGTGTGGTCAGTGGAGGCCTAGTGGAAGGAGTGACCGCAGACAGGCATCGAAGGCCTAAAATAATAACACATGGCTGTAGGCAAATTTAAATTGGTTCCAGGGGTACACGGGCAGCAGTGGTGTGGTCAGTGGAGGCCTAGTGGAAGGAGTCACCGCAGACAGGCATCGAAGGCCTAAAATAATAACACATGGCTGTAGGCAATTTTAAATTGGTTCCAGGGGTACACGGGCAGCAGTGGTGTGGTCAGTGGAGGCCTAGTGGAAGGAGTGACCGCAGACAGGCATCGAAGGCCTAAAATAATAACACATGGCTGTAGGCAATTTTAAATTGGTTCCAGGGGTACACGGGCAGCAGTGGTGTGGTCAGTGGAGGCCTAGTGGAAGGAGTGACCGCAGACAGGCATCGAAGGCCTAAAATAATAACACATGGCTGTAGGCAATTTTAAATTGGTTCCAGGGGTACACGGGCAGCAGTGGTGTGGTCAGTGGAGGCCTAGTGGAAGGAGTCACCGCAGACAGGCATCGAAGGCCTAAAATAATAACACATGGTTGTAGGCAATTTTAAATTGGTTCCAGGGGTACACGGGCAGCAGTGGTGTGGTCAGTGGAGGCCTAGTGGAAGGAGTGACCGCAGACAGGCATCGAAGGCCTAAAATAATAACACATGGCTGTAGGCAATTTTAAATTGGTTCCAGGGGTACACGGGCAGCAGTGGTGTGGTCAGTGGAGGCCTAGTGGAAGGAGTCACCGCAGACAGGCATCGAAGGCCTAAAATAATAACACATGGTTGTAGGCAATTTTAAATTGGTTCCAGGGGTACACGGGCAGCAGTGGTGTGGTCAGTGGAGGCCTAGTGGAAGGAGTGACCGCAGACAGGCATCGAAGGCCTAAAATAATAACACATGGCTGTAGGCAATTTAAAATTGGTTCCAGGGGTACACGGGCAGCAGTGGTGTGGTCAGTGGAGGCCTAGTGGAAGGAGTCACCGCAGACAGGCATCGAAGGCCTAAAATAATAACACATGGCTGTAGGCAATTTTAAATTGGTTCCAGGGGTACACGGGCAGCAGTGCCCTGGTCAGTGTAGTAGTAGTTGAAAGAATGGACCGCAGACAGGCATCGAAGGCCTAAAATATAAAAATTGGGCTGGCTGTAGGCAATTTTAAATTGGTTCCAGGGGTACACGGGCAGCAGTGGTGTGGTCAGTGGAGGCCTAATGGAAGGAGTGACCGCAGACAGGCATCGAAGGCCTAAAATAATAACACATGGCTGTAGGCAATTTTAAATTGGTTCCAGGGGTACACGGGCAGCAGTGGTGTGGTCAGTGGAGGCCTAGTGGAAGGAGTGACCGCAGACAGGCATCGAAGGCCTAAAATAATAACACATGGCTGTAGGCAATTTTAAATTGGTTCCAGGGGTACACGGGCAGCAGTGACCTGGTCAGTGTAGTAGTAGTTGAAAGAATGGACCGCAGACAGGCATCGAAGGCCTAAAATAAAAAAATTGGGCTGGCTGTAGGCAATTTTAAATTGGTTCCAGGGGTACACGGGCAGCAGTGGTGTGGTCAGTGGAGGCCTAGTGGAAGGAGTGACCGCAGACAGGCATCGAAGGCCTAAAATAATAACACATGGCTGTAGGCAATTTTAAATTGGTTCCAGGGGTACACGGGCAGCAGTGGTGTGGTCAGTGGAGGCCTAGTGGAAGGAGTCACCGCAGACAGGCATCGAAGGCCTAAAATAATAACACATGGCTGTAGGCAATTTTAAATTGGTTCCATGGGTACACGGGCAGCAGTGGTGTGGTCAGTGGAGGCCTAGTGGAAGGAGTCACCGCAGACAGGCATCGAAGGCCTAAAATAATAACACATGGCTGTAGGCAATTTTAAATTGGTTCCAGGGGTACACGGGCAGCAGTGCCCTGGTCAGTGTAGTAGTAGTTGAAAGAATGGACCGCAGACAGGCATCGAAGGCCTAAAATAAAAAAATTGGGCTGGCTGTAGGCAATTTTAAATTGGTTCCAGGGGTACACGGGCAGCAGTGGTGTGGTCAGTGGAGGTCTAGTGGAAGGAGTGACCGCAGACAGGCATCGAAGGCCTAAAATAATAACACATGGCTGTAGGCAATTTTAAATTGGTTCCAGGGGTACACGGGCAGCAGTGGTGTGGTCAGTGGAGGCCTAGTGGAAGGAGTGACCGCAGACAGGCATCGAAGGCCTAAAATAATAACACATGGCTGTAGGCAATTTTAAATTGGTTCCAGGGGTACACGGGCAGCAGTGACCTGGTCAGTGTAGTAGTAGTTGAAAGAATGGACCGCAGACAGGCATCGAAGGCCTAAAATAAAAATATTGGGCTGGCTGTAGGCAATTTTAAATTGGTTCCAGGGGTACACGGGCAGAAGTGGTGTGGTCAGTGGAGGCCTAGTGGAAGGAGTGACCGCAGACAGGCATCGAAGGCCTAAAATAATAACACATGGCTGTAGGCAATTTTAAATTGGTTCCAGGGGTACACGGGCAGCAGTGACCTGGTCAGTGTAGTAGTAGTTGAAAGAATGGACCGCAGACAGGCATCGAAGGCCTAACATAACAAAAATGTCAATACAATGGTATTGTCAGTGGCAGGCATTGAAGGATGTCAGCGCATAGACTAAACATTGGTGGAGCTGTGAGATAATTTTGCAAGTGGTAGAGCACTGTTTGAGCTGGGGTGGGGGGAAACTGTCTTGTGGCCGGCGGTACAGGCCCAGGGCCCCTCATATTGCAACGGTGTGTCTGACGTTGGGTGCGCACCACCACCGCCAGAGACACTTTATTGTACTAGGAGGGACCCAGTGGCAGTGCCGTCGACCAAAAGCGGGCTCACCCACCTCTTCAGACAAACTGCACTCTCACGGGTGCTGTCGCCAAGTGTCGATACCACGGCCCCGTGTGGGGAGTTTGGCCATTTAGTGAGGTGTAAACATGTCGTATGCTGGACAATCAGGTGCAGAAAATTACGAGATTGGAAAAGGCATTCAGAATAGTCCACAGGCAAGACCTTTTCATAGGAAAGCTAGGTGTCAGCCGGGTAAGGTGGGGCAAAAGATTTCGAAATCCAGTTGTGGTTCATTTTAATGAAGGCTAGATCATCTACATTTTGGGTAGCCAGACGAATCCTTTTTTCTGTTAGTATTGAACCTGCAGCACTGAATACTCTTTCTGATAGGACACTAGCTGCCGGGCAAGCAAGCTCCTGCAATGCATATTCTGCCAATTCTGGCCAGGTGTCTAATTTTGATGCCCAGTAATCAAATGGGAATGACGGTTGAGGGAGAACATCGATAAGGGATGAAAAATAGTTTGTAACCATACTGGACAAATGTTGTCTCCTGTCACTTTGAATTGATGCTGCAGTACCTGTCCTGTCTGCGGTCATAGCAAAATCACTCCACAACCTGGTCAGAAAACCCCTCTGGCCAACGCCACTTCTGATTTCTGCCCCTCTAACTCCTCTGGTCTGCTGGCCCCTGCAGCTCGTGTGAGAACGATCACGGGCGCTGTGTGCAGGGAATGCCAGAAGCAAACGGTCAACAAGAGTTGATTGTTTGGTTGCTAATATTAGTTCCAAGTTCTCATGTGGCATTATATTTTGCAATTTGCCTTTATAGCGAGGATCAAGGAGGCAGGCCAACCAGTAATCGTCATCATTCATCATTTTAGTTATGCGTGTGTCCCTTTTGAGGATACGTAAGGCATAATCCGCCATGTGGGCCAAAGTTCCAGTTCTCAAATCTGCGGTTGTGCTTGGTTGAGGGGCAGTTTCAGGCAAATCAACGTCACTTGTGTCCCTCAAAAAACCAGAACCCGGCCTTGCCGCGCCACCAATTTCCAGTGGCCCCGGAAAAGTTTCCTCATTAAAATAAAATCATATAAATGTAATCATCCCCATCATCCTCCTCGTCCTCCTCCTCCTCTTCGCCCGCTACCTCGTCCTGTACACTGCCCTGGCCAGACAATGGCTGACTGTCATCAAGGCTTTCCTCTTCCTCAGCTGCAGACGCCTGATCCTTTATGTGCGTCAAACTTTGCATCAGCAGACGCATTAGGGGGATGCTCATGCTTATTATGGCGTTGTCTGCACTAACCAGCCGTGTGCATTCCTCAAAACACTGAAGGACTTGACACATGTCTTGAATCTTCGACCACTGCACACCTGACAACTCCAGGTCTGCCATCCTACTGCCTGCCCGTGTATGTGTATCCTCCCACAAAAACATAACAGCCCGCCTCTGTTCACACAGTCTCTGAAGCATGTGCAGTGTTGAGTTCCACCTTGTTGCAACGTCTATGATTAGGCGATGCTGGGGAAGGTTCAAAGAACGCTGATAGGTCTGCATACGGCTGCAGTGTACGGGCGAACGGCGGATATGTGAGCAAAGTCCACGCACTTTGAGGAGCAGGTCGGATAACCCCGGATAACTTTTCAGGAAGCACTGCACCACCAGGTTTAAGGTGTGAGCCAGGCAAGGAATGTGTTTCAGTTGGGAAAGGGAGATGGCAGCCATGAAATTCCTTCCGTTATCACTCACTACCTTGCCTGCCTCAAGATCTACAGTGCCCAGCCACGACTGCGTTTCTTTCTGCAAGAACTCGGACAGAACTTCCGCGGTGTGTCTGTTGTCGCCCAAACACTTCATAGCCAATACAGCCTGCTGACGTTTGCCAGTAGCTGCCCCATAATGGTAGACCTGGTGTGCAACAGTGGCAGCTGCGGATGGAGTGGTTGTGCGACTGCGGTCTGTGGATGAGCTCTCGCTTCTGCAGGAGGACGAAGAGGAGGAGGAGGGGGTGCGAACGGCTACAGCCAATTGTTTCCTAGACCGTGGGCTAGGCAGAACTGTCCCAAACTTGCTGTCCCCTGTGGACCCTGCATCCACCACATTTACCCAGTGTGCCGTGATGGACACGTAACGTCCCTGGCCATGCCTACTGGTCCATGCATCTGTTGTCAGGTGCACCTTTGTGCTCACAGATTGCCTGAGTGCATGGACGATGCGCTCTTTAACATGCTGGTGGAGGGCTGGGATGGCTTTTCTGGAAAAAAAGTGTCGACTGGGAAGCTCATAGCGTGGTACAGCGTAGTCCATCAGGGCTTTGAAAGCTTCGCTTTCAACTAACCGGTAGGGCATCATCTCTAACGAGATTAGTCTAGCTATGTGTGCGTTCAAACCCTGTGTACGCGGATGCGAGGCTAAGTACTTCCTTTTTCTAACCATAGTCTCATGTAGGGTGAGCTGGACTGGAGAGCTGGAGATCGTGGAACTAGCGGGGGTGCCGGTGGACATGGCAGACTGAGAGACGGTGGGAGATGGTATTGTTGCCACCGGTGCCCTAGATGCAGTGTTTCCTACTACGAAACTGGTGATTCCCTGACCCTGACGGCTTTGGCCTGGCAAAGAAACCTGCACAGATACTGCAGGTGGTGCGGAAAATGGTGGCCCTACACTGCCGGAAGGGATGTTGCGTTGCTGACTAGCTTCATTGGCCGAGGGTGCTACAACCTTAAGGGACGTTTGGTAGTTAGTCCAGGCTTGCAAATGCATGGTGGTTAAATGTCTATGCATGCAACTTGTATTGAGACTTTTCAGATTCTGTCCTCTGCTTAAGGTAGTTGAACATTTTTGACAGATGACTTTGCGCTGATCAATTGGATGTTGTTTAAAAAAATGCCAGACTGCACTCTTTCTAGCATCGGATACCTTTTCAGGCATTGCAGACTGAGCTTTAACCGGATGGCCACGCTGTCCTCCAACAGGTTTTAGCTTTGCCACGCGTTTTGGGCAAGATACGGGCCCGGCAGATGGAACCTGTTGCGATGTTGATGCCTGCTGCGGCCCCTCCTCCGCTTCAGAACTGCTGCCGCCTGCACCCTGTTCCCCCAATGGCTGCCAATCGGGGTCAAGAACTGGGTCATCTATTACCTCTTCTTGTAGCTCGTGTGCAACTTCGTCTGTGTCACCGTGTCGGTCGGTGGTATAGCGTTCGTGATGGGGCAACATAGTCTCATCAGGGTCTGATTCTTGATCAGCACCCTGCGAGGGCAATGTTGTGGTCTGAGTCAAAGAACCAGCATAGTAGTCTGGCTGTGGCTGTGCATCAGTGCACTCCATGTCAGATTCAACTTGTAATGGGCATGGACTGTTAACTGCTTCACTTTCTAAGCCAGGGACGGTATGTGTAAAGAGCTCCATGGAGTAACCCGTTGTGTCGCCTGCTGCATTCTTCTCTGTTGTTGTTTTTGCTGAAGAGAACAAGGAAGCGACTTGTCCCTGACCGTGAACATCCACTAACGACGCGCTGCTTTGACATTTACCAGTTTCACGAGAGGAGGCAAAAGAGCTAGAGGCTGAGTCAGCAAGATAAGCCAAAACTTGCTCTTGCTGCTCCGGCTTTAAAAGCGGTTTTCCTACTCCCAGAAAAGGGAGCGTTCGAGGCCTTGTGTAGCCAGACGACGAACCTGGCTCCACAGCTCCAGACTTAGGTGCAATATTTTTTTTCCCACGACCAGCTGATGCTCCACCACTACCACTACCCTCATTACCAGCTGACAATGAACGCCCCCGGCCACGACCTCTTCCACCATACTTCCTCATTGTTTTAAAAACGTAAACAAACTAACGGTATTTGTTGCTGTCACACAAATTACACGGTGAGCTATAACTTCAGTATGATTTAGCTACCCCTTTACAGGTGAGTGAGACCACAACGAAAATCAGCCACAATGTTACACACTCTGTTGTTGTTGGCAACAAATGAGATGGCACACACGCAGGACTGTCACTGAAGCGCAAATGTAAATATTTATCTCCCACTGATTTGTGTTTGTTTTTTTTAAAAGGGAGACTTCAGAAAAAAAAAAATAAAAAAAAAATTATTTTTTACAGAAGAATTTATAAAACAAATAAAATGAAATGATTGTTTCAGGGAGAATTTAGGAAAAAAAAAAAAAAAAAGGCTTTGTAGGGCCCACTGAGTGAGAGAGGATGCACACAGGAGTCAGGAGTGGCACACAAGCCCAGAGGCCAATATTAATCTCCCACCGATTGATTTAGTTATTTTTTTTGGTAGATTTTGGAACCCAAATCAAGCAAAAAAATTAATAGGCTTTCTATGGCCCACAATTGGGGAGATAGAGAGAGATGGCACACCCAGGAGTCAAGACTGGCACACAAGCAGAAGGGGCAATATGAATCTCCCACAGATTTTTTTTTTTTTTTTTTTTTTCAGGGAGACTTGCGAGAAAAAAAAATACCAAAAAAATGATTTTTTTCAGGAATAATTTAGAAACCAAAGAAAATAAAATGATTGTTTCAGGGAGAATTTAGAAAACAAATAAAACAAAAAATAGGCTTTCTAGGGCCCACTGAGTGACAGATGACGCACACAGGAGTCAGGAGTGGCACACAAGCCCAGAGGCCAATATTAATCTCCCACTGATTGATTTAGTGATTTTTTTTGGTAGATTTTGGAACCCAAATCAAGCAAAAAAATTAATAGGCTTTCTATGGCCCACAATTGGGGAGAGAGAGAGAGATGGCACACCCAGGAGTCAAGACTGGCACACAAGCAGAAGGGGCAATATGAATCTCCCACAGATTTTTTTTTTTTTTTTTTTTTCAGGGAGACTTGAGAGAAAAAAAAATACCAAAAAAATGATTTTTTTTTAGGAATAATTTAGAAACCAAAGAAAATAAAATGATTGTTTCAGGGAGAATTTAGAAAACAAATAAAACAAAAAATAGGCTTTCTAGGGCCCACTGAGTGACAGATGACGCACACAGGAGTCAGGAGTGGCACACAAGCCCAGAGGCCAATATTAATCTCCCACTGATTGATTTAGTGATTTTTTTCAGGTAGATTTTGGAACCCAAATCAAGCAAAAAAATTAATAGGCTTTCTATGGCCCACTATTTGTGAGAGAGATGGCACGCTCAGGACTGGCACACAAGCCCAGAGGCCAATATTAATCTCCCATTTTTTTTTTTTCCAGGGAAAATTTATAAACCCAATAAAAAAAATAATAATAAATAGGCTTTCTATGGCCCACTATCTGAGAGAGAGAGATGGCACGCTTAGGACTGGCACACAAGCCCAAAGCCCAATATTAATCTCCCACTGATTGATTTAATGATTTTTTCAGGTAGAATTTAGAACCCAAATCAAGCAAAAAAATTAATAGGCTTTCTATGGCCCACTGAGTGAGAGATGGCACACACAGGAGTAAGGAGTGGCACACAAGCCCTGAGGCCAATATTTTTCTCCCACTGATTGATTGATTGATTTTTTCAGGTAGAATTAGGAACCCAAATCAACCCAAAAAATAAATAGGCTTTCTATGGCCCACTATTTGTGAGAGAGATGGCACGCTCAGGACTGGCACACAAGCCCAGAGGCCAATATTAATCTCCCACTTTTTTTTTTTTTCCAGGGAAAATTTATAAACCCAATAAAAAAAAAAATAATAAATAGGCTTTCTATGGCCCACTATCTGAGAGAGAGAGATGGCACGCTTAGGACTGGCACACAAGCCCAAAGGCCAATATTAATCTCCCACTGATTGATTGATTGATTTTTTCAGGTAGAATTATGAACCCAAATCAACCCAAAAAATAAATAGGCTTTCTATGGCCCACTATTTGTGAGAGAGATGGCACGCTCAGGACTGGCACACAAGCCCAGAGGCCAATATTAATCTCCCACTTTTTTTTTTTTTCCAGGGAAAATTTATAAACCCAATAAAATAATAAAAAAAAAGGCTTTCTATGGCCCACTATCTGAGAGAGAGAGAGATGGCACGCTTAGGACTGGCACACAAGCCCAAAGGCCAATATTAATCTCCCACTGATTGATTTATTGATTTTTTCAGGTAGAATTTAGAACCCAAATCAAGCAAAAAAATTAATAGGCTTTCTATGGCCCACTGAGTGAGAGATGGAACACACAGGAGTAAGGAGTGGCACACAAGCCCTGAGGCCAATATTTTTCTCCCACTGATTGATGTTGTGATTTTTTCTGGTAGATTTTGGAACCCAAATCAAGCAAAAAAATAAATAGGCTTTCTATGGCCCACTGAGTGAGAGATGACACAGACAGAGATGGCACTCTAGCAGAAATGTCAATCTTAATCTCCCACAAAAAAAAAAAAAAAAAAAAAAAAAGGAACTGTCCTTCAATTACTATCTCCCTGCAGTAATCTCAGCCAGGTATGGCAGGCAGCAATAAGGAGTGGACTGATGCACAAATTAAATAAAAAGTGTGGACAAACAAACAAGATAGCTGTGCAGAAAGGAAGGAACAAGAGGATTTGTGCTTTGAAAAAAGCAGTTGGTTTGCACAGCGGCGTACACACAGCAATGCAGCTATCAGGGAGCCTTCTAGGGCAGCCCAATGAGCTACAGCGCTGAGGAAAAAAAAAAAAAAAAAAGGAGCTTCCACTGTCCCTGCACACCGAAGGTGGTGTTGGGCAGTGGAAATCGCTACAGCACAAGCGGTTTTGTGGTTAATGGACCCTGCCTAACGCTATCCCTGCTTCTGACGAAGCGGCAGCAACCTCTCCCTAAGCTCAGATCAGCAGCAGTAACATGGCGGTCGGCGGGAACGCCCCTTTATAGCCCCTGTGACGCCGCAGACAGCAAGCCAATCACTGCAATGCCCTTCTCTAAGATGGTGGGGACCAGGACCTATGTCATCACGCTGCCCACACTCTGCGTTTACCTTCATTGGCTGAGAAATGGCGCTTTTCGCGTCATTGAAACGCGACTTTGGCGCGAAAGTCGCGTACCGCATGGCCGACCACGCACAGGGGTCGGATCGGGTTTCATGAAACTCGACTTCGCCAAAAGTCGGCGACTTTTGAAAATGTTCGACCCGTTTCGCTCAACCCTACTCAAGGAGGTACAATGTCTTTCCAATAAACCTCAGCCTAAGGCCCAGAAACGAGCACATTCTGACATGGAAACTGCCAGTCCTGGGGAATCGGGTGAAATCTTTCCTTGTAGGTTCCACATGTAAGAAATGTGCTGATGCAGTGAGGAGGTCATGTGACTCAGGTGAGTGGCAGTTCACTGGAATCTCAGGTGACAGTTGGGAGAGAGCGACGGCAGCGACTTGTCTACAAGGAGCATCGGGAGAGATTTCAGCCTTAACGACACCTTGTTTTGGATTGTTTTTCCTTTCCTTCCTATTTGCACCCTCTCCATTTCCCCTTTTTCCATTTTTTGCTGGATTTATTGGATTCCATCATCTTTACTGGTCATCTTGCGGCATTATCATTCTCTGTACCCCATATACAGTTCCCAGAGCACAATACATTCACATTACACAGTGTACACAGAGCTGGGAGCAGAACTGCCCACATTATGTGATCGGGAAGGAGCTGTACAACAGATTTATAGTTTTAGAGTCTTAAAAGAAACCTCTGCAAAAAAAATCTAATTGGAAGTGGGGAAACATGAGGTTGTGTTCTCCCTGCAGCCGCTCGCTTCCTGTTCTTGGGGCAGCTCCAGGACAGTGAACAGTCAGCGATCACTACACTGTGAGCTGTAATCTCTCCCCTTCTCTATCACTGACATCCTGCTCTATGGATGTCGGAGCGGTGGGTGTGATTACAGAGCGCTCAGTGTGTAGAGATCACTGACCGTTCACTGCCCGAGTGCTGATGACTGGAGCGAGCGGCTGCAGGGAAAGTGTAACTTTATTTTCTCCCTGCAGCCGCTCTTCCAGTTAGATGGCTGCACATGAATAATATAGTATTTGCCTACAATGACTCCTCTCAGGCAGGGTAATGCCGTCTGCCTGCAGACAGGTTCCTTCTACGGCAGGTATACCCCTCATGTTTGACATCTCTCTGGGACCAGTAAGACAATGTTCACATAACATATGGATATTTGTTAATGTATACACTAGTTATGTTTTATGTGTTTATGCTGAAAAGAAGCATCAGGCTGGTATATAATAATTCTATTAAAGTCATCAAATATTCCTGCTCTCTCCCCTCCCTAATTTTTTTTAATGTATTCTGTTTTTTTTGTTTTCTTTCTTCACCTTTTCCTGGGTGGTGGGTGGTAAAAACGATACATAGGTGTTGTAAAGTGCACATGTTTCTACAAAGGTCATTTATTACCAATAAAATTACTATTTATAAATTAAATCAATAAAATATCTCAATTGTGTTGTAAAATATCTTAAAAGAACATCTGCAAGGAGTTTGTGTTTTTGCCCAATGTTTGCGTGGGTTTCCTCCAGGTTCTCCGGTTTCCATACTGATGGGGAATATTGATTGTGAGCCCAATGGGGACAATGATAATATCTGTAAAACTAAAATTAATGGCACTGTGAGTAAAATAAATAAATTGTATACTATTTTTTGCAATGGTTTCCTATGGTGACAGATGCCAGTGTGCATCATCCGTCAGAGATATCTGTGCAGCTTATGTGTCCCAGCATGTACATTAAATAGAGGCCTAAATGTGATGGAAAAATAGCCTAACACTGGTCGTAGAAAGAAAGGGTACAAGGAAGCAGGAAATTCACATACATACACAGAAAAAGCTTATAGGAAAGTAATGTGTATAGCTGAAACTACATAACGACAGCAGTGTGTGCACATATATCTCAGACATTAGTGCCAACAGATTGATCGGTAACAAAATTGATAGAAGGGACACAAAAAAAATGATAATTAATTTAATATCGCGAGTCATAAAAATATGTCATAAAAGATTAACTTTATTGATCACGTAGAAAGGTGTAGTAGACATACAAAAGACAGGAAGAGGATGCACATCACAAATACACATGGTAAAATAATGTATATAAAAGGGTAAAGGAGACTCACTGCTTAGTACAAAATCACAAATATAGTATATTGGATGTAACCATCATCAGAAATACTGTATATATAAGCAAATTTGTATAAAATACACAGATAATATTGATGATACGATCAGACATTACGGGGGGGAATGGTGACTAAATTATGGTCTAGTATACAAGGCTGGGGTAAAAGGTAAATATATTCAAACATATGTTAAGGTCAAATAGCATACACTAAGGATGGATGGGAAAATAATAGGTTAATTACATACTTGATTCACAGCAGGAGCTTCCTTGCAATGCCCACCCCGGTGTATGTTTTGGCGATGTCTTCGTCAGGGAGTAACGTCATTACAGAAAGAGGGAGTATAAAAATTCAATACTAGGCAATAGGAGAGGAGCGTGTAGTGACGCATGCGCAAACTGGTGGAGTCTGGAAGATTTGCACGATATAGGATGAGCAGATGCACATGCGTGATGCTGATTTGCAAAAGTAGTCTAGCATTCATAGTTGAGAGAAATCAACAATGTGCATAGAGAGAGTGCAATACTCGAAAAGGACCAAAAGATAGTGCAATAAGGCATCGTATTAACTGTATACAGCACATATGTCAAACTCTGACCTGCAGGCCAAATCTTGCCTGCAGGGTGAATATATTTGGCCCCAGACATTGCACTTTCAGTTATATCTGCATCCTAGAGGCCGATACAGTTGTAAGCAATGATGGAGGAAGTAGCGTCAGATGATGCTCCCTCTCCCATGGTTCCCCCTATGTGTCTGACATCTCAGCACAGCGGGCGCAGTGGTGTCATTAGCACGTGACGTGCCACCTATATGTGCCCACTTTAAAGAGACTGGAGCAGCGGAGGAATAGGCAGAGGTGGATATTTATTTGTTTTTATTGTGTGGCCATGATACTGAATGGAGTAGTACATGAGGCCATTTTTCTGTTTGTAGCACTACGTGGACCCATTATATTGTATGGAGCACTATGTGGGGCCATTATACTCTATGGAGCATTATATGGGGCCAATTATACTATATGGAGCACAGCACTTTGTGAGGCCATTATACTCTATGGAGCACTGCATGGGCCCATTATATTGTATGGAGCGCTGTGTGGCGCTATTATACTGTATTGAGAACTATGTGCAGCCCATTATACTGTATGGAGTACTTTTTGGGGCCATTGTACTTTATAGAGGGCTGTGTGGGGATCACAGTTGGAGAATCATACTGTGATGGGGTCACCATTCTTTGTCAGGGATTGAGGGAGGAGTGTACAATAGGGTCATCACATTATGCGTGTGGAAGAATTCACTGAGTGGGTATCGTACTATGTTTAGGGGCACTTTTGTTTGTATCATATTTTAATATCTGTCTCATTCAAGGTTTTTATCCTTTGTTATTACATATTTAAATTAGGCCATTTGCCCATATGCTTCTCATTGCTCTTACATTACATATTATATTATTCCAACATTTTATTTCTTAATCTATTAATCAAAATGAACTTTGTTCATGGGACAATCCCTTTAAGTTTGTTTCCATTTGAAAAAGTTAATTGTTATATTTGATGATAAGAAAAAACTCCCTCAATTGTAGACATTTTTTTAAATAAATATCATGGTTATCCCTCGACTTTATCCAAGTTTTTTATTTTGGACATCCCTGGAATACAGCATAGTGGAGAGACCATGTTATATGATATTATGACATAAGGATATTAATATCGCCATACATAAGATGCATATTAATAATAATATCTATAGTGACAAATGCTAAAAAACAACATGAAATGGAGAATAATTGATGAATTAGGTATAGTACATAATATAAATAATGCATTGAATATAATAAAAAGTGTGTAATGTATAAATGTGTGTAATGAAAGGTGAAGAGAAAAAAAATAATGCTGTATATATGATTTTTATATATACAAACTAACAATGATGAGTGAATGTGGGAATGAGTGTCTCACATAAATTGGAACCAGAACAAATGGTGCAGATGTAAAAAACAAACAGGACCCAGTAAAGCAATATTGTAATATATAGATAAAAATTCTAATGATGTTATAAAATTTGTCCATCTACATAGGTGGTAAAAATGCGAATATCAGATGGTTCAGAGGGGCAGTGAATTACGATGAGAATGATGTGACGATACATCACAGTCACTGCCAGAAACTAAGAACACAAAGTCACAGGCGGCCAAACGGCTTAAACACGTGGAGACACTAAACTAAAGGGAATGATGAGCGAATTACATAAAAACACACAAATAAAACATATAATAAAATTAAAGAAAAGTATAATACTTGGCTGCATGAAGAAAGGATATGAAGGACAAAACCTTAAAAATATACAGCTAGATGACATAGGTGGTCAGAGGAATCTAATGTTTTGCTTGAGGTATACCGTATTCAGGGTCAATATTTGGCTAATGTTTCTGCCTCTTATATTAGAGATGATTCTATCATTGCCCCTCACTTTGAATCCAGATGAATCGCCGTCATGGTGCAGCTTGTAGTATTTGGGAATGGTTTTGAGACAATTTGAATCATCCTCATTATTTGTTGCATCGATCAGAAGCCAGCCTGAACAAAGCTTCTTGAAAGGGTGCAGCGCAGGTTATCAACAAGATTTTCCGACATGGGCAGTTCTGGCCCTTAGTATTGGCATGGCTGTGATTGGCCGGCAAAGTATCCTAAAAATATAAATAAATAAAAAAAATAAAGACGTGGGTTACCCCCTATTTTTGATTACAAGTGCAGGTAAGGCAGACAGCTATGGGTTGCAGCCATCAGCTGTCTGATTTATCTTGGCTGGTTATCAAAAATAGAGGGGGCCTCACACTGTTTCTTTTATATTGTTTAAATAAATACATTTAAAAAATGGGCGTGAGGTTCCCCCTATTTTTGAAAACCAGTCAAGGTAAAGCAGATAGCTGTGGACTGGTATTCTCAGGGCTGGGAAGGTGCATGGATATTTGTCCCTCCCCAGCCTAAAAACAGTAGCCCCTAGCAGCCCCAGAAAACACATCTATGAGATGCGCCAATTCTGGTGCTTTCCCTGGCTCTTCCCGCTTTCCTTGCTGCGTTGGCAAGTGGGGTAATATTTTGGGGCTGATGTCAGCTGTGTAATGTGGGCTGTGTCAATCAGACACCTCCTTTACTGACCCTGTAATTGAATTATTAAAAAAACACAGAGACACAGGAAAAAAATACTTTATTTGAATAAATAGTCCTCCACACTCCCTGATTTGCCCATTAGTTAATTAAAAATAAATCCCACGACACCCATGGACTCCTATGAAGTCTTCTTCTGAGAAATAACTCAGAAGGAGACTTCATAATTTGCTGGCGGTCAGCTGCAGCCACGGAAATTCTCAAACTCCTGCCTGCCAGTGATCACGGGTATCCCCATTGAGCCTTGCTTTGAGAATGTTTTGAAAACCTTTCCAGTATTGGAGTGGCAGAGTCATTACTAACTCTGTATGTTTAAAGCAAAAAGCACACAGAGAAAAGTCCTTTATTTGTACAAAGCGCTCCCCCGACCCTCTTTTACCCATTTATTACCTTTAAAAATCAAATAATCCAAAGAGGCCAGCCGTAAATCAATACCATGTTCCTCAATGATCCCCGAAACTGCTACATCTAGATGTTGCAGTGAGCGGTGACATCAGTAATATGACCACTCAGAAGAGCATCCAGAACACAGTGACAGTAGCGTATGAATCCGGCTGATGTCTCAGGTGCCTGTGGATAAGAGTAAAGCGCCCAGTATGCACAGGCATCGGCTGATGAATACTCTCATTGAGGTCTCCTGCTCTCAGCAATCAGCGAGGGCAGGAGACACTGATGACAGTAGTAGTCATCAGCTTGACAGGCAGTAAACTTTTCACCGCTGGTCACTGCGATATCCAGCAGCTGTGACCAGCGGTAATTTCAGGAAGGTTATCACCAGTCAGAGCCGGTGTTTCCCACTCTGTCACACAAAGTTCAGCGTAGGAACCGTTCGAGGTTCGGGCCCCTCATTCAGCTGAATGGCGTTCAGGATCAATATAAAAAAATAATAAACCCGATGATTAAACGGCATAACGAGAAAAAAAATGAAAAATGTCAGAATTACTTTTTTTTGGTCGCCGCTACATTGTAATAAAATGTAAATTGTATCAATAAAAATGTCAGCTTGGAATGCAAAAAATAAGCCCTCACCCAACCCGAGATCACAAAAAATGGAGACGCTACAGGTGTTGGAAAATGGTGCCATTTTTTTTTACCAAATTTTGAATTTTTTTTTTCATCACCTAAATAAAAAAGAACCTAGATAAGTTTGGTGTCTATGAACTCATAATGACTAGTGTTGAGCGATACCTTCCGATATCGGAAAGTATCGGTATCGGTTGGGATCGGCCGATATTCAAAAAATATCGGATATCGCCGATACCGATACCCGATCCCAATGCAAGTCAATGGGACCAAAATATCGGAATTAAAATAAACCCTTTCTTTCCTTGTAGGTTCATTCTACATCAAGGAAAACAACTAAGAATAATGTAGGATGTATTGTGGGAGGTGGCGGAGACATTAAAGGCAATGAGGTTTAGCCCAATCAAATAGAATAGCATGTTTTTTTTTTTTTTAAAGACGTTCGGAGTGAAAAAGATATTGAGTATGTAAATTTTTTTTTATTTTGTCAGATATTGATGTTTCATTATTCCACGCCCTTCCCCTTCTTTTTTTTCTTTTTTTTTTTTACTTTTCCCACACTTTCATCTTCATCATCATCAGCATCTTTGACATCAACTTCTTCTTCACCTTATTCATCTTCTTCTTCATCTTCTACCTATTTTTTTTTTTATTACATTCTTCATATTCATTTTATTCAACTATTATTATTCTTCCTATTCTACATATTCTTTTTATTCCACTGTTATTATTCTTCCTATTCTACTTCTTCATCATATTCTCATTTGTGACAGGCATTCCCGTAGTTGTTATCTATAAAAGTTGGAAGATTACACCTTCTGTTCTGCCAGTCACAAAAGTTACATTTGTCCGCGTTCAGTTTGGCCTGCAGCATCAGGCTTTATCCAGGGGCACCACGAGGAGGAACGGACTCACCCCCATACACTGCTTAGTCTTCTTCTGCATATAATTTAGATAATATCTTTTGCTCTGATATTAAGTCTTATGCTTAATGTTCTTCTGCTCTTTGTTCTGCAGCCTCTTGTTCTTCTGCTTCTCGGTCTTCCATGTCGTCGTCTCCAGGGTCGTCGTCTCCAGTGTCGTCATCTCCGCCGTCGTCGTCTCAGCCGTCGTCGTCTCCGCCGTCGTCGTCTCCGCCGTCGTCATCGGGGTGGTCTTCCGGGTCGTCGTCGTCGTCATCGGGGTGGTCTTCCGGGTCGTCGTCATCGGGGTAGTCTTCCGGGTCGTCGACTTTAGGGTCTTAAACTTGGAAATGTAGCAGAAGGTACAAGAAGGCTGAGAAAATGCCAAGAACCAGCTGATGGAACTGGAACTCGGATGGCTACCCGAAGGTTCAAGAGCCTATGGAACTACCGAGGACCAGCTGACGTTACTGGAACCCGGTTACTAAGCAGGAGGTACCCGTGCTAAAAAGCACTACCAAGGACCGCCTGGCGTTGGCGGAACTCGGATACCCAGAAGGAGGCACCTAAGCCAAAGGCTCTGCCCGGAACCAGCTGACGTTACTGGAACCAGGATGGGGAGCAGAAGGTACAAGAGCAAAAGACACTGCCGAGAACCAGCTGACGGTACTGGAACCCGGATGGGTAGCCGAAGGTCCAAGAGCCAATGGAACTACCGAGGACCAGCTGACGTTA